>NW_006408552.1:8133585-8203093 GCF_000296735.1 Chrysochloris asiatica | reverse complement strand
AGATGAGCAAATTGAGAGTTAGTGGTAAGGCAGTGTTTTTCGATCAGAGCTATAAACTGAATCTTCTAGGAAGCTTAAAATTATTTTTTTTACAAAAAGCCTGGACCCCACCACAAACCACGTTAAGCCACAATCTCTAGGGACTATTTTCTAAAAGCTGCTCAGGTGACTCACCAGCACCATGAGGACTGAACTACTCCCTCCACCAAGCAAAGTGACCAGATGAAGACTTCGCAGATTTTATGCCTCAACTTGAGGGCAGTCAGATTTCATAGACAGATCTGTTCACTATGTGCTGTGAAGCTACTTTAAGACTTCTAAATCTTAAAACATTTATCCTTTCTCTTAAAAGTATTAGCAGGTGATAGCCTCTTGATTAGTAACTGAAGAGTCTCTTTAGAACATTTGTTGTTGTTGTCAGGTGCCATCGAGTTGGAACCGACTCATAGCGACCCCATGCACAGCAGAACGAAACAATGTCCAATCCTGGGCCAAGCTCACTACCACTGCCACACTTGAGCCCATCAATGATGCCACCTGGCTGATCCATCTCGTTGGGGGTCTTCCTCTTTTTCTCTGACCCTCCACCCTACCCATCATGACATCCTTCTCCAACGATTGTTTCCTCCGGACAATATGTCCAAAGTAGGAGAGATGAAGTTTAGCCATCCTGGCCTCCAAGGAACACTCTGGCTGCACTTCCTCCAAAACAGATTTATTGGTTCTTTTGGCAGTCCATGGCACTTTCAGTATTCTCCTCCAACACCACAACTCAAAGGCATCAATTCTTCTACGATCCTCCTTATTCACTGTCCAGCTTTCGCATCCATATGAGACTATTGAAAACACAATGGCCTGGGTCAGGCGCACCCTAGTCCTCAAGTTGACATCTCTGCTCTTCAACACCTTAAAAAGTTCCTGTGCAGATTTGCCCAGTGCAATACGTCGCCTGATCTCTTGACTGCTACTTCCGCGAGTGTTGATAGTTGATCCAAGAAGAATGAAGTCCTTGACAACTTCAATCTTTTCTCCATTGATAAGAATGTTGTTTATTGGTCCAGTGGTGAGGATTTTTGTTTTCTTGACATTGAGATGTAATCCATAACGAAGGCTGTGCTCTTTAATCTTCATAAGTATCGATTGCCACCTGAATGTGAAATCAACTTCATGGTCCCCATCTGAGACGGGCAGAGAACAGTTTTTGCTAATTTACTAGCAATTCTCCTAACTGTAACTCCTAAATGTCCCACTTCTCACCAGCCACTGTGGAACACGGATGTGAATCTACCACCACATAAGAAAACCAGTGAAGACTCTTGCTCAGGAAACACTAAAAACCAAAATTGCAGCAGAAATGACAGGTCAGAAGAGGAAACATGAAGTGAGTTAACTGAAAGGGAGAAAAGAGTAAGAAAACTAAGTCTATATTAAAATGTAGTTTCAAATATTACAGTATTCCATGTACATTTGAAATCAAACAGAAAAACTATTTTATGATTTCAACACCTAGGATAGAATTTGGGTTCATAGTCAAAAATATTACTTGACACCAACATATTAAAGACAAAGGATGGAGATGCAAGCAAACATTGAAGCAAGTTACAGATAAAGGGTCAAAGGGTATAATGGATTGATGTGCTAACCTTTCCTACTTTTGAAGCCTGAGCATCAAATAAGAAAAGTAAGAGATTATCAGTGCTCATCCTGCTGTGAAAACAAGGGCAGGTTATCAGGTCTGATGTTAAGTCTCTGCTGCTGTTTCTTATCTATTCAATTCAGGGCCAGCTATGATCTGTACAATACCACAAGACTCTGCACTTAGATGCACTCCACACTTGGCTTGCTGCTGTAGACTACCATCAAGTCACTTCTGACTCATGGTGACTCCATGTAAACAGAGTAGAATGGGGTTCCAGGGCGTTTCCAGGGGTAATGTTTAGAAGATGACTAAACGATATATTTCAAGGTGCCTCTAGGTGGATTTGAACTGCCAGTCTTTCTGCTAGCAGTCGAGTGCTTAACCACTTGAGCCACCCAGGGACTCCTATACTTGGTTTAAAGCTCTTGAATTTTATATTTGAATTTGTGTTTGTTATGTGAAATCTACATGGATGGGGGGTGGGGGGAGGCTCATGCCCAAGTAGAGTTAAAGGCAAGTCATCATTCTTTGCTGCTCCATTTGCATACTGTGTGCATGATGATCCATGAGGGGAGATCCATGAGAGTTCAGCGAGACTCAAAGAGCTTAACAGCTTAGAATGTTATGTCCACATCCAAGTGAGAGGAGGCATGGACAGCAAGAGAGACCAAGCTTTGTCTGCAAATCGGAACTTCCTTAGGATGCAGAAAGGAGGCACCGGTGTTATCAGAAACACAGAGGGTACGGAATCCTATCATACTCCTTCTTACTCATGCTATCCCATGAGAGGGCTTTAAGAAGTTCATGGAAATATTCCATTATCACTTCATTTCATTTTTCAGTGAACTTTCTGAAGCCCCCTCTTATTAGCCAGTCATTTACGCTGAAAATGATGACACAGAAGGAAAGGAAAGAAAAGAAGAAACACTCAGCTCATCATAAACCACAGGCAGTGTTGGGTGAAGGCGTGCACTTCAAGAAGACAAATGAAGAGTTATGCTAGCTTCCCGCAGTGTTCCCACTCTTGTGTTAAGAACAAAATGCAAACACAAACAGGTGACACATATATGACGTCTGTAAATCTGAGGATTCTGTATGAGTTCAATGTTCTTGTATCTCGATTTAAAACTGGTATTGCACAATATAAAGCTGAATGGAAATATTCATACTAGCATTTGAAATTTCTCCTACTTACATCAATATGAAATAACAATTTTTAAATACCTGTGACAAGTTGGGAGGCCCTGCAGAAGAAGAAAAATGATTTTTCATCTTTGAACCCTTAGAAAATAAAAATCCTTACAAGTAGACCAATAAACACATGTTAGACCATAAAGAACTTTTGAAGTTGTCACGGATTTTATTTTTCTTGAATCAACCACCAACATCCAAGGAAGCAACAGTCAAGACATCAAACGACACACTGCACTAGGCAAATCTGCTGCAAAAAAACCTCTTTGAAGTGTTCAAATCAACGATGTCACACTGAGGGCAAAGGTGACCCGACTCAACTCATGGAATTTTTCAATTGCATCAGATGTATGTGAAAACTTTCAATACTACAAGATTCCCCAACAAGACTGCAGCCTGATTCACCCATCCAATAAATATCTCTAAAGAACTTGTGCCCCTTATACTGATAGGGCTTGTAGTATAGTGGTTACGAGTCGGGCTGCTAATCTCAAGGTCATCAGTTCAAAACTACTAGCAGTTCTCCAGAGAAAGATGATACTTTCTGCTCCCATGAAGATGTACAGCCTCGGAAACCCTATACAGGGTCACTATGAGTCTGAACCGATTCCATGTCACGTAACCACCACCGCTACCATTAATAGGTCTAGCTGTGTGGAGTAAACGCAGTTAGCAGTCCCTGACCTCAAAAAGTTTATACTGTAATTGGAGGAAATATATACCAATTTTATTTTTTACAAAATTAAAAAGTGAAGCCCCAAGTCAGAAAGGAAAGACACCAAAATTGAGCAGCAATTTCAGATGCTCAGAGCTGGGCTGGAGGCTACCATAGATATGAAGGTAGAAAGGCTGCCAGAGCAGAGCACAGTGGACTTTGTGGCATCTACAGGATACAGCAGACCCAAAAGCCCATTGCAGATGTTCAAGTAAAACAGGGAACTCTCTTGGCCAGCTTCCCATTACTCTCCATACACAGTATGGTTTTCCAGAATCTTTGTAGAACGCAGAATTGCAACAACATATTCAAATGACCCCTACCCAAGCATTCACAGTGTAATGGTTCAAATTCACATGTCAAAAGTAGTTCGCTGCTTCATTCAGAGGCCTGGATATACAAGGGCCATGGCTGTTTCTCTTAGGGAGAGTAAAGGCATATTATAGAGATGTATTGAACCAAAGGCAAATACCACTTACAGCACAATGCACAGGTATGAGGGCAGCTCTGTACTACCCAAGCTAGCAGAGGGAAACATGGGAGCAGTCACTCCTAACCTGTCTGATTCCTAAATCATTTACATTCAAAAATCAATTCCGGTAGTAGACAGAGCACTGTGGCCAGCAGGCCTGGCATTAACATTTCAGTGCTGCTTAATTTCAGGTGAGATATATCACCAATCAGAAATTCAGATTTCTCATTTGTCCAACTGTGAGACACCCCATCACTGCTCCCTCGAGGTTGTGAAAATCCAATAAGAAGGTTTGAACTGGCCTGGTAAAAAGGAAAGTGGGATACAAATGTTGCAGTGGCAGTAGAAAGCTGCAGAATAGAGGCTATGGGGATTTTAGGGAGAGTTAGCTTCACAATTAGGTTGTAGCCCCACACACATAAACTCAGTGGCAGATGGAATCTTGCCTGGGAAAATAACTTCGGACTTCAGACATTCAACAGTTGTTGAGTTTTTAATCATCTGAGAATCTTCACTCAGGAAGGAATTGTGCAGAACATGGAAACTGAGCACAACTTTTTTCTTCCCTTCTTACACACAGCACATTCAAAAAGTTCATGGAAAATTGAGATGCAAAGATAGCAGAATTATTCCACGAATTTTTAAACCTGCTTGTGTGTGTGTGTGTGTGTGTGTGTGTGTGTGTGTGTGTGTGTGTGTGTGTGTGGTAGCTGCCATTTTTACCATTTTTAAGGCTACAACTCAGACACATTAAGTACGTTCACCATGTTGGGAAACCAACACACCTATAGGTTTCCAAAGGCTGTCATCAACAGCAATGGAAAATGACTTACCCATTTAAACTATAACTTCCCATTCACTGTTCTTCTTGGCCTCTGATAACTATGGATAAACTTTTGTCTCTATGTAATTGCCTATTCTAGATATTGCATATAATTGGAATCATATAAAGCCTTTTCTGTCTGACTTACTTTGCTCAGTATAATCTTTTCAAGGTTCATCAATGTCAAAGACTGGATCAGAATTTCATTTCTTTTTATTGTTGTTAGGTGGCATCAGGTTGGTTCTGACTCATTGTGACCCAACAGGCAACAGAACAAAGCAGTGCCTGGTACTGCCCATTCTCATCATCATTGCTATGTTTGAGGCTCACTGGTGTAGCCATTGTATTGATCCACCTCAATGAGGGTCTTTCAAGAAGAATTTCAAAGGGCAGCTTGAGAAGATAAAGACAAGTAGTACAGTGAGATGTGGAAAAATCTGGAGTTAGATAACCAAAAAGGAAGAGCACACTCAGCATTTCTAAAGCTGAAAGAACTAAAGGAAAATCCAAGTACTGACTTGAAAAATGGGCAAAATAGACTCCTGGTATGGTGCTGTGGGTTAATGCGCTGGACAACAAAGGTGGTTTGAACGGCAAGGTCAGTGGTTCAAACTCACCCGCCTCTACATGGTTGGTATGAGTTGAAACTGACTCGATGGCACTGTAACAACAACATGGGCAAAATATTGACCAATGAAGGAAGCTTCGAAAGAAGACAGAGGAATACACAGAGTCACTGTACCAAAAATAATTGGTTGACGTTCAGCCATTTCAAGAGGTAGCATATGATCACGAACTGATGGTACTGAAGAAAGAAGTCCAAGCTGCATTGCAGGTACTAGCAAAAAACAAGGATACAGAAATATTTCAACAAACTGATGTAGTGCTGAAATCACTCATTTAGGCCATAAATTTGAAAGAGAACTACCTGACCAACCCATTGGAAGAGATGCATATTTGTACCCACTCCAAAAAGTAGTGACGTAACAGAACACAGAAATCATCAGACAATATCACTAGTAACACATGCAAGCAAAGTTTTGCTAGAGGTAATTCAAAAACAGCTGTAGTAGTACATTGACAGGGAAATGCCAGATGTTCAAGCTGGATTTAGAAAACCACATGGAACTAGGGATATCATTGCTGAGGTCAGATGGATTTTGGTTGAAAGCAGAGACTATCAGAAAGATGTTTACTTAAGCTTTATTGACTATGCAAAGGCTTTTGACAGTGGGAGTCATGACAAAACAAGCTATGAACAACACTGAGGAGAATGAATCTTCCAGAACACTTAACTGTGTTCATGAGGAACCTGTACATAGACCAAGAGGCAATTGTTGGAACAGAACAAGGAGAGACGGAATGGTTTAAGATCAGGAAAGTTGTGTGCCAAGGCTATATTTTTTTCACCATACGTATTCAATTTGTATGCAGAGCAAATAATCAGAGAAGCTAGAAAGTATGAAGAAAAATGTGGCATCAGGATTGGAGGAAGACTTATTAACAACTTGCAATATGAAGATGATACAATCTTGCTTGCTGGCAGCAAACGGGACTTAAAATAGTTACTGATGAAGATGAAAGACTATACAGCCTTTGGTATGGGTTACACCTCAATGTAAAGAAAATAAAACTCATCACCAATGGACCAACAAATTACACCAATGATAAACAGAGAAAAGACTAAAGTCGTCAAACACTTCCTTTTGCTTGGATCCACAGTCAACACTCAATAGAAGCAGTAGCCAAGAAATCAAATGACAATGCACCAGGCAAATCTGCTACACAAAGTGCTCAACAACAAAGACTACCAGTCTGAGGACTAAGGTGCACCTGACCCAAGCTATGGTATTTTCAATAGCCTCATATGTATGTGAAAGTTGGACAATGAATAAGGAAGACTAGAAGAACTGATGCGCTTGAACTGTGTTACTGAAGAACACTGAAAATACCATGAAATGCCAGAAGAACAAACAAAACGGCCTTAGAAGAAAGAAGTACAACCATGTGTTCCTTAGAAGTGAGGATGATGAGACTTTGTGGCAAATACACTGAACAAGTTACCAGGAGGGACCATTTCCTAGAAAAGGACATCATGCTCAGTAAAGTAGAGGAACAGTGGAAAACAGGACTGACCCAGTGCCTGCAACATTTAGCACAGACTTAACCAAAGTTGTAAGTCTGGCTCAGGATCAGGCAGTGCTTTGTTCTGTTGAACACTGGATCACGATGATTTGGAACAGACTCATTGGTAACTGACAACAACAACAACAACTCTGTTAGGTCACCTCTCACTGAGGAATAGGCACAAATGTGGATGTCTTCCAAACAACTGGTCACATTTCTTGGCATAGATGACTGAGAGATTCCAGCACTGTATCAGTTTGTTGAAACATTCATTTCAAATGATGATGACGTCAATTTTTGCTAATACCTTCAATGCACCTCTTCTTTCAGTACCTTCAGTGCTTAATCATATGCTACCTCCTGAAATGGCTGAACATCAACCAATTATTTTTGGTACAATGACTCTGCGTATTCCCTTACATCTTTCTTGATGCTTTCTACATCATTGAAAAATTTGCCTATCTTGTTGTTCAGAGCATTCGAGTCAGTTCTGACTCACACTGACCCTGTACAAGGTTTCCAAGGAGCAGCTGGGGAGTTTCAACTGCTAACCTTGCAATTCAAATGACTTTGCAGTCCAGTGCTTATCCTACAGTGCAAACCAGCAATTCATTTTGCCCATAAAATCCTTCAGTTATTTTAAGCCAAGGCTTGAATGTTGTCTTCTCAGCTTGAAAAACACTGGGCGTATTTTTTTTTTCTTTTAGTTTTCTAACTCCAACTCTATACACATTTCATTATAATACCTGCTTCTGTCTTCTTCAGCAGCCCTTTGAAATTTTCTGTTCAGCTCTTTGACGTCCTCATCTCTTCCATTTGCTTTACATCTCTATGCTGGAAAACAAATTTCAGAATCTCTTCTGACATCTATTTTGATCTTTTATTTCCTTCCTGTCTTTTTAATGACCTTTTGCTTTCTTCCTGTATGATGCTCTTGATGTCACCTACAAGTCTTCTGGTCTTCACAGTCACTGGTGTCTAATGCGTCAATTCCATTCGTTAGATGGACTCTAAATTCAGGTGGAATGTACTCAAGGTCATATTTTGGTTCTCGTGGTGTTGTTGGTTGGTTATGTGCCGTGGAGTCGGTTCCGACTCATAGCGACCCTGTACAGGGTTTCCGAGGCTGTAAATCTTTACTGGAGCAGAAAGCCTCATCTTTCTCCCATGGAACGGCTGGTAGTTTCGAACTGCTGACCTTGCAGTCTGCAGCCCAGTTCGTCACCACTATGCTACCAGAACTCCTTTTGGTTCTCATGGACTTCTTTTATAGTTTTCAGCTTCAGCCTGAACTTGCATATGAGAAATCGATGGTCTGTTCCACAATCAACCCCTGGCCTTGTTTTAGCTGATGATACTAAACTTTTCTACCCTCTCTTCCTACAGGTATGGTCAATTCGATTCTTGTGCATTCGATATGGTGAGGTCCATTTGTATAACTGCCTTTTTATATTGTTGAAAAAAGGTCTTTGCAATGAAGAAGTCATTGGCCTTGCAAAATTCTACCATAGATCCCCAGCATGGATAGCATTAGGGGTTAAAAAAGGACAGGAGGCCAAAATCAAAGTGACCATGGCACATGGATAAAGAAAAAGAAAAGTATGATGTCACAGAAGCCATAGAAATAAAACATGTCAAGGAAAAAGCCCTTCACCCTTGTCAGCCATTAGAGAGGAATACGAAAGGGACAGTCCTTGAACTAAATGACAAACAAAATCTAAACCTTTGAGTTAATTACAACTCAGAGTAACTCAACAGGACAGAGTAAAACTACCCCATAAAGTTTCTAAAGATGTAAATCTTCACGGAAGTGGAGGGGCTGAACCACTGGCCTTTCAGTAAGCAGCTCAATGCGCCACTAGGTCCTAGATGGTTGTTGTTGCTAAGTGCCATTGAGTCGATTCTGACCCATATATGACCCAGTATAGGGTTTCCAAGGAGCAGCTGGTGAAGTTGAACTGCTGACCTTGTAGTTCAAATGACTTGCAATCTGACACATTAGCCCACAGCGCCACACCAGGACCCCAGGTCCTGGATTAGAGGGTCTCAAGTGAGATTGCAACTGGCAGCGAATCATTTAATGTCTTTTCCAGTCACAGTCTGCGTAATTCCCACCACATGACCTCTTAAGGATGAGTCTGGGTCAGAGAAGGTGGGCGAAGATACAGATGAGACGACATGATTCTGTTGTGGATCTTAACATACTTAACTGTAAATGTACAAACTTGAAACTCTAGCATGGGTATAAAATGAGTCATCTCAGAAGCAGGAGAGGGACCTCACTACCATCAGCAAGAGCAAGCCAGGAATGAAGCAGGTCCACTGGACACCGAGATCCCTGAGTATTGAACCTCCTCACCCCAGGGACAGAAAACTATGAATGAGCAGAGAAAGGGTCTTGATATGGCCTGTGGGTTAATGTGCTGGACTGCAAGGTTGGTGGTTCACACTTACCAGCCACCCCCCACGGAGGAAACCCTATTCAGGGTCATTGTGAGTCTGAACCCACTCAAAGGCAGTTAGTAACAATGACAACAACCATCAAGAAAGTCTACAGGGGGTGGAGCACATTCTTTGTACCTGGGGTCCGGGCACTATGAAACTCCCAGATCCAGAGAAGACAGATGCCAAGACACATGGAGATCTCCAAGGAATACTGGGCCTACAGATGCTGAAAGGAGTCAGGACCTTTCCCAGAGCCAATAAAGTGGAAGTCTTTCTAGCCTCTTAAACTGTGAGAGGAAAAATGTCAGGTTGATGAAGCCATCCACTTGTGTTTCTGTTTTAGCAGCATTAGATAACTAAGACATTCCCTAATAAATCTCCTAACTCTGAGTATGGAGGCTGAGTTATGTGTGGCCATTGCAATGAATGATAAAATTCCTCTGAACAGAGTGCTGTGCGAGGGATGATTGGTGCCAGGTGTTCTGTACAGCCATATTTATGAAAATGACCAGGACAGATACCACCTGTCACCTGAAATTGAGAGCCCACTGCATTGGCACAGAGATGACAACATCAAGGAAACCCAACAAGGAGTCTAAAGACTAAGTCCACGCATGGGCACCATCTAGAACACCTGAAGATCATATACCAATACTGTTTCCAAGAAACCCTTTTCTGCCTCTCCAAATTCTCACTCTCTACCTGCTGCTTTTTCTTGGAGTCCTGCTGTGGCACTGTGGGTTAATGTGCCAGACTGCAAAGCTGTTTGAACTGTAACGTCGGTGGTTCAACCTCACCAGTCACTTCTTGGAAACCCTATACAGGGTTGATATGGGTCGGAACTGACTCAACGGCACTTAACAACAACAACAACCTGCTGCTTTTTCCTTCTGAGAAGTCTCCTCCATCGTTGGTTTCAAGTAGAGTAGCGCATAGAACATCAGTCTAAATATACAATTCCCTTTGTAAATGAAACAAAAAGACACAAGCTACCAAGCTATCATATTCTATACACAAGACATAAATCTTTCTGTTCATTCACATCTGTGAGGAAAAGCATAGTTGAAGGCAGATATATGAATTTCCTATCCACCCTACGGGGGATCTGTAATACAGACAGTAAAACTTACATAACGTGTGTACGGAAGAGCAGATGGGTCTTCCAATGAGTGAAATAAGATCCTACATGTTTTCCCCCCTCCCCTCTCCCACTACACTTTTAATTCACCAGTTGCCTTGTCTCTTTCCAGGAATAGCCTCTTGTTTTTTGTACTCAACTGCCATCTATTTGGCTAGATCATTAGCATCACACATCGCGGCTTCAGTGCCAAACCAATAGCAATGCACAATCGACTGCTGGCACCTGGCATTGATGCTCTGGTTACTTGATTGTAGGAGTCATTGTTTCAAATATTCTAGATACAGTATGCTTTTCCTATCTGCATACAGGATGATAAATGGTTTGCAAATAAATGCAAGCCTCTCCATTTAGAATATCAATGAGTAAACAATGCTCCCTCCTACTGCCGCAGTCCCTTTTATGATCTGAGTCCTGAAGAAACCGTTCGACAAACAGCATGACTGCAGGTTGACATCTGTGTGTTCATTAATGCATCATTTCCTCTGCACAGAAGCCCTACAGCTGAAATTGAATTCTAATCTTTAATTGAACCAAATTGCTTTCAGATGACAAATTAAGGCAAGGGAGCCACACCCAGCACAGGGCGGCAGTGAGGGAGCACTACGAAAACAGTACCCTCTCTTCCTCCTGCAGGCAAGAGAGCAGCCACACAACAAAATGACTGTGAATTGATTTGCCCTCACTTGCCTGCACGTTGGAGGGGAGGAAAAAAAAAAAAAAGAGGAAACAATTTGCTTTATTACAGTTATTTCCTAAACAAAGTGAATGTGGGAGTATTTGAATTGAAAATCTCAGGGTAATCTACTCAGTGTTGGAACAACGCATGGGTTACTGGAGACATGGCACCCGCTTGACAAGCTCTAAAATCCTGGTTTGGGAGGCAGGAAGAGGTATTTAGTTTAAAGAGCTGTAATATACCCTGGGGACAGTGATTTCTTTTGCCTGGGGCTGAATTCCCCCTCCCAACTTCCTGGCATCAGAACCCAGAGCAAGTCAGGCCTCGGGTGGAGAGCTGGCTGACTGCCGGTCTCATAGGACCAACACACCAGTGTGGAATGGATGCAGAGGCCAGCCTCATCCCACAAGGTGCTGGACTCCTGGGGACTGATGTGTCATTTCGCTGTGCAAGGAAACCTGGTAGTGCCATGGTTTGGGCATTGGACTGCTAACTGCAAAGTCGGTGGTTCAAACCCACCAGCCGTCTCGAGGGGAAAAGAACGAGGCTGTATGTGTCTGTAAACTTTTACAGTCTCAGAAACTCTTTACAGGGTTGCTATGGAGTCCTGGTGTGGCAGTGTGGGCTAATGCGTTTGATTGCAAAGTCCTTTGAACTGCAAGGTCAGTGGTTCAAGCTCACCAACTGCTCCCTGGAAACCCTACACAGGGTTGTTATGGGTCAGAATCGACTAGACAGCACTTAACAACATGAGTCGGAAGGACTTGATGGCAGTGAGTGTGGTTTTTTGGGGTATTCAGAAATCCTTCCCTCTGATTTAGGACTGGGTGGTCTTCAGCAGAGCGCCTTGGAAGTTCCTTCCTTAATCAGACAACTTCCTGACACAGGAGGCATTTTCCAATCATCCTTTTAAATGGCTCGATTTGGCAACACCTGAAGAAAACGGGACTTTCCACTAACATCAGCCGCCAGACTTGGCCCACCCCCAGATAATCTTAGCTGGAATCCTTCTGCCTTCTCCTATCTTTCTGAAAAGCGCTCAAGAACTAAGTGCAGTCTCAGTAGCAGAGACAGGGCAGGGTGACTGCTGCTGTTGGCGGGGTCACACTGGGGCCCCCCTCTAGTGACCTGGATCTATCAGCTTCCTTCTAGCGAGAAATACAAATCACACCATTTGTCTCTAATTGCCAGTCTAAAGAACTGGGCCAAAATCTTCAGGCAAAATCATGGAAGGGCAACGTTCTGCCCCTGAAATAAGCAAAAAAGATGAAGAGGCATCCTTGCTGTGAAATGCTGGCACCTCAGAAAGGGTCATGCACTTGTCTCTGACAAGGTGACTTCACAATCCTATAAACTGCAGAAGACTGATAGCCCTATCAGACAGGCCTGTCTACAGATATGTAAATAACTTCTATACGCTATAAAAAGGACCCTCCCATTCCCCCTGAAAGACACGTTTGAGTTCATTTGTAGATTCATTTCAACATTCCTTTCAACCAAAACCAAACTCACTCACCAGCATCCAACACATCAAACCCAAACCATGGTGGATTCCAACTCCTAGTGACCTGATAGGACAGAGTAGAACTGGTCTGTGGGGTTTCTGAGGCTGTGAATCTGTAAGGGAGCAGAACGCCTCAATTTTAACTTAACCCACAGCCCAGCAGCGCCCAGAAATTTGTGGTTCTTTGACTTCTCATTTGACACTGTTCTAACACTTTCTTGTCTTATTTTAATAATTGTTGTTGTTGTTACGTGCCGTGGAGTCGGTTCCGACTCATAGCGACCCTGTACAGGGTTTCCAAGTCTGCAAATCTTTCCGGGAGCAGAAAGCCTCATCTTTCTCCTGCGCTACAGCTGGCAGTTTCGAACTGCTGACCTTGCAGTTCGCAGCCGGATTCGTAACCACAACGCTTTAATAGTTTAAATAAATTCGTTGACATGTGTAAATTCTGAATTTGTAAGAGACATGGTTTTATCTTTTGTTTTTTGAAAATAAACCGATCATAGCTCTTGTTATGGTGTATGAGGTGCCCCTGAATCGATTCCAGCTCATGGTGGCATGTGTGTGGAAAAGAACTGCAAGACTGGGATCTTTCAGAAGCAGATTCCCAGACCAGTCTTCCAAGGCTCCTCCGGGTGGGCTTGATATGCCAACCTTTTGGCTAGTACACAACCGACAACCATTCACACCACCTAGGGAGTGACACTTTCACTGTGATGGTTGGTGTTGTTCTTAAGTGGCTTTGAATTGGTTTTGACTCATACTGACCCTGAATAGGGTTTCCGGAGGAATGACTGGTGAGTCTGAACAGCTGACATTGCCGTGCAAACCGATCTGACAGTCCAGTGTTAATAATGATTGAAGTCCAAGAAAGAATCAGCCTGTCAATCCTTGCTGACTTTATTTTTCTCTCCTCCTCCAGTGCTTTTGAGAGCATCTAAATTCCTGGAGAGCAATAATCATGAATTTCCCCAGAGACCTGACATTTACTAAACCACTTTCCCATCTGCTTTGCCTACACTCTCAGCCTGCAATGTTCCTCCCCACCTGCTTAGCAAATCACTCCTCCCGTTCATATAGAATCAGGTTTACATGTGGAATAGTCTTCTCTCTCAAGGTGTCTTTCCAACCCCTTAGCATTGCTCCATTAGCCTTCATGAGCAATGATTCCTCCTCTTCATTCTTCTTTTGGAAACTTTTTATTGTGAATTGAGTGAAGGCTACAAGCAGATCATCAGAGTTAACATCCAACAAATCACACACTATGTTTCATCTCAATGATTGCAATCCCTCCATATAACAACATTTCCCCACTCCTTCCCTGTGGGTCCTATTTCCATTTCACCCTCCTTCCCAGCCCCTCTGAACCTTGACCCCAGGTAAATGTTGCCCTTTCTATCCTGATTGGCTGACCATTCCAGGATGAGTATACCTCAATGAGTGTTGTTGTCCGCCCAATATGCCTATCTGTTGCTAAGTTGACAATTGGGACACGAGGGTGAGTTCCCTTTCAGGCCTACATGGTAGTCTGGGATCATAGTCTCGGGGTCCTCTAGTCTCTTTGTCTTCTTCACTTAACCTTCTTGTTCTTAAAGTATTCACTGTTAATACATGTATTACTTATGCATGTATGAATAATTTTATCAATTTGATATTTTCCAAAAGCATAAAGGGTGCCAGAATCTCCCCAAATAATAATCTACTAAAATATCAAATTGTATCACCAGTTTTCATGGAGGTGTTAATAAAGTTAGCTGATGCTTTCCCCAGAAGTATATTTTCAAAACAGTAATTCCCAAGGCACCCCTGAATACTGAGCACTCTCAATGAAGAGAACCACGATATTATGAAACAGTTGCTGCTGTGGTCTGCAGGTGAGCTGACTCTCTAACTTAATGTAACCCTGTTGTTGTTGTCAAGCGCCATCAAGTCAGTCCAGGCTCACAGCCACCAGGTATAGTGTTTCCAATGAGTAGCTGGTGGGTTTGAACCACCAACCTTGTGATTAAGCAGCTCAGTGTTCATGCTATAGTATACCACACCAGGGTTCCTTAGATGACAGAACTGGGAATGAACCTTTAGGTCTTTCTCCCAAGGAACTGCTGGTGAATTTGAACTGCTAACTTTGGGGTTAACAGTCTAACACTTACCCACTGTACCACATCAGGGTTCCTTGGTGGAACATGGGACCGCACATCAAATTAGAATTCCAGGGGGCAGTGCTGTTATGGGTTCTAAACTGACTTCTTTGAGCCACAGTCCTTGCAACAGTTTAAAAATGGGGACCAGACACCAGAGTATTTCCAAAGAACCCCCCGCTCTGGTGCATTCTGAGCCTTAAAGGAACTATTCCGTATAGCAGGCATGAAGAGGTAAACAAACTATCAAGTTCTTTCCAAATGACACCATGTTTAATATGTACGGCAAAAGCCCTCCACTGAGGTATTCCCAAGGTCATGATGGTTAAGTGTTTGGCTGCTGACCAAGACGTCTGGTCAACCAGAAGCTCGGCAGGAGAAGCAAACTGATGGCCTGTTCCATAGAGATGACGGCCCAGGAAACTGTGGGGAAGTTTGACTGCCCTAGAGCTTGGCTATGACTCAGAATCAACGCACAGGCACACAGCAATGGTAAAATTCAGAACCACTTGAGAAACTAACGCAAGAACTTGACCTTGAGGCACAGGGCTCAGGGAAGCAGATTCAGACTCACTAAGTAGAATGCAGCAAACCAACTCTGTCCCCGCAAGTGCCAACTACTTCTCCAACCATCTTCAGAGACAGGAAAAAAATCAATCCAGGTGCCTTCTTGACCACCTGTCCCACATCTTCCCCCAGAGGGTGAGGAAGCCCAAAGTGAGTCTCTAGCCAGACTTCAGGGTTAGCAAATCCAGGAGACTCCAAGGAAAGCTTCAGTGGTATTAAGAAATAATCATTTATCTGAATTAACATTCCACTCCAGATGAGGTAATTAATTAGGCAAAAGAAAACAATCCTTAGTACTTTACTGTGATAATTAACAAACGCTAAATCTGCCATTGGTAATTTACTACACTGGGAACAGAAAATTTCAATTGTTCAACCTCAACCTGCAAGCCTTTTATCTCCTTGCAAGCTTTTCTCAATAATCCTTTATCGGCTGACATTAAGGCAAGTACAAAAGCAGCGGGGCACCGTTGAAGACGCTTACTTAACCTTTAGAACTGCAAGATGGTACCGTGCATGCATTTCTCACAGTGACAGGCTGCTTTATAGGGAACCTCCTTAGACAGGAGAATGGAGACACCGTGGCCGTCCAAATCCAGAATTGCATTCCCCTGATTTTCCCAATTGCCATAGAGCCCACTCCAGTAATTCTATGTTAATCCCTGCACTGGGAGACAGGCAGGATCCCTTTTTGGTCCTTCAAGCCAGGCTTTCAGAATATGGTAAAATGCTCTAGACATAGTGAAGCCACAGTGCTGCATTCTGCCCCCTCCTCCTAGAAAGCAAAGGGCGGGACACGCTGAGGCCTGCTTTTGGAGGACCTTGAAGGCCTGCATGAAAATCTGCTTAACAGCCCCAGCCTGAGAACCAGCTTTTTTTTTTCTCTTCTTCTTCTTTTTTTTTTTAACGAGACTGCACTGGCTATGAGATTAGTTTGTTTTCAATGTTGCACTTGCTGTATTTTCAATGATTCCCTAATTAGGTCTTGAGAGCAATAGCCATTATAATAAAATACGGACCTTCGACTAAATAAACTTAAAAGAATAAAAGACGAGATGTGGTCTGCAGACACCATCACATGACTGAAGCCTACTTTTGTATACAGGACCCTTTGCACATGACATCCCGGGAGAGCTGCAGCCTAGCTCTCCGTGAGTCAACGTCAAGGACAAGAGCGCTGACTTTAAAGAAACCCAGTACTCTGCTAGATTAATGTTGAAGCACATAGTCAAGCAACATATACCCTTGTGTTTGCAGTTGTTGTTGTTTCATGCCATCGAGTCAAGTTAGACTTACAGCGATCTTCCATAGGGTTTCAAAGGAGCTGGTGAGTTTGAACTACCAACCTTGCAGTTCAAACTGACCTTGTGGTCCAATGCTTATCCTATGGTGCCAGGCTAGGACTCCCGTGTTTGCAATAACTCTTTACAATAGAATCTAAAGCAGACAATGATGAGAAGAGGGCAGTGCAGGGAGGTACAGGGCCAGGTATGGAGGAGAAGACAAGCTCTAACCATAGTTCCTTGGCAGACTGTCATCATGACATATGTGCATGTGTGTGAATTGGAAAGAGCCATGGTTTGGGTATTGGGATGATCTTGGTGATGGTTACAAAAGATGTTGCAAGCTGTGTTTTAAGATTAGTGTGTCTGGTTGAATGTTCATTATACTTCACACAACAGTCACTTCGTCTTACTGGGGTGGCTTTCATGTGGCTGTGATGCTGGAAGCTATGCCATTAGTATTTCAAATGCCAGCATGCTCACCGATTGATGGACAAGTTTCAGAGATACTCCAGATTAAGAAACACTTGGAAGAGATACTCCAGACTAAGAAACACTTAGAAAACTATGTACTTATGAAAAAACTGACAATTAAAACACTGAACAAATGCAGCAGAACGCTGTCTGATACAGTGCCGGAAGATGAGCCCCTCAGGCGGGAAGGCACTTAAAATATGACTGGGGTACTGCTGCTTCCTCCTTAATGACGAGGACACAACTAAACCTTTGGGGACATTCATTTGCTGATGCTGCATGATGCAAAATGAGAAGAAATGGCTGCAAACATCCATTAGGAATTGGAACATGGGATATATGAAGTCTGGATCTAGGAAAATTACAAATTATCAAAAATGAAATGGAACGCTTAAAGATCAATATCCAAGGCATTAGTGAGCCGAAATGGATTACTATTGGCCATTTTGAATCACACAATTATATGGTCTACTATGTCTGGAATAAAAAAAAAAAAAAAATAGAGGAACAGCACTGCATTAATTGTCAAAAAGAGCATTTCAAGATCTATCCTGAAGAACGGGAGTCCTGGTGTGGCACCGCAGGATAAGCACTTGACCTCAAGGTCAGTTTGAGCTGCAAGGTCGGAGGTTCAAGCTTACCAGCTGCTCCTTGGAAACCCTATAGAGACACTCTATTATTCAGAACTGACTCAATGGCACTTAACAACAACAACAACCTGAAGTACAACACTAACAATGATAGGATAACATACATAGGCCTAGGCCTACAAGAGCGATATATGTATAGATAATATACATATGCCTACCAGTTAATACAACTGTTATTCAAATTTATGCACTAACCATTATTTCCAAAGATGAAGAAATTGAAGATTTTTACCAACTTCTACAGTCTGAAATTGATCAAACATTAATCAAGATGCATTGGTAATTACTGGTGATTGGTACATGAAAGCTAGAAACGAAGGTTCAATAGCAGAAAAATATAAGGTTGGTGATAAAAATGAAGCTGGGGACTGTATGCTATCATTTAGCAAGTGACCTATTTATTCATTGAAAATGCCATTTTTCAATGCCCTAAATGGCAAAAAATGCTCACAGACCTGACCAGAAGGAATATACAGAAATCAAATCAACAACATCTATGTAACGAGACAGACAATGGAGAGGCTCAATCCCACCACTCAGAACCAAGTCAGCTGCCGGCTGCTGAAAAGATCAAGTGCTCATATGAAAATTCATATTGAAGCCAAAGACAATTAAAACAAGATCATGAGAGTCAAATTACTACCTTGAGTGCATACTACCTGAATTTAGAAACCATCTCAAGATTAGATTTCACATACTGAACTATTAATGAACAAAGTCCAAACTGGATGAGATCTGATGTAACTTAACAACTTTTTAAAAACTTACACAGTTCAAAAAGTGTTTATATTTATTTTTATTTTTTATTTTTGTATCACCAATTTAATTCAGGGTGCACCCACCTTACAATTTAGGTATCAGCATGTTGTTGTTAAGTGCCATTGAACCAATTCTGACACATAACAACTCTGTATAGGGTTTCCGAGGAGCAGCTTGTGAACTTGAACAGCCAAGCATGAGATTCAAACAGACCTTGTAGTCCAGTGCATTAACACACAATGCCACACCAGGACTCCGTGGTATCATCATGGTATGCTGGAAAGAATATCAGACTAAACCTCCAAGCATCAAACTCTGCTTTTAGGTAGCTGTTGGTCCTTGGGAAGTGCCCTTGCCCGTCTAGCCACAGTTAAGGAACCTGATACTTAAAGACCAGGATCTTTAAGAGACAGAAGAACCAGCACTAAGGGTTTTTGCTAGGCAAAGATAATGTCCTTGAAATTTTATGCATTTGTAAGTCTCTCTGGTGTCTCATAAGACTCCCACCTCTGTACTCCTATTGTTTCTTATTGGTTTTGTCCTTGGGTGCCTCTGAGTCCGTTTGACTCAGAGCAACCCCATGTACCACAGCAGAACTGAGCTCCAGGGGTTTCCTAGGCTACAATCTGGATGAAAGCGGACTGGCAGGCCTTTCTGCTGCAACGTGGCTGTCCACTTTCAAATCGCCAGTCTTTTACTGCTTCTCCCCTGGAACTGCTTGCTTCTCCTACTGCTAAATCCATTCAATCAGGCTACCAACCTACCTAGCTCCAAGAAACAGGTGAGTCTGGGAGCCACGCCCACGAAATCATTTGGTCTGACTCTGCCAAGGCAACCGCAGTTCCAATCATCACATTCATTGTTGTTGTTGTTGTTTTTATGGGCTTTGGAGTGGGTTCCAATTCACAGTGACCCCGTATAAGGCTCTTCATGATCAGCTGGTGGGTTTGAACTGCAGAACTTGTGGTTCGCAGTCCAGTGCTGATCCTACAGCACCACACATTTTGTCGTTGTTAAGTGCCGTCGAGTCAGTTCCGATTCATAGAGACCCTCTATAGGATTTCTAAGAAGCGAATGGTGAGTTTCAACCACAGACCTTGTGGTTCAAACCAACCTTGCAATACACTGGATTATTCTGCAGTCCCACACCAGGGCTAGGAGTGAGTTATTGATAATTTTGTATGGCCCACAAACAATGCTATCAGTTTGAACAGAAAAAAAGTTCCCCATCCCTGCCTTGGAGTCCTGGTGTGGCACTGTGGGTTATTGCGCCAGACTGCAAAGCAGTTTGAACTGCAAGTTGGCAGTTCAAGCACACCAGCTGCTCCTCGGAAACCCTATACAAGGTCATTATGGGTCGGAATCGACTCGACGGCACTTCACAACAACAAATCCTTGCCTTAGACCCTCAAAGTCATCTCCAGCCCTAAACCACTCTGATTTAAACTCAGATGCTCTCCTGGAATGGTTTTCTCCAGTCTCTCATAGACTGTCTTGGCACAAAGAAGATTGAAAGTATTTAAGAAAAAAAAAAGAAGAAGAAATTAACAAAGTAACATTAGAACATCAACTGGATATGGAACTATCAGTAATAAGAATCCTGCACAACCCAAGCTGGCTAGCTCTTAAAGTCAACACACACTGATCACAATCTCTAGCTGACCACTTTGGCATGCCTACTTACTGTTGTTGCAAAGGGCCACTGAGACGATTCCGACCTATAGCGACACTATATAAGGTTTCTGTGGAGCAGCTGGTGAGCTTGAACCACTGACCTTGCAGTTCAAACAGCTTTGCAGTCTGGCTCATTAACCCACAGCGCCACACCAGGACTCCTATTTATTCTTATCCCCCTCTAAATCTTTAATGCCTGTATCTACAACAGAGTACAGTTATTTGGGGATGTAGCTAAACAGGGAATGCCTAGAGTTACAAATCACAACAGATGAACATGGTGGAGGACTGAGGCCTTCAGGAGCTACCAGCATCGCACCCCTCCATTTGTTTGCTGTCTTGTCTGACATTGCATCAAGCTTTTAAGTCAGCGTTCAGGATGCATGAAAAGAAAATTACCCAGCAAAACAACAGATGTAGCAGCTAACGTTGGTCTAAAAATTTAACAATAAACCTTAATGTGACCAAACACAGAGGTCTTAATTCTTTTGAAAGGAGCCATAAAGAAGTCCAAAGAAATTTCCCACTGCAATCATTTGAAGTCCCCTCTGCATCTTTTGAAAGTACAATACCCACAACTTTTCCCCAGCAGATAAGAGCTCTTGCCTTCATTTCATAAACGTTGGTAATGACTGTCTTGACAACACTGTCTCCTTCAATGAGCACACTATCAGCTATGATGAAGATGCTGCAAGCATGGGCCCTTGCTGTATAATACTGAATACAATAATCTTGTGTGCTTGGCAACTGCAGTGATACCCAGGAAGTTAACCAAGGCAGAAGTCATTTTTGTCTACATGATGCCCTGGTGTGACACTACAACAGGATTATCACTCAACTGATAAGTGTAAAGTCAGCAGTTCAGCTCTCAGAAACCCTACACAAGGTCACTATGAATCAGACCTAAGTCAATGACACAAAACAACAACATGATGTCCAGTTCATCACAAGGCACTATGAAGGCAGAGAGGGCAAATGCAAGAGACAGCCTCAGAGCACAAAAGGCTTGTAAGATGTACTGGACTCATGCCTCTTGACCCCAAAGAGTAGCAGACCTGATAAGCTCCCTGTGTGTTCTTCAGCATTCAAAGTCTACTCCCAGCTGTTCACATTCCAAATGCCTTAGCTCTCTAGTGGTGTTAGAACAGAAATACTACAAGTGGATGGCTTTAACAAACAGACGTTTATTCTCACTGTTGAGCATGCCAGAAGGTTAAATTCAGGGTATTGGCTCTAGAAGAAAGCCTTGGGGAAAGGTCCTTGTCTCCTTTCAACAGCTGTTAAGACCAGCATTCCTTGGAGATCCTCCTGTATCTTGACTCTTGGCATCAATCTTTCCCTGGATCTAGAAGCGTCACAAAAGGTCCAAAAGATGCACTACATTCCTGGCTCTTTTCTTGGTGGTTGTATGTTCCTCTGAGCTCTGTTTGTCTGTTTAATTGCTTTTATTTGTTTGGATCCACTAGCAATACTCATGGAAGCAAGAAATTTAGTGGTATACTGAATTACATAAATCTGCTGCACACAACCTCTTTAAACTGTTCAAGAGCAAAGATGTCAATTTGTGGACTAAGATACGCCTGACCCAAGCATCATATGCATGTGAAAGATGGACAATGAATAAGGAAGACTGTAGAAGAATGGACGCATTTGAATTATGAATATTAAAAGTACCATGGACTGCCAGAATAACAAACAACTCTGTGTTGGAAAAAGCAGCCACAGGATTCCTTAAAAAGCAAGTATGGCACACCTTCATCTCTCATACTTAGGACATGTTATCAGTAGGGACCAGTCCCTAGAGAAAGACACCATGCTTGGTAAACTGGAGGATCAGTGAAAAAGAGGAAGCCCCCCAACAAAATGGAACGGCACAGTGGCAGTAGCAATGGGCTCAAGTGTAACCACAATTGAGAGGATGGCGCAGGATCAGGCAGTGTTTCCTCCTGTAGTGCATAGGATTGCTGTGAGTCAGAACCAACTCGGGGGCACCTAACAATAACAGCAACAACATATCCCAAAAGAAATTAACTCAAGAGACAACCTAATCCTGTAGATTCCACCTGGCTTCATTACCATCTCAGAACCCACAGGATAACTACATCAGACCAGGGCTGATCGTATCATGGCAATGGTTACATTATGTTAGATCTCATCATGGGGAAAAATTATGTCTTCGCTGCTAAATCACTGAGAACCCTGGCCCAGTCAAATTGGTACAGAACAAGGATCACACCGAGGCTACCTTTGTCTTCTGGCCACCATCCCTTCTCTTAGCACCCAGTCAGCGGACCACTGGGGATGGGAAGACCATTCTCTTCCAAGGATAAAGAAGCTCTTCATGGCATTCAAAACTAAGGACTGAAAGATTTAGAACTTACCTGGGAGTTTCACAGAAAGTTGGAGAGAAAGGACTTTGAACACCATCAAGTCCAACCTCTCCTTTTCCATCTGAAGAGAATCGAAGGAAAGTGACCACATCCATCATCCGGTTAGGTAAGTGTTAGCTCTGATTTAAACTGGAAGAGCCGCGCATGACCAACAAAGTCTTGGTCACCTTTTAAGCGCCATCCTTTATGTGTTTTTTGGTTATCATTATTGATAACTTCACCCCAGATGACTGTCCTGTCATCAATGTAGCGTTCTTCTATCAAAAATATGCAGCCAAACGCACTACTGTCACGTCGATTCTGACTCATGGTACCCCTAGAGGACAGAGGAGAACTGCACCTTAGGGTTTCTGAAGCTGTAAATCCTTATAAAAGCTGTAAATCCCTCCTCAGCTCTCTCCCAGGGAGTAGCTGATGGGTTTGAAGCACAAACCTTACAATTAGCAGCCCAATGTGAGCACATGAAGATTGTTCAATAAGGCAGGATATATGCTCTGTACTATCTCTCATACATGGTGACATATCCTCACAGATCTAGCCACATACTCAGGCTGTGATACAGGCTCTGTGAGAAGAGGAATGGAGAACAGAGCTGGTTCATCAGGCCCAAACCTCTACCAAGGTCCTGCCCAACATGCCATCACACTGTCCGCAGACAGTGAGTGGATAAATCTGGGCTTGGCCAAGAATTCACTCCTGGGCATCCTGAAATCACTGGCTGGATTCCCCAATATCAGAGCCAAAGAGAAAAATCTCTTAGTACACTGATACTTTTCTTCTCCCCCCAGGAGAAATGTCCTATTAAATGGTAGTCCAAAAGTACACATTTAATTCCAAGAACTGGGAAACAGCATCCTCTTATATGGCTGGTGGGTGGCAGGTCAATTTTGTGCTTATCTTGCAATCAGATCCTTTTCCGCTACGACATACTACATCTCTGAGGCTAGCTGCTAGGTGAACTTTTGTGTAATAAGCTAATGATTTCCATCTCCAGAACAATAAATAAATCACAGTTTCAAGTGCTCACCATTATCTCCCCTCCCTCCCTTCCAAGTACACAGCCAAAGCAATTATAACCTGCCCTGTGAAGAGCAGAAAGAAGATGTTGTGTCTTAGCCTCGACTCAGGGAGGGTTTGGCAGGCAGGTTTAGGGCCAGGCCACGCAGGGAGAAGGAAGGCGCACAGCAGAGAAGGCTGTCAGAGATTCTGCTGGATCAGCATGTGAACAGCACTGTTGAGACAGACAAATACAATCCAACCTAGAGAACTAATACCTCTTAGGGCTTGTTTCCAGAGCTGCCTGCTTGGTTTTAATGCACTGTGCAGAAGCCTGGGTTTCAATCGACATTGTGAACGGGCTGCGTACCTTGCAGGAGGAGCAGAGGGGCTGTCAGTGTACTTTGAATAGGCTGCACTTGTCTGACTCCCAGCAACCCTGTCATTCCAAGGAGACCAGTGCCAAAGGAATTAGGCAAACAGCTTCAGGATTACTACGCACATGGCGTCCCACTGACTGCTTTAGATGGAAAACGGAAGCTCTTGCACCACTTTCTCTAGAGCCGTGACAAGCTTTGGCTTTTTCAAAAGGTAGTGTCCCAAGGGACATAGAACATCCAGGCCCACTGTATATGAACATCCCAGTATACCATCAGTCAGGGACTGGGAAGATTCCAGGGCCTGTGGAAGATTCTACCACAAGTATTCAATTGGCTAATTCAACGACGTGTTCTATAGACCCAAGAGTTAGCCCACCAAAGATAGATCTCCTGGAGTTAACAGTTAAGGGCATTTTCATAGATATTTTCTTACCAGAATTCTTCAATTAGTAAGTTTCTTCTGATATGAGTAGGTCTGATGCACCCATGACATCCTGAGCAAAACCCGGCTCAGAGTGATCAACTTGTCCAAGGTCATGCATCCAGGCCTTCTGATATTCTTGTGTGAATAAGATGAGGGGCACAGACACAAGGATGTCAAAGGGCTAGAGGGTCTCCTATTCATAATGCAAAAAAGGAATGCCTGATGCAGAGGTGAAATGTAGAGAGGCAGACTGTAGGAATCACAATGAGAAGCTAAGGTATTACTTTTCAGTAATATGTATTCAAGAGATAACCAAAGACTGGGCAGAGGAAACAGGAAATGTCCTCACCAGGCCTGCATTAGAGAGCAGGTTCCCACTGGTGGTATCCACACTGAGGGAAGGAGTCCCAAGAATGAGCTACAGGTCCCAGCTTATGCAAGGTGCCCACTCAGGAATAAGAAAGTCCAGCTTTCTCCCTTGGGACTCAGCCCACTTCTGAAGGACACCGTGAAGGGCCAAGGCAGCCTGAGGAAGGACACCAAGAAAAGGGGGTCTATCCAAGAGTGGACTATTGAAACTCACTATGGAAGCAATGCCTCAAACCAGTTGGAACATCACGACAGGAAATCCAGACGGATTTGATTTATGCCAACCACTTCAGAAGAATCACTGTGGGGAAGCCACAGGCTAACGGAATTTGTCATGGTCTAAGGGAATAACTTTTTAAAAGTGAAAGCCTGCCGGCAGTAAAATATGCCAAACCCAGAGCCTTCCAAATGCTTGATCCTGATGAACTGAAGCAGAAGCTGTTAACAAAGTCCTGGGATGGGCCAAGCAGAGTGGACGCCTGCACAAGGGGCCCTCATAGCTACCATCCATAGATTTTAGCACCTTAGCCTCCTTTTAGTGAAATAATTTTTAAAAAAATTTTAAGTCCACTGTCCTAAAGTCATTTTACACTGAGCCTGCCTGTATACAGACAGACTACAAGGATACTTGAAGTTTAGTAATCTGAAAGCAGAGTGATGTGGATTCATGAACCAATTCATAAACAATTACAGAGTTTAACTAGGGGATGAACTAATTTAAGTGCCTGGTCTAAAATCCTGAGTTGAGAAAACCAAACTCTGTGAGAGAAGAAGCTCGGATACATATGGGACGAGAATGAAATCAAATGAAAACAAATCAGTGTCACTAGCATTATTTTCATCCCAGTAGTCATTGATAAAGGCTATGATGAAGATGTGGTCCAGGTGATGAAGTAGTAACAGCCTGGGACTGACTTCCAGTCAGGAGGCCAGGTCTAGTCCTACCTCCATCACAAGAGGTGGTGGAATTACGTCATCTTTTTAGGGTTCAGGTTTCTGGGCTGAAAATGAGTGTGTTGGGCAACTGGATCTCTAAGGGCCTATCCAAAACTAAAAGTCTGTGATTCCACAATAAAATAGAAAATAGTAATTTCCCAACAGCAAAATCAGTTTAGTATTTAAGATTTCCCATGAACTTTAAGCTTTGTTTTAGAGCCATTTTCTTTATCTATCTTGAAAAATACACTGGTGTGGCACTATAGGATAAGCACTTGATCATAAGGTTGGTTTGAACCACAAGGTCAAAGGTTCAAACTCACCTGCCGCTCCTCAGAAACCCTATACTGGGTCGCTATGAGTCAGTCAACTCAACAACACTTAACAACAGCAACACCTAATGTAGGTTAATGCATTGGACTGTAAAGTTGGTCCGAACCACAAGGTTAGTGGTTCAAGCTCACAAGCTGCTGTTCGGAAACTAGGGGTTGCTGTGGGTCAGACCTGACTCAATGGCACTTAACAACAACAACAGCAATATTTTTCTAAGAATTAAACCACACTCATTCTCATAAATGCACATAATTTCTAGAGGATCATCTTCTACAAGAAAGTCCTCGTGTGGCACTGCAGGATAAAGACTGGACTCTTACCCTTCAAGGTTGGACATTCAAACCCACCAGCCACTCCTCGAAAACCCTAGACAGTGTCACTATGAGTCTAAATTGATGTGGCAGTACTTAACAACAACCTTCTAGAAATAAAAAGTGAGTGCAATCTCATGATCTGTGAGCTGAAGACTTCTATGAGAGATATACGGAGCATAACAAGGCAGCATAATGGATTATGAGTTAGGCTGCTAACTGCAAGGTCAGCAGTTCAAATGTATCAGTCGTTCCGCAGGAAAAAGATGAGGCTTTCCGCTCCCATAAAGATTTACAGCCTCAAAAACCCTATACAGGGTTGACATGAGTCGGAACTGACTCCACAGCACATTACCAAGCCCACCACCACGAAAGATATAAGTCAAACAACGATCACAAGACCAAAGACGTCCATCACTAAGAATATCCCTTATGAAGTGCTGTGAGTGATTCACATCCATCATTCTGTATAGAGTTTCCAAGGAGTAATTTCGGTGGCTTTAAACCAACCTTATGGGTAGCAGTCCAGTGCTTATCCTACAGTACCACACCAGAGCTCCTATCACATAACAGTTGCTCGATAAATAATTGCTGAACGAACCACCCAATCACTCTCAAGCAAAGAAGTGAGAAAAATAGCTACTTAATCTTTCAGAAGCGAAATTAACATGACACTAAAGATGCATCAATGGAAAGAATACTTGATCTGATCTTAAATTTTTCCCGGAATATTTAGATACACACAAATATACCTGCAGACAAAATCCACTGGCATTATGAGAAAATAACAGTGGATTAAATGTAATTAACATTTTTATCCTTTTTTGAACTCAAATAAAATGTTTCATGCTTAGGAATTCTGACAAACAAAATAGAAAGCTCTAGAAAACTCAGCTTTAATGAAGGACAAGAGACTATAGGGAGGAAGTAAAAAATGTGGAGGTTAACAGCATGAGCTTTAAACACTTAAGACCTGTATTCAAATACCACTTACTAGTTAAATGACCTTAACAAATTACTTAATGCCTCTAAGCTTTTATTTCCTTAAGGGCAATGCTGGGAGAACACCACCTAACACAGTGAATTCTAAAACTCACATAGCACAGTTCTTGGCAATTACAAGGTGCTTAATAAATGCTTCAGTACTTGTAATTGTTATAAGGAATTTTCTACTGAAAACTACAAGTTTGAGTACAATTCCTTAATGGAATATGACAGAGAGGAGGGAAGGGACGTAAAAGGGGATGGGAGGTTGGGGCGAGGCAGAAGGAAAAAAAAAAGCACGTGTATATTTTCCTTTCTAAGTGTGAACCTCTGAACACCTGCCAGGTAACTTGTTCTGGAGCAAGGTAACTTTCATAAACACACAAAAAGAGAACATATCCAGGTAGAATGTGTTGTTGTTATTAAGTGCAGTCGAGTCGGTTCTACTCATAGCGACGCTGCATAGGGTTCAAAATTAAGGAAATGTCTCCACAGACAAGAACAGCTGTTCCTTTCCCTATTACTTCTGCTAAGCACAGGACAAAAACAGATCTAAGAAGATTCTGAAAGGTAGAGATAAAAGCAGATCAGCTAGGGACTCTGGGACCTGAGGAACAGCAGAGCAATGAGTTTCTTGCGTCTTCTTTTTGCCATGGTACTACAGAAATCAGGAACCAGACAACAGGTACGCACAAAGAAATCTCACGAGACGCCTACTGTCTCCAGAAAAAGTATCAGAAAAGACGTAGACTAACAACACAGAAAACTTCTAGGCAATGACTGTGCTATTGCAACCAAACATCACACTCAACAGGTGTGACCCCAACCTAACCCACTCCGGCAAACACCAAACAAGGAACCTGAACTTATACCCTTGCCTCAACTTCTCTCAGCTCTGCTGCTAGAGTGGTACCAGTGAAGGCTGAGCAGAGAGCCTCGGCTTTCATTTCTTCCTGGTGGTAACAAGCCATCCAACCTGATAACCCACCACAGACATCTCAGGAGTTTGGACTTTCACCTCCAATCAGTGGTAATAACGTGTCACCTGCCACCCCTTCACTGGTGTGGTGCTGTAGGATAAACACTGGATTGGTAACCACAAGGTCTTCCCTTTAAATCCAGCAGCCTCTCCCAGTAACCTTATACAGGTTCCTTATGAATGGGAACCGCACATCCAATAAGCCCTTCGCTGAAGTGTGATCAGAGGCAGTCTACTGAAGGATTTCCACCACTGACTCTTCAATAATGAAGCAATAACCCCATATCCACTGCGTCAGAGGAGACTACACTGGAGCAACAACAAATCTTTGTCCCAGTCAGGATGCTAGCTACAAGCTCTAAATAATGACCCTGAACTCCCAGGCACACAGCCTGAGTGAGGAATCACCCACTCTCCATTCTACACCCACTCAAGCATTACTTGAAGAGGTCTGCTAAAATGCAAATTTAAATAAGATTCAGAATTTCATAATGCAAGACACTAAATGCTCAAGTTCCATTAATAAAATCACTTGTCATACCAAAAGGCAAAGATAATCAACAAATGTTAACAAAGACATGACAAAGAGGTTAGAATGATCTGAACAGGATCTGAAAGCAGCCTGGTGTGTGTGGCACTGCAGGAGAATGCTCTGGACAGCAAGGTCAGTTTGAATTGCAAGGTCAGCAGTTCAAACCCATCAGCAACTCCTTGGAAACCCTATACAAGGTTTGGCTGATGGGGTTGAACTGTAGATTGGAACAGACTCAATGACACAAAACAACAACCATAACTTTAGAAACCCTATAAAGGTCACTATGCATTGGAATCGACTTCCATAAACATTTACAAACATACTTGAAAATAAAGAAAAAATAGGAAGGCTCAGAAATAAAAAGGAAAGAAACTTGCAGTAAAACCAACAAACAAAAACCAGTAAGACAGAGAAGAACTGAATGTCAATTTTACAACTGAAAAATTCAATAAGCAAAATTAAATAGTAGTGAATAGGCTAAACAGTAGAATGGAAAGGCTGCAGGCAATGAATATAAATATTAAACAGTAGACATTTTCCAATCTGAAGATAAAAAAGAGGCTAAAATAAAAAAAATTAACAGTGCCTGCTATGATACTGTAGGATAAGCACTGAACCACAAGGTCGGTTTCAACTGCAAGATCAGAAGCTCAAACTCACCAACCGCTCCTTGGACACCGTAGACAGGTCTCAGTGAGTCAGAATCCACTGGGGCACGTGAGACTATAACAAAAGATCTAAATTTGAGTCTTCAAGAATCCCCAAACAAAATAACTCAAAGAAACCCACACCAAGACATAAGAAAACCTGCAAACTAAACACAAAAGCAAAAAATCCTAGAAAGAGAGAGAAAGTATATATTATTAATATAGGAAAACAATTCAAATGAGCTCAGATCTCTCTCTCATCAGAAACCATGGAGGCCAGAAGGATGTGGTACAATATTTTCCAAAGGCTAAAAGAAAACAACTGTCAACACAGAATTCTATATGCAGCAAAAAGAGTGTTCACGAACAGAGTTAATCAGAATATTCTCAAATGATGGAAAAGTTTAAGTAAAACTTCCCTATACCAATAGCTAAAATAATTTCTCTCATCAGAAAGAAAATTATAAAAGAATGAATCTTAGAACACTTGGAAGGAAAGAAGAAAATAAAATATAGCCAGAAAACTAAGGCTCTAACTATAGTAAGAGTAATTTACAAGAAGACAAAATAGATGATTGGGACATTCTTTAAAATTAGAAACTTACGTACATGAAAGAATTCCACCAAAACAGTGCCACGGGGGCAGGAGGGGGGGGGAGATCTTTTGCAATGACATATTAGACAAGGGTCTAATTTCTAAAATCTATAGGAAACTATCAACACCTCTACAAGAAAAAGACAAGTAACCCAATTAAAAAGTGGGCACAGGACATGAACAGGCACTTCACCAAGGAAGAGATTCGGGTAGTCAACAAACATATGAAGAAATGTTCACAATCATTAGCCCCATTGTTGTTGTTGTTAAGTGCTGTAGAGTGGATTCCGACCAATAGCAACCCTGTATAAGATTTCCAAGGAGCAGATGGTGAGCTTGAACCACTGACCTTGCAGTTCAAAGGACTTTACAGTTTGACACATTAGCCCACAACACCACACCAGGACTTCCATTAGCCATTAGAGAGATGCAAATGAAAACAACAATGAGATATCATCTCACACCAGCAATAGCAGCGAAGTTCAAAAATGCTGAGGACAATAAATGCTGGTTAGGATGTAGAGAGACTAGGACCCTCCTACATTGCTGGTGGGATTGCAAAATGGTCCAACCACTCTGGAAAACAGTATGGCGCTTGATCAGAAAGTTGAAAATAGAAATACCATATATTCCAGCAATTCCTCTACTTGGTATCTATCCACAAGAAATACAACCCATAACACGAGTAGAATGCATGCACACCGATGGTCATAGCAGCACTATTTACAATAGCAAAAAGATGGAGACAGCCTAAGTGCCCATCAACTGAAGAATGGATAAACAAACTGTGGTACATATACACAGTGGAATATTATGCTACCTTGAAGAATAACATAGAAGCTGTAAGTTAACTCATAACATAGATGGACCTTGAGGACATTATGCTGAGTGAAATGAGTCAGTCACAAAAGGACAAATATTGTGTAAGACTATTATTGTAAAAGCTTAAGAAAAGATATCCATATTATAAGGGGGGGAAATGTTCTTTGTTGATTGAGGGAGGCAGAGACAGGTGACGGTAGAACACAGGGTAGGGGGCAATGACACCAGAGATGGAGGCCGAGATGGTGACATGGAGAGAAGGAGCAGCTGAAGACTCTAGATTCATGGAAAGAGAGGGACTGAGAGCTGGTGGCCAGGAGGCAGGCTTGCAGAATGTGCCCTTTGGTGGTTTAAATTATTATGTATGCCTGAGTGTTTTGTTTTTTGTTTTAAAAAGAGCTAAAGTATAAATAGAGAAATACTGTTAGCTGATGGTACATGGAGGGGATTATCATCATTGTAATGAAACAAAGCATATGATTTGTTGAATGTAAACCTGATATGATCTGCTCTGTAAACTTTCACTCAAATCACAATAAAAACTTAAAAAAAAATTTTTTTTAAAAGAGAGTAATTTACATTACTGGAAATTCCAGCCAATACAACAAGCCAAGAAAAGGAAATAAAAAGGCATACAGAATAGAAGGAAATTAAACTGTTTCTATTCATAGATAACATGATTATTTACATAGAAAAATCTCTCAAAATGATTTATATACACAAAAAACTCCTAGAACTAATAGCATTAGGTCAATATAGCAAAGCTGCAGGTTACATGGCTAACATATTAAAAAAAAATCTATTTCTATAAACTAACAATGAACACAGAGAGAAACATTAAACATACAGATCATTTAAAATCTCTCAGAAATGAAATATTTCAACGTAAATCAAACAACAAAAAAAAATGCATGTGTATGACTTCTAGCCTAAATTACTGATACAGCAATTTGATACAAAGATTTGTATCAAAGATACAAAGATATCAAACAGACATCAAAGAAGATGCAGGTAAATGGAGAGATGTACAGTTTCTGAGGACTGGAAGATTCAAGATAGTAAAGATGCCAATTCCCCCCAAGATTAGTATGCAGGTAATTCTTTATCAAAATACCAGCAAGATGATTTTGTAAACATGGATAAGATTATTCTAAAAGTGAAGTCCTAAATCCTCCTCCAAGACTAAGGCACAAGGGGAAAACGCGTTCTGATTGGCGACCATGCATGTCACCCATAAAGAGAAGTGACTGAAGAACATCAAAGAAGCAGCGAGCTAAGCCCTGCATTGTTCAGCAGACTATGATGAGCCCAGGTGGAGACCTGGTCGGCCAAGAGTGAGGCAAGACCTGGGGACTCATGGGCTCAGAGTCAGTGACACATCCACAGAGGACTGGAGTGGAGACTGAAGAAATCAACTGATAAGAAGAGGGCAGACAGACGCAGGAACACCCACACCTGCAGATGGTACCTACTTGCCATGGCTCCAATGATGGGATGAACAGAGCTCAACCCGAAGAAGACAGAAGAGGAAAAAAGCGTCATCTGATACAATTTGATAAATTTGGACATCCAACTATAAACACAGCAGTCCAAAAGAGGAAATAAATCCCTCCTCCAAGAATTATTCCCACCCCCTCCACACAAAGAGTAGATAGGGATGGCCATCTTGAACACTGACCAACCAAAATGGGAGAAGGGATACAACGGCAAGAAGTGACTGGCTTACAAGCTTTCAAGACAGAACCTAGATCCACAGGGCGGGGAGGATGGTAGAGTGTCCAGTGAGTAGTATCCGACATGTCTAGGAAGGGCAGATAAAAAGAAATGCACATGGGTCCCTTGAGAAGCAAGGGTGAATAATTTTTACCAAGACTGATTGTGAGGACTGGAAATGTAAAGGTGGACATTTTATAGCAAGGAGGGGAGTGATCAACCTTTCAGTCTAGGAGCAGAGGGCCCTGGGACCATCAATGGAGAAGAGCGGAGAGCGGGACCCCACCCAGAGGAGCAGTGAGGCCGGAGACTGAGACAGAGAGGATGACATGAAGAGAGAGGATGACATGAAGAGATGGAGTGGCTGGGGACTAGGGATCCAGAGAGGGAGAGGGGCTGTGTGCTGAGGACCATGAGGGGAGGGCGGGCAGGATTGCAGGGTGAACCCTTTGGTTGGGTGATGATGCATGGACGGGATGGTAACTATGGCAATGAGACGATGTATGATGGAATTAATGTAAAACTAATGTTCCCCCATGTAGACTATCACACAATACACAATAAAACATTAATTAATTAATTAAAAGTGAAGTCCTGGTGTGGCACTGCAGATTAATGTGCTGGACTGCAAGGTCAGTTTGAACCACATGATCGGCGGTTCAGGCTCACCAGCTGCTCCTTGGAAACCCTATACAGGGTCATTATGGGTCAGAACCAACTTGACGGCACTTAACAACAACGACAATTCTAAAAGTTATAGGGAAAAGTGGAAAGAAAGGTAAAGCAACTAGAACAGCTAAAACAATTTTGAAAAAGAAAAATAAAGTAGAAGAAATCAGTCCATCCAATTTCAAGTTATAGCTACAGTAATCAGGACTATGAGACACTAAGAATAGTTACACAGATCAATGGAACAGAAGAGAAATCCCAGAATTAACTTCACACAAATACAGCACTGAAAAGAACTTCAATGTACAGAGAGAACTCTAACCATCAAATGGAGCTAAAGCAACTGGATATTCAAAAGCAAAGAACTTTGACTTAAGCCTCAAACCTTTTAGAAAAAATAATTCAAAAGGAACCATAGGCTTAAATGTCAATGTGAAACTCTAAAACATTAAGAAGCCACTGCCGTCAAGTTGATTCCAATTCATAGGGACTGAACCAAGAGGACAAAGGCGAACCACTCCTTAGGGTTTCTGGGATTGTAAATCTTCAAGGTGTAGCCAGCCTCATCTTTCTCCCATCGTGTGTTTCCAACCACCAATCACCTAGTTAACAGTCCAAAGCTTAATCCACTGCATGACCATGTCTCCTTTAAAAAGAATGTTGTTGTTCCAGGTGCTCTGACTCAGAGCTACCCTATGCACACCAGAATGAAGCACTGTCCACTCCTGTACCACCACCTTCACAACTCCTGCCACCGTGCCAATCCATCTTCCTCATGGGGGAGGCGCTTCTTCTTTTCCCGCTGACCCTCCACTTTACCAAGCATGATGTTCTTCTTCAGGGACTGGTCCCTCCTGATTAACATGCCCCAAGTAAGAGAGACAAGTCTCCCTCTCCTGGTTTCCAAAGAGCATTCTGGTTGTACTTCTTCCAGCACAGATTGGTTTATGCTTCTGGCAGACCCTGGCACTTTCTGTATTCTTCTCTAACACCATAATGCAAATTCATCAATTCTTCTGTAGTCTTCCTTAGTCCTTGTATAACTTTCACACGTATATGAGGTGATTAAAATTACCATGGCCTAAGTCAGGTGCTATTTTTGCTCTTGAATACTTTAGAGACCTTGTGCCTAGTGCAATTTGACATTTGATTTCTTAAGAAAACCACATCTCAGCAAATCTTTGGTATCTAATGTCTGCTGAAAACCTCTTAGAAGACATGACACAGAAATATAAGTGAACAAAATTAACACTTTTTGTTTTATATAAAACAACCCTGTTTAGAAAACAAAAAGATACACTCCAGACTAAAAGAGAATATTTGTAAGCCACATAACAAAGTTCTCACAAGACTTGGGCGGGGGTGGGGGGAGGGCAATGGGGGCTTCACAAAGTTGCTGAAAAATTGAAATTGAAAGACAATGGAATTGTTCCATGGACTATTTGAAGTCCTCTCATAAAGACTACTTGGAACTCAAAGGTAAACAAACTAACAATCCAATTAGAAAATGGGCAAAAGACATAAAGAGACATTTCACTGAAGAGGATATCCAGATGGCAAATAAGCACTTAAAAAGATGCTCAACATCACTAGCCAGTAGGGAAATGTAAATGAATACCTCAATGAGATTTTATTATACACCTAATGTTGTTGCTGCGAAGGGCCCTGGAGTCAGCTCTGACTCAGTGATTCTATCCAGGATTTCTGAAGTACAGCTAGTGGTTTTGAACCACCAATCTTGCAGTTTGCAGTCCAGTGCTTATCCTACAGTGCCACACCAGGAGTCCACCTATTGGAACAGCTAACATAAAAATGGTGACAATACCAAATGCTGGTGAAGATGCTGAGAAACTGGATCACGTATTCACTGCTGGTGGGAATGTACAATGAATGGCACTGTTAAACTTGTATCTCTTAAAAACGAAAGCCAGTCTTAACAATTTGAGTTGGTAAACCCAGTCATTTATCTTAGAGAAAACCATGTCCACATAAAAACCTGTACATCGATATGTTCAAAGCAGCTTTTTGTACAATAGTCCAAAACTGAGGTGAGGGGGGAGTCCCCATACTCATGAGTCACAACTGAATCGACAACACTTAGTAAGAACAACAATACTGATAATGGAACCCTGGTAGCACTGTAGGAAAGCACTGGACTGCTAACCGCAAGGTCAAGGTTTCAAACCCACCAGCTGCTCTTTGGAAGCCCTGTAGTGGTGGTTGTAGTTGTGTGCCACCGAGTTGATTCCGATCACAGTGATCCTGTATAGGGGTTCCGAGACTAACTCTTTATGGGAGCAGAAATCCTCCTCTTTCTACGGAGAAACAACTAATAAGATTCGAACTACTGACCTCACAGTTAGCAGCCCAGCTCATAATCCACTATGCTATGAGAGATCCTTTGGTAACCTTATGCAGGATGGCTATGAGTCAGAACCAACTCAGTGCCACTTAAAAACAGCAACATATCAAACAAAATGCACAGTTTCATTTATTTAGTGTTCTGGAGCGAACAAAACTGTGTAGATGGCAAGCATATGAGTAGTTACCAGGGGTTAAGGATAGTGGGGGCTCCTATCAAGGGGGCAGCACAAGGGATAGCTTTGAGAGGATGAAATAGTTATGGGTTTTGATTGCTGTGTTGGCTCTGTCAATCTAAAACAATTTCAAAAATTAAAACACTTAAAAAAAAAAAAAACACAACACACACACACACACAAGGAATCAAGAAGGAGATGCTAAAAGGTCACAAATTAGTGGTCAATCACTCCTAAGTCAGCAAAGGCTACTGGCTACCATTTTCTGTCTCTATCAAAAGCTCTAAGGCTGATGGTCCTGTCACCTCAGGATTATTTTATCATCAGATCCAGTGATGTTGAAAAGGGGAGGGGGAACGTCCACCACAAATGTAAACATAAAAGTCAAATAAAATAGGCGAACTCAATTTTGCAGACAAGTGCACATCAGTCATGCTGGATGGAAGGTAGCTAATGCTTCTACCCTATGTAGTCTTAGGGAAAAAAGGCCAGGGGGAGAGGAAAGAGACTTGCATTTCACAGAATCCTTTGAAGTGGAAGAAAAATGTAATCCAATAAATATTGCTTTGGAGATACAAGAGAAGCAGTGACCGATAATGACAGCGTTTACCTGGGGACACTCTAATTCATATGGCCCTGACTACAGGTGTTTCCCTGTGGTACCTGAGGTTGATGCTGTACTGGGGAGGGCAGGGGCATCAGGCAAACATAAGTGGCTGTGCCCCCCCCCCCCATGCCCTTAAAAGAGAACAAACATTTAATTCCCTTGTAAAACAGATGAATGCTTTATAATTTACTAGCAGCTGCCGGCAACAAGGCACTCTGCTTTCATATTCCTATTAAGCAAGCTGTGGCTGATTTATTAAAAGCACGGGATACATCAAAACAAATGACTGAGACATCATTATAATGCTATTTACAACCTCATAATGGGGTTATGGGTAGGGGCAATGCAGTCCAGACTGCAACCCAATTCTGTTCTGTTAGAAGGATGAGAACCGTCATTCCTAAATCACAAGACCCAACCCCAGTACAGGGCCGAAGCCCATCTGTGAGGCCATCAGTCAGACCTGTGGTTTTTAGCTCACTGTGGGGTCTGTGATAAGACTGACAATCCCTACTGTCTTACTTCCTGGGCTGTGATACCACTGGCTAGGCTATTCTGTGCCTAAGATTCTCAGAGCTGCTTCCTTCCCATTGCTGCTCACCAATATCAGCCTAGTGAGAGGAAGAAGGCTCTTGGAGGAAACATAGAGAAGGAAAGCAGAAATGATTTGGGAGAAAAAAGAAAAAAAAGGGTCCCATGGTACTTGGGAAGGACTCAAGCGAGAAGAGTTCTTAGTAGATGCTTCAGATAAGGTCCTGGGTCAAAACCCACCAATCCAGTGCCATTGAGTTGATTCTGACACTCATGATAACCTGTATATCTGTTTGGGAGCAGACAGCCTCATCTTTGTCCCATGTAGTAGCTGGTGGGTTTGAACTGCTGATCAGAACACTTCAGAGGTGCTGGGCAGGTCTGTGCACACTCAAGAGTCTTCCCTCTGTTCTCTCTTCCCTCATCTGTAGCTACAACTTCACTCACACACGCAACAGCCCTTTTGCTCAGGGTTCTACTCCTGTACCCCTTTCTACTCCATACCCCTTTCTACACCTATTAAGTGCCATCGAAGTCAATTCTGACTCATAACAACCCTGTATAGGGTTTTCTAAGGAGAGACTGGTGGGTTTGAACCCTCAACCTTGTGGTTAGCAAGCAGTCCAGTGGTTATCGTACAGCGCTTCACCAGGACCTTTTCCACGCCCAGCACCCCTGGCAAATGAGTCTCTGCACTATGTCATCAGAGTCTTGTTTCTAGTCTTTTACTCTCGAGTGTGAAAGTCAGCTCCTCAGTCTCCATTTGAACTACAATTGATCTGGAAGTGGAAATAAAGGTAAGGCCAGGAAGCAGGGCTGAATGAGGAGGGTCAAGTGGATCCCAAAACCATACTGGTGCTGAGAACCAAAGGTGAGTGTTGTGTTAGAGGTTATGAGGGAGCAATGTAGACTTTGCACTCGGAACTAATCATACCTAGAACGGAAGGCAACTCTTCACCATGACCCACAGAATCCTTTCTAGCCACCTCTTTAGCCTCACACTCTACCATTCTTCCTTCCCACACTGGGTTCCAGCCACAAGACAGTTCCTGAAGCACCAAGCCTGGACCCACTTGCAAGTTTTTCTGCCTGCTGCCCTTCCCCCCTCCCTCAGAGGCTCTTCTGGCAGATACCACATTGGCCACCATTGAGTGCAGAGACTCATTAAAAGTCTTCCTTGATACCTTCTCAAGTGCCATACCCTGCTTTGTTTCTTTGTAACTACTATCTCCTCCTGAACCCCTGTGTTTAATTAACACCTATCCCCACTAGGGAGTCCTAGTGTGGTGTTGTGGGATAAAGCTTTGGACTGCAAGGCTGGTTTGAATTGCAAGGTTGGCAGTTCAGACTCACCAGTCGATCCTTGGAAACCCTATACAGGATCCCTATGAGTCAGAACCAACTCAATGACATTTAACAGCAACAACATCCCCCACTAGAGTGTAAGCTCCATGAAGGCAGGGGCCTTTCCTGATGGTGACTGTATGAGGGTGAATCAAAAGTTACCCACACTCTGGTTGTAGTAGAATTTATTTGAATCAACTTTTAGAAAAGACAAATACATTGTTTTTCGACATAATCTCCTTGCTTCTCAATATATGTTGTCCATCTGTCAAAAAACTTTCATATTCCCTTATTTAAAAAATGTTTTAGGCTGAGCTATGAGCCATGAATGCAATGCTGTCGTCACTTCTTCGTCAGAGGTGAATCTTCGTCCTCATAGGGTTGATTTCAGAGGACCAAACAGGTGAAAGTCTGGTGGAGCAAGATCAGAACTATAGGGAGGAAGGAAGCTTTAACACTACAAAACAAAGTTTTTTCAGAATGTCAATAGTGTGGGTAGAGGTGTATGGACGTGCACTGTCATTCAAGATCACAATGCCCTTGGATAGCAGGCTTCTGTGTTTAATCTGAAGTTCAGGCTTTAGCTCTTCAGTGAGCATCTCACGGTAATGAGCATTGTTGATTGTTGAACCTTTTTCCTGATAGTGTTCTAATACAGGCCCTTGAGAATTGCATAAAACTGTAAGCATCAATTTCCCAGCTGATGGTTGACTTTTGAACTTTTTTTTGGTTGGCGATTGAGGATGTTTCCATTCCATACTCTATCGTTTGCTCGTAGTGGTGAATCTATGTCTCATCACCAATAACAACTTTTTTAAAGAAACATGTTACCTTCCTTCAAGTATCGTCCAAATTTTGTTTACGAATGCTCAAATGCTGCTTCTGTTTATGCTCTTCAATGAGTTATTCTGTTGTTCTGGTATTTACCTTGCATAATTTTTCAAAAGCCAAGTCTGCTGTGGATTATTTCCTAGGCAGAGCCATGGCTGATATGCAACTGATTTGCCACATAATCCACTGTCACTCGTCTATTCAACAGAATCATTTCACAGAATCAATGTTGTCATCAACCGTGAACGTGGATGGGCGTTTTAATATAACCGGAGTGTGGAGAATTTTTGACTCACCCTTATATACTACAGTACCCACAGCAGCTACAGTTCCATTGGCTAAACTGATCATTGCTACTTCACACCTACTCCTCCCTCCTGTATTCGCTACTCCACCTAAGACATCTCCATGTGTCCACTCAGCCCAGAAACCTCAATTGTTCTCACATTTCCTATTGCAAGTATGGTCCTTTGCCCAGGGGAAACTGATTAGAAATTCAGATTCTCGGGTTCCATCCCCATACCCACTGAATCAAGACACTGGAGGTGTGGGCCAGCAATCAGCATTTTAGCAAGTCCTCCAGGTACCATGGGGCATGTTCCAGATTAAGAACCAGCACTCTAGCCATCTGTCCCTCCCCACTCCTTAAATCTAAGCAGCCTACATCTCTATCTGTCCCCTCCCTTTGCATTCCCTGTTACCATCTTAGATCAGGACTCCAAGTGGACAAAGCCAGTCTTTAGAAGGACCTCCCAATACACACTCTCTGCCCACCCAGCACCAGTCTCCCTTTTTCAGTAGTTTACTGTGCATTCCGCCAACCTTTCAGCATCATACAGAAAGTGAAGCCCCGGTAGAGTTATTCTCCACAGAGCTGTCCCGGTTAGGCCTCTCTAAGGAGGTCACATTTGGGTGGAAATCTGCAAAACATTGAAGGAAGAATTAACTACGAGGTTCTCTGGGGCTATCTGGAGTATGACATGGTCCCAGACAGAGGCAAGAGTAAGTACAAAGGTCCCTAACTCAGCTGCCTGGCAGCTCCCCAAGTCACAGACCAAGACCTGCAGGTCTCTTGCATTTCGACAAGGTTTTTCCGCATCTGGACCTCTCTCTTCTAAAGCTGCTGCCCTGTCCCTCCTGACCCCAAATTCCAGCCTCCCCAGATGGATGCCATTTCCTGAACACTTACGCCTGGGTTGGCCCCACCTATACTTGAGCCAGCTCAACCTTTGCCTTAATAATCAAGTACCACATGTCAGGCAGGCCCAGTGAGCAGTTTGGCCTCCTCTGGTCTTCCAGGGTACATCCTTTAAAGCACGTATGGCCTAATGTCCCAAACATCTCTAGACTCCAGAAGGGCAGGACATATGCACTGCTTTCTTCTGTATTATCCTAGGAACTGCTATAACCCCTGGTTCTCAGACAGAATGGAATACTTTTATTTTTCTTTTTTTAAAGAAAGCAAGTCAAATACTTTTATAAAACTTTCCCTCCAGAAATAGACAGAGATCATGATACAGATACGAGACCAAATGTGTCTGGATCTCTAAATGCAGAAGTGAAAAGCACGTGCATTAGGATAATGTCCAACAGTCAGGAGAGAAAAGAGAAAGACAACAAAGATGAAACTTGTCAGGGCATAAGCATCTCAGGTCCCACTCTGACCACATGGCTTTGTGAACTATTCAAAGGCAGGGTACCACGTCTTGTTCTTCTTTGTAGCCCTACATTCAGTCTGACTCCTCAGGCCTTAGGCAGTCATGGATTAAAGAATGAATCAATGAACAGACAAACAAGGGAACGAACAAAACGCTTGTTCTAAGGGTCTAGTTATTTGATAACTTTTCTTTTTATCTCTATCTAGGAGATTCTAATAATCAGGCTAATGATAAGACAGACAATCGTATTTCAAAGCACGTTGAATCTCGTTCCACCATTAGGTCCAAGAAGAATCAGATAAACACCTGATTCTTAGGGTTAGGGTGTATCGATAAAGAGATGGGTAGTGTTTCTTATGTTGTTTTTAACAGCATCTAAACTTTTCTGCTCTGGTAGTGTAGTGGTTACGAATCGGGCTGTGAACTGCAAGCTCAGCAGTTCGAAAGTACCAGCTGTTCTGCGGGAGAAAGATGAGGCGTTCTGCTCCCGTAAAGATTTACAGCCTCGGAAACCCTGTACAGGGTCACTATGAGTCGGAACCGACTCCACGGCACATAACAACAACAACAAACTTTTCTGCATTCTAAAAGCTTTTAAAATTAAAATCAATCAATCCAAGGTTTGCCTGTAGGAGCAGTATGAAAAGCAATGGTTCTGCTGTATTTTGATTAATGCCTTGGATGAGGACATAGATTAGCTATGAAGGTGAAAATACAAAATGGGAAATGATTCCTTCGGCCATCAGGGGCAGTGTCCAGAACAAATGTAGACAACAAGCTAAAAGAAGTAGTTGAGTCGAAATAGATAAAAATTAACAGGGACAAAGTTAAATGAAACACGTAGTCTTAAGACAAAAGTGTATTTTCACTAGATGGGAGAGGAAGGAGAGATTAGAAATAGAAGACAGAAGAGAATAAACACAATTTTTAAATGTCTTCAGTTTCAACTGCAAGGTTAAGAGCTTAGAAGGTGCCTTTTAATTGCCTGAATTCTAATCTTGCCTTGACCATTGAAGCTGATCAAATCAATCAGCCTTACTCCATCCTGCACCCTCTTCTGTAAGGTGGAAATTAATAAAGCCAAGATCAGAATACTACTGGGGAGAATCCAGTAAGATAATACTTTTATAATGCTTACTATACGACCTGGTATGTAATGAAAGCACCAAAGATATTATTAATTTCAGTTGACCACAAATTCAATAAAATCTAGAGAGTGTACGAGATTGCCAAACGGCTGATGGGATCTTGGCTTGCTCTAAAATGAGTCAGGTAGCATGGAATGTTTGGAGCATGGTCAACCCTGCTCCTTTTCTCAGCACCCCCAGACCACATCTGCAGTGAAAGCTATGTAACACTATGTCTCAAAACAACATGTGTGCAGACTGTGTGGGCATATGCACTGACACACGCACAAAACACACGCACAAAACCATCCCACACGTGAGAGAAAAAACTTGGGAGTGAGAAGGGCAGGGTGCGGTCATTCACAGAGACCCAGAACAGTGAAATAGCCTACACTGTGGTCCTCTTTAAAGACTAACTTGTGTGTCATTTATTTTTGTCTCAAGTGCCTCTCTGGAACCACAATTAGTGTCAGAAAAGAACTTCAGCTCAGCAGTAGGAATCCCTGCAGGTCTGTGGGGTGAGGTCAGTGGCTGCCCGGACTGGGTTGGTGGGAAATGAAGAAGAACGAATCTTGGCGCTGTGGCTACTAGCTCAGCTGCTCAGCTCCAGTTGTATCTAAGGTCAGCACCAGGCCACTCTCCCCAAGACACCTTTTGAGAGCTGGATTCTCCTTCGTTTGAAAAAATTCTTCCCTGTTGCCTTTCTCTAGAGGTGGGCCTAAAAGTTGTGCTGGTGCTATAGGATAAGCACTGAACTGCTAACTGCAAAGTTGGCAGTTCAAACCCACCAGCCATTCCACAGGAGATACATGAGATTTTGTGCTCCCGTAATGTTCTACATCCTCGGAAACCCTATATAGGATTGCTATGAGTCAAAATTAACTTGAAGGCAGTTCCTTGTGGGGGTTTTTTTTGTTTTTATTTTAATGCAGTGCAATGAATAGACATTTGACTAATAACCAAAAGTTTCATATTCAAACCCACTTGATGATGGTAGTAGACTCGGTTTGGAATTACTTTACATTCAGAACCACACACAAGAGCAGCACTATGGCAGAAAACCTTATCTTCCCTCAGAGACCAGAGTTTATATGATGCAATGTCCCATTCTCAGGGAATCAAGATGACTGCTCCAAGCCAATCGTGACCATTTGTTATTTCTTTTGTGATGAGAGCTGAAGGAGATATGGTGATTCAAGTCTGGTCAATGAGATGGAATGTGTCTTCTGCTGGCTTCTGGGGAAGACCGTCTTTCCAAATGACAGAGAAATGTACAGTACCAGGAAGATTCTGTTTGCTCCTGGCATCCTTGCTATGTTGAATGCTGTGAAGATATTATTCTTGGAACTATGGAAGTCATTCTGCAACCATGAGGTTGAAATCTAATATACTATGAATGACAGATGGGGAAACAAGATGAACGGAGTTAGGAAATTTTAGCCTCTGACCCAACCATGAAGTCTCCTACAACCTGATCTCTTATCAAGAAACTAGCCAGTATTGAAGTATGGTGGCTCTGTAGGATAAGCACTGGACTGTGAACCACAAGGACAGCAGTTCAAGTCCAGCAGCCACTTCATGGGAGAAAGCTGAGGCTTTGCTTGAAAACCCTCTACACCGGATCGCTATGAGTTGGTACTGACTCGACAGAAGCTAACAACACTGAAATATGAAGACACTGGTAGCTCGATTTTCTATTACTGACAACTCATAGCTGCCTAATTCACTCTTATCACGCCCACTCACACGATGGGAAAGAGTCAATTTCTAGAGATTTCAATCCTTCCATGGGACTGAGTGAGGCCGCTGTGGACAGGGTATGATATTAGACAAATGTAACACCATTCAGGGTCAAATGGAAGAGGGGAGGGAGGAAACTCAGATTCCCAAATGCCAGAACTAAGATTCACCCACAAGACTAAAACAATTGAAAGGTCCCAGTGAGCTGTAACAAACAGTAGATCTGGAGAGCTGAGGTCCCAGGGGTCTAGCTTGTGTTCTTCAAAAGCCCTGAGTGTTTCACTTAGTCAAATATTATGCTTCTGCTTTTTAAATATTTCCATTTAAATGCAGATTTTGACCTTCTCTTCCATGAAATATTAATATGAGTATAAAATATATATTAGTCATCATCGGTGCGAGGGTCCCTTTCCAGTGTCTGTCATGTTTCCGCTCTGCTGTCTTGGGATGACATCGGAAAACCACGGCAGTTTTCTCTGCCAAATTTCTCCCGAGTGACTCAGGGCTCAAAGGTGGAGATCTCCCCGAATGCATGTTGAGTTTGTTTGTGTGTGTGTGCAAACTTTCTTTCACTTGGTACCACTATGATTGGCTTCCTTATTGCACTGTCCCTTTAAGGACAGGGTGGGCGGAACAAACAGTCTACAGCAATACAATGCAAAAGGACAGCCTAATTTCCCCTGAAATATCTTCTTTCCCAAATAAGTAGCCTATATTAAGATTAAGTGGAGTTCCTATTTCTTTTTAATAACTGTAACCCATTAAAGAGACTTGAGGAATTTTTTTTTTTTTTTTAAATCACAAATTGTCTTACTCATTTGCCTTCTCATTTTTACTGTTCAATTAACCAAGTGGCAAGCTAGCGGAGTAAATAGAACAATGGGGATTGGTCTCTATGTGGATTTTCTCCATTTATGCTTCTCTTCATGTTTATTAACTATCACAGTCATATGGAACTAATTGATGAAACACTCCAAGCACTACCACTGAAGCATTCAACACAGAAACTGTACTCAACAGCTGAAAGACCGAGCTTGAGACTGATGAACCATAGTCTTCTCATCTCTAAAATGGGTACAGCACACTTACTTTACAGTTCTGCTGCAGGGGCCAACTTATTACCATCAGGGCTAAACCATCCAAAGTTTCCCTTGCTAATAAATGTAGCATCTTGGAGAGTAGGTTCAGAGGCAATCGAAAATATTAAAACCACACTGAGTTCTCTGTGTCCAGATGAATCAACAAGGCCCACAGACCATTGTCTACCATGTGTCATCATCCCCAGCTGATCTTTCCTTCACTAGATGACCATTCTCAAACCTTCAACACGTATCCATTGCTAGAGTACCTCCCAGGCACAGCGACAAGGAGAGAGCCTGGACCCTAGCCAGGTTTCCTGACCTGGTGAGGGCTTACAATCTTCTGAAACAGCCTTCAATTTTGACCTCTTATTTATACATGTTAGTGAAAAACTCTGACAGAAGGCCCCTCTTCCCATATTTTCCTTCCCCTCTGTTCCAGAACGAATGCCTGTCTTTCAGAGCAGTCTCTGAGACCCCAGGGGATCTGGCCAGTCCTCAACATTTTCACCCAGAAGTTCTTCTTCCTCTCCACCACACACTATTCACTGATCAATTCTTCCAAGTCCTCAATGAGGGCAGAAACCCCAAAGTGTTAGCCTGAATGCCTCTCTTCCAGGCACTACCCCTGCTCCAGTCAGATGACCTAAATACAGCCCTGTGCCCAGACTCGGCCTGAACACCATCCCAGCCCTCCTGGCACCTTCTCCATATCAGCCTGCACACAGACCACCACCATACTAGGTCCTCAACCACCCTTGCGACTGCTTGTGGTTTCTTGTTAAGTGCCATTGAGTGGGTGCCAACTCACAGTGACCCTGTATAGAGTTTCCAAGCAGTGGCTGGTAGGTTTGAACCACTGACCTTGTGGTTAGCAGACCAATGATTATCCTACAGGAGCACATCAGGACTTCACTGTTGTTGTTGTTAGGTGCCATCGAGTCGGTACCGACCCATAGCGACCTTATGCACAGCAGAACGAAACACTATCTGATCCCGGGCCAACCTCACTACTGTTACCACGCTTCAGTCCATTGATGCTGCCACTTGGCCAATCCATCTCGCTGGGGGTCTTCCTCTTTTCCTCTGACCCTCCACCTTACCAAACATGATATCTTTCTAAAGCGACTGTCCTGCCTGACAATATGCCCGAAGTAAAAGAGATGAAGTTTGACCATCTTGGCCTCGAGGGAGCATTCTGGCTGCACTTCTTCCAAAACGTATCTATTGGTTCTTCTGGCAGCCCATGGCACTTTCAATATTCTCCTCCAACAATATAACTCAAAGGTATCAATTCTTCTATGGTCTTCCTTATTCACTGTCCAGCTTTCACATGCATATAAGGTAATAGAAATACCATGGCTTGGGTCAGGCGCACCTTAGTCCTCAAGCTGACATCTTTGTTCTTCAACACTTTAAAAAGGTCTTGTGCAGCAGATTTGCCTAATGCAATATGTCATCTGATTTCTTGACTGCTGCTTCCATAAGTGTTGATGGTTGATCCAAGAAGAATGAAGTCCTTGACAACTTCAATCTTTTCTCCATTGATAAGAATGTTGTTTTTTGGTCCAGTGGTGAAGATTTTTGTTTTCTTTACATTGAGAGGTAGTCCATAGAGAAGGCTGTGCTCTTTGATCTTCATCAGTAAATGTTTTAAGTCCTCTTCACGTTCAGCAAGCAAGGTTGTATCATCTGCATATCGCAGGTTATTAATGAGTCTTCCTTTAATACTGATGCCACATTTTTCTTCACATAACCCAGCTTCTCGGATTATTTGCTCAGCATACAGGTTGAATAAGTATGGTGAAAAAATACAACCTTGTCGCGCACCTTTCTTAATTTTAAAACATTCAGCTATGAATCAATTGCAGCCATTATGCCTGGCTACCAGTGACGTTTATACCTCCCTCAAGTTCAGAGCTGGACAGATATGCAGCAGAGGAACAGTTCTTAGGGTTTTACTGGTGAAGTGCTCTTGGGTACAAACACCCAAGTGAAGACCAGTAGTTGTTGAAATGACAGCACCAGGGTGACTAGGTGAAAGAGCATTCCTAGTGAAAACATGCAATATATGTTCAAGTGGATAAAATCACTGATATTAGAATTACCAATGGTTTGAGACTGTAGAGTATGAAGAAATCAAACCACTTTGCAAATTTTTCCTTTGAAGTTTCCAGCAGCATCATGAGCCACAAAAGGGGCAAAACACATCCCACCACTTCCTTATCACACACTTTGATGATAAAAAATCGATGTTCTGTTTTAATCACTGACTTGCTAACATCAGAGTAAGCTACAGAAAAGATGTGATAGTTTCTAAGCCTCAAATCATTTAAAGTCTATAAAGGAAAATTTTAAAGAGCACGTTTTAAACAACGGCAGGTTCAGTACATACACAATGTCCTAAGGTACCTCCTCAGAAAAGAACCATGCTAATTGGAACATGTTCATTTGCCGGTTGTTTATAAAACCAAATTCTCTCATCGTAGCATTTTGCTGACTTCAGTGCAACTTTGTCTTTCAATCCACTGCATTTCTCTCCAAATCAAATCATAATATTGAGACACCATATTTCGAGATTGTTGATATTGCGTGCCATCTAGTTGGTTTTGACTCAAAGCAACTCTGTATAGGTTTCTGAACTTATAAATCTCTACATGAGCAGAAAGTCGTATCTTTTTCCCTCAGAGCGACTGATGGGTTCAAACTGATGACCATACAGTTAACCCAATGCATAACCCAGTATGCCCCCAGGGCTCCATTTCTAGATTAGATATTTTTAAAACACTACACAGATTTCTAGAAAGGGCATTATGAAACAGACATTCATCACGCAGAATTGCAGATACTTCATTCTAGATAAGGCACTCTCAAATAGGAATAGATGCAAAGCTAGTAATTATTTTAAAAAATGATAATAAATGTCCTGTAAAGCCATCCTTTCATTAGTGAAGTCATCATCCAAAAACTTAACTTGTCCCACTCATTGTCTCTATGCTGAAGCAATAACATCCAAGATACCGACTGCTCCAACCACCGCCATTATCACAAACTCTAGTATTCATTGGGCACTTAGGCTGTGTGAGGTTATATGTTACATGACAACTGTGAGCGCTGTATGCTAAATCCATTATTTAATCATTTCAACAACACTTTGTGAGAACTATTTTTTATTACTACACCCAGTTTACACAGCCTGACCCTGGGAAACATTAAATATGTAAATTACCTAAGGCCATACAATGTATCAGGGACACAGTCAACATCTGAATCCAGTCAGCCTGTTGTCATTTGATAACGTATTCAAATATTTTGAAAATTTGAAAAGGACGCCTGCCCATTAACTTACAGCTTGCATTCAAATGTGTTAACATTTTGCCAAATGTGCTTGATCTATGCACTTTTTACTTCTTACGGAGTCATGTGAAAGCAAATTTCAACAACTAGACATTTAGACTGAAATACATAGTAAGAATAACTTAAAAAGAAAGCTAGGAGTCCTCGCAGCGTAGTGTGTTATATGTTGGGCTGCTAATCTCAAGGCCAGCAGTTCAAATCTAGCCACAGCTCCTCAGGAGAAAGATGAGGCTTTCTGTTTCCATAAATATCGACAGTGTCAGAAATCCTATTCAGAGTCACTGTGAGTAGGGTTCAATTTGACACACCACCATCACCACCACCAAGAAAGGTATACTTAGCCTTATTATTTTAACATAACCTGAAAGCAATGGCACACCAAACAAACTAGCAATATAAAGTCCTATTGTTGTTAAATGCGATCGAGTTGAATCCAGTGGGTTGGAGCCACCAACCCTGTGGTTCACAGGCCAGTGTTTATGCTAAAGCACCATATATAAAGTCCACACATACGGTCCTAGTGTTGTACTGCTTTTATTATTGTTAAATGTCAATGAGTTGATTCCAACCCATAAAAACCCCGTATAGGGTTGCCAAGGAGCAGCTGGTAGGTTTGAATCACCAACCCTGTGGTTCAAACTGACCTTGAAGTCCAGCGCATTATCCTGCAGTGCCACACCAGGATTCCAATGTCTTCCTAGTATAATCTAATATCCAGTCCATATTCAAATGTCCATGTTGTTGTTGCTAAGTACCGTCGAACTGGTTCCAACTCATAGTGATCCTGTGTAGGATTTTCAGGGAGCTACTTGTGTGTTTGAACCACCAACTTTGTGGTTAATAGTCCAGTGCTTATCCTACAGCACCACACCAGGATCCAACTGTCCCCAAACATATTTTAGAGTAGTTATTAGTTTCAAATCAGATCCACTCAACATTTGTATATTGCACTTAGCTGTTATGGTTCCCAGTCTCTGTTAACCCAGAAAAATGCCTACTAGAAATGTATATTTTCCCAACGCTGAGGATCTGGAGAGATGTGCTAGACCCACTGTCTTAAGAGACTGTACCATATTCTGGATTTGTATGATTGCTTCTGCCCAGTGTGCATTACTTGGTTTTCTTAGCACCTGTGTTTTCTGTAAGCCTGACTAGAAGGTTCAGGTTAAACATTTTTGGCAAAACTAATGCTCAGGGATGCAGACTCATTTCACTGAGTTTGCACTGCCAGGCTGTCCTAACATAGCGGTCTTGGTGCCAATTCCAACTCATGTTTACCCATGTATCATAGAGGAGAGCTGCTCCACAAGGTTTTCAATGCTGTGTGACCTTTCAGAAGCAGAATGCCAGGCTAGTCTTCCGAGGCACTCTGGTTAGGTTTGACTCTTCAAGTTTTAGGCACTTACGAGTGTTTACCTGTGCCACCCAGAGATGTTAGCTTGACCACTTAGTTAAGGTGGTGACCACTTTGTGAAGGAGTGGCTTCCTCTTCTCCATGTAATCTGCATAGTGTTCTTTCACATCTAAGGCTATCATATCCCCGGCCCACCCAACATCTTTTGACCTAATGATATTGTCTGCCATTGATGGCTCTTGTCTGGATCAAGTATTTCACTGAAGGTTGAAAATGCAATCTTAGTCTATGCTTCCAGGTATCAAAATATAAACGAATAGCTAGATGAGAACATGTGAGAGAGAGAGTGTGTGTGTGTGTGTGTCCTGGTGTGCAGTTGTGGAATAAAGCTCTGGACTGCAAGGTCAGTTTGAACCACAAGGTTTTCAAACCCAGCACCAACCTTGCGACTCATATTGACCTCACAGTCCAGCAGATTGTCCTGCAGTACCACACCAGGACTCCACATACTGAGATTCCTGATGTGGCGCTGCATGATGAGCACTAGACTGAAAACCATAGCGTTGGCAGTTCAAACCCACTAGCTGCTCTTTAGGAACTCTATTAGAGTTGCTGTGAGTCAGAACTGACTCAATAGCACTTAACAACAACATATATAGATATGTTGTTGTTAAGTGCTGTCAAAAACATATATAAGTTGTTTAGTGCCATGAAGATGGTTGTGACTGATGGTAACCCTGTATTATGCTTCTAAGAAGAGGTTATGTGTGTGTGTATGTGTGTGTGTAATTCTCATTTTCCTTTAATTTCAAATGTTTAGAATAAGGTGTTGGGTTAACAGTCACGTCCAGTGGTGGCAAGAGTTGTTCTCTCTCGTCCACCCTCCCTACCCACTATGCAGCTGTTGTTGTTGTTAGGTGCCATCGATTTGGTACTGACTCCTAGCAATCTTATGCACAGCAGAATGAAACACTGCCCGATCTTGGGCCAAACTCACAACTGTTGCCACGCTTGAGCCCACTGATGCTTCCACTTTGCCAATCCATCTCGCTGGAGGTCTTCCTCTTTTTCTCTGACCCTCCACCTTATCAAACATGATATCCTTTCCAGCAATTGGTCCCTCCTGACAGTATGTCTGAAGTACAAGAGACGAAGTTTGTCCATCCTGACCTCCAAGGAGCACTCTGGCTGCACTCCTCCAACACAGATCTGTTGGTTCTTTTGGCAGCCCATGGCACTTTCAATATTCTCCTCCAACACCATAACTCAAAAGCATCAATTCTTCTATGATCTTACTTATTCACTGTCCAACTTTCGCATACATATGAGGTTACTGAAAATACCATGGCTTGGGTCAGGTGCACCTTAGTCTTCAAGCTGACATCTTTGCTCTTCAACACTTTAAAAAGGTCTTGTGCAGCAGATTTGCCTAATGCAATATGTCATTTGATTTCTTGACTACAGCTTCCATGAGTGTTGACAGTTGATCCAAGAAGAATGAAGTCCTAGACAACTTCAATCTTTTCTCCATTGATAAGAATGTTGTTTATTGGTCCATTGGTGAGGATTTCTGTTTACTTTACATTGAGATGCAACCCATACTGAAGGCTGTGCTCTTTGATCTTCATCAGTAAATATTTTAAAGTCTTCTTCACTTTCAGCAAGCAATGAAGATTTATTTGTTCAGTGCTTGGCATTCTTTTGCCGTTCGTTCTCTCTCATGTCCAAATTGCCCCAATCTGACCCATGGGAAGAGCCCATTCAAGCTGTGGTGTTCCGTGTTCTTGACCAACAGGCTCATCACACAAAGCAACAGTGATCTGCCTATGCTTAGCATCCTGTGGCCTTCACAATGCTTCCCCTAGAAGAACACTAAACGAGGGAGCGTTTTCTGAAGCACTTCCTCTACAGATATCAGACATTTTACATTAGGACTAAACAAATGAAACAGCTATTAATAAACTCAAGACTTGACGAGAATCTTAATTTTGTTTCAGAGCTGAGTCTGAACAAAAGCAATAGACATGAATAAAACGTGTAATTTAACTTTGAGAGATGCTTCTGGAATTCAAGATTTCCTCATGTTTCCTCAAAAGTACTCTCATTTAACACAGATCTATTCAATGACATGCAATCCAAGTAAAGGGTTGCTGGTGGTGGCTGTGTGCCGTGGAGTTGGTTCTGACTCATAGCGACCCTGTACAGAATTTCCTAGGTTGTAAATCTTTACAGGAGCAGAATGCTTCATCTTTTTCCCATGGAACTGCTGGTGGTTTCGAACTGATGACTATGAGGTTAGCAGCCTGACTCGTAACCACTACACTACCAGAGCTCCTTAAAGTAAAGGGTTGGAATCCGCTAAAAGCTAGCAACAACTAGGAATATTTAAGTATATATTGTTGTTATTGTTAAGTGCGGTCATGTCAGTTGTGACTCATAGCAACCCTGTATACGGTTATCCAGGAGCAGCTGGTGGGGTTCAACTGCCAATCGTAAGGTAGCAATCCAGTGCTTATCCTACAGCACCATAAGGGCATATATATGAAACCCTGGAGTCCTTGTGTGACATTGTAGGATAAACACTGTAGGATGGCACTTAACAGTATATATGAAGCCCTGTGATACTTTAAGTGCTTGACTGCCAACCACTAGCCACTCGCTACCTGAGAGAAAGACGAGGCTCTCTGTTCCAGGAAAGCTTTATAAAATGGGAGACCCTATACAGGATCACTGTGAGCTGGAGTCAACTCAATGGCAATGGGTTTGGTTTGGGTTTTTATATGTATGTAGCAGTGGGGTTTGAATAGATACGTGAGTGTGTGTGTGTATATATATATATACACACACACACATACATACACAGAAAGATACATAATTATAGAGAGAGCAAGAGAACATAGCAGTAGTTTTCAAACCTGAGTGTGTATTGGAATTACCTACATATATATTGCTGATGCTAAGTGCCATCGAGTCAGTTCCAACTCACAGTGAGCCTGGATAGGGTTTCCGAGGAGCAGCTGATGGGTTTTGACAGCCGCCCTGCTTGTAAGCAGTCCAGTACTTATCTCAAAATGCCATCAGGACTCCATAGTAAGGTAGGCGTTTTCTAATTTGAGTTTGCATCAGAACCTCCTAGAGGATTGTTACGACCCAGTTTCTGGGGACCCAAGACTGATTTCTAACAGGTTCTCAGGCGATGCTGTTGCTTGTCCAAACTGGCTTGGACTACCTGCAATTTCAACCTGTTCCCTGCATAGGCCACTCCCCAGCTCCTGGCTCACACTCTCTTCTCCTGCCACATTCCCTTCACCTCCATAAAAGACCATCCAGGTACTACCAGACCACTGTGGTCAGGAGTGTCATTAGCTGTCACTGAAGCAATGCCAACTATGGAGAACCGTGTTTGAAGAGTAGATGCGCACTCTATCAGGTTTTCAAAGGTCTGAATTCTCAGCAGCACTTCACCATGCGTCACTTCTGAGGCACCTCGGGTGAGTCTGAACCACCCACCTTTCAGTTAGTAGCCTAGTGCTTAACCTCTGTACCACACTAGAGAGCCCATTGGGAATAGAGGGCACAGCGTGGTTAATGGCTGCCTCCATTGAAATGAGCTCCTTTTGTCAAATGCAGACAATGAGAAAAGATTGAGTTAGTGTGTCTGCTGTTGTTAAGGATCCTTGAATCAGTTCTTGTTCATACTGACCCTTACAGGGTTCTGAGGAGCAGCTGTTGGGCTTAAACTCCCGATCCTACAGTTAGCAGCCCAGTGCTGATCCTAGCACCACCCAGGATTCCTTAATCAGAGCATGGGAGCATACATAAGTGGGGGCTTGAAAACCTGTGTGGAAATTGGGGTTAAAAGATGATGGAATTTGTCCAGGATCTCCTTGAAGCCCCTGATATGTCTTCTCGAGTTGTCAGATCTCATTTCAATAGCCACCCATGTCCAGACACCTAAGGAAGCCAAGCATTCAGGCCATGAAGTCAGAAAAGGAGAAGAGAAAGAGAGAGAGTCCAGGAGCCCTAGCTGCTGGCAGAGATCATGAGAGCCTTCTATTCAAAGAAGATGCTCTGTGTGCACAACAGCAGGAGAGAAGCAACACATCCCAGGGAGGCTGCCATTTTATGCCAGATTTAACCAGTCCAAGTTAAATGGAAAACACGTGTATTATTAATAAAAGGCTCAGTGTCACTTTATTTCTCATGCTAAAGGACAATCGATGATGTTGGAGAGAGCTGAGAGCTTTTTAAAATACACCATGTGGCCCCTTAACAAACATGATGCTTCTTGATGAACGCTTCTCTGCTGGTGTTCCCGGCAAATAAGCGAGAACACGCAGCAAATTGCTACATGCAATGAGCAAGCCCCCATTTCCCTAGCTGACACAAATGGCTCAGCAGTGACTCAGGGCTGGGCCTGCAGGCAGGGAGAGGAGGGGCAGGCAATTGCAGACTTCTCTCAGTGGGGCACTTAGGGGGATAATGAAGCAGGAAGCAGCTGGAATCATCCTGGGCCTCCTGAGTAGCATAAAGAGAACAAAAGGTAACCAGGAGAGAGACTTCCAGATTCAAAGCCATCAGGTTCTAGCTGGATAACCTGGGGCTGATGAACCTCTGTGCACATCTGCAGACTGGAGAAAGTGCTTGTAGTCTCCCAAGGCTGTTATTGTAAGGAACAAAGGACTAGTGATATTGACAGCTATCATTACTGACACTGCACAGTGGCCAGGCTGGCCAAACTATCTATGTGCACCATCTTGTGGAATTCTCAAAACAGCTACATGAGCCTGGGCTATCATTATCCCCATTTTCAGATGAGAAAACTGAGGTGTCAATCAAGGGCTCCTTACACATCTCAGAGGGTTAACGGTGCACTAATCACTGGTTTTCCTGTCTGGTTTCCCTAGGCAGGGTGAGCTCAAAGTAAAAACTGTGGGTTATTTTTATTGTTAAGTGCAGTTGAGTACACTCTGGTTCATAGCAACCCTTTAAAGGATTTCCGAGAAGTGGATGGTGGGTTTGAACCACTAACCTTGTGGCTAGCAGTTCAATGCTTATCCTACACCACCACACCAGGACTCCAAAAACTGTGGGTTGTTGTTAAGTGCCATGGAGTCGGTTCTGACTCATAAGGACCTTGTATAGGGTTTCCGAGGACCGAGTGATGAACTTGAACCACCAACCTTGCGGTTCAAACTGACACTGTGGCCTAGCACATTAATCCACAGCTCCATACCAAGACTGTGGGTAGCAACTTAAAATTATACAGTCAGTGCCCCCTGTTCACTGCCAAGCACAAGTTACAGTGATCACAGCACGAACATGAAGCTTAACATTTCTCTGAGCAATGAGCGAATGAGGTTGTGTTCCCAGGATGAGTCTTTGGAGGAACTGAGGCAGAGAAGATGCATGCAGAACACACATGACATTTGTCTGAGCACCTGTGCCATGTTCAATGTCACTATCCCAAAGGAGCTTAGACTGGGAATTCACTTCTCAACAGGTAGTGTCTACCTGATCCAAGGAGACTAAACCCAGGGTTTTGAAATGGGGGTGCAAAAGAGGGGGAAAAAGAAAAACCGAGAATGAATTAAGAGGAAGGAAGAAAAGAAGAGAGGGAGAGAGGAAGGAAGGTAGGAAATCACCACAGAAAAAGTCTGACCACAGATGCCCTTGAAAATAAATGTCTTAAAACCAGTTTAAATCATGCAATTTACACAAAATTTTCAGCAAGTGATATTTTTACTGCACACAAAAAAGATAAGGCTAATCTCTGTTTTATTACATACTCAAGTTCTATTTTCTTTTACGTCCACCACAGCTGATGAGGGCCCACATAACATAAATGATTTGTGTTTGACAATGAACCAAAAGGTCAGGTCGGCAGTTCAAACCCACTCAGTAGTTATCATGGAAGAAAGGCCTGTTGATCTGCTTCTGTAAAGACGGCAGCCAAGAAAACCCTCTGGAGGCACACGGGGTGGCCATGAGTAGGATTCTCCAGGTGGCACTGGGTTTGACTGGGTCAGAGAGCAGGTCCTGTCTGAGGGAGATGCCACTCTGCCACTCTCCATTCACAGGAAGAGAACATGGTTATGCCCAACAGCCAGTATGTGTATGAACTTACTGATACTACATACGAGCAGGCTTCAAAACGTTCGTGGAAAACTGCCATCATCCTTTCATTCTGTTTTTCCACAAATTTTTTGAGCCCCTTGCACACAAGATGATTCTGGTTTTCCCGGTAATGTTAGAAGTCAGAAAAGAAGGGCAAGGGGTGGGTGTACACAATCAAAGTGCAAACCTCTTTCATCTTTTCCCCATGCACGATTATATACCAAACTTGCTGATGGTCAACTGAAGAAACAGATTAGCTGTGGCTTTCCTGCAGCCTTCCATCACCATCTCCATGCCCAGGGCTACAGGCATGATACCCTTTCATCCTCAAGGCCTTTGACTCATTCTAAGGCACAACTGGGACTTGTAATTTGGTCTCCAGGCAACTAGCTCTAGAACTAAAACGAGCATGAAAAAGCCCACCCAATCACAATAGAATCACCTGGTCCACCACTTTGGATGACCATCCCAACGTTTTGTGAATTCTCAAATGATCCAAAATCCCTGGCTCTCTTAAACTGAGATTCTGAGAGAACAGAGGTAAAAATAAAGAAGCAGAAGAGAGAGATTCGTGGGGTAGAAAGAAAAGCAGGAAAGATATAGATGAAGGAAATATATAAATACATATAAGGACAAGAAAAGGATGTAAGAAGATTCAAAACGGTAAGATTACGAAGAGATGTTCTAAAAATGGGCAAGAGTTGAACTGGTTTTGTGTGATTTGGTTGGAGCCTGAGGTTGCTTCAGGCCCAAGCTCCAGAGGAAATGGTCTGAGTCTCAGGACCTGGCACTTCCCGGCTCCCATCAGGAACTGACAGTACTGATGTTAAGTGCCTTAGCATTATCACAGAGCTTCCTAAAGTACATCTTGTTTGAAGTCTGCATCAAGGCTTGGTTGTGTCTGGGGCCTTACATGCTAGCTGCTACACATCAGACCAGGATTATGCTGGCGGTGGCAGAGGAACACACAGGGTATATCTAACACGCCAGAGCAAGGAGAGTTTATCAGATTAAAGTCATAAAGCAGAAATTCCTCCTGTGTATTATTTCACAGAGCCCAGATCAAGTGATTCAACAACATTCATCCTGTTGGCAATGAGGGAGGGAACCCGGCTCTTTCCTGAAGGTCCATTCAGCACGAAGGGTCCACTCACATAGCTCTGGATACAGCAGCAGCCAGCTCCTTTCTGTATTCAGAGGTGGAGAAGGAGTAGAGAAGGCCGCCTAAAACACAAGCTCAGGGAGGGGTCTACAAGTGACTGGCCAAACAAAGCAAGTTCTAATCGTAAAAATATGGTTGGTGGTTGGTTATGTTGCTTCTGATTCATAGCAATCTTGTATAGGGTTTCTGAAGTTATAAATCTTTAGGGAGCAGAAAGCCTCATCTTTCTCCCATGCAACTGCTGGTAGTTTCAAACTGCTGACCTTGAGATTAGCAGCCTGAATCATAACTACCACACTACCAGAACTCCTTTTGTAAAAATACCCTAAGAATAAAGGTCTTTCACTTCAGATGCTTGGAGGGGACACACTGCTGGCCCACTGGACACAGAAGGCAGTGAGGAGGCTGGGGGACCAGGAAAGAAGGGTCAAGTAGGGAGGGGTGCAGGAGAGCCAAGCCATGGAAGAATCTATTTAATGATTATAAGAAGGGAGAGTGTAGGGTTAAAGCAAGTACACAGGACTTAACAAAGCCTTTGCCTGCCTATTTGTCTTCCCACCCCCACCCAAAGGAGCGTGGTGGCACTGCAGGGTAAGCACTGGACTGCGATCCACAAAATTGGCGGTTTGAGCCCATCAGCCATTCCACAGGAGAAAAAGGAGGCTTTCTGCTCCTTCAAAGATTTTTATAAGTAACTCAATTTCACGTAACAACAACATCCCCCATTCAAGGGCCTAGGCAGTGGTACCAACCAAGCCTTCCATGAGAATCCCTTGGGAGACTGAAAATGGTACATTTCTTGGCAGCACCTAAATCCCAGGGGCTCAGGCAGATTTAACCTAGGGTGGGGAACAAATATGCCTTTTTTTTTAAACTTCCAGGTGATTCTGTTGTGATTTTGAAGTGTAAAATTTTGTATAGGGAATGCTTTATCAGTGTAGTTATTGTGTCATATGATGTATGTATCAGAAAACATATTATTCAGACATTCAAGGACATGTTTCAAGTTGAAGGGAGATCTTAAAGGATCTAGAATTCAGGTAATATGGTAATACTAGTTTGCACTTGAAATATGATCACCCATGTTATGATTATATGATGATGAGGTCAATAGTGAAGGTGGATGAATGCTTTTGGGGTCCCAGTTCCATTCATTTGAGCAGACAGACATGGGATGAGCAGGAAAAGTCAGCGAGAACCCTGGTCCTCAAAGTCAGGCCCCAGAGCAGCAGTCAGCAGCACAGGTCACCTTGATAGAAATGCAACTTCTCAGGCATTCCAAGTTGCTGGGGTGGAGCCCAGCACTAGGCTTTAAGACACTACTCAGGTGATTCTGCTGCAAGCTAAAATTTGAAAACCAATTGTACAGAGTAAAAAGCAATTACTACCCGGTATGGCGCTGTGAGATAAAGCACTGGGCTGCATGGTCAGTCTGAACCATAAGGTGGGTGGTTCAAACTCACTAGCCTCTCCCTGACCATATGCAGGGATGCATGAGTTGGAACAGACTCTACTACACTTAACAGTAACCCTTTGCTTTATTAAACATCATAGACTCAACTGGCGAGGGGAATTAAACATTCTCTGGAGCTGAAACACTCTCAGATAATATCTTAGAATATGGCAACTGATAAGTACTTATTGTAACCAGGAATTTCTCCTCAAATCATTCTTGAGAAATTGGGACCCTCTGGTAGTGTAGTGGTTACGAATTGGGCTGCGAACCGCAAGGTCATCAGTTCAAAATTACCAGCTGCTCTGTGGGAGAAAGATGAGGCTTTCTGCTCCCGTAAAGATTTACTGCCTTGGAAACCCTGTTCAGGGTCGCTATGGGTCGGAACCAACTCGATGGCACTTAACAACAACAGCAGCATGTAAACAAACATGAAACAAAGTTATCAACAGTCCAGCAACCCCACTGCTAGGTCTACACCCCAAAGAACTGAAAACAGGGACACTGATACTTACATACGGATGTTCACTGCAGGGTTGTTTACAATAGCCAATGGTGGACGCATCCCCAGTGCCCATCAGCAGACGAATGGATTAACACAGTGTGCTATATACACAACGGAGTACTACTAAACCATAAAGAAAAGACATTCTGCTCCCTTGGAGATTTACAACCTCAGAAATCCTAAGCAAGGTCGCTGTGAGTGGGAACCGACTCAATGGGACTTACCAGCAACAAAAATGTAACCACACACACACATCTTTTTGATTGTCATTATTGCATTTCCCATAAGGTGTCTCATTTTCTTCTGTATCTCTTAGTTTATCTAGATCAAGTGGTACCCATATCACGCATACTGGGTAAAGCCTTTCCCATCAGCAAAAGGTAGGAGTGCTCACTATCTAGAAAGGCATATCCCTCCTTCCTCTCCCATCCCTGAGAAAGACCATTTCTTTCTCTGTGTTAATCTCCTGGGGACCTTTCATAAGAGTGGACCAAGCAATATTGGGCCTTTCTGATTGACTTATTTCACTCAGCATAATATCCTCCAGATTCATCCCTGTTAGGTTTTACAGACTCATAGTTACTCCTCGTCATTGTGGAGTATTTCCATGTGTGGATGTACCATAGTTTGTTAACCTATTCGTCCACTGGTGGGCACTTGGGTTGCTTCCATCTTTCTGCTACTGTAAATAATGCTGGGATGAACATATGGTGTGCATATATGGCTCCTGTATCTCTTGGATTTATGACAGGTGTCCTTTAAGGCGCAGCTTCTTAGGACCCAACTGATGCCCAGGTACGAGGTACAATCCTGTAAAACTGCTCAAAACCCCACCTCATCCCAAGAGGTCAGGTGGGTCACAGCTTAGGGAAAGCAAGCCATGGCCTACCTCCTTAACGAGGCTAGAGGGAACACAGGGAACACAAAATCAGCTGTGTCTCTCCAGGGCTCATCTCTGAAGAAGACTCAGGTGTCCAAGCAGAAAGGAAAAGTCCAACAAGCTGGTCAACACTGGTTGTAGCTTTTGTTGTGTTGTGGATTTTGAAGTCCCTAGGATGAAGCAATCCTGGGAAGCTTAGCAGTTTAGCATCTCATTTCTGGTGATGTCCTGAGCCTCTTTGAGAGCAGTTAACTCACAGATAGTGTTGGCTTACCCACCAGCATGGTAAGCATCGTCTGCACTGAACAATCCTGTATTTCTCAACACACCAGAGAGGACAGGCATCTGTCTTTCTCCCAACCCCACAACCTTCCTACAGAACCAAAGCTTCTTTTCAAATTCCCAATCCCTGACAGGGATGGAATACCCAGTAAATGAGGCATGCATGAGCTTACTTACTAATCTGAATTGAACAATTTCACATGGGTTTCACCACAAATTATCTTCTCAAACATTCTGTTCTGAACATTATAGAAATTGTTCACTACACATTATTAAGTATCAGTAAATTCGTACTTTACCTTATTCGCTGGATAATCTATCTGCCCCTGCTCACAGAATAAACACTACTCCATAGTTGTAAGTGTGCTATTCTTGGAAGTTGTTTTTGTTCCTTTCTTGAACAGAACAATCCCTTTAAAATAGTAAATTCCAAAGGGATAACAAAAACGGAGTTTTAAAAACTTTCCTGCTAGGGGAAACTCCAGTGAGTTGAATAGTTATGAACAACCAATTTACTTGACCCAAAATTTCCCCATTAAATACTGATTTCAGCACCATGATGTCTAGAAAAATCTCCCTTTCCTGTCCTCTAACAGTTACTAACAATTTCTGGCTTTCAACCAGAAGAGATTACATTTCGTTCAGAGATAGAAAAAGATGAAACCCGTTGGCAGGCCCTCAGATCAATACCTGTAAGTCAGCTTCGAAAAGTCCTTCAGACCAGCAATAAAAAATTACTTTCTCCTAACTTAATGCTAACAAATTCTGAATTTGTGCCCTATACCTTACCCAAATAAAACTATCCCAAGGTTTGAATAGGACAGTGTCGTTAAAACAATCACAAAAATAAAACCAATGAGCACAAGCAAGAAAAGAAAGATATGCCAGGAATTTTAAATTAAGTGCTATTAAACATTATGGTTACAATGGACTGCACCTGTACCTTGGTAAGCAAGAAAGAACTAAGTATGTTGGGTGGTTTTATTTGTTGCTTTCTAATAAGACGACACACTACTTTATCAGAGAGGAATGGTTTTGCCAAAATACTAAATTTGGGGAGTTACTGATCAAGTCAATTCCTATAGAAACGATGCCAGGAAACCACTGAATGTGCTTTTCAAATCAGGTGGCCTTGCATCCTGATGGCCTGTGCTCCCACGATGGAGAATAGCACTAGCCACAGTGACTCGAAGACACTTAACACCAACACAGTGAACAAAGTATAAGGACACTGGTCAGTGCAGTGTTGCTGATCAAGCACATGTGTGGGACACTTGTCAAGTCACTGTCACCACTATCTAATTTTACCTCAAACCAGCCTGTATGGATAGGCAAGGCAGTTTATCTGTTATAGTATAATAGGAAACCAAGAATCCAACCAAGATAGCTGAAGTAAGAACTTTGCTTTCTCAGGCATTACAAGATGGATCTGGGATCTCCACGGTCACTGACATGTGGGTTTGTCCTCTCAAGGTCAAAGATGCCTCCTGCCAACACTGAAACATCACACAGAAACAACAACCAGACACAGAAACTATCCGTTTCTTCTCTCTTCCAAAACAACAACAAAATAACCTTTTCCACATGTGCCAAAGCATATTTCCCCTCATGTGACTCTGGTCAGCTGTGGACATTCAGAAGCTGGAAATTATCCTCATCAGCTCAGACTAACAAAAATGCACCCCCACCCCAAACTCAAGCCCACACGGAAAGTGAACACCATCATGAACTTGGAGCTCTGCCATAGGCCGTGAGGTGAACCCTTCATCTATGAAGAAAGAGACAACTGCATCCCAGCTTCTCCAGCCATTGACCAAATCCTCATGAACGCTTGTTCACAGCCAGTGTTGTGTGACACCCTTCTCTACTAGAGAGACAAGGCAAAGGAAAACAGGCCCTGGGCTGCTTCTGTGGGGACAGCCTGGGAAACGGTCACCATGTGGACAGCCTGGAAATGAGCCTTTGTAGACATTCCACCATGGATTCTGACGAATCAGCTCAAGAGCAATAGTGAGTCGACAGATGAGCACTTCTCTCCTTCCATGGGACTTGAAGAATCACCTCCAACACCAACCAAAAAAGAGGAGCTTGGTTTATCTTCCCCACAGTGGTGAGATCTAGTGCTCACAACTTCAATGGGAAGACCGGTGTCCTTGCCTCCCTTTTGAAGTCCTAATGTTTTAAGTAGAATGCCGTATCTAACATTCACTCAGTGCTTTAGATTTCTACTTGCATCTACTGCAGCCATCTTTAGAATACAGAGGGTTCTTGTTCGCTCCTTTTCCTTTTCCCTACTTTGAAAGTTAAGATCTGTCTTTGTAAATCTGCCCTACATGGAGATAAATGTGCTGCAAAAATACGCAGAGAGGCAGCTCTTCAAAGCGTTAAATAACAACAACAAACATTTTTCTGCATTTCAGATCCTCAACCATGAGACTGTTTCCCTTATCCACAGGCAGAGTAAACAGTGTCCCAGGGAGCTGAAAGCTTTGTTTGTGAGTAAAAGGGGCTGGGGCAGGACAGAAGGGCAGAGCACACAAGTTTTTTCAAAACTCCCAGCAGCCCTATCACTTCTCCATGAGCTCTTTATTAATAGGAACCAAGGAAAGCATGTCCTATCTAGGGCCTGTCAGGTGGTTGGGGAAACACTGTCTCCCCCAAAGCCAAGTCATCGAGAGATGTCCGAGGTCAAACTGACCAGATAATGTCAGGGCTGAAATTAAATGGGTATTTGTTCCTCCTCCCTAAATAAAGAGACAGCCCTATTCTCATCCTGGACCCCCCCAGAGATGGATGTTAATGTAAGCAGTACACAGCAGGCCCTCTTTAATGTGCTAGATGAATAAAAACCACCTATAAGCCACCCCGGAAACAGTTCATCTTCCAAACTTGAACTTTCTAAGCTCTTGACATTATAGTTTTAGGCAGACAACCCAGACTAGACAAACACTTGGCCTAGAAATAATATTCACACTTACAAGGGACTAAGAGTGTGAGAAGGCTCCTTGACAAGAAGCAATAGCAGCTGTTAATAAAGGATGACACTCTCCTAATGACGTCAAATGCATATTCCCAGCTATTAGCAGCTTTCTGCAGAGGCAAGCCACAAAATGCTTAATGTTGTCGGACACACACACAAATGGAAACGAAGAATGCAAACTACATCAGCGACAGACGGAGACCTTTCAAAGCTGTGACCGAATTTACAGGGGGCTCTAATCCAAGCAAAAGCATTACCAGAGCCCAGTGCACTGAAGGGATTTACAGGAAAAACTGAGGACTCCGGGTCCAGCTCTACCACCAAAGGCGGGTCCCATGACCTCAACTTCATTTTTTCATCTATAAATTGGAGCAAATAATCACTTGCCATGTTTACCTGCAGCTTTGTGGGGGATTACTACCTTCTGGATCACAAATCCACACTCACTATGAAAGCTCTGACAATGAGGAGAGACACTTCAAATCTGAACTCACCAAACCAATGGCTATTCAAGTCAATCCCAACTCACAATGGCCCTTTTGTGTCTAAGAGCAAAATTGGGCACTAGAACGTTGTTTCCATCAGGTGTGCAGTCCTCACAACACTGGCGAGAACTTGAAGTCTAAAGAGGTGACAAGTGGCCCTGCAGATAACGTCCCTCTAGCTGGAAAGGGACGCCTTTGTTGGTCTCCACCAAAGATGAGTTTGAGGCCTCCTGGAACGATGACAGTACCTGTTCATGGCTTCCTCATGGACCACTGAAGCTTAGAGAGCCAGAAAAAGTGACGGGCTAGCAATTCTGGGCTCAATCCCATTACTATAGTCATCCGTGTTTGCGGGGGGGGGAGGAGTATTGAACAGAAGTATATGCCAGGTTGTTTCCTCAAAACTCAGAGATTAAAATGACCCTCATGGGGGGGGAGGGTTAGCCACAATATATCGAGACCCATAACAGAAGTTTCAAGAATGAGGCAGACAGTCTAACATCAAAAAGAATGGCACAGGGACATCTGATGGTCACTTACCAATACTAGTCTGATGTGCTACTTGGCCCTAATAAAACAGCAGTCAAGTGTTTAAGTAAACAAACTGAGAAGTGTGCCCACTATAGCCTAAATCTACTAATCTGCCCTATGCCAATGGACTTGAGCTACTGTGGGAAGTACTTCTTGTTGTTAAGTGCCTCTGAGGTGATTCGAACTCATAGCGACCCCATATAGGGTTTCTGTTGCTTTCAAAATCTTTGTGGGAGCAGAAAGCCACATCTTTCTCCTACGAAGCAGCTGGTGGGCTTAAACTGTGGACCCTGAGGTTCAAAGTTATGGTATACTGCCACTGTGCTACCATGGAACATATTAAAGTAAGTCACAAAATCATACATACCTTTATTAAACATAAATACCCAAATGGGATTCTACTGTTTCTCAACATACTCTCCACCTAGGTAGGTCTGTACATTTAGAAGGCAGGGTGATTTCCATCTCTCTAACCCTTCCCCCAAAGAATTCTGTGATCTTCAATTTAAATCACATCAAAATTGGCAGTTTGGGCATCATTGAGTGAATTAAATCATGTTCCTTTTAAATGTTTTTTAAGTCTTGGGAACACAAAAAAATAAAGTCTGGTAGGGCAAAAACAAGGCTGGAGAATGGATGGGGTCAAATTACCCAAGGAAATTGTCATAGGACATCCATGTTAGCTTTGACGAATGACAGGCTGTATTGTCATGATAGAAAAAAGAAAAAAAAAATTCCTGGGCACAACTTTCCTGGCCATTTTGTCACTTACAAAATTTTCAATTTTCTTAAAAAAACTTCCTAATAATGATGATCCTATGTTATATGAGACAATCTATCAAGGTGACGCTTTTTGAACCCTCCACAAAAACCAGTTGCTTAAGCTTCTAAACTGACCTTTCTGACTCGAATTGAACTGGTTTTAAGCAGATCTCCCTTTGAGGCCATGGTTTTGATTGCAGCTTTTTTTTTTGCTTTTTTTTTGAAGGCACCCAAATGAGACTACAAGAGCCTAGTGGCATAGTGGGTAAAGCATTGGCTTGGCAACCACAGGTCAGCAGTTCAAACCTACCAGCTGTTCCTTGGAAGAAAGATGAGATTGGCTGATCCTGTGAAGATTTACAGCTTGGGAATCCCTCATGCGTGTTTACTTCTAATCTGTCCTAGAGGGTCCCTATGAGTCTGAATCAGCTCAATGGTGGGAATTTGGTTTTGGATTTTAAATGAGAACTAAGACACATGTGTTAGTGAGGGAACATGTTTGCAGCCATCCACTGTTCACAAAGACATGTTTAAACATGTTTTGTTTGGAATAAGCCTGTGCCTGTATGAGCTGGAACCATAGTAGCGTTACTTTTCAACCTAGCTTCATGTATGCATGCGTCTTTTCATCACTGTTGCTCAGCACAGATTCAATAAGCAGGCTTTTTATTAGGGGTTCCTTACTTCACCAGCAACCCTGTGCCTCTTCCAAAGTCCACACGGAGCTGAGTTCAAATTTAAGGAGGTTTCACTCCTGGCCAAGCAGCACCATCTAATTTCTGGGTGTAACCTGGCACCAACAGTGTACCCATAGCTTCTACTCTGGATCAGGGAGCAAGGCCCAGGGAAGCACACCCCACACTCAGGAGGGGAAGCGAAGGAGGAGACTCGGGTGTGGAGACAGAGATGGCACACTTGCGTGGTCCTGCCATGGAGTTCTGTGGACACAGCCTCACCAAATGAACTGTGCTGCTCTCCCTTTCTCTAACTCTTTTTCCCAGTAGCCAAGACTTCTCCCAAAACCCAAAAATGCCTACTTCTAAACAAAACAAGAGTTGGACATGCTAGAAAAGACATGCTTTACAGATAGATGAACTTCAAATTTCGAACCTGCCACGTCCTACCTGCAGGGAGCTCTGGTAGCGTAGAACCAGCTGTTCTGTGGGAGAAAGATGAGACTTTCTGCTCCCGTAAAGATTTGCAACCTCGAAAACCCTGTGCAGGGTCACTATGAGTCGGAACCAACTCCACGGTACTTTACAACAACAATAACAACTTCCTACCTGCAGAGCCTTGGACTGTATGCAAAAGCCAATCTTCGCATTACTAACATGATGATGCTAAGATCTACCAATGGGAAGGATTCTGTTAGTCCTTGCATGTTCTGTGGGACATAGTGTCCGCCTAAATTTAGTACTTCTTGAGTTTAGTGGGAAGCTGCTATCCCAACTTTTAGTGCATGCTGTCATCTGGTTGTGGGGGAAGAATGCTTTATAACTGAGTGAATCTGAGAAATGGATCTCATCACCTCAACCCCAGCATCAGAGATTCCTTGGGACATATGTCTCTCACTAATTGTATCAAAACCCATGGTGTTATTGTTGTTCAGTACCATCCAGTCAGTTCCAACTCATGGTGAAACTGTATAGGGTTTCCAAGGAACAACTGGTGGGTTTGATAGTAGTCCAGTACTTATCCTACAGTGCCATGTTAAAAAAAAAAAAAAATTTTTTTCCAATTCATTCAAAATGCCTATGATTAAAAACACATGGCTTCAACAAACAATTCAAAACAAAAAATAATTCAGTCTTAATCAAGTAAAGCCCCCCTGGCAGAAGACTCAGTATAGTAGCAGGTCTACAGTGAGCTGTCAAATGTTTCTCCTCTTCCACCAGCAACCTCCATATCCTCAGCTGCTGTTGACCAGCCCCCATCTTCTACAGCTGACCCATCCCAGTCTTTATTTCTCAACATCACACAGGAACTGCTTCCTAACTCAGCAACTTCCCCCTCCAATCACAGATTCCCCTCTACTAAGATTCATGAAACACAACTCTAGTCTAGTTACTTCTCTGCTAGGTAATCTTCTACGGCTCCCCTCTGCCTTAAAGGAAAACAAAGACTTACTAAATGTACATTTGTACTTCCTCGTGCCTTCTCCTGGATGCTTGCCCACCCTCACATTCAGCCCCAGACTCCAGCGAAGTCCGACACTTTACGTACACTGAAGACTTCACCTGGCTGAGCAGCTGATGACTTTTTACTTGCAGTTAACCCCTATCATTCAGAAGTGTCACCGGCTTCTTGTTGTTCAGACTCATAATGATCATGTATATGGTTTCTGAGGAGCAGGTGGTAGATTTGAGCTGCTGACCTTGTGGTTAGCAGTCTAGTGCTTATCCTACAGCACCACACAAAACCCTCCTCTTGAAAGCCTCACGTTACTAATCGTCACCAGGTTCAGGTTATCTAGCAGCCCTGTCAGAGATGAGAAAGGAGCTCTAATGGTGTAGTGGGTTACAAGTTGGGATGCTAACCACAAGGTCAGCAGTTCAAATCCACCAGCTGCTGCACAGAAGAACGATGAGACTTCTTGCTCCCAATGAGATTTATAGCCTCAGAAACCCTAGACAGGGTGGCTATGAGTTGGACCCGACTCCACGGCACACCACCACCACCACCAGAAGTGAGACAAGAGACTAAATCAAACTGAAATCCAATTTGTAAGGAACACTTTTTTGGTCCTTACAAATGTGCTCATTTGTAGCTTTACACTCATTTTTCTTGGACAGTGTTTTGAGTTTGTGTTCTCTCACTTTATGAAGCTCTTTGAAGAAACAGAACCATTATGATCACATGTGAACCCATTTATACGACACTCCCTTACTTCTCATCTACTGATTCCTCAGAATGGGACTCAATACCTCTCTCCCTTGACCAGGAAATCCTGGCTGATGACCCTCAATGCTCTCTCCTCCTTTGATCACTTTGTCACTTTGACTGACATCTCCCTGTCTGTTGTTTTTAAGTGCCTTCAAGTCGATTCTGACCCATAACGATCCTGCATAGGGTTTCTGAGGAGCAGCTGGTGAGCTTGAACCACCGACCTTGCAGTTCAAATGGCTTTGCAGTCTGATACATTAACCCACAGTGCCACACCAGGACTCCTGCAGAGAACTTTATTTTCTCCTTATCTGTGGCCTACCAGAAGGAGCCTGGTGGGGCTTTGGACTGCTAACCACAAGGTCAGCAGTTCAAACCCACCAGTCTCTCCACAGGAAAAAATGAGGTTGATTTATAGTCTTGGTAACCTGTGGAGCTATGAGCTGGGATAGGTTTGATGGCAGTAAGTTAGTGCCCTACCAGTAGCCCCTGAGTCCCTGTCCCTTGATTCCTACTGTATCTGCTCTGGATGTGAATGAAGGAGCCCTCGTAGAGTAGTGGGTTATACACTAGTCTGTTAACCACAAGGTAAACAGTTCAAACCTTTCACTTGCTCCACGGGCGAAAGATGAGGCAACTTGCTACTGTAAAGATTTGCATTCTTGAAAACCCCTAGGGGTGGCTCTACTCTGTCTTATAGTCGGAAGTGACGTGATGCCAGTGGGTTTGAGTTGGGGTTTGGAGATGACTGACGTAGAGCACTGGTACCCACATTTCACACTGATCTGAAACATCTATAGGCTTGTTGTTGTTAAGTGCCATGTAGTTGGTCCTGACTCATAGCGACTCTGCATAGAGTTTCCAAGGAGCGGCTGGTGAGCTTGAACCACCAACCTTGAGGTTCAAATCAACTTTGCAGTCCAGCGTACTAACCCACAATGCCACAACTGGACTCCGGCTATTTAAGGAAGAGGGCTGTAGACCTGTCTCTGGTCCCTAATTAGCTCAGTCCATGGTGGAGCCCCCCCGACTGTAGGAATATTGTAGGAAAAGCTCTCTCACTATGGTGATTACAAACACCCAGCTGACAAGTAATATTACGTAAATCTGCCCTCGACTGAAACGAATGAGTGACCTCGCGACAGAGAATTCTTCACAATCACTTTTACTTGCCGCATAAACAACTTTTAAAACCACTGAAAACTCTTCCAACCTTTTCTAGCGCTCAAGAACCATATGCACCAGTTCTGATTTACCTACAAACTGGACTTCAAGACACATTCAGGATCCAGATCCCCTTCATAACCCATACTCCCAAGTAGTAATTTCTGACTGGAGTAAGGCATAGAAAAGTCCGCCTCATAAACTCCATGAAATGCAGCAGCAATTAAGCTCCTGAGCGGGGAAACTCGGTGATCGATAGGGCTCCTCTACACCTCAAGGCTAACTTACATTTGACTTATTAAGAAAGCTGCTGCTGATGCTAAATGCCTTTCAGTTGGTTCCAACTCATAGCGAATATATGGGGCTTCTGATGAGCGGCTGGTATGTTTGAACTGTCAACCTTATGGTTCACAGGCTAATGGCGAGCCACACTTTGAGTTCATAAGAAAGCTTGGTTCTGCTAGAATAGAGCTCTCTGGAAATGCCCGATTCTTGAAATGTAAGCCATATGCCAGCTACCAACTGTGTACACCACGAACCAGGCAGCCAATGAGTGAACTCTATCATCACTGCTCAGGTTAAAGGAGTGTTGCTGCCCATTCGTTTCCGTTTATGAAGCGTTTCCGGGGAAAGCCTCTTAATGAAGTACAAAAGCCGCCCTTACTGGGTCCCACTGTATGGCTTCCACAGAAGACAGCTCAAGCCAGCACTGGGCTTTTTGTCCATGATAAGATCTGCCCCTACTGGTACATAAGCTGTTTCCAAGGAAACTTAAAGG
>NW_006408552.1:8091365-8133485 GCF_000296735.1 Chrysochloris asiatica | reverse complement strand
GCGGCACTTCTTTTTCCCTACTCAGCAAAAAATTCCAAATACTTAATAAACACAATCAAATTTTACAAGGCATCGAAGTGATAACCCCCAAGCAGAAAGCCCATGAGGCAATAAATATCTTATAAACATAAGGGTCATAGACCCCCATGTTTATGAGCACCCATATATTTATGGCTATCCGCTCAGCTCGAAATTTGCTTTCAAGCTTACCCTCTCCAGCTTTATCACTAGTCACATTATTATTACTATTCTCCAATTATTTGGGGGAAAGCCCAAGCAAAGAGAACTATAAAGGAGCTTTATGAGCCTGTTGAGCCAAATCAGTATGCCAGAAACCAATGAATGCTTCCAAGAGTTCGGAATACAATTAGAGGCAAACAATGGTCTGACGTGTCTGGTAATCTCACTCCAAACCATTATTGCAGAGATTAAAAGATTACAGCTATTCCTCTCTGCTCCTCAATATTAATAGTGATATAAAGCACATTTAATAAACCCCAACTGCCAGAGCCCTAAAGTGGATTAGGGGTCTGGTTCTTCATAAACTGACAAGTGCACGCAGACTCAAGTTTAATAATATACAATCTCAGGTCAATCAAAATCCACCCTCGCCAGCTCTCTATTTATCATCACTTTTGCCACAACCTGCAACCCAATGAAATGCTGTCCTAAAACTCTCCTGGCTTCCAGCTGCACAAAAATCTGTGCTGCGTCAGCATGACAAGTGACAGGTCTCCCCGACAATTACAGCCCCAGGAGAGACAGCTGCAGCGCGGCGGGGACAGAACCCCACCGTCACACATCACCTTCCTTTCTGACGGACCATCAGATCAGAAAGAAAGCTGTCATCAATGGAGAAAAGGAACTCTGCTCCTCATTAACTGAGGTTTTCTTTTTCTTCTCATTTCTTTGCAGTTTTTTTTTTTTCTCTCTCTCTCTCTCTTTTTTTTTTCTCCTCAATATACATCAAGGAATAATCATGGGCCAACTCAAGTCTGACAGCTCCTTATGTAAATGGATTTAAATGCAGGCAAACTGCTCACAAACAAAGGGCTGCCCCCATGCAGGTCACACACAGGCTTAGACCTACTGTCCCTCCACTCTTGGCCTCTCTAGGTTTTCCCTCCTGTCAGATGACTGTAAACACTGCGCTGACATAAAGACACTATTACGTGACTTCACTGCAGGTGGGACGGATTGTGTGAATCTTGTTGGGGTCCAGAGTGTGTTCTGTGGTCGGAGGAGTACAGCACCTGCTTTCTGGACCACACAAAGCCCCAAGTCAGACACCACCTCCAGCCAGAACAGGCTGTGGTCCAGTCTAGACATCCATCAAGTGCTGCTCAAATTCTTGGTCCTTTTGCTCTTCTTTGTCCAAACTCTCAATCCTGTCATGTCCCACTGAAAGCCTACTTCTCCCACAAAGATCCAGCCCACTCAGCACACCTGAGTCCTGGAATCTGGTTTGTTGAGTAGTTCTCGATTGCTGAACACGAGTAAACATCTTGTAGGAAACAGCATGTATGGTAGATAGATCCCATGACCCATCTTGACTGGTCTCAGACAGTCCCTGAAGTCCCCCAAAATTACTTCCAACAGGAAGCCATCCAGACAGGCCTGTGGTACCTTGAATTCACTCAATATGGGTTCTCTATCCAATGGCTTAATTCCTACCAAGTGATTGGGTGGGGCCATGCAAACAAGGTATATAGGACTCTAAGGCTGGGATTGGTTAGTTTTACCATCCAGCTAGCTTTCAAAAGAGCCATCTCAGAAGTAGGGATGGATGATCCCAAGACCATCAACTAGGCTATCTAGAAAAGCAGTGGCCACAGAGGCGGTGGCATGGCGGGACAGAGCTGCTGCGGGCTCTAGGTCTATGGACTGAGTAAAGCTACGTGCCTTCAGGCAGGAGACAGGTTTGCAGAATGTGCCCTATGGGCATTCACAGACTGGTTAAGAGAGCCTGATAACAGTTGCCTGAGTAGGGCAGAAGCCCAGGGCCCACATGGCTGAGAGGCGGAAGACTAGAGTGAGGCGTGCCTACAGTCTGGCAGAGAACAGGCATTCCTGACTGGACAACTGCTGCATCCTGAGTTGGTTTTAATCCTGACTTGCACCCTGTTCACTAATAAACCCCATAATCATGAGTATTGGCATGAGTTGTGTGTGACCACTGCAGTAGATTATCAAATCCAGATGTGAGGCAGAGAGTGCTGTGAGGGGGACGTTTGGTATCAAAACAGAGGAAAGAAGGGTGGAAGGTGGAGGCATGTTTGACCTATGCTTCATAGGGGTCGGCCTTGGGATGATTTTAAGTTTGATTATCTTTCCTCCTTATGAAACCAGGGAAGCCAGACATGGCTTCCATACAGTTGCTGCAGAGACTCCTGGAATAAACAGTGAAAAATATCCAGGATGGCTCTGTTGCATTTCACTGTTTATACAGAGAACACATGCACGGCTGAAATACGTGGGCCATTATGGTAAGTTTCATCTAAGCATCTGAAAAATGGCTGGGAAAGGTATGGAGAAGACGTGAGACAGCCGAGCAAGGTACAAAAAACCACTTGTGCTAATCTTGTTGCTTTCTGGCAAAGATCTATCATCCCAAAGATGCCTTCCAGATTGGTGTTTCAGATACCTCAATCCTTTCAACTTGACAACTTTCTCCCTTATCAAACTCCCTCGTAAGGATGCATTATCAAGTCCAAAGCAGAGAAATCCCAAGTTTAATGAAAAGAGGCATGTGAAGTGTGTGTGTGCAAGATGTAGGATAAAAGGGAGACAGACTCGTCCCTTTTCAGAAAACATCATCCACTTTCTTGCTACCCAGGAAGGCAAGTCAGCTACACAGATGGAGGTAGGGAGATGGGGTAATGGCAGTCTGTTATACCTTATCAAATTTGGGCGTATCATTTGATGATTCTATAAGGCGGCAGCTTAAAACCATGTTGATGCCTTTATGGCAAGGCCAGGGCAATCTGCAATGGAGGTTAACGCCATGTTTTGTTTTGTTATATTTTTAACTTTTTAACTGAAAAATAGTTGCTTTTCTCACCATCGTTAGAAGGGGACCTCACTCAGTAAAAGGAAGCCTATTATTGTTGAAAAAAGGCCCTGCTGCTGCCTTTCATTAAGATGCCATGAATGCTTTTCCTGCTGGCCACAGCACTGTCAACAGCGGCATGTTCTCGGCCAACACCACAGCATAAGGAAGGTGACCCTCTTCTGTAAGCATGTACCCCCCACCCCCACATCCTGCCAGTGCACACTCCATTCCCCCATGCCACTGGCACACAGTATGTGCACACAAAGTCCGCCCGACTCCCCACCCCCAGGTTTTTCCAAGTGCCCATTCAGCCTTCAAGTGCACATTCAGTGTGCAGACTGAAAGCTGGGCTGCAGGTAACAAAGGAAACACAGCTCCCATTCTCTGGCGTTCTATTCAGTGGCCAGAGTTAGCATCGCTCCACTGTGCAGGGCCCTCAGCTTCACAGGCCCTTGGCCCAGGTGTTCTGGCTGGGAGCTAGCTGCTGGTGTGGCGGGAGAGATCCACACCATGGGCCTGCGTCCCTTTGACACCCTGCCAATCACAGACTTTTCTCAGCCTGCTCAATGCTAGCCACAAAACACTTGTGTAAACACAGTTTCCATCTTCTGCTGCCGATTTATCTCCTCTCTTGCATTCCCTTTCCTACTCCAAATTGCCTGAGTAGAAACCCAGAGGAAGTAGGGGGTAGGGGGATCCTAGCATCACCATTTCCTCTGAGGCAGAGAGGAAAACAGATGACGTGGGTTCGGTGCTGCACAACATCAGTGTAGCATTGACAAGGTGTATCAATGGGGCTTGAAACTGTAGGGTGCCAAGAAGATCTTAAGTCTCTAAAAGTATGGCTCCTTGCCACGGTGGGATCTCGAAACCAGGAATTTATGAGGAGTTTTTCTTGGCAAGGAGAGCCTCAATGGAATAAGAGTGAAAGTGTACTTAACTCAGAGGATGTAAAGGGAAAAACCACACTTGCTGGTCCCTGGATTCAATTGCCAGTTTCATCAATGCACTCTCCCTGTTGGACCACAAGTCAGATTGCGAACCACCCCCAAGTTCAGCTACTGACACCTCTCTTTTTCTGTTTACCAGGATCTCTACAGAGTAGCCACAGAGCTGTTTCAGTTAATACCCAGATGGCTAGTGGAGTTTGAGATGTGCCTAATTCTGATGATTAAATGTACATCTCCTGGACAGCAAGGCCCACCACACTCCAAGTACAGGACTGGGTACTTTGAATATGCTTATGCTTACAACTTGGGAACTTGAGAATTATTTCTCAGATGAGAACCATTTTTAGATACCCCCTTGTTCCACAAAAACTGCTGAACTAGGCTGTAGAATACACAAGAACTGATCTTCAGGAAGCCAACGATACACATCAAACACATGCTAAGGCACCTTACCCATGCGATCTATTGAGTACAATGGTCCTTAGTAGGCATAATCTCATTTAACTATGGGCAAATCTTATCTTATAGAGGTTAAGTCATTTTCCCAATGTTGAATCTCTACCAAATGAACAATCTAATGTAAACCCAGAACTATGGTCCTTGTAGACCACACTCACAGCCTAAGTCTGCTGAAAGCTCTGGCTACCACTTATACTTCCAAGAAACACTTCTTCAGTGCTAGCGAGGTGCCAGGTGTCATCCTAGCACTGGGACACAGGTGAACAGGACCTTGAGGCTTAGATGAGAGTATGAGTTATGTTTCTATCTGGGGACAGAATGTTCCAGCACATGAGAATCATGAAAAGGCTCTGAGATGGGCTTGCCTCCAGAATAGCAAAAACCCTCCAGGGTCAGAGGGGTTACATAGAGCAACCTCAGTGGGAGATGAACGGAGAGACAGCAGGCAATACACCATGAAGTGTCTTGGTGACCACAGTCTTTGAATTGTATTCTTGATGAAATGGAAGCTATTTGGAGAATGATGAACTGAGGACTGATAGAATCTAACACACATTTGAAATGGGACCCCTCTCTGCAGAACGCAGTGCAGGAAGGCATGGTTAAAAGCGAAGACCTCGAGGGAATCCCGGTGAGAGATGATGGTAGCTCAAACCAGGGTGGTAACAATGAAAGCGGTGGGCTCTCTTCTAACAAAATAGCTAATGAATACTGAGAAACCATGATTTCTGAACCATTTCTAATCCATCTTCCAGAGAACCTGGGTCTAGAACCCAAAGTTAAAAAGAGTCAAATGGCTAGCCGGAAGTTATCGTCCAGGTGACAGCTGGTGCCCACAGCAATGGACTCCCTGAGCTCACCACTGACCCAGCAGAGACCCACCACTTAGAATCCTATCACATGATGCCATCAAATGTGGCAGATGAGAAGTTTCACAGCACCATCCGCTGGGGGAAATATTCTAGAGTACAGGTACAGCCAGCATCTTTGGCAACTCTGGTGCCCACATTCATCATGCAATGCAATCAGCACTGGCAGAATATGGGAGGCATCCATGAACTTGCGCTGCATGAGAAACATAGCCAGCTACTCCCACGCCCAACTTGCCAATAGCAAAAGCGTCTTTAGACATAATACCACTTGTGCTTTGCTGCTGTATTTTGTTTTGTTTTGTTTTCCCCTCCCAGAAATACCCTAATTATCATGCTGGAGAGTTGGGAAAAGATGGCTTTTATGTGGTTTTTATCTCCCAAACACAGTTATTGTCCTGGGTTTTTTTATTTGTGTTTTTGCAGTAACACGATGCTGTCCTAGCAATGAGACTATTTAGGAGGAGGGAAGGCTGGTGTGTGATTTCTATGAGATGAAAGGCAATTTCGGTTTTCAAAGCTATGATTTCTTCTTGGAAAACTCCCTTCCTATGATGAACTAAATCCTATGCTAAGCCCAAATCCAACACTCACCTGGTTTGCATTAGAGCGCTGCAAACAGACTCTGAAGAGGCCATTTCATTCATGCTTTGAATCGAGCAGAATTTACGAAGCCCTCCTGGGGGAGCAGGAAAACCCAGCCAGCACACACTAACACAGTCTGTGCCCTCCAGAGGCCCTGAAAGCAGCGGGGAAAACACACAGAAACTGCCCTGTTCCAAGGCAGGCCATGATAAGGGCTGTAATGATCGAGCAACATGTGGTACAAGAATAGGGCATGACAGAGCTCAACCAGAAGTAAAAAGAAGAGGAAAAAAAAAACGTATTCTCATACAATTTGATGAACTTGACCTACACCTATGGAAGCAGTAGCTCAAAAGATGGAACAAGTCCTTACAGCAAGAATCATTCCCACACCCTCCACACACAGAGTAGACAGGGATGGACATCTTGGACAATGGCTACCCAAAATGGGGGGTGGGGGAGCTACAAAGGCAAGAAGTGACTGGCTTACAAGCTTTCAAGAGGGAACCTAGATCCAGAGGGCATGGAGGAAGGTAGAATCTCCAGTGAGTAGTATTCAATCTGACTAGGCGGGATTGATGCAATGAAATGCAGACGGGTCTCTTGTGATACAATATTGAATAATTGTTATCAGGACTGATTGTGAGGGTTGGAAATGTAAAGGTAGACGTTTTATAGCAAGGAGGGGAGTGATTAACTTTTCAGTCTAGGAGCGGAGGTCCCTAGGACCATCAAGGGAGAAGAGCAGAGACCGGGACCCTACCCAGAGAAGCAGTGATGCCTGAAATGGAGCCAGAGATGACAACGTGGAGCGATGGAGCAGCTGGAGACTTTAGATCCAGAGAGGGAGAGTGACTGTGTGCTGAAGACCTGGGGGGCACGGGGGAAGGATTGCATGGAGGGGGTTGTAACCATGGCTATGAGAGACAATATAAGATAGAATGAATGTAAAACTAATGTTTTCCCATGTAAACTATCATATAATTCACAATAGAACATTAAAAAAAAAAAAGACTAGGGCATGAAGGGGTTAGCTGACACAGTTAGAACAGAGTCCACTCTGAGTTGAAATCAACTCAAGGGCAGTAGGAAGTAGGTAAAGATCAGAGCATGTGCCTTTGACACCTCAATGATGTAATATGGTGGCCATGAGCCCAGCTCATAGATGTGAAAACTGTGTGTTCTGTTTGTTTCAATTGGTTCTAGATTCCTGACTCTGTGCCAGCGTGTGGTACTCTTCCTATTCAGCCCTTCAGATTTCTGTTTGAGGAGAACTCTGCCAACAATGTGGAAGAGTAGAAATGGCCTGGCCAGACAGGCACTGCGTACTGTGAACTCCAAGTCCTACTCAGAGGAGACAAAGACAGAGTCACTGCGAGCCTGCCTACCTCCCTAACCTGTGCCCACGCTTCAGCATGATGACCGTAAACGTACGGAGATTGCTGTCAGATTTTTATATAAATATGCTCAAGAATTGTAGAACTGGGAGTGACTTCACTTAACATTCTCCATCTACTTCTCAAAAAGCTGTAATGTATGATCAGAGTTCATTCTGACAAGTCAATTTTACAGATGAACAAAGGTTCAGAAAGCAGGGACTTAACTCAAGCTCAAGTGGTTTGCTCCTTCTGAAACCTAGCCCACCATTTTATTCTGTTCTAAAGATTTACAGACTGGGAAACCCTATGGGGCAGTTCCACTCTGTCTTATATAGGGTCACTATGAGCCGTAATCAACTTGGCACCCATGGATTATCTATCAGTCACTATGGGTCGAAATTCAACTCAAAGTCAAAGCTAAGGACTTTCCATACATCATCAGGAAGCACAACTTTACTGTCATAACGATGGGCCAGGCCCTAGATAAAGCATTTGAAATATTATCACCAATAAATCTACATGAATCCGGGGAGACTTGAGATGTGACTTGGTGGATGCGAAACCTGGGGCTCACAGCTGTGCAGCAATTTGCCCATGGTCACACAATTATGAAGACAGAGCTAAAGTTTGAACCAAAGGCTTCTGATCTGTGATGCTGGTGATCATGCAAAGTCTTTTCAGCTGGCCAGTGGTGTGGTCAAATTTACAGACTTCAGGAAAATGGGCTATGGTGTCAATGTACCGAATTGATTGTAGGGAGAGGGACAAGTCTAAAGAAAGGCAGAGGTGTCAGAGGCTACTGCATGACTCTAACTAATAGCTGATGAAGGCATTGTGAACCTGGGTGCTTCCTAGTGTTCAATAAATATTTGTTAATTGCAGTATTGATTGGTTACAAGCAGAACAATCTGTTGTACCTACTGGGGCATGTCCGTTCTGTCATATGGCCGTTCCGGTGTCTGAGCGGACTCTTGAGTGCAATGCTCCCACACGCTGAGACAGCCTCGCTGGGCAGGCCGGCAGCATCCTGCCATTTCCTCTCTGGGGGATTCAATCCTTAATCATGTGCTTGTACTCATTTACTACTGCAATATCAGACAAAACAGGAGACTCAGGTTCTAAGCATCTGTATTTATTTGCTTTCTCTGGCTTGAGGGCATAGGGGAGAAAATCAGATGAAAGATTGGTGCTTACATGTGAAAAGGAGTCCTGGTGTGGTGTGTAGGATAAGCACTGGACTGATAACTATCAGTTTGATGGCTCAAACCCACCAGCCATTCCTTGGTAATCCATCACAGAGTCACTATGAGTTGGAACCAACTCGTCGGCACTTAACATGTAAAAGGGGGCTTCAAAGCATGAGTGAAAAAATGGAATAAAAAGATAACTGTATTTTTTCATGAACTTTTTAAAGCTCCTCCCTGCCCCTTTGGACTCCCTGGGTGGTGCTACCATGCTCAGCTGCTAACAAAAAGGTTGGCAGTTCGAGTCTAGCCAGTGGTGCCTCAGGAGAACCGCCTCACTATCTACTTCACAAGAAACTGAAGATCAGTGAAAACCGCATGGAGCACAGTTCTGCTCTGATCCACATGGGTTCGCTGTAAGTCAAAATCAACTCAAAGGGAACTTGTTTTATGTATAGCCTTAATTAATGTATTTTCCCCACTCTGAAATAGCCACTAGTATTCTTTGTAGGAGCTCTGGTAGCTTAGTGGTTACAAATCAGGCTGTGATCCTCAAAGTCAGCAGTTCAAAACTACCAGCTCTTCTGTGGGAGAAAGATGAGGCTTTCTGCTCCCGTAAAGATTTACAGCCTCAGAAACCCTGTACGGGGTCACGATGAGTTGGAACCGACTCCACAGCACATAACCACCGCCATTCTTTGTAGGCCAGGATTCTGAGGGCTACGAGGTCATGCTGATGGGCAGGTAACCAACGCACCACTTTGATGGAGAAGCAGGGTTTTTTTTACCCTCCCACCTCGAAGCCTCAGGTCATTTGCTGAGGCTTACAGAGGTATAACACAGCAGAACTATCACAGTTCTGGGAGCTGAGGGATGTCCTCTTGCTGTTGTACCCATCCTCCCTATAACAGAAGGTTTCCAGCAGCAGAAAGCCAGGGAATCAAAAGGAATCCCTGGAGGTTTGTCAATTTCACACTGGATCCTGAGGCAAAGCCTGGGGGTGAGGTAGAGGCAGATGGCTTTTGTCTTGTCCAGACTCAAGCTTCGCTCCTGTCAGCTGAAGTTGCACTCTTGGCCATACCAGCTGGGAGTAGGAGGTTCACACAGCACAGACTACAACCTGAGCAATAACAGTAAAACTAAAAGGTCCTTTCCAGAATCGGACTGCGAGCCTCAGGGTCAGCTGTTCAAAATTACCAGCTGTTCCGCAGGAGAAAGATGAGGCTTTCTGCTCCAATAAAGATGTACAGCCTTAGAAGCCCTGTACAGGGTTCACTTTGAGCCGGAACTGACTCCACAGCACATAACCATCACCACCAAGCTGTGTGGTGCTGTGGGTAAATGCACTGAACTGCAAATTCAGTTTGAACTGCAAGGTCAGCAGTTCAAGCTCACCAGTTGCCACTTGAAAACCATATACAGTGTCGCTACAGGTCAGAATCGATTCAGCAGCACTTAACAGCAACGACAACAAATAAAAGACCCCTGGGTTTATTTGTGCTTGTGGTGTAAGATAAGCAATGGACTACTAACAGAAAGGTTAGTGCTTCAAGCCTACCTTGGAATACCTAGGAGTGGAAACCAATGTGACTGTACTTTACAAGTTATTAGTGTACTGTACTATCTAATTAGCAACTAATTTAGTGCCTATACATAAATCTTCAATATTCAGAGTATTAAATATGTGCTGCCGAGTTGTTTCCAACTCATAGTGACCCTGTATAGGGTTTTTGAAGAGCAGCTGGTGAGTCTGACACACCAGCCCTGTAGTTCAAACTGATCTTGCTTCATCCTATAGTGCCAGACCTCCTACTAACCAGACAGTCTAATCTGAGACAATCAATCACAGAAAAATTTTGAATTCTGTCCCGTATCTTCCTCTTGGAGTTCAGATGTGGCGCTGTGAGTGATTATGCTGGGCTGCAAAGTCGGCAGTTCAAACTCACCAGTCACTCCTCAGAAACCCCACACAGGATCACTCACTATGGGTCAGAACCGACTCAATGGCACTTATCAACAACAGTAATATTCCTCTTGGAGTCCTGGTGTGGTGTTACAAGTTAAAGCACTGGACTGCAAGGTTGGCTTGAACAGCAGGGTCAGTGGTTCAAGCTCTACAGCAGTTATTCAGAAACCTTATAAAAGGATCGCTGAGTTGGAACCAACTCAATGGCACTTAACATCTTCCTCTTGCCATGAAGACCCTGGCAGGATTTAGTTGGAACAAAGAAAAGGTTTCTGTTTCTGATGCTCAAATACTATCATCCAATATTAGCTTAGTGTTCCGGGGGGGGGGGACTCACGTTTCCTTTTCCTTGGGGAAATAAAAGTCAGCTGTGTACCCTCTCCTTGACAGAGTTCACGGCTATGACAATATTTAGGACAACTCCCAGCCAGAGGTGAGCTTACCAGGGTGCTCTGGCTCCTTCCAGTACCTACATTTGCAGAAACCTTCCCAAAGAATTCACACACTCTCTGCATCTCTTCCTGCTTCCCTTTTTCCCTCAGGTTTTCTGGCCCAGATGTTTTCACAGCTGTCCTCTCTCCCCCTGGATCACTGTACTCTGATCATGTGCCTCGTTCAAGAGGTGGCATTTCTTTGACTCCTCAATGAGCAGGTTTTTTTCTCCTTCTGAGCAACAAATAAGTCTTTTTCTGACTGTCACCCAGCCAGTATACAGCTATCTAAAATAAATGCAGTTCTCTGAGGGAAAGGGCTGGGCAGAGGCAAAGGACAAGGTGGGAGAGAGACACATGCAAAAACTGGCAACACTGAGCGACAACGCACTTGGTACCAATGTAAAGTCAGTGGTTTTCAAAGGCTTGCTGTGTGACCTCCCAGTCTCTGCCAAGACCTATCTATCTACCCACCCTTTAGCAGGGCCGCGGCTCCAAGCACTGGGCTGAACCTATAAACCCTCCGCAGTGTCTCCGGCCCACTCTCACACTGGCATTCTGCAGCTGAGAACTGACTGCATCAAGTAGCTGTTTAAAGGGGATCATCGCTGTCCTCCCTCATAAAAAGGTCATAAAAGCAAGGGCTGCCAGCTGGGGAGGCTAGAGGGAAGCAAAGGAGATCTGGATGGTGAGTCACAACCAACTGGAGGGTTTGTCAAGTCACCCAATGCCTAAACCCATCTCCAGAGTGAGGCTGTGATTCAGGAAATCAGGGTGGGGCCTGAGAACTCACATTTCCAACAAGTGCCCATACTGACATTCTGAAAACCACTAACCTCTAATGGGGCAGTTCACCTCTGTCACATGCGGACACCAGGAATTGAAATTCAACTCCGTGGCGCCTAACAGCATTAACACCTGTGGCAAAGAGTCCCTCAGTGGTTCAAAGGGTTAAACATTTGGCTACTAGCTAAAAGGTTCAAACCCACCCAGCAGTGTCTTGGGAGACGGGCCTGGTGATATGGTTCCTAGAGGTCACAGGATTGAGAACTAGAAGGGTCCCCTCTCCTCTGCACACATGGTGTCACCAAGAGTCAGAGCAGCCACCACCCTTTGGTAAAGGTGTAGGCAAGAGAGATGCTCCAACATCCACCTGGTCCTAGACAGCAACGAAGTCCTGTCACCCACCCTGTGATCTCCATGTGGACCATCAGGGAAGAATAACACAACATGCCTAAGGAGAAGACAGAGCCAAGTCAGGACCACTAGACACATATGATTTCATTCTTTTAGAGGATAAGTTATCATGACAACTCTTTACTGGCTCCTAGAAACCACCCTACAGTCTGCCCTTTAGAGCTGGGCTGCTAATGTGCCCTGAATCGACATGGAAAAGTATGGTAAGTTGCCACGGAATGAAGACGGAAACACCTACAATTCTCACTCATGCTTTGTGGGAATCTAACCAGGGTGTCTCTGTGCATTGCTCAGGTTTGCCTGGGATCACTGAGAAGCCAACCTGAAAGCTCTCTGAGAAATGTTGCTAAGCCCCAAAAACAAGGATGTGTGCCATCGAGTGCCCCCTTCTCCAGAACCCGCTGTGAACTATGAAGCTTCATCAGCTTACAGCTGGCACTAATTGCACATGGGGAGACATGAAAGTATGTTTTGATGGCAAGTCTTCAGGCTGTAGTTTCCAAAACCATCGACAAGTAGAGGGATTTCTCTTTGATGGGCAGCTGAAAAAAAGGAGATGGGCCAGGCTGGGAGAAGCTTCTAGAAAATAGCCACGAGACAAACGGTGGCATTTATTCAAGTTGCTGTTGTTGTTCTGTGCCGCGTTGAGTCGGTTCTGAACCATAGAGACCCTGTATAGGGTTTCTAAAGAGCAGGTGGTGAGCTTGAACCTATGACTTTTCAGTTCAAACCGACTTTTCCATCGTCTCTTTCTGCAGATGTAGTCAATTTGATTTCTATGTATTCCATCTGGTGAGTTCCGATGTGTATAATTGTCTCTTACGGTGTCTAAAGAAGGTATATGAAATGAACAAATCATCAGTTTTGCAGAATTCTATCATGCATTCTCTAGCATCATTTCTAGCACCAAGGCCATATTTTCCAACTACTGATCCATCCTCTTTGCTCCCAACCTTTGCATTCCAATCACCAGTAATGATCAAAACATTTTGACTGCATGTTTGATCAATTTTGGACTAAAGAAGTTGGTAGAATTCTTCTCTTTCATCCTCACTGGCTTTAGTGGTTGGTGCATAAATTTGAATAATAGTGGAATTAACTGGGCTTTCCTGTAGGCGCATGGATATTTTCCTATCACTTATAGCGTTGTACCTCATGACTGATCTGGATATGTTCTTTTTGACAATGAATGCAACACCATTCCTTTTCAATTTGTCATTCCCTGCATAGTAAACCATGTGGTTGTCAGATTCAAAATGGCCAGTACCAGTCCATTTCAGCTCACTAATGACTAAGATATCGATTTTTATGCATTCCATTTCATTTTTGACAACTTCCAATTTCTTAGATTCATACTTCGCACATTCCATGTTCCGATTTTCAATGGATGTTTACAACTGTTTCTCTTCTTTTTGAGTTGTGCCCCATCAGCAAATGAAGGTCCTATGGGCTTTTCTCCATTGTCATCATCACGGTCAACTCTACTTTGAGGAAACAGCTCTTTCCCAGTCACATTTTGAGTGCCTTCCAATCTGCAGGGCTCATTTTCCGGCATTATATCTGACAGTGTTTCTCTGCTATTCATAAGGTTTTCAGCGACTAAATATTCTAAATTGTCACTCCTTCTTCCTAATCTGTCTTTGTCAGGAAGCTCATCTGAAACCTGTCCACCATGGGTGACCCTGCTGGTATTAAAAATACCGGTGGCATAGGTTTCAGAATCAAAGCAACTCATAAGCTACACAGTACGACAAACTGACAGACGAGTGGTGGACACTCAGGGTAGCAGCAGTCCAGCGCATTAATTCAAGAGTCACCTCCAATTGGTGCTCTTCAGGGAAGAAGAGAAGAATAGCAACAAGTCCATAACTGCATCAACCGACTCTATACAGTATTCCAAGCAAAGCCATTCCAAAGGCACCATCAAAATGTACCATTTACTATTCTGCTGTGGCTCACACCTGATTACTGCCCAGGGCAGCACCCATGGCTGAACTTAGCTTTGTCATTCTTTTGTGAGACAAAAATAATTATCTAGGAGTGAGCAACCAGATATTGAAGGAAATGACCATCGAGTGACAAAGAAAATGTCAATAAAATGTGAAAGGACAGTTAACTTATGGTGTTCATATCCTGAACAGGCAGCTCATGACCCTCGGAAGAACTGCCAATCTACAGAAAACCACTGTTGTGTATAAAGATCCTTGAATGGGGAGACTGAAAGATTCACAAAGACTTCTTCCTTCCTTGCACAAATTTCCTAGGCCCACTCTACCCAGGCCAGGTCTTGAGGAAGAGGTGCAGTCCTCTAAAACAGACTGCAATGCAGGAAAACAGAGTACTGGGAAAACAGATGCTGGTTCATTCATCCAAAGGGACAAGCTCTTTGACCAAAGGCAATCAGTAATAGTACACCCATGAGGAAGCAGCACTCGGGGATTCAGAGAAGAAATCCAAGTTCCTCTCTGAAGAAGGAGAGTCAAGACAGCTGCACCAAATGGGTAATAAGTAAAATTTCATTAAGTAATTAACTGAGTTCACAGCCAGGGCTACAGGAGACCAGATAAGAGAGCCATCAAGGGGGGACAGAAATGTTCTTCCATTATCTTCCAAAATAAGTTATCAGGGGGCAGTGTGATAAACCTTGTGTAAACAAGTTAAACAAGAAATAGACCATGCCCTCCAGCAATACAAGATCTAAGAGAGGTAGTTTCTGACAAATCAGAGCTTAGAGGGTAAACAGGGATAATCAAACATGCATTCTGGCCCAAGAAAAGAAAAGGAAAGGCTTCCTGACAGTCTTTTTCTTAAAATTAACTTTGTAAAAACAAACACAGGCAGTCCCCAGCTTATTAAGGCGTTCTGTTCCTAACTCTGTCTTTAAATGGAATTTGTACATAAGTCAGAATAGTTAGTCAAATGTTTGTCTTAGTATACTGTATGTAATGTAGCTTTCTATGCATAACAACTTTTAAAAACACTTCCAGATGCACAGTAATGTCTTTAACAAAATACAACAATAATGATGTTTTGATACACATTGCAAAGCGGTGTCCTTTTGTAATTATAAACTACTATATGTAATACATGCTTTACAGAGGTTGATTCAGAAGCACAGGATGCACGTAAGTCCAATATTTGTAATCTGGGAAACTGCCTGTTGTTCATTTCCCTTAACCTACAAATTCAGGCTAAAATTTAGGCCAACAAACAGTCCAAAGACCGGAAATATTTACAGATCCTGATGAAGCAGGTCACTCTGATCCTAACCCATGGTCTGGCTGATAGAATAAGCATGAATGAGTATGTGCCTATTCCAAAGATCAAGGCACAGCATGTTACCACATGGGTTCTGCCCCCAACTTCTTCCACTTGGCTTATTTTCACACCTCTGTCTTAGGGTGCTTACTCAAGAGTTAGCTTCTTAGTGACTCCTGGGCAGTGAACTGAAAACTGTCCCCTTCCCCACTGGACATACACACTATCACACTTCCCGCCCCCGTGCCTTCATTATTCCCCAGGCACTTACCAGATTCTAATAGTCTGTGGGATCCTGGTATGGCGCTGTAGGACTGCTAACCACAAGGCCAGTGGTTCAAAGCCACCAACTACTCATCAGAAACCCTATTCAGGGTCACTATGAGTCAAAACCCACGTGAAGGCACTTAATAACAATATTTCTGTATACTTCACTGTTTCCTCCTTTATACCAGAGATTCTTGTCTATTCTGTTTGCTCATGTAGCCTGGGTGCCTAGAACAGAGCCTGGCACATATCAGGCAAACAACCGTTTGAATGAATATGAAGTGAATGAGTGAATATGTTAAATGAATGAACACACATGTAGACTGATACCTGAGTTTGTTTGTTTCCAGACTATACCAATATTGTATCAAACAGCAATAGCTTTAGATATATATATATATCAGTCTGTCAAGGGAGGGCTTTGTTGGAAGAAGAGTCTGTCCAGCAGTGGGACATTGACAGGCACCACATAAAACCTTCTGATCTTAACATGGTCTAGCTTTCTTCTTCATTCTCATAGAAGGTGGTGGTTAAATCCAACAATGTTAATCACCACCGCTGAAACTGGCAAGGATGCCCTTGACAATCACTCCACTGATGGACATTTATTGTTTTACTATGCTTTGGCTTTCTTCAGTCCAGAAATGTTTACACATAACCCCTTATGTTTACCGAAGAGGAAGCAATGATTGGAATGCCTGCCGCAGTCAGGATAGCTGTTGTTGCAGCTACATGCCTTCACATGGGTTCTGAGGAGCAGCTGATGGGTGTGAACCACGGGCCTAATGGTTAGCAGTCTAGTGCTTATCCTACAGTGCCACAATGAGCTAGGTGAAAAGGTCAGGGGATTGAAAGTGCTCCAGATGAAAGGAACAAAAGGGAAGGCCCAGAAACAAAAATAGTCCTCTCAAGGTACAGTACAGAGAAGGTGGGGACAGTGGCAAGATCTGGTTGCGGCTGCAGAAGTGTGCAGGGGCCAGGCCCAGTGGTGCCCTTGAAAGCACCCAGATTATGAGTCAGTGGAAGTCAAGGGCTCTCCTTGTTCTGAGTGCTGTGCCAGCCCCTCTTCAAGGGGACAGGGAGGTCCCAAGCTTGGCCAGAGGCCCTAGTCCTTGGCACATTCACTGTCAGAGAGACTGAGAAGGTCTCCAATACAGTCAGCAAGGCTGTTATCCAGGTGAGCATGGGTTTTAAAACCCGAACTAGGGTAAATATGTGGGAAAGGTGGCTGCGCAACCTTACCAGGCGGTGTGCTTAATGTTAGGGAAACCAAGTCACAAAAGACGAAGACGAGGAATTTTGCAATTCTACAACAGGGACAGATCTAATGGGCCCAAATATGCTTATGGCGTACTCATTCCTACTCATTCCTCCCCAGCTGGGTGCCCTGGTCCCAATTCCTATTCACTCCGCTGTGTCCTTGCCATTTAAAAATAATGATCACCATTTCTTAAATGGCTTGCACCCTGCCATATGGTGATTTCCTAAAGCTGATCCAGGAACAGATCACCACAACATCCACAAGGCAACTAACAGCATGCTGTCCCTGGGTAAAAGTTAGAAACAAATTTCCTGTTAACTGTTTCTCTGACAGCAAGTTTACTTAAAATGTTTCACGGAGTGTGTGTGTACTGGATCACCAATGAAACAGCCATACACACAGAAGGTTATAGCTTCAGATTACTAAAAACAAGACCCTTCAGTCCATCTTGGTAAATGCTGACTGCCAATTTTCAATGAGTTTTGTATTTACAATCATATTGAGATTCTCAGTGAAGACAAAAAAGGAGAAAGGTACAAAGTTGTTGTTGTTGTTGTTAAGTGCCATCTAGTCGATTCCAACTCATAGCAACCCTGGTACAGGATTTCTGAGGAGCGGCTGGTGAGTTTGAATCACCAACCTCGCAGTTCAAACCAACCTTGAGGTCAAGTGCTTATTATCTACAGCGCCACACCAGGACTCCCAGGCACAATTTCTGTTGTTGTTGTTAAGTGCCATTGAGTCAATACCGACCTATATAGCGACCTTATGCACAGCAAAACGAAACACTGCCCGATCCTGGGCCAACCTCACTACTGTTGCCACGCTTGAGTCCATCGATGCTGCCAATTAGCCAATCCATCTCGTTGGGGGTTTTCCTCTCTTCCTCTGTCCCTCCACCTTACCAAACATGATATCCTTCTCCAGGGACTGGTCCCTCCTAACAATATGTTCAAAATATGAGAGATGAAATTTGACCATCTTGGCCTCCAAGGAGCACTCTGGCTACACTTCTTCCAAAATGGATCTATTGGTTCTTTTGGCAGCCCATGGTACTTTCAATAGTCTCCTCTACCAAGGTACGACATCATACGTTTATTATTGCAAATCACAGACTCAAGAGACATTTGGAGCCACCTGGTTCTCAGTTGAGGTCCCGGATTTTTAACAAGTGCCACAGGAGGCTGTAAAGCTGGTGATCTAAACCCTAAACCACCACGGTCCAGACCAGTGGTCCTAAAAATAAGTCCACATCCCTGGGAAGGTGTAAGTGGATACAGTGGGGTTATAATGCTTGGCTGCTAGCCAAAAGGTCTGCAGTTTGACCACAAGCTTCTCTGCGGGAGAAGGATGAGGTTGTCTCTGCTTCATTATAGAAAACAGGCCTGAGAACGCTAAGAAGCAATTCTGCTGGGCCCCACCCACAGGGTCTCTATGAAGCAGAATGGACTTAGATGGAGTGGGTTTAGTATGGGTACAAGAAATTAAATCAGACCTACAATTTACAGCTATTTTTCATACTACCCTTATGTAGTTTCTCTTGACTTAGTATAAGAGTCAGTATGCACATGAAATATTGGCAATAATCAAGTTATTAGAGGCCTATTATCATTTAGGAGTTCTGGAATGGCTCTGTAGGATAAGAACTGGACTGCTAACTGTAATGTCAACAATTCAAACCCAACAGTTACCCTTAGAAAACCCTATGAGGCAGAATCATAAAGATTCACAGTCTCAGAATCCCTTACAGAGCAGTTCTACTTTGTCCTAGACAGTCATGGTAAGTCAAAATCAACTACCAGGGGTTTATAACTGAATACTCCAATGTTCCAGGAGCTACGGACGGAATTGCCAGAACAATAGTGTGGTGAGGGGGCAACACAATGTCTTCAATATACACACACACTCACACACTGAAGGGAAAGAGGTCAGACAATGTTGCCCACCCATGGAAATCCAATTGGATCAGCATTTCTCAGGTGATCTGCACAGTCTCTAAGTCACTTCCACAGCTGACACGATACGGTGCTCTCAAGCATGGAGGAAAAGAGGAAAGGCGAGCAATATGTGTTATTCCTCACAAGAGTGAAAGATATGAATGAACAAAGCCTGAACACTGTCCTTCAAGCAGATATTGGGCCCATGACTGGCATCATAAAATGTGAGGACTGCCGGTGTCCACATTTCACAGATGTGAGCAGGACTCCATGTGGAGACAGACCTGGCCCTGAGCATTGGTGGCAGAGCCAAGTCTCCTGATGCTGGAAGCATGGCCCTTCCAGGATGCCAGCCGCCTTCCTTTCTAAAATTAAAGAGACTTCAAGATGCCAAAGGTCCAGCTCTCTGAAGATCGCAAATACGGCCTATTCCCTGTTCTCCAGTATGATTTATGTTTGTAACCTTTAGAAAGAAGGGAGGGAAATGTGTTCTGGGATTGGTTTTGCCTCCCCCATTTCTGTTTTCAGTTCCAAGAGCTGGTGAAGATATAACCTTCTAGTGTTGGAAGTGTCTTAAGTAGGAGGCCCAGGAGCTCTCACATGGTGATTACCAGTGAGACTGCAAGAGTCCACATGGGATCAAAGGTCTGCTGGACCCCCAAATGCCTAGGGCTGCCAAGTGCGTGGACTTCCTTTATCTCTGGGAGACTCTGGGGACGGGCATGGATCTGAAAGTCTCCTGGCTGGGAATTCTAAAGGACAGGAGGGGAATGTCAGCACTCCTGCCTTCTGCCAGCCACAGGAGTTCTGAGTGGGCGCTGGGGAGCCGAGCAGCCCCAGGTGGGAGCAGCAGCTCAGATCAGCTGCATCTGTGCCCATCCTGCAAGCACTGAGCTGTCCCAAAACTTCTTTGAGAGCCATGGTTTCCAGAAGCTAAGACAAGGCCAGCTGGCTCAGGGTAACACTTCCTCCACCCCCACTTCCCAGGCTATCTCCCTCCCCTAAGAGGTTATATACACTCTGGGAGAGGAGCTAAGAGGGCAGTATTCCCACACTTGAAGTATAGCCGTTCCACATTCAAAGTGGAACCAAACGCACTGCTATGGAGCCGATTCTGACTCACAGAGACACCATGGGGCAGAGGAGAACTGCTTCGAGGCTCTTCAAAGCTGGCATTTTCATGAGAGCTGGTGGTGGGTGGGTTTGAACTGCCAATGTTGCAGTTAGTAGCTTAGCACACAGCACAACAAGGCTCCTGATTCAAAGTGGAAAATTGTTGATGTGTTGAAAAGTCTGTTCCTACTCATAACCACCCTGTATAGGATTTCTGAGAGCAGCTACTAGTGGGTTTGAACTGTTGACCTTGTGGTTTGCCATCCATTGCTTACATTCTACCAGGGCTCGAAAAGGGGTGTAATACTGTCAGTCATGGCAGTAGGTAGTTTACAAGGAGCCCTGGTGGCCCCCCGGTTTAGCACTTGGCTGCTCCTGGAATTCAGTAGTTCAGTCTCACTAGTCTGGCTACACAGAAGAGAAGACCTAGAGCTCTGCACCCATAAAGATTACTGTTGTTGTTAAGAGCTGCTCAGTCAGTTCTGACTCACAGTTGACCACAGATAGGGTTTCCAAGGCTGTAAATCTTTGTGGGAACAGAAAGCCTCATCTTTCTCTTAAGGAGCAGCCGATGTGCTTGAAGTGCCGACCTTATCGATCTCAGTCTACTGTTTCTTCTACAGAGCCGCCACCAGCTGTGGAAACCCAATTAGGCAGTTGTGCATTGTCCTACACAGTTGTTGTGGGTCAAGATTGACTCCATGGCACATAACAAGAAACAGCAGCAGCAGCAACATTTCACACCTTCAACAACCTCAGAGTCAGCAGTTCGAAACTACCAACTGTTCCGAGGGAGAAAGATGAAGCTTTCTGCTCGCGTAAAGATTTACAGCCTTGGAAACCCTGTACAGGGTCGCTATGAGTCGTAACCGACTCCACGGCACATAACAACAACAACTGCTGACTCAGAACAAAAATCCTTCACACTTAGATGGACCCGTTTTTATTCCAAACCTATGGGCTGATCTGGACCCACCCTAGGGTGAAGCTGATCTTACCTCAAACAAAAAGATTCTGCTATCAAGGCAAATGAGGGCCATAAATAAGACCAAAAAGAGAGGACCATGTCATTTTAAAAAAAAAAGCATTAACATATTTATTATCAATGACTAGTATTCCCAATTACACAGGAAGGCCAATTCCCTATTTAAAAAGAGTAATAAATTCTGCTAGGCAACATTTCACTGGACTCACGCATATTACCACTCCAACTGAAAACAGGAAGGCTGCCTTTCTTGCCAGTTCCCCTGCAAACCTGTCTGTACTATCCGCATAATTGTTCAGTGGAGTCAGATCCAGACATAACTGCCTTTCTGCCTCCAAAGCACACCACAAAAAAAGGACAATCCTAGCAAAGGTGGCCAGGTCAGGCTCTCTCTTCATTTCATCATCTGCTGGCTCCCATCTTTCTCCAGTGAAGTTACATCTTTTCACTGTACTGTCTATTGGTTGTTGAAGAGTAAGAGTTTTAGAAGAATTGAAAGCATCAGAGCCCAGAACCTGGAAAAAACTGTTAACATCTGATCTTGAATGTTAATGTCTACTGAGTCCTCTCAAAGACAGGCAGTTTCCGAGCTACCAATGAAAGGAGCTCTGGTAGCATAGTGGTTACGAATTGGGCTGCGAGCCACAAGGTCAGCAGTTCGAAACTACCAGCTGTCCCATGGGAGAAAGATGAGGCGTTCTGCTGCTCCCGTAAAGATTTACAGCCTAGGAAACCCTGTACAGGGTTGCTATAGCCTAGGAAACCCTGTACAGGGTTGCTATGAGTCGGAACCGACTCCACGGTACACAACAACAACCAGTTCTGTTCCTAAGGCTATCTTTTAAGTCAAAAGTGGGTATAAGTCCGACAGTTAAGCACAGTACATATCTAATGTGAATTATTCAAATGTTGGTCTTAGTTCATAGCATATATATATATAATGGATCGCTGGTGGCCTAGTGGGCTGCCTGACGGACTGCTAACAACAAGGTCAGCAGTTCTAATCCACCAGCTGCTCCTAGAGAGAAAGATACGGCTTCCTGCTCCTGTTACGATTTACAGCTTCAGAAACCCCAGACAGAATCAAAATGATACTGGAACCAACTCGATGGCACACGACAACAAAAAACAACACAACATATAGTGTACCTTTCTATGTACACTTTAAAAGCACTTTCAGGTATACTAAAACATCTTTATAAAAGATACAGTAATAATAATATTGTTCTGATGTGCATTGCATAGTAGCATCTATTGGTTATTACAAACCATTGTATGCACTTCGAGTTTTTAATAGGCTTTATGGGGGTTGGTTCATAACTATAAGTCAGACATTCATAACCCAGGAACTGCCTGTAGTGTTCGAACATTTATAGCTCCATAAACTTATTTTTTAATCAAGGTAGCTCTATGCATGAACCCTAGCTTCATGCAGTAATTGGGTGGAGAGAATGGGTACTGGTAAGCTTCAAGAACTAATTGGTTCCTGTATACAATGAGCCCTGCAAAAGCAAGAACAGAAAAACCTGAGGCTCCACATGTAATTCCTTGTCTCTCTGCTTCCTATAAGCAGTAGTGGTATTTACAGAACACATTCTCCTCTCATGAAAGGTTGATGGAAAGATGACTCAATTCATAAATCATGTTGGCTACAAATTAATTTCCCATCTTTACTCAAGCTGGAAAGAATCCACCTATGTGATGAGCCTCTTGCATCCACCTCCTACTTTCGATTTCTATGGTCACGATCTCATTCATTCATTCATTCATTCACTTGCTTTATTTCACCCTGGATTACCAAAACTGCCTCCTAAATCCTGGTGTAGCACTGTAGGATAAGCATTGGATCTCAAGGTAGGTTTGAATTGCAAGGTTGGTGGTTCAAACTCACCAGCCACTCCTCTGAAACCCTATACAGGGTTGCTATGAATAAGAACCATATCGATGACACTTAACATTAACAAATCAACTCAGGATTTCTTTGACACACAGTTACAAGAATAACATTCTGATATATATATATATAATCAAGACCCAAACAGGAAGGACTTCATTTCATTGTCCAAATATCAAGGCCTTCCATAATCTAGCGCAACCTCAATTTCAAGCCTTTTTTCTCCCTATAAAAATTAAGGTCACAAAATTGGAAGCCAATGGACCCAATGTAACCGTGGGTACACTTTCTTTGCAAGGATGAATAATAATAGCGGCAACCAACTGAGGAGTTCCAGAGTCCAGGCACTTTCTCCACACTCTACAGGGCTGCTCTCTTAAACCTCATGACTGAGAGGTGGTTACTTTGACCATTCTCACTTTTAAGCAGGGCTGTGAACTCATATTTGCCAATTTGACCTGGATATACCAAAATAGAACCCACATTTTCAGAAGATCCCTACATGATTCTTATAGATCCTGGGGCTCTCTCATTAGGTAGGTTCTGATTCAGTATATCCAGGGTGGAAAGGCAAATTCTCAGCAGAGGGTAAAACCAAAACGAACCAGTTCAAAGTCCTATTGTAAAGCTGAAAGAAAATGATATTAAACAAGTGAAGGAAGCATTGTTTGAACCCAAGTAGATTGGCCCCAGATACTCTTCACCATTATAGTCTACCTTCTGTAAAGAGATAGGTGGTAGGTGTGTGACTGAACAGGCAGGTAGATGGATACACTGATGACGGGATGATGGGGAAAGAATGGGATGGATGGATAGATGGATGACGAAGAGTGGGGTGGATGGGGAAGAGTGGGATGGATGGATGGATGGATGGATGGATGGATGGATGGATGGGGAAGAGTGGGGTGGATGGGGAAGAGTAGAATGGATGGGGGAAGAGTGGGATGGATGGATGGATGGATGGATGGATGGATGGGGAAAAGTGGGATGGATGGGTGTATAGGAGGGTAGTGCTATTTGATTAACTATTTTCAAGTCTGTGGTTGTGAGCACAAAGTCTCAACACAAGGAACGGAAGAAAATGAACCCTCCTGGAGTCTACTGGTTCTTCTAACTGTAACAACAGCCAGAAACCCTGACACACAAGCCTCACCCTGCACCTGCCCCAGCCACAGAAAGAGTCCAACCTAATTGAGTGACTTTACTTTTCCTATTACTATCAAAATAGTTGTTTTTGTTGTTAAGTGCCATCCATTCAGTTCCAACTAATAGTGACCTTGTATAGGATTTCCAAGGAGCCACTGGTGGGTTTGAATTGACCTTGCAGTTGGCAGCCCAATGCTTATCCACGAGGGCTCATACTATCAAAATAGTGACATAAAAAAATACAAGCCCTGAACATATGAATTGAAAACTGCCTAATCGAGAGGAGAAGCTTTGAGGGAGAAGGACTAAATGAAGTATATGAACCGTGCATATTTATAGCACCTGCAAATTAACTTCCTGGAAACAGCACTAAGCAGATAAAATACCAGCCCTCAGTGGAAAAAGACACGAAATGGATGCAGCTGCAGAAGGCAGAAACATATACACTTTGACTTGCAAACATCTGCCCCTAATACACCCAGCAATTCTAACACATCAGCCTCACAGGAGCCTAGCAAAAAGATGAGGAATATAGCCATATTCTTGTGGCCACTCCAACCCTAAATTAACCTTCAACTTGCTTTGAAAAAAAAAACCACACCAAAGAACAGATGCAAAGAGACAGGCTTATTATAATAGCAAGACACAAGTGTGAGAGAGCAGGTTTGAGGCAAAAGCCTCAAATGGATGAAATATATCTGTGGGTACATTTTCTTTGCAAGGATGAACAATGACGAGCAAACTGAGGGTGAAGAGTATCTGACCTCCATGTATTTCGGGTGACAAGCAGCTCACTAAGATCTCACTCCCGTGTTAACAGGAGGCAAAAGGGTTTCCAGAGACAGTGAAAAAGCAGGATGCTTCCCAGTTCTGGGTATGACATCTTACCAGAATCTTAGCAAACCAGCATCAGTTTTTCCCCACACTTACTCCGGAGCCCTATGCTCCCATCATACCTCACTCAGAGCCAATCTCTAAGGACAGCGCCCACATCTGTGCCTCTACCTTTAGTTCACGCCGTTCCTCTCAAGCTTGATATGCCATCCCTTCTCTGTGAATGCCCCCTCATAAGACAGCCCACAGTTCTTCCTTTACCAGTGGTTCTCAAGTTTGGCTGTGCAGTAAAATCACCTGAGGATCGTTAACTGTATCCAAATGCCAAAGATTCTGGTTTCATTGGGAAGGGAGAGTGGCCTGGGTGTTGGAATTTTTGTTAGTTCTCCAGGTGATTCATTCTAAAGCCTAGCTAGGGTTCAGAGTCAGTGCCCTAGCACCAGTCTAGAGCCATGTTCCCCTAATTGGAATGAACTGGCCCCTGCATGACACTCCTATCATGCTTCACGTCAACTTTATTTGATGAAAGACCTGCTCGGGCAGCAAGTTACACACAGCTCAATGGGCCACAGCTCTATGTCAGGGATGTGTGCATCATCATCCCCCAGCCTCCTGGAGAGAGCCAGGCGACTGTTCTAGTTATACCTGTGTCACTCCCCTTGACACAAAACCTTAACCTCAGCAGCTATTCAATAAATGTTTGATGAATTTAATTGGACTAATGTTTTTATATACTGTACTGAGAGACAGGAAACATGTTAGAATATTCACTGAGCTTTCAGTGGGAACAGAAACAACAATAGTTATGAGCTGGCATTGTCTGGGAGGAAGGCCACCTACTGCTTCCCTAGCAGGCCTAGAGAGAAAATGCCAGACCTGGCTCTTTCTCCTCCCTACCTCTCCTATCACTAGAGATGGTACTGGTAACACAGTAAACAAGTGGCATCCTTCCATAGAACCCGAGGAAGCGGAAACACTCCAAGCAGGCAGTCATTCCAGATGTCCATGCCAAGCATGCCACAGAACAATAGGTTCACCAGTCCAGAGAGCGAATGTCCACACCCCACATGCATTGAAAGGTCCCTGGCCAGGCAGAAAGACCCAGATGAGTGGTTCATTCATGAAAATCCCTGGGATGTTTTATACCTAGAAAAATGCAGATACTTTAACCCACACATCATCCCCAGCAATCACTGAACCTGAATAGCTCCGGAGAGGGCATGGGGACAAGAGCTGAGGATGTCCACTTTTAACAAACTGCCCAAATGCTCCCAATGCTGATGGCTGGTGGACCACATTTTTCTCAGCATTGGGGTCCAAGACAGTTCAAACATGCAACTTTATGTTTTCATGGAGAACCTGAGGGGAAAGCTTTGGGGGCAATGGGGCAAGGTGCAGGGTCCATAGCAATGAAACTTCTTTGAGGGTGGAAGGCAGTGTGGGTGTGCTAGAATAGAATACCTTTATAGTAATAACTAGGTCCCTGGGTGGCACCAATAATTTACAGTGGCTAATGGTGTGATGGTTACGAATTGGGCTGCGAACCTTAAGGTCAGCTGTTCGAAACTACCAGCCGCTCCGCGGGAGAAAGATCAGGCTTTCTACTCCCGTAAAGATTTACACCCTCGGAAACCCTGTACAGGGTCGCTATGGGTCGGAACCGACTCGATGGCACTTAACAACAACAACAACAACAACAATGGTGTGAAGCTGCAGGATAATGCACTGGACAGTTTGAGCCACAAGGTTGGAGGTCCAAACCCATTAGCCGCTCCTTAGAAACCCTGCGCAGGGTTTCTATGGATCGGAACGGACTCAGTGGCACTTAGCAACTACAACAAACTAACTTAAAAGAGTGGCATGGAAGCCCCCAGCTGCACTAGAGTTTGGAGCCAAGAAATGCTGATGGAGTTCAGTTCCACTTTGTAAAGCAGGGGCCCACCATGAGTTAGAAGTGACTTGATGGCAACAGATTTTATACGTGTCTTCTGTAGGAATCCTGGTGTGGCACTGCATGATAGTGCATTGAACCAAAAGGTTGGTCGGAACCACAAAGTCGGTGGTTCGAACTCACTAGCCGCTCCTTGGAAATCCTGTATAGGGCCGCTGTGAGTCAGAACCAACTCAATGCCACTTAACAACAACAACTGTAGGACAGGAGTCCTGGTGTGGCACTGTAGGATAAGCACCTGATCACAAGGTTGGTCTGAACTGCAAGGCTGGAAGTTGAAACTGACTAGTAGCTCCTTGGAAACCCTATACAGTTTTGCTCTGAATTGGAACTGATTCGAGGGCACTTAACAACAACACTGTGTGAAGTTTTAGGAGAAGGACCAAATGTACTTGACTTGTAAGGGATGATTAGTAAATGTTAGACAATAACAGATTTCCTTGTACAACTTCCTTCTACAATCTTTTCATACCTGATGTTTCCTAGAGCATCAAATAGGAAGGGATATGATTAGCCTTAAACCACCTTCCCCTCTGACTTTGTGTTCAGGAACAGCTGTGAGTTCCAGCCCACTCCTCAACCCTCCAGGAGTGCCTGCCCACTGGAACCACCAACACCCACTCACCATCTAAACAACCAGTCAGCAGGTCACATGCAAGTTTCTCAGGCAGTGAATGGAAGAGGGCCAGGAAAACCAGGACAACCAGGAAGCAAACTGAGCTATGCCTTTCATCTACACCAGAAATCCCAGCCTGAGGTAAGGTAGACATTCACACTTCTGGAATTGTACTGCTGACTGAAGTCCTGGAGAATTGCCCAGCCCAGCCTAAGTCAGTTAATTTCCAAAAGGGGAAGAGAGAGAGAAAGCCTGTAGTCATGGCAAAGTATCTGGGAATTAAACCACGCAAGGACCCAAACATGTCTTTACCTTGGCAGCCTTTCTACAACCTCCCTTCTTGACTCTGGTCAATGAAGCAAACCAGCTCCTTCCAATTCAGTACCATTCTCGTCACCTTACCATTAAGAGAAAGCAATTCCCACATTTTAGCCATAAATTAGAAGCTGTCCATTTGCAGACGAAGGAAACAACGTGACCACACTCCACAGTGAAAAGCCAGTTCTCAAACACCTCGCTAAATACAAGGAGATGATTTGTGATCGTTATATATAATTATGGTGCTCTATTCAGGTTTCTAATCTCGTGTTTTTCATTTTCATTATGAAATTACAGCCCCAACCCTGTGGACACAATGGCAGCATTGTTGCTGTAATCACTACTCGTGTTACTCTGAAGGAGTACACACACAGTTCTACACACAGTTCTACTGAACTTCACTAAATGCAGGTTTGCACAAAGGAATCTGGCCCCACCTGATCCCATCTAGTTTAGGGAGTACTAGTGATTTTGAGTTGCTTCTGACCCATAGTGACTCTGTATAGGGTTAATGAGGAGTGGCTGATGAGCTTGAACTGCTGACCTTGTGGTTCAAACCTACTTTGCAGTCCAGCGCATTAACCCACAGCGCCACACCAGGCTAGGAGTCCTAAATTCCAAGCACTGTCTCTAAGGAACGGCTTTCTCTTTGCCAGCTCTGGAGAGAGGGCCTTGAGTCTTTTCAGCTTCCTGTAGGCCCAGCATTCCTTGGAGATCCCCATGTGTCTTGGCATCAGTCTTCCTCTGGATCTAGGAGCTTCACAGCGCAGGGACCCCAACTCCAAAGCAAGCACTCCACTCCTGGCTCTTCTTTCCTGGTGGCAATAGGTCCCTTTGAGCTCTGCTTGCTTGCTTAATCTTTTATAGCTCAACCTAATCCTGTAGCTTGCAACAGCTGCATTAACATCCCTGTGTGACGCTGTAGGATAAGCGCTGGTTGACAGTTCAAGCCCATCAGCTGCTTCTCGGATACTCTGTATGCAGTCGCTATGAGTCGGAACCAATTTGCTGGCCCTTAACAACAGGATAATTATATCAGATCAGAGCTGATCACACCAGACCACATCATGGGGGTGATTACATCATTACATAATTGCCAAACCACTGAGCATCATGACCCAGGCAAGTTGACATATATATGAGTGGGCGGGGGGAAGGGGAACACAATTCAATCTGTGGCAGGGATGTGACAGCATCTCCAGCCTCTGGACCTTATAGTTTTAGAAAATTCTCGGTGGGACGAGCTGGTATTGTGCTCTAGTGAACATTTAAATAGAACCTGGTATATGTTAGGCAGGAGTCTCTATGTGGCCCTCTGGGATTATGCACTGGACCATCCAATGCAAGGTCAGTTTGAACCACAAGGTCAGTATGAGTCAGAACTGACTCAAAGGAACTTAACAACAGCAGTATGTGCTGACAAGGCCCCCGATGGTACTGTGGTTAATGCTCCATTGCTAAACAAAGATGGTGGTGGTGGCTATGTGCTGTGGAGTTGGTCCTGACTCATCGAGATTCTATACAGAGTTTTCAAGGCTGTAAATTTCTCCTGTGGAGCAGCTGGTAGATTTGAACTGCAGTCCTTGCAGTCAGCAGAGAGGCGGTATGAAATATGTGGCAGCTGTCTTCTGTAAACGTGTACAGCCTTGGCAACCCTATGCAGTTCTAACCTGTCTATAAGGTTACTATAGGTCAGAATCAACTTGATGACAATGGTTTTTTGTTTTGCTTTGTTCTTTTTTGCTTTGGTTTGATTTGGTTGATGTGCTTTATGAATAATCTCTTTACTCTTCAAAACTATCCTAAGATGCAGGTATTACTGTAATTTGTCAGATAACAAAGAGGAGGAGTAGGGGTGAAGACACAAAGCCAGGAAGTGGTAGAGACACTTGTCTGGATCCAGAGCCCATTTCACTGTCACATTCGTCCATTCATTCTCACTCACACTCCTTTCTGTGTCTGTCTCCTCTCTAATCATTCTTTCATTCTCTCCTCACCTTCTGTCTCTCTTTTCACACACACACACTTTACATGACTCCCCATAATGTATATCTAGAGAGGCATAATGTGGACTGTGATAAAACCCAGATTACATCACAACAACGATCCTCTGATATTTCAGTAACTTAACATGCAGTCAGTTCTTTTTCATTTCAAAAGTAAAATAGTAGTAATGATTAATTATTAAACATTCCATCTGGCATGAAGTCCTGGTATGGCCCTGTAGGATAAGCACAGGACCTCAAGATTGGTTTGAACCGCAAGGTCAGCAGTTCAAACTTACCAGCCGCTCCTCAGAAACTCTATAGAGGGTCCTGATGAGCTGCAACTAACTCAATAGCACCTGATAACCACCACCACTACCTGGCAAGTCAGAGTTTTAAACATCAGAGAGTTCAGACATTCAATCTAATGAAGAAAAGTGTTTTCAACTCTTGGAGAAGAACCAGGGAATGCCTAGGCATCTCACTGTCTCCCTGGGAAGACAATTGGAATTCTCCCAAGGAAACAACCTATCCAAGGCCAGAAGGGACTCCAAGTGCCAACAGTGACCTCCATGTGCATTTCGTTTTAAACATGTGGCCTGTATGAGAAATGGCTGTTGGTGGTCCATCTTCAGAATCAAGGAACTCTTGGGTGTAGCAAGTTGGCATGACAAAAGGGAACTCTGAGAAGAGGAAGGGACTAGTTTGACCTATTAGACTCTTTTAAAATAAGAATACACCCATCAAAGAAGTAGGGGAAGTTCATGGGGAGGGGATGAAACTAACTTTAGATGGGAATGCTCCCTGTAGGGGCTAGTAGGTGACTTTCAGGAAAGATTGTAAACTTCAAAGTACCCAGTAAAGGGGAAATGGAGGAGGAGCTTATTCCAAGTTAGGTTAATAAAACTCTTTGTCAAATGGCTATGCGGCATGTTTGCCCTTGTTAAGGGGCTAGGCGCCCGATTTTGCAAAATCGAATAAAGAAAACGTCACTCTCGCTAAAATGAGTACAGATTGGATTACTTGAGCGTTTGTCAGTATGGACAACGTTTCTCACAGCTGTTATTGTTATTGTTGTTAAGTGCCAAACAGTCAGTTCTGAATCATAACAACCCTGTACAGGGTTCCTAAGGAAGAACTGGGAGTTTGCACTGGTAGGATAAGCACTGGTTTGTAGGTAGTCCTATACCTGGAAGAAGTACAGACTAAAGTCTCCTTGGAATCAAGGACAGAAAGACTTCATTTCATGTACTTTGGACATGTTATCACAGAAGGGACCACCTCTGGAGAAGGACTCAGAGAAAAAGAAGATGACCCTCAATGAGAAGGACTAGCACAGAAGCCACAACAATGGACTCAAATATACTGAAGACTATGAGGGGGCACCAGCCTGGACAATGTTCTGTTCTACTGTGCACAGGGTTACTGTGAGTCAGAACCAACTCCAAGACACCTAACCAGCGCCACTACAAAATACCTATGGACACGACCTTGTTTGGAAATAGAATTTTCTTTTGTTCTATCAGAAAGGTCACACCAGAGTAAGGTGGACCAAAAGCCAAGAGAACATCAAGGAATTCCCAATGATACTAACGCTCATCAAAATCTGAGAAGCATTACTTTAATGGAAATCAATCACCTATTCTACCTCTTTTAAATTTCAAAAGAGGCTGACTCAAAACAAACCCTTTCCTAATCCAGTTTAATTATCACAGCAAAGACAAATTCCCGAATTATATTAGGACCACAGATTATTATTGTTAGTGCTCTGCAGGGGGTTCAGAGTCACAGGACCCTTGTAATAGCATTTCAGAGGAGGTGGTCTGAACTGAGGACCTTGAGGTTTAAAACCAACCTTGTTGTCCAGTGCTTATCCTACAGGGCCACAACACATATATTGGGAGCAACACAAATCAATTTGTATCAATGACTAATCAAAATATGTTTCCCAGTTAAATTTAGAAAATTTTATTATTAGTCAATGCAACTTTTTGTTAATTACTGTTTCTGTTTCATTTTTAAAGGAGTATGTTGGCACTGTGGAAGAAATTCTGGTAGTCTGTTTCCTTAAAGATGAAAGACAGCCCAAAGAACCTTATGAAGCAGTTCTACTCCACGATGCATGGAGTCTCCATAAGTTGAAATCGACTAGACAGCAATGTGTTTGGGTTTTGTGGCTATAGAAGAAGTATCTTTTATGATAACTTCACAGCTACTGTGGAAATACACAAAAGTAGAGGAATACTGGCCAAATCCATAAAGGCTGTCATTTAGGGACGCTCCTGGGTGTTTCCTCTCTTAATACTACAGACTTCCCACTTTGCTCAAACCACCACCACCCCCTGCCGCCCCCCACAGCCTTTTTTTTTTTGCTTTTTCTTGAAGAGCTGCACACACAAAAAAGTGTCCTACCAGCATTTCAACAATATTCAAACAATACATGAAGAAGTCAATGGCAAGGGCTTCTGAAAACTGACTCATCAAACCTCAGTTCATTCTCTTCTACTTGGGCTTTTAGACATGAAGTCTCTTGAGATGGAAGCCTGTTCAGACCTCACCAACTCTTTCTCTAGTTTAGGACTTGGTGCCATTGGCTTTCCCCAGGCCTTTCTGTGTGTTCCCCCAACCCTGTTACTCTTGGCAAAATAACTTCCGCTTTCCTCTGCTGCACCCTCCCCTCCATGAGGCTGGAGTTAATGAGCCTGCAAGCTGAAGACAATGTCTCTCCACAGCTGTCTTTTCAGGCCATTATTTAGGGGCAGAGAAGGAAGTCATTAACAATCCTGGGAATCAGCCAGACTTGGGCCAAAGGGTCACATTGTGGGGGGAGGGGGGGCGCAAAGCAAAGTAGCCCAGTAACCACAGTGAGGGAACAGGTAGCTGATTTCCAGGGTGGAGGATTCTGGCCGCCTTCAGCAGCAGTGTGTTACAGCACACAATTTGCTGATGTAATCATTCTTAGATGGTCACTCACTGATGTTTAATGTTAGGATTTACTGATCAAAACACTGCCCAACAGCAGGCAAGAGCCTGATCTACAATGAAGCTGGCATCAGCAGTGGGAGTTATAATGTCATGGTTTGCACTGATTCCAACAAATAAAGGTAGGATTTACACTAAAGATACTAAAAACCAATCAAACACACCGCCGTTGATGTAATTCTGACTTACAGCAACCCTACACGTCGGAATACAACTGCTGTTCCTTGGGGTTTCTCTAAATCTTTATGGAAGTGGACAGCCTGGTTTTCCTCCTGGGAGAAGCTGGTGTGTTTGAACCACCCACTTTGCAGTTAGCAGCCTAATGATTAATTTGTTGAACCAATGGGGCTCCTTTAATAAAGACACTGATCAAAAAAGGCAGTAATATTTTATTTTAAATACATCAGAACTGACTTACGACAGAGTCTTTAAAACAGAACTGTATTGTAAAGCCAGGGAACAGCCTGTATCAGAAATATTCATGAAGCCTATTCAAAAGTGTGTCAGACTGGTGAAAACCAAAATGTTTATGCAAGGTGGAAGATTCCTCTTGCTTTGGCCACCCACTCAACACACCAGCAACAGTGGGCTCACCGATGCAGGGCAGTCTTGTGCCTGATTAGGTGACAGTTTCCCTGCTTTTCATAGAAGAGCCTCTAGATTCATCCTGTTTGTGAGCAGAGATGAGGAGGAGAGGTTTTGAGAAACTAGTCAAATTTGAGGTGGTATTTCTGACTCGGGAACAATGTTCAGGGGCTAGTCGGTGTGTCTGCAAGCTCCAGAGTTGGGAAATCACCAGACACAGATATAAAGCTCTTAGGAGAGATGGAACCTGCTGCGTCCTGTTTTCAGAGGTACCAAGTGGGACAGAGCAGTGCTCCAATATCCCCCCCCACCCCTGTCCTCAATGGCCATGTCCCTTCCCCTCAGAGCCTCACTTTCCTCATCTGCAAAACAATCTCAAACCTCATTTGATTGGCTTTTTAAAGTCCTTAGACCAGAAAAATATTATTCATCAGATATAGGACACGTGCACATGCACACACATAATTGTCCTCTGGCGTGGCGCTGTAGGATAAGCACTGGACTGCTAACCAAAGGTCAGCAGTTCAAACCCACCAGTCACTCTTAGATTACTAAGTTGGAACCTACTCAACGGTACTTAACAACTTTGGAGTCGTGGTGTGACGCTATGAGTTGGAACCAACTTGATGGTACTTACCAACAACATCTATATGGAGTCCTGGTGTGGCACTGTGGGTTAATGCTTCGTACTGTAAAGTCATTTGAGAACTGCAAGATCCATGGCACTTAACAACAATGTGTGTGTGTGTGTGTGTGTGTGTCCTGGTGTGGCACTGTGGGTTAATGTGCTGGACTGCAAAACTGGTTTGAACCACAAAGTCAGCAGTTCAAGCTCACCAACTGCTCCTTGGAAACCCTATAGAGGGTCCCTGTGGGTCAGAATCGACTCCAGGGCATTTAACATACATGTTGTTGTTAAGTGCCATGGAGTCGGTTCCTACCCATATCTGAAAAGTCAACATAAGTCAACATAGAACAGTAATTAGTCTTATGTGCGATCGACTCTGGTATCATCTATTTGATTCTATTCCCCACTAATGGTAAGTGACACAGGGTGTCTTCTAGAACAGACACAATAAAAGCATAAGATCCACTAGTCAACAGTACAGCTCATAACTGTTGTTGTTGTTAAGTGCCATCGAGTCAGTTCCAAGTCACAGACTCAACCCTGTGGTTCAAACCGACCTTGAAGTCAAGTGCCACACCAGGACTGCAGCATAGTAGGCCCCAATACCATTCTGTCATGGGAACTGACAGCAAACCAGAGCCCTCCCAGCACAGATGCTCAGAAGCCACCATACTGGGTTCTGCTGCACACAGCCACGTCTGTTTGGTGCCATTTTGCCCTGCAGAAGGGAGTTCTGTGTGAGGGAGTTCTGTGGACATATCGCTAAGCACACACTAAGTTTTGTGGAAGTTTTCATATTTCATATTTCCTACAGTTACTCATTTGTTTTAAAAAAGAGAAAGACAAAAACAAAAATAAAGACCTGCAATAACTTTTGATGACACAGAGCAATTTCAAAACCCTTTTATAAAAAGCAGACCCCCTTCAAACCTAAGACTGTTTTAACAAAGTCTACTCTCAAATCCACTGTGCCGATGAACTTCATTTAGTCCCCGCTGCATATCCAGAGAGAAAAGGGGGAAGGCAGATACTTGGAGGAGCTTCAGAACCCTAAAGGAAAGCAATCGTGTACATTCCAGCGGCTGCTGAGGCTCCATATAACATAAGCAATTCAAGTGGTCAAAATTGTATTTTCTCTGTTGCTGTTTTTAAATGCCTTCATGTTGATTCACACTCATAGACTCTGTACAGGCTTTACGAGGAGCAGTGGATGGGTTTGAACCACCAGCCCTTGCGGTTTACAGTCGAATGTATTTTCTTGAATGATCATTTATTTATTTTCTGGTCTTTAATAACGAGACCTTCTATAACCACATATATTAAAGTGGCTTCCTAACACCCCCAGAGACTACAGCCCTTAGTCACTCTTTAGGTGTGGTAGGAAAGTCACCCGGTGGCACAACTGCCAGCCACAGGAATGCCAGGCCTATAGGGTGAACCCTAACACCAGGATGAACAAGATGCACTCCTTAGAACCATCAACCTTAGGAGATCAAAAGGGTAGTATCTGCCCAGGTACAAAGCTCAGGAGGCAGGAAGGGATCGGAAAGGGGAGGAACAGAACTGATAAACACAGGGAGCAACTCGGAAGAATGCTGTTAGATTCTGGGCATTGCAATGCATGTGAATTGTTGAATGGGAAACCAATTTGCTCTGTATACTTTTCACTTAAACTACAATAAAAAGCCTGGGATGGAGGGAAGCCCCCTAGCCTGTTTCCTTCCCTGTTATATTATCTTTTACATACCAATCACTACCTAATGTCATAAATGTGTCTCACTACCCTCTCTTCAACAGAGTGTAAGCTGCATGAGGGTAAGGACCTTTTTAATTGATGGCTGTATCCCCAGTACCTAACACAGTGCCCAGCACACAGCAGGAACATAGGAGATGTTTGTGGAACAAGTAAATAAATTAGTCAATTACATGATTTGTTGTTGTTGTTAAGTGCCATCGAGTCGGTTCTGACCCATAGCGACCCTGAACAGGGTTTCCGAGGCTGTAAATTTTTATGGTAGCAGAAAGCCTCACCTTTCTCCTGTGTAGCAGCTGGTAGTTTTGAACTACTGACCTTGCAGTTTCGTAACCACTACGCTATCAGAGCTCCTCAATTACATGATATACACTGGAATTCAACTCCAACTTGAGCCTCAACCCCGTCCCTTCCATGTTTAGGAGAACCACAGCAAGATAAGCTCCCTGGCTTCTGAAGGCATCAGGGTGACATCACATACTGCCTCCGGGTATCTGTTCCTTTTGGCCTCTACATTTGCAAGTAACAACTCCCTAGCTCCCATTGGCACTGTCTGGGTCTACCAGCTGGTCATTTGCTCTTCTCAAGCAATAGGAACAAGGATCTAAACAAATCTCCCAGCTGCAGTTCCTTCAGAGCCTGCCTGAGGACAGAAACCCAAGTCTCCAAGGGTGAAACTGGCAGGTTACAACCAGAAAAAAGGCAAATGGTCGATGGCCAAAGCAAAAGCTCAGAACTGATGTACTTCAGTACAACTACAGATAGCCTCATCTTCCCCACCCCACTGTCATCCTCCTCCTCAAGGAGACAGGTAGGCCATGAGAAAGAAAGGCCTCTTACTCCAGATATGAGAGGACAAGAGGATACCAGAACTATAGATCTTCCCAACACACACACATACACACACCCCACCTAACTGGTTTCACCAAATCTTATGTAAAGATCTGACCTTGCTTTTTTGCATTTAAGAAGCTTGGCCAAGCAGAATGGGACATTTCACTGGAATCCAGGTTTTCTTTGCTTCCAAGCATGTGCAGCTGGCACTCAATGTCATTGGGGGTATGCCAATGCCTACTCATACTGGAAGACATGCTCAAGAGTCTGGGGGTGGGAGTGACACCTGGAGGGGCTGCCAAGGCAGCAGAATAAAAGCAAATCACCTGGTAAAACAGAACATGGATGAAAAAAACCCAGGCAGAGAATTGGAAGTTGAAATGCATTACCGACTCAAGAAATCATTTCAAACGACTTCTACTACAAATTGGCTTTAAGAGACGTCTCAGTCTGCACATGCATTCCCTGCTGAAGGGTGATACCTATTCAAATGATCAAAAACAGGCCTTCTTAAATTCAGGATAAATCCCAGATCTCAGAAACAGGCAAATGAGAGAGAAACAAAGAGAGAGAGAGAGAGAGAGTGAGTGGGGGGGAAAAAAAAAAAGATGTTCAAAAGCAAAAAGGTAGCAAATGTTACTCTGAGGACCAGTCTCTCTGAGGTGCCTCCCAGCTGGCTAAGAACATTTTAACGCCACAGGCAAGCTACTTTTCCTCTGCCCTCCTTGTATCTCACAGGAAGCTCTTCCCTAATCGTTGCCATGAAATAGCCAAAAATGAGACCAGAAGCAGACAGCAAAGCATTCTGCTATCTTCCCTGTTTGGGAAAGATGCTAGAGCCTGGAAAGTTTCTGCCAAAATCAGTGTGAGCACAACAAACAACAGCGGCCAAGAAAGCGGAGTCCCAGTGAGAGATCTGCCAGCTGGGAAGCTCTCTGTAACCAGAACTGGAGCATCCACATCAGGGGCCTGGCATCCAGCTCAGTGCAAACAGAGAGGTTCCAGGGATCAAGTGAAGGTCACCCCTCCTAGAATCACTAGGGACCTCTCCCCTCCCGAATGGACTTCTGACAATCATGGCATGCAACCACCCCTCCCTCCAAAGTGAATGTTCCAGCCCCCAAAGGGTGACACCAAGTTCAAGCAGATTCTCAACCAGGCATGAACCAAGAGAAGCAACAGTAAGTGAAGCACGATGAGCAATCCTCTCCCGGTGGAAAAAGAACCGCTGGCCTGAGACCAGTGATGTGGGTGGGGAAGAGGGGACACACAGGGCAGCCGATACTGACACCCTACAAAAAACTGGAATCCTATTACTGAGCTCAACAACCTTAGAGGGCATTGCACTCATTCCCAGATCAACAAAGCCTTTTAAAGGAAGGAATTGCTCTTGTAAGGCACCTGACTGAGAGCTACACTACGAAGGGGCTTCAGAAAGTGCGTGGAAGAATTCCTTTATCTTTTCATTCCATTTTTCCATGAACTTCCTGAAACCCCCTGGTATAGCTGACCCAGTTGTAGGCAACATAACATCTGGTCCTTTCGTAGTAAAGGATGTTGACACTTTCCTATACTTTGTTATAAAATAAGGTAGATGTGTGTGTGTGTGTGTTTCTGTGTGTGAATAGTAAATTTACTTCCTAAATTTAGCTTTTCCTAAAATCAAGAAGAAAATGATCTTTCAGTCCCTGAATGCACACCCACCACAGAATCGGTCAGTGTCACTTGGGAGCCCAGTGAGGGAGGGGAAAGTCCTATGTGATAGAAACATTTCAAGGCAAATCCCTCAAGAATTAACTGGACTTCAGGTTAAGTTTCCTGTGGGGCCTGACACCCATCTTCCAGTGGTCAGGACCAAGTGAGACACACCAAGCCACAAGGAGACCCTAGTGGTCAATGAATGCAGCATCGGGTTCTCAACCCTGGCCCCACCTCAGACCGGGAAAATCAGAACCCACAGAAGCTATGTCCACAGTGCTTAATGTAAACAAGATCCCCAGGCTATTCTGACAAAGTCTGAGAGCACTGAGTTCATCTTCCCACCCCAACAGAAATGAAAATCCCAAACTCACTGTCATCAATTCCGATCCACCGGGACCCTACAGGACTGAGGAGAATTGCTCCTTTGGGTTTCCGAGACTATAAATCTTTACCAGAGCAAACAACCTCATCTTTCTCCTGCAGAGTGGCTGCTGGATTTGAACTGCTGACCATGCAGCTAGCAGCCCAGTGCTTAACTCACGGTACCAATAGGGAATCATCAAGTCTTTCTGATAGAGATCCCATAGACAGTGTCCACTGCAGGCCTTCATACCAGGGGGCTTAGTGGACTGGAAGTGAATGCCCCGCAAACACTTGCTTCAACAGCCACAGTACATATGACAACCAGTGCCCAGGCCATGAGCACCTGCCTCTCCAGAGCGTGGTGTGTGGCCTTTGAAAGGAGTAGGAAACGAGGGAGATAAGAACAAATCCAACCCTAGCCAACGCCAACTACACTGAGGCCGGGCTACAAGTAATGCGGTACACAGAGCAGTCAACAGGCTGGGAATACTTTTACAGAGATGGATGTCCTTTCCATTTAGGATAATTAGCTACTGAAACTTTGAACCAATCATTTCCAGTCCTCTCCAACAGGCCTCTGGAGGCAGGCAGGGAAAGAGCACTCTCCTTAGCAGAGCTGATGCCTGGGCTGACTCATCACCATCACTGCCTCTGGAGGCTCTCGTGGTATCCCAGCCACCACAGTGCTAACCAGGCCAGGCTCACAGGCACCACTCACGGACTCCGCAGGCCTTCTCTTGTGGAAGGCACTGGCATTCCCACTTATTATACACTGTTAGTGTAGTGGGGGAAGTGTTAGACTTGTTCATTGCAAGGTCAGCAGTTCAAACCCACCAGTCGCTTGTCAGGAAAATAATGAGACTATCTGCTACCATAAAGATTGAGCCTCTGAAACCTAAAGGAGCCATTGTATTCTGTCCTACAGGGTCACTGACTCAGGATGCACTCAATGGCAGTGGGTTTTAGTAAGCAGATGTGTTACCATTGGAAGGAATTTGTTTGAATAGTATTTTTCAATTTTAAGAAATGAAAATGTAAAGTTCTGTCAAGTCGGTTCCAACGCATAGCAACCCTGTATAGGGTTTCTGAGGAGAGCTGGTGGGTTTGAACTGCTGATCTTACAGTTAGCAGTCCAGTGCTTATCCTAAAGTGCCACACCAGGCCTCAAGAAATAAAAATAGTTTTATTTCAACTCTAAATAATTCTGAGAACACACCATCACAAAAGTGTAACTTTCTTCATCTGGACTACAAACAGAGTCTTGAACTTGAAGAAATTAAATTAATTGCATGGGGGCTCTGGTAGCAGTAAACCTGTTGCTGTCCAGTCGATTGAACACAGCAACCCTCTAGGACAAGAGTAGACCAGTCAGTCCCACAGGGCTTCCGAGGCTGTAAGCGCTACAGGAACACGCTGCCACATTGTTCTCCTGGAGAGCCACTGGTGGGTTTGAACTACTGACCTTTAGGTTAGCAGTCGAACCCTTTAATCACTATGCCACCAGGGATCCTACAAGAGAGCAAGCGAAACTGGGATATTCAAGATTCCAATGCAGTCAGTCCCTGCTGGTGATATAACCTCAGTGGATCTAACAGGTGGGGACTCGAAAAAGGATTTGGTGTGTGTGTTGGGGAGGGGGGAGGGGGGTGGGCATGTCCTCTGGACTCTAGAGGTATAATCCTCATTTTTAAATGTGGAGAGCTCTTTAGATTATGGTTGCAATCAGTATTTAAGTCAACCTGATTAAACTGCGATCAACCCCAAATAAAACTATGGTATAGACCATCAGCGCATGTTTCTATGTGGCTTCTTGTTTGCTTTCAAAAGGATTTGGGAAAGGCAATGAGAGTGGAAACAGTGACAGTCACTAACGACTCTCCTTTTACTCCAGCAGTGGCACTCATCAATGACCACTTGTCCCCAGATTCTACCTCTGTGCCTTAACCACCACCCTCAGATGCTGACCAATCTGGCAGACTAGTGTGGTGACCTGCTCCCACACCTCTATAAATAACCAGGGCCAGGTACACAGAGATCAGCCACCTGTGAAATTAGCAACAAATGAGCTGATCAGGTTTCTTTACCTGCCCTTCTCCCTCCTTGCCTTGGGCCACAATTCCAGACAATCTCCGCAGCTGGACCAGAGTTCCCTCTTGTTTCCCCGGGATCTGTGGATGGAGGACTAATGGTCCCATCACCAGCACAGGGCAGCCGTATCACTGCGCATCACTTCAGTCAGCTTTCATCGAAGACATCAAGATTTTAACAAGTGCCAAACGCTCCAACATTTATTTTATGACTTCTAGAGTCCTGCGAAATTTATTATAACAAAGGCTCTAGTAGTTCCAAGGAATTAAACACAGACTTCTTTTATAGTGCAATTCATTTTATAATCAGTTAAATATTAGAAAATTTAACAAGAATACCTAATATCTCAGTGGCTAAATATCCATTAAGGACTCCTGGTGGTGCTGTGGCTGAAGTGCACAGCTGCTAATCTAAAGGTTGGTGGTTCAAACCCACCAGCTGCCCTGTTCCACAGCCTTGGTAACTCTCTGTGGCAGTCCTATTCTGTCCTATAGGGTGACTATGAGTCAGAATCCACTCGATGGCAGGGGGTTTGAATTATCAGTTGTAACACAAAAGAAAGATGACCACTGGTATCTATGGCTAGTACTCACTGAGACAAGTGATTTCCATCGGTACCCATTGGTTACATCTAATTTTCTTTCTTTTCAATATGACAGATTTCTTGCCTAAGTTGAAAACCACAAGGAGTCAGTATTCCCACCCACCCACCCTTCCACTCCTTCATAAAGCGCCTCTGGAAGTGAGTTCTCCCTGGCTTTTCTACTGCATGGGCACAGTACTCAACTAGTATGAGTATTACCCAGATGTCACTGTGACACAAACAGTTGAGCTCTTGGCTACTAACTGAAAATCTGGCCGTTCAAATCCACTCAAAAGTACCTCAGAAGAAAGGACTGGTGATACACTGTTAAAAGGTTGCAATCATTGAAAACCCTGTGCACTTTGAAAAGACATGGGGTAATCATGAGTCAGAAATTACTCCAACTCAACTGGTTTTAACATGAGTACAACAATGTTCCTGAAACCACATTAGTATTTACATACACTGAATCCTAAGAACTATTTTATGCATGAATACACTGAAGCTTACAAAGTAAAAATGGCAAGGCCAAGCCCAAGTTTTCTAGATCAAAGTTTACTCCATCACTGCTCCATAACCCTCAGTCACAGTCCATCCTGAAAGCATACACACCACATACACCCTACAACTAGTTGGGATAAATACAAATCAGGATGAGAGAAGGTGGTCAGTCAATGTTTATGACTGCTGGTGATGAGGAGCACATCAGGCCCACTTACTGACCCCTTGCTCTGAGGGAAACCCATGTAGATTCATGACTTGGAGCACACACACACTCATCGACCTAGTGGACCCAAGAAACAACTAGAAAACATTACTCCTTTCTCTTTACCTGTCAGTCTTGAAGATCATGTTAAATAATTGTTAGGGCCTACCCACGATCCCTGAGCCCAGAGTGATATCATCTGTCTCTGAATCCTGCAGTTCTGTGTCCCTGATACATCAGGACTAGGAATCCCAAACCTG
>NW_006408552.1:8062810-8091265 GCF_000296735.1 Chrysochloris asiatica | reverse complement strand
AAGGAAGGAAGGAAGGAAGGAAGGAAGGAAGGAAGGAAGGAAGGAAGGAAGGAAGGAAGGGGCCTATCCCACATGGAGCTTGGTTTAATAGGACTAAAGTGGGTGGGTCTTGGCAGGGATTCCTTTGAAATATCTCCAGTGGTTGTCAGTGTACTTCTAGTCTCTCAATCAGCCAGCAAAGCAGCACCTCGTGACTTGTTAGAAACGCAAATTCTCAGGCCCCAGGCCAAATAAATCAGAAAATCTGGAGAGATGTATTCCAACAAACCATTCTGTGGCCCACTCACATTAGCCAACCTGAGGATCCATCAAAAATATATCACTTTGTTTACTAGCTTTTATGTCATTTCACATCTTGTCTTTTCAACTATACTCTAAAGAGCCTCAAAGACAAGAATTTATTTCTTTGTGTTTCTAAAGGCAATACTGTGCTTTATACAAGTAGATGCCCCATTCATATTTACTGGCTGAATATCCAATACTGCTCCAACAATGGGAACACAACCTACATCCTCCATGGAGACAGGAAGAGCCCTAGGCCAGCTCTCCCTGTATCATTCCTGAGCATTTCGTTCCATGGAGTGTCACTAAGAACTGTAGAAGCAAGTGCCCTGAAAGGGGAAGCTTTCTCTGAGGTTAACTTTAAAAGAAAGAAGTAAAGATCACTGGAAAACAATTTGATAGGCAACAAACCAAGCCAAAACCATACTCACTGCTGTCAAGTCGATTCCTACTCGTTGTGACCATGTAGGAGAGAGAACAACTGCCCCACAGTGTTTCCAAGGCTGTGGCTCCATATGATAAGCACTAGACTGTTAACCACAAGATCTGCAATTCGACTCTGCCCGCCACTCCTCGGGTAAAAAACGAAATTTTTGCTCCTGCAAAGATTTAAAGCCTCCGAAACCCTATACAGGGTCCTTGAGTCAGAACTGACTCGAAGACACTTAACAACAACAATCTTTAAAGCAGGAGATGGTTCGTCTTTCTCCCTCAGAGCAGCTGGAGGGTGTGGTGCTGCCGAGTAATGCACTGCACTCAAAGGTCAGTTTGAACTGCAAGGTCGGCGGTTCAAACCTCACCAGCCACTGCTTGGAAACTCTATACAGGGCAGTATGGGTTGGAACCAACTTGATGGCACTTAACAACAACTACCCACTGTATCACCAGGGCTCCAATATTCAAGAAAAACTAACACCCACTGATCACCTATTGGATGCAGAGCATTGCGCTGGGCATCATTAAAGATACAAATATGCCTCAGACATCAAACCTCAAAGGCCTTGGAGTTAAAAAGGAGTGCCTTTAGGATTTTTTCTGGAGTCCTGGTATGGTGCCATAGGAAAAGCACTCAACCTCAAGGTCAGTTTGAACCAAAGATCAGGGTTCAAACTCCCTACTTGCTCCTTAGAAACACTATACAAGGTCACTATGAGTTGGAACCAACTCCCCAGCTCTTAACAATAACAACAATAAAATGTACTAATGCCTTTTAGAAAGACAGTGCATTCTGAAATAAATACAACTATTCCAAAAGGTTCCAGCAGTAAGTACCAAACAGTGTTGTTGCTACACGCCATTGAGTCGGTTCCAACTCATAGTGACCCTGTATATCGTTTCCAAGCAGCGGCTGGTGAGGTTGAACCGACGATCTTGTGGTTCAAACCAATCTTGCAATCCAGCACATTAACCCACAGCACCACACCAGGACTCCAACATACTACAAGATGCAATAAAAAAGTGAGGTATTTGGGACCAGAAGCCTCTGAGTGAGCAAGCAGAAAATGGCATCTGGGTACGTGTGTGTGTGTGTGTGTGTGTGTGCATTTACTCTATTAAAATGTTATACCTTTATTGTTTTCTTTAATGGCCACAAAATTGAGATTTGCACATGTGTTGTTGTTAGATGTCAGTTCTGACCACAGAACAAAAGACAATACTGCCCAGTCAGTCCTGTGTCCTCCTCACAATCTAGGCTGTGTTTGAGTCCACTGCTGCAGCCACTGTGTCAGTCTATCCCATTCTAGACTGCAGGTCTTCCTCTTTTTCAATGGCCCTCTACTTTACTAAGTATAACGTCTCCAGGATGTTCCTTCCTGATAACATGTCCGAAGCACAAGAGATGAAGTCTTGACAGCCTTGCTTTTAATGAGCAGCTGACTGTACTTTTTCCAAGATAAGTGTGTCTGTTCTTCTGGCAGTCCATGGTATCTTTATTCTACACTAGCACCAAAATTCAAAGGCAATTCTTCTTCTTAGGTTTTTCTTATCCATTGACCAGTTTTCACATGCATATACGGTGAATGAAAATACTATGGCTTGGGGGTCAGACATGCCTTAAACAGACATCATTAACACCTGAAAGAGGTCTTGTGAGGCAGATTTGCCCAATGAAACATGCACTTTGATTTCTTCATTGCTCCTTCCATTAGTGTTGATTGTGGACCATAGTAAAATGAAATTCTTGACAACTTCTATCTTCCCTCTGTGTACCATGATGTTGTTTATTGGTCTAGTTGTGAGGATTTTTGTCATCTTCACTTTAAATTGTAATCTGTACTGAAGGCTATATTCATTGATCTTCATCAATAAGGGATTCAAGTCCTCTTTATTTTCAGAAAGCAAGATTGTGTCCATCTGCATACTGAAGGTTGTCAATGAGGCTGCCTCCAATCCTGATGACATGTTGTACTTTATATACTCCAGTGACTACTTCATACTGTCCCTTTATTATTTCTCCAATCATACTTCAAGTTATTCTAAGCACAGAAGGACAAGTAAGAGTGGGAGACTGGAGGGAGGTCATAAAGTTACTGAACCAGCAACTCTATTTATCCATGTTTCCTTCTAGTTTCAGTCAGCAGGGCTTCAGCAGGAGTAGGTATGGGGCCAACTCATGACTGAATATTTGCCTCAGTCACAGAAAAGTTTGAAGATCAGTTTTGAAGGCTGTTTTCTTCCAAGGGTCAAACTATAGGGATGTGTCCATTTGTAAGAACTATCTTCAGAGCTGACAGCTGTGGGGGACAGTCCTACCAACTTGGGATCTCACCGGGAAAGGCAAGAAGAGACACACACATGGCCACATGTAACGGTATTCCTTGCCTTCCAGAAGTTTCTAGGCTGCCTGAGGAAACAGAACAACTCCATGCTTCTAATTCCCTGGCTTACTACAACAAGCAAAGAGGTTGGATCCCTGGTCAGGGAAGCTGGCACACAGAAATCAATTCTACTTGTATTACTTATGGCTCCTCGTTTGCAGTCTTATCTTTTACTTTAAAGTAAAAGAGGACAGAAGATGCAATTTGAAAATATTCTGAGAGGTTCTTCAATGGCCACACCTTCTCTATAGTACAGAACTTCCATGAATACCTTCAAGGGCACAACACTTACTCTAATAGAGTGTGCATTCTAGAGAGCCCTGTAGGAATGTTCTTCCTGAAACAGAATCTCAATTCCTTCCTACCACTGGTCCTGGTTCTAGGAAAGTTACAAACCATCTAATCCCTCTAAGAAACCACAATCCACAACTACATTTGAAGACAGAGATCATGTGCCAATTTTTCAAGTGTTATCACCCCCTACTGCATGGCTAATGTGTATTTTCCTTCTCCGCAAATAATCCCCCAACAAAAGGTCAACACCTTTTGGTAATTAGAAGCTATAAATGTGTCTGACCTAGTCTGACATTAGTCACTTGATGACTGTAACCATGACGCATACAAGCACACAATATAAACACAGATCAGCTAAGTAAGCACCCCATACTTGGGAAGGCTGAAGTGAGCCAGGGATAAGATGACTACACACATAGAATCCCAGAGTGATCACAAAGAGAGAGAGACAGGGTCACCAAGAGGCCCCTGACCTGGGCTAATCTCAGGCATCTATTGTTTAAAGGCAGAGAGCAGACCTGGAGCATTTACAAGCACAGTTATATTAAAACACATGCACTGGGCTAATTGCAAGGATAGTGGTTCAAGCCCACCAGTTGCTCCTTGGAAGAACAATGAGGCTGCCTGCTCCCGTAAAGATTTACAGTTCTACTCAGTGCTAAAGAGTTGCTGAGAATCCAAAAAAGACTACAGGGTAGTAGATTTGGTTTGCATCAAAACAGAAAAGCTATCAGGATGAGCTGGCTTCTAATGGGACAACTGAGTGACTTTCCTTCTGAAACCCAGAGGAGCACTGGCTCTCCTGTCTTCCCAGCTCATCTGGCCCAGGCTGGTAGTGTGGGTGCATGGAGAGGCATAAAGTCAACTGATCCATTTCTGACCAGTTCTACTCCTAGACAAACGATTCAGGAGCCCAGAGAGTTGTGGCCTAGGATAAAAGGATCCCCAAGGACAACTCCCTCACTCCTTTAATCCATACCTACCCTCAGACCTGTTGCTACACCTGTTCAGGTATAACCATCAGACTTGGCTGAGTCAACGAGAGAGTAAAGAAAGAGAGGGGGATGCCTGTCTGGCTCACCCTTTGGGCTTAGGATGAAATGAACGGATCCAGTGGGCAAGAATCCATGGGCTTTAACAGGACTGGGAACATGATAGTCATTAGGTGAAAGCCGGGCCAATGGAGAGAGACCTGAAAGCGGTCATGACTGAATTAAGAATCACTTCCTGGTCTCTGTAGACATGTTGACAGAAAGCACCACTCCTAGGGGGTTACAGACGAAAACCATGACAGCCAAGGCAGCAGAAGTTCATACAACAAATATGGAATCCACCCTCTGGCAGTTACTAATCAAAAAGACGGCATCCTGTGACAACCTAGAGAGAAAGGTGTGGCTACATGAGAGAAAAGGGGAAAATATACCACACTTACCACAATCAGAAGATTCTAAGGATGCTATGTAACATTCTTTAGAACACTATCCAACAAAAAAAAAAAACATACAGAAACTGATTTCCATGTGGGAATAATACACTTAATGGCTTCTAATTATGTATTCTGTTTATTCTGCAAGACTTATCTGGTAATTCATAATTTACCAGAACAAGTTTCTATTTACACAAATTGCTAACAGATTTATGTATTATGGAAAATTTGCAACTAGCCTCAGTGCCCGTGGAGAGGTCAGGAGCTCCTAAGAGTACCAGCCAACTCAGAATCATCTAAAGGTATTCTTTTTTTTTATTTTAAATTCTTGGAGTTTATCCAGAGTTTCCAGTGATACAGATTTAGTCCATGTATTCTAAAATCATTTCCATTGAGCTATCAGCTCCTTGCAATAAAACAGACCTACTTGAAGCATATGGTTTGATGAGTCTTACAAATATATACATTGCAATTGAGACAGCCACCTCCATCACCATCGTGGGCCCATGCATTTTTGCTGGGTTTTTTTTGTTGTTTTTTTTTTTTCCAAGAGAATTTATGAGTGCTTGTTGAAACGTTTTTATGATGGCTGCTTTGAAATTCCCTGTAGAGAATTCCAGCATCTGTTTCCTCTCAGTGTTGGCACCTCTTGTTACCTATTCTCATTCCTGTGATTTTTGAGCTGTTGTGATTTTTTGTTGTATCCTGGACGGCTAGTTTATTTAGCAGTCTACCCATTGAGGGCTTCAAGGCTGGTTTATTGAGGACATTCAGCTACTCTCTGGGCTCTGCCAACACTGCCCTGTTGCAGGAATATGGAGTTGTGGGGTTTAAGTTTAGCTTCACTTTTGGCCCTGCTATCACCTCTCCAAAGTTGCTAGCTACTGGCTCCCACTGGGTCTAAGTGAAGGTCTAAGAGCAGATCTCCTGGGACCTACTGCCCCCAGGAAGAAAAGAAGAAAAGGACTGACTTACAGTGCTTTGTTGCTGCAGGGTATCATGGATGTTCAGTTTGCCGCTGGACCCAGTTGACACAAACCTATCACTACCCTAGAGTACTACCTCCTACTTCCACCCTGCGAGGAATGGAAGGTCAGCACTCTGCTGGATCCTCCTGACTGGGTCCAGCAGGTGCAGCTTGGAAGATGCAAGGAAACAGAACCGGCGGAGGGGCATGGGGTTGCCAGAGGATGGAGCTTTCCGGAGGAACATTTTGTTAGGAGGAATGGGCTTTTCTAAGAACCCTTTTTTCAATCTGTGGCTCTTGGTGATTCCAAGTATGAGGTTTCTGTGGTGCCCTGCCCCCGACGTAGGGCGTCAAACGTGAGGACTGCCTTGATGATGTTCCTCTGGTCCTGAGTTCACAAGCACCTCTTTCTTCTTTCCACCATCTAGAGACATCCTAGGCTTGCTTGCTGTGTCATGTCCAGGGTGTGTTAGCTGAAGGGGAAGGGCCTAGTAGTCTTTGTTGTTGTTGTTGTTACGTACCATCGAGTTGGTACCGACTCATAGCAACCTTATGCACACACACAGACTGAAACACTGCCTAATCCTGGGCCAACCTCACAGTTGTTGCCACGCTTAAGCCCATTGATGCTGCCACTCTGCCAATCAATCCCTCTGGGGGTCTTCCTCTTGTTCTCTGACCCTCCACCTTACCAAACATGATATCCTTCTCCAGCAACTGGTACCTCTTGACAATATGTTTGAAGTAGGAAAGACGAAGTTTGGCCATCTTGGCTTCCAAGGAGCACTCTGGCTGCACTTCTTCCAACACAGATCTGTTGGTTTTTTGGCAACCCCTGGTACTTTCAATGTTCACCTCCAACAACATAACTCTTCAATTATTCTGCGGTCTTCCTTATTCACTGTCGAGCTTTTGCATGCATATGAGGTTATTGAAAATACCATGGCTTGGGTCAGGCGCACCTTAGTCCTCAAGCTGACATCTTTGCTCTTCAACACTTTAAAAAGGTCTTGTGCAGCAGATTTGCCTAATGCAATTCGTCATTTGATTTCTTGACTGCTGCTTTCCTGAGTGTTGATAGTTGATCCATGAAGAATGAAGTCTTTAGGTCATGTATTTATAAAATGTTCTCTAGGTGATTTCTACGCACCCACGGGCTCAGGAACTGGGACGCTGTTTTGGGTCCATCTGAGGGGCTCCATGAGACGACTTCCAGTGATAACTAACAACTACTAAATATTGGGAGTCCTGATGTAGTGCTACATGATAAGCATTGGATTACCAACTGCAAAGTTGGTGGTTCAAACACACCAGGTGCTCTTCAGAAACCCTATAAAAGATGGTTAGGAGTTTGTACTGACTCAATGGCACTTAGCAACAACTAAGTACTTAGTATGTACCAGACACCTTCCTAGGAGTCCCAGTGTGACATTGTGGGATAAAGCAATGGACTTCAAGGTCAGTTTGAACCACTAGGTTAGTGTCTCAAACTCCCCAGCCATTCCTTGGAAACCCTATACAGGGTCACTGTGAGTCAGAACCCACTCCATGGCGCATAACAACAACAAAAACAACAAGGCACCTTATTAAGCACTTCATTTGTATTAGCTCATTTACTCTTTATAATAATATGTAAGTAGGAATTCTTTTCATCTCCTTTTTCCATTTAAGGAAACAAGATAATCTGAGGTTAAGTAAATTGGTTGTACAGCTCCTATTAGGTGGGGCCAGGGTGCACTCAAGATTCCACATTTTTAACCACTGTACTGTTCTCCCTCTTTCACAATGCAAGGCAGAAACACTACTTTTATATGTATATTTAAGACACTCAGACACACTAAGGCTTTATCCTAAAGTAGTCAATAAAGCCAAGGAATACAGGAATCTAAAAGGATTTGCCTTGGGCTAGAATTTCAGAAAGTCATTGGCATCCTCTCTGAAAGGTGTAAATCATTCCTCTGGCTTTTCATAAAGTGAAGACTCTACCTTCCCCTACAGGGAGGACCTCTATCAGACAGCACAGCTTGTATAACCAAAGCAGAAACACATACTGAACCAGTACACGGAGCAGAGAAACCACACAGTAACCACCCGGATGGAGGGCAGCAGAAATGGCACCAGGTTCTGTGGTATGTCTGAGTCCAACAGGGATCTGATGTTCACTGGTTGTGTACCCCTCAAGCTCTCACTTTTTCATTTCCCTGGAAGTTGGGTGGGATCACAATTTTGGATGCAGTCCAGCTTAACAGTTGACAAGTCTATTCCAAACACAGGAGCGGGAGGCAGTAGGGCCTCCTTTCCTGCCCTTCTCAGTACAAGAATCATGTCCCAAGGCAGGCAGGTGTGACACGGAGCACAGAAGAACAAGACATCACTGTTCATCTGCTCTGCTCACCTGTCTTCTTGTCGATTTGGCAAACTCCCCATCTTTCTTCCAAGACCACATTGAACAAGTAAGGGCTCCTCCCAGGCACCTCACCCTCACCCCAAAGAAGTAGTACTGCGTCTGCTGTGCCACCACCAGGCTTGTTTCCCTGACACCACTGCGCACACGCATACACACACACACACACCGCTGTACAGGTCACCTTGTGACCCGACCCTGTGGGGAGCAGAAACAATGTGTCCCCACCTCTCTATCCCCAGGGCTTACCAGAGCTCCCAGGAGCTGGCAGAAACTACATGTTTCTGCTCAAGTATCTTGAAGTCAAGTAGTCTCCCCAAATCCACATTCTCACCATTCCCCCCTTTTGGTTGTATTTGTTGTTGTTAAGTTTTGTGGAGTCAGTTCTGACTCAGAGCGACCCTATATAGGGTTTCCGAGGAGTGACTGGTGGATTTGAACCTCCAACCTTGCAGTTAGCAGTCAAGTGCTTATCCTACAGTGCTGCACCAGGACTCCTTTTAGAGACCTGCTAGCTCTATTAGGGGAGTCCTGGTGTGGCGCTGTGGACTAATGCGTCAGATTGCAAAGTCATGTGAACTGCAAGGTCGGTGGTTCCAGTTCACCAGCTGCTCCTTGGAAACCCTATACAGGGTCACTATGGGTCAGAATCAAATCGACGGCACTTAACAACAACAACAAGTCCTAGTGTGGCACTATGGGTTCATGTGCTGGACTGCAAAGTCATTTGAACTGCAAGGTCAGCAGTTCAAGCTCACCAACCATTCCTTGGAAACCCTATACAGGGTTGATATCAGTTGGAACTGACCCGATGGCATGTAACAGCAACAACAATGTGGTGCTATGGGTTAATACACTGGACTGCAAGGACAGTTGAACTACAACCTAGGCAGTTCAACCTCCCTAGCCACTCCTAGGAAACCCTGTACAGGGCACTATGAGTCAGACTATCTTGACAACATTTAACAACAGAAACAACAACAGCACTATTAAGGGGAGAGGGGTGTCTCTGTACAGCAAGTACTGGATGGCTAACCACAAGGTTGGTGGTTTGGACCCATCAACCTCTCCATGGGAGTAAATGAGGCTTTCTGCTCCTACAAAGATTTACTAGTCTCGTGAACCCTATAGAGCTTCACTATGAGTTGGAACCAACTCGATAGCACTTAACAAACACAAACAATACTATTAGGAGAGCTGACTTTTGAAGAAAGATCATCGAATGGAAAGGCAGCTTATCAAACAACGTATGATGGGCACATGTAAAAGAATCACTGTGCGGGTGCGGTAGCGGATTCTAGGTGAGTGAGTGAGTGAGTGAGTGAGTGAGTGAGTGAGTGAGTGAGTGAGTGTGTAGGGGGCGTACACTTGAGCATACAGAAGCCACAAGGACACAACAGCTAGGGTGGGTGCAGGACTGGCTGACCACAGTTCTTCCAGAGTCCATGACCCACACCCTCCCCTCCAGTTCTCTAACGTGCTGAATATGCAGGTCCTCAACCCAGAGGTTGCCAGGTGAAGCCACATTTCCTTCTGTGATCTGCTCTAAAACCAACTGCCCATTAGCAGCTTCATGTGGCAACCTGGTCCTGCCTTAATGTGGAATAATTTTTTGTTGTTGTTGTTTTAAGTGCAGATAATCGGTGCCCACGAACAGGTCGATTTTACTTTTATCCTCTAACTTAAAATGATGCCATTAAGGCCTTCTAAATGCCACTGAGATTTAAAAAAAAGAAAGTGGAAGAAAGTTAAATATGCAAAGTGATCAGAGGCAGGCAGTTGGCCTGGAGGGGGAAATGTTGGCCTTTGGTTGTTGCTTTTCAGTAGGTCTCTAAAACTCAGACTTTAAAATCACACTACAGGCAGCCCCCAGGTTAGAAACATCAGATTCACATACAGTCATACATTCAAACCAATCCCTGTAAAGTCTATCATATTAAAAAGTCACAGCACATACCATGGTTGGTAATAAAAGGGTACTATTCTGAGACCCTAGATAGGGTTGCTATGGGTCGGGACCAACTCGACGGCACTAAACAACAACTTCTGAGACCCACGGAGTCCTAGTGTGGCACTGTGGGTTAATGCACTGGACTGCAAAATCAGTTTGAACCACAAGGTCGACGGTTCAAGCTCACCAGCCACTCCTTGGAAACCTTATACAGGGTCGCTATGGATTGGAACTGACTCGGTGGCACACAATAACAACAACAAATTCTGAGACCCAGGAGTCCTCGAGTGTTGCTGTGGGTTAATGCGCTGGACTGCAAAGTAGGTTTGATCTGCAAGGTCAGCAGTTCAAGCTCACCAGGCACTCCTTGTGAAAACCTATACAGGGTCACTGTGGGTGGGAACTGACTCAACCGTACCAAACAATAACAATTCTGAGACACAGAATCCTGATGCGGCGTTGTAGGATAAGCACTGGACCACGAAGTCATTTTGAACCACAAAGGTTGGTGGTTCAAGTTCACCAGCTACTCCTTGAAACAGGGTCACTATGAATCAATGGCACTTTAACAATGACACCAATTCTGAGACATGGAATACTGATGTGGTGCTATATGGTAAGCTCTAGACTGCTAACTACAAGGTTGGTGGTTCAAGCTCAGCAGCCACTCGATGGAACCCCTATTCAGGGTTGCTATGAGTCAACACTGACTTGATAGCACTTGACAACCATTCTGAGACACGCATCAAAACAATGCCTTTATTATAATTCTTATGATTACAGTATTATTATAATTAAAGATGTTTTTAGTGTCTCTGGAAATATTTCTTCAATGTTTTTATGATTTCATACTTTGGACATGTCATCAGGAGGGACAAGTCCCTGGAGAAAGGACATCATGCTTGGTAAAGCAGAGGGTCAATGAAAAAGATGGAGGGACACAGTGGCTGCAACAATGGACTCCAACAGAATAATCACTGAGAATGGCACGGGACCAGGCAGTGTTTTCTTCGATTGTACCTGATGTCCACAGGAGTTGGATGGAAGCAACAACGAGATTCATAACATTCTACACTACTCCTATGTTCTAAGTCCAACACTTGCCTAACTGACGGTAGATAGGGACCATACCTAAGCATTCCAACTTGTGTTGAGATCTGACTTCAATTACGACAGACTTAATTTAAGAGGAACTTGTTTGGATTCCAGAGACTGCGTGCACCACAAAGGTCTCGCTCGGATGCCTGCATTCGGCAGAGCTGTAACTTAGGTGACAAAGGATCTTACCTGTACCTCCATGCAATGCAGCTCACTCTGTCCAGCATGGAGTTCAGGCCCGGCAGCCCAGTTGGCTCAAGCTAATAGTATGAACTCCAATTATGGTAGAGCCGAGAGGTTGTATCTAAGGCAGCCAGCCACCCCTGCCACTCCTCTACAACCTCTCTCTGGGAATCCAGTGAAGTCAGAGCTGAGGCTTGAGTCAAGGGGCAGCAGAAAGCTCTAGGCAAACCCTGCATTTAAAAAGATATACACTCGTACACCCAGTGTACCATAGGCATTTTTGAAATGTCTGTTGAATGTCTAGGGCACCCACATGAAGTTCTGACATCCTCATATATAAAAGTGCAAAAGCATGCTTTGATTTATTAACAGATTCACTCAGAATGAATCAAGTTGATGCTACCAAAACAAACCATGAACAAAAAAATATACATTGGTTTACAGCCCCAACTGACAAATATTACTTCCTCAATCTTACTGTTCCACTAAGCCAACCACTTGGGCTGAGACACAGTTGTACCAGGCAGATGCCAGTTTATGCTCTGGAATTTCACATTCAAACCATCCTGATCTCTCTAACCGTGCTCAACAGCAAAGACGTCAGTTTGAGGGCTAAAGTGCACCTCACCCAAGCCATCTTATTTTCAATAGCCTCATATGCAAGTGAAAGTTGGACAATGAATAAGGAAGACCTTAGAAGAACTGATGCATTTGAGTTATGGTACTGGAAAGGAATACTGAAAGTACCATGGACTTCCAGAAATACTAACAAATATGTGTTGGAAGAAGTACAGTCAGAATGCTCCTTAGAAACCAAGATGGCCAGACTTAGACTATCATACTTCAGACATATTATCAGGAGGGAACAGTCCTTGGAGAATGACATCATGCTTGGTAAAATGGAGGGTCAATAAAAAAAGAGAGACCCACCCCCCCAACGAGATGGCTCAAGCGTATCAACAAGTGTAAGACGGCACAGGACTGGGTGGTGTTTTGTTCTGTAGTACACAGGGCTGCTATCGGTGGGAACTAATTTAACAGCACCTAACAACAGCGGTGTAGTGCTTACGAGACAGGCTGCTAACCACAAGGTCGGCAGTTCGAAACGGCCAGCTGTTTTGTGGGAGAAAGATGAGGCTTTCTGCTCCCATAAAGATCTGCAGCCTTGGAAACCCTGTGCAGGGTCACTATGAGTCAGAACCGACTCCATGGTACTTATACCAACAAAAGTAACCATCCTAACCACCTCAGCACAAACACTATTTTTCTAACTGATAAAAAACAACTGGCATGTACTATATGTACTTTCTATGTGGTAGGTTCTCTTCTAAAAGGTCAACATGTACTTTTACATTTCACAACCACCCAGAGTGAAATAAAACTAGAATTATCCCTACTTCTTAGCTACAGCAACATTCATTTGTACCCTTCTATTCTGATTTCTGTATTGGCTTTTGCCTTGGTTTTCTGCTCCACATTTATTCTCAATAACCAACTTTACGCTTTGAGTTGGGAAACAGAGTAATGAGGAACACTGCTCACCCCCAATCTCTGGTCTACATCATTAATCCCCACATAGTTATGGCAGCATCTGGCCAAGGGAGCAGTGGGACAAACATACCACATAACCTGAGGATCAACTAGGTCTCAGGCAAGTTGGAAAGACCGTGATTTCCAGTTAAATGCAGAATGGTAAATTCCATCATCAGTTTAACTACATGAAGATTGCTGTTAATCTCACTGGTTTTATAAACGAAGCCACTTTGTGAGCATTACACAAGGCAACCCTTCACCATCTACTTCCTGGACAGCAGTCAAGATTTGTAAAGGCAGACAGCGTCCTTTTCCTGGGATGCAAGGAGAGAAATCCCACTGACACTTGTGTACCCACTAAGAAATACTTACCAAATGCATCTATTTTTTGAATTTTATCTCCCACCTAATTACAGTTGAAATAATATGATTTACACTCCTTGTTCAAGTGTGACATATTTAATGGATTATTCAATATTGGTTTACCCAGCTATGTCAGACTGACAGCAGCACTTAATGTTAATCATGGCTATGTCTGTGTATCAATTTTAAGCTTCATACAGTTCAATGAAATTATCAGGGTTGCAAGACATCATCAATATGTTTTGATCTATCTGTCAAGAGACTTGGGATGCTGGTTAATTTCTATCCTTCAAGTTCTGCCTCACTGCACAGGATGGGGACAGAGCAAGAATACGTGCATCCATGTGCACCCTGACTCTGCCTCATGTGCTTCGTGGTTCGGACACCCCAAGGCCCAGTCTACTAACATCTGTACAGCCTGGTCTCTGGACCTCCATCAGGCCACACCCCCTGGTCTCCATGGAAACCTTCTAACCTTCAGGCTAGATGTAGGACCCTGTCTTCTGCCACCTCACCTACCTCATCTTCACAGTTTCTCCTCTGGGATTGGTTCACCCTCTACTCCCGTTCCTCCTAGTCAACGTGACTATGTCTCCTAAACCCCTGACGATGGCATCCAACCTCCTCTGTGACCAAATGTTCCCTAATCCCTCCCTCCCACCTCCATTACTAAGTGAAACCTGGATCCAGTGTCCCCACGGGGTTTTTTTCTTGTCCATCCTCCATTCACAGATGGCCTGTTGAGAGCACAGTGTTGAGTATGTCCTAGCTCTGTGAAGCTCAAACTAAAACTCACTTCACTGAGCTCATGCGTGGTTTTTTACCAATGACTTCAGAGCAGTTTAGACATCTTCCTTCAATACCATTAGTTCTTGATCATATGCTACCTCCTGAATGGGTCAACACCAACCAATTCTTTTTGATAAAATGATTCTGTGTATTCCTTCAATATTCTTTTGGCACTTTCTACATTGTTCAATATCCTGCCCATTTTTGTTGTTGTTGTTAAGTGTTATCGAGTCAGTTCTGATTTATAGTGACGTGTATACCGTTAGCAGATTGTTAAATGCAAGGTCAGCAGTTCAAACTCATCAGCCGCTCCTTGAAAATCCTTTACAGAGTCGCTATGCGTGGGAATGGACGGGACAGCACTTAACATGAGCATACATGCATATGGATTCTATTGGAATGCTGTGCCTTTGTTGGATAAACATTCGATTGCTAACCATGAAGTCAGTGGTTCAAACCCACAAAGATGAAAAATGAGGCTTTCTCCTCCCGAAGATCTGTAATCCCAGACTTCTACTCAGGGGCTGTTTGTTCTTCTTCCAGAGGCCTAAGTCAAGAACTCATCGGCTTCCTGACATGGGCTTCTCACAACCACATACTTTTCAAGAACACCTACCCCTACTCTGGCTGATGTAAATGGGGTTTGGCTGGTTAGTGAAGTCCTAACAAGATTCACATTTGTCAACGTGCCTCCCTTAGAAAAGACAGATCGCCTAGCCTGGGTAGAATGGCTGGGACCGCTACTTTCCATGTACAATGCTCTTCCCCACACACTCACCACTTTTATGTGTTAACTCTGTATTTCCAATGCAGATGTCAGGCAGCCAGGCTGTACTCAGCCACGCTTGTCTCCAAGATCTGCTGGGGTATGTCCATAGGCAGTCACCTGAGCCCTGTGACCCGCCCCCCACGTGTCACATAGCGGCCCTGGCTGGTGAATGGGGGTGCTCTCTGGAACAAAGGCAGTTCCCCTGGCAAATATCCCTCATAGCAGAGACACAGCTGGGTCCTCAGGGCTCATCTGAGTTAGCAGGAGTCCACATCCCATAACTCATACCCCTGCCACTTCACGGCACTTCAGGAAATGACTGGCCAGTATTAACCTGACCTCGATGGCTCAGAGAATTATCCAAAGCCATCTCATGTAGGCTGGGAATGTCAGCAGGAACAGAATCACAGCCTTGGGTGGCTGGCCTCCTTCTTCTGGTGACTCAATGGGCGACACAGGCAAATCACCCTGCTCTGAGTTCAAACAACAACTACCACCAAACACGCTTTCTGAACTCACTTGGTACTTACTATGTCCAAGATGCCACTCTAGGTGTCACAAGGAAACAGTTTGGAAAGAGCCCATTACCATTAAAAGCCAATGCCCTAACTATGTCACTACAGCAATGCGGAGCATGAGCTATGAGCCAAGGGGTAAGAAGAATAATGTTGACAATACCAACAGTGGCACAAGCCAGGCCCCATGCTGAGTATATTACACCCACAAGTCCTATCAGAGTCACCAGGACCCTATGAGGTGAGTTCTCGTATCAGTCCTATTTTAAAGACGAGGAAATGAGGATATGCAAAGGCAAAGCAGTCTGCCCAAGATCAATCAGCCTGCAGAGGATAGATGCACAATAAAAACCACGAGTCTGAGGTGAGTCTGTCCGAAATGCGATGGAGAGAGATGAAAGTCAGTCAGGGGTAGTCAGGAAAAGGCCTCATACTTTCTGCATATAACACACCCATGTATGTAATGAAACACACCAACCACCATCCAGTCGGTTCCGACACAGAGGAGCACCACAGCACAGAGCAGAATCACTCCAGAGGCTTTCTGAGGCTGTGACCCTTTACAGAAATAAACTGCCTTTTATTTCCCCAACTGTGGGTTCAAACTGGCAGATTTCACTTAGCCCAGTGCTTACCCCACCAGGCCTCCTTTACTTCATTCAATAAGTCTGCATAAGAAATGCACATGGTGTTTGTGTAAAAAGTATGGTAATAGAGATGGAGGCATTTGTGATGGGTCCCACAGATGAGTGGACGCTTCCTAAGGTAGATTCAATTAAGGATGCCTTATGTACGTCTTCTTACATGTTGACTCCTTTCCCACATAAACAGATGTAAATTATGCTCACACCGGCCATGGCTGCCCTAGCTTCTAGACCCACAGCATGATCCCAAGAACCGCAGGCACTCCACCAATTATCCTCAACATACTGCTGAGTGACAGTGCCCCCCAGTCCCTGAAGCATCTTCCTCCAGACTTCTCGGCTTGATGGAGGCATCACCCTGATGTATGTCCCCATTCTGCTGTGGCAATTAAAATATCCTGATGAAGGTTCACCCCAAATATTTTTAAACTGCCTTATGATAAGGTGTGAGGCAAGTATAAGGTGGCATTCTTATTTTTAAGTTCACCCTCTGCAGTCATTCATTTAGAGGTGTGAAAATCAGACCTGTGCTTCACTTCTCACTTTCCATATTTCCGCCTGATTAACAGGCTTGCATTCCTGAGCTTTATGATGGAAGAAAAAGCCAGGCACGCTGGAATGAGTTCTGCATTGTGGCTTCCCACAAACGAAAACCAAAAGCTATTTCTTATGCGAGGAGAGGTGTTTAAGAGGCGTGTGTGAGCAAGAACAGACAGCTCTACTGGGCTGGAACGAACCAATCCATAAGACACAAGGTGTATGTTTCAGAAACTGAAGTCTTCCTTTTCTTTTTAAAATTTAGAAAGGGAATGAGGTATTCATGATGCACTGTTTATTTGTTATTATCCTATCCCGTTGCTACTGTTGTTGTTGGGAAGTTCCGACTCACAGCAACCCTGTATAGGGTTTTCAAGGAGTGGTGGCTGGTGAATTTGAACCGCCAACGTTGCAGTTTAAACCAACCTTGCATTATCCCACAACACCACACTAGGAATCCAGTCAATCCCCTTAGCACTCTTTCAACATTTTTTTTAAAATAAGTCTTCCATCACTGCTGCTTCCCCAGTAAGTTTTACTACCAGCAGCTATGTGTCACCAGACCTCTAAGATAAAAGAGATCTTGTCTTGGATCTTCATTGAGAGTGACAATGTCGTGGCGCAATGCTTTGGAAAATGTGTTGATTCACTACATTTTTTGAAACTTGTATAATGATCAGTGGAATTAGCAACTCCTCAGAAACAATGAGCTCCATTCTCGGTCCAACAACAGTTTTTGTTTTGTTTTGTTAAATTAAAATATAAATATTGTTCACTGCTATTGAAGTAGTCAGAAGCCAAAGTCAAAAGAAAAGCTACTGAGCTAAGATGTTTGGGAAAGTCAGGATCAAAACTGTCAGAACTGGAAATGAGCCTATAAATCACTCAATATGGGCCAATTCCTTTATTTGACAAGTAGGAAAACTGAGGTCTAGAGAAATGCTGGAAGTCAGCACATGAACTACAAATTAATACCAGTTTCTTGTTTCTACCCATGCCAGTACAAACCACAGCTGCCAGAGCTAAAGCTGCGGTCCACCCAAAGAGAACTAACTGTAATTGACCGTCTACTGGAATATAAACTCCACAACGCTAACATCATTTCTCTTAAATGAGGGACTTCAAAAAAAACCTGTCGAAACACTATTGTATTTAAAATTCCATTTTTCCATAAACTTTTGAATTCCCCTAGTATACTTCTAGGTTCCCACCATCAAAAACAAAACCTGGCATGTGTTTGTTGTTATGTGCCATCAAGTCGGTTCCAATTCATAGCAAACCTATACACAGTTTTCAAGACTGTAAATCTTTATGAAAGCAGAGAACCAGTGACTCTGGGGTTAACAGTCCAGTGTTTATCCTATGGCGCCACCAGCACTTGATGTATATATATATATACACATATATCTGTTGTTGCTGCTAATGCTGTGGTTCCGCCAAGTCAATTCTGACTCATAGCAAACCTGTGAAAGCTTTCTGAGAGCAGTTGGTGGATTTGAACTGCTGGCCTTGCAGTTAGCAGTCAAGTGCTTATCCTACAGCAATACAGCAGGAACCAATAATGTACTAAACATGTAAAAAAAAAAAAAACAAAAACAACTACATCCATCATTTAATAAAGACCCAATGAAGCCAAATATTTATCACAAGTATATTGTGATCCAATAGAAGTTAGCAGGACAAACATAGAGACAAGTCAAAGATACTGGTCTTTGTCAATGAGAAATGTAACTCACAGCTCCTGGTTCTGATTCTAGCTATTAGTTAACCCAGCCAAATCCCCTAACTGTGAAAGTACAGACGGGGCTTTCCGATGTTAATTAAGGGTTTACAGAATTGCCCCAGTACTCAGAGGAAGCCTGAATCTCTAACCTCCTATTTGATCTAAAATCCATGTCTCTCCATGAGCTTCTCTAAACATTTATACCTTCCCTCAGTCCCTGACTTTGTCCCCAAGGAAATACATACCAGTTGTACAAGAAGAAATCTTAGCTAACAGGGCCGAACCATTTGATGTTACCACCAAAGGAAAGGTAATTGTCACCCATTAAATCAATAAACAATGAAAAAGACGACATCGATGTTCCCCAGAGCCAGTCACTTCCTTAGTAACCAGCAGTATGTGTCAATCCCAGTACGTCACAGTAGCCAAGTCTGACACATCATCTGACCAAGTCAGTGAATTGTTATGTAGCAACTTCTATATAGCAGTACACCACCAAGCAATGGCACAGAGGGTCCCTGTTTGACAGACAGACAGACAGACAGACAGATATACAGACAGACAGATAGATATACAGACAGACAGACAGACAGATAGATAGATAGATGACACCAACTATTCCCTCCCACCAATCTCTGCTCAGGTGGTATCGATCAAATTCATTGCAGTGGCCACACAGAACTCAGATACCATATTCACAGTGATGGGGTTTGCTAAGAAAAGCTAATAGGCTACAATGTAGGATCCAAAATGCTCAGAATACAGTTCTTTCAGTGAGGACAGACTCTTCCCAATCATGTCCACAGGCCGGCCCTCAGACTTGGTCTGGCCTCTGCCCTGCTCCCACAATGTTACAAAGCTCTTTTTGAGCAGCTGATAAACATTCATAGGGCACACCACTCTCCTCTACAAGCCTCAGCCTGAAGGCACTTGGCCCTAACTTCTTGGACCAGCAAACCTAGCTCCCCCAATTAAGTGTCTAGGGGTGCCCCACTCTGCAACTAAACCTACTGCTCAAAATCACTCCGTTTTTCTTGGTCTGTGGACTCAGAAGCCTACGACTCTTGTCTCATATTCTGACTCTCGGTTCTGCTGCTGCTCCTCTGCCACTCCTCAATCAAAACAGCTTTCTGTCTCTGGAAGGAGGAGGATCAATGCACAGGGATCTCAGGGTCCAAAGGGCATGCTCCACTCCTAGCTCTTCCTTGACCACAGTGAAATTCCCTCCTTCCTGCTTCTGAGAGAACTCATTTTGTACCCACATTAGAGTTCCAAGTTTTTACAATCTTAATTAACCCTGTTAACAATCACTCAAAACTAAATCATATAATCCATTAACACCATCCCTCACCTTCTCTTCCCAGACCCATCAGGAAAAAGTTGTTTGGTAGGAGTTTACAAAGACATAGCTAGAAAAGACATTAAAGAATTCACAGAAGTGCAGTCCAGAGTATTCATTTTGGCCACAGAATCCAGGGGATAGTCCTTACAGCAGTACAACAAACCATCCATTGTGGGGGGCTTTCTCAGGGAGTTGAAGCATGCATTTATTAGCCCAACACAGATGTCCTGGTCTGAGTACTCAAAGTCCGTACACCAAATAGACTCAAGCCAGCAGAGAGGAAAGAGAAAAGCAATTCTCAGTATTATGTAGCTCAGTGACTGGTCAATATTGAATACGGCGTTAGCAGATCACTAGGAAAACTGACTTGTCTTCAAGTCTATTTGTAACAATCTTAACTGATAAGTGCCTTACATATTAAGCCAAATAACTACGATCTATAAAACAAGGCTATTACAAAAGTGTATTTGGAAGCAAAGGCAGTTCAGTAGTAGAGTTTTCACCTTCCATGTAGGACACCCAGATTTGATTCTCACCCAATGCAACGTGATGTACAGCCACTCCCTGGTCTCTCAGTGGAGACTTGTGTATTGCTTACATACTTAACAGGTTTTAGCAGAGCTTCTAAGGAGCTCTGGTAGTGTAGTGGTTACCAATCGGGCTGCGAACCGTAAGGTCAGCAGTTCAAAACTACCAGATGTTCCGCGGGACAAAGATGAGGCTTTCTGCTCCCGTAAACCCTATGCAGGGTCGCTATGAGTCGGAACCGACTCCACAGCACATCACAACAACAACAAGCAGAGCTTCAAGGCTAAGACAGTCGAGAAATAAAGGCCTCTGGTGATCTACTTCCAAAAACCAGCCATGAAAAACTCTACAGATCACAATGGTCCAATTTGAAATGTGTCCTTGGGAATCAGGAGGGGAAAACAAAGGCTTTAAAAGTCATGAAACAGAGTCCCCAGAAGATGGGTCTTGTGCAAAAGAACACCTGTTGGTAGGCACTGCTATCTGTCTCCCCGTGCACCACATGGCAGTCAGGTGCCTTCTGGACATCTGACATCCTAGATGATATGATTTGGAAACAACACTACCACACTAACAATAGCTACAACAACAACAACAAAATAAACAAATGATCAAGGGAGTTTGTTTCACTGTCTCGGAAGAGAGATCAGTCTAACAATTACGTGTATGGGTTCCCAAGTTAGACTTCTGCGTGCCCTGGAGTAAATTATCTAACTCATTGGTGACTCAGTTTCCTGTTGACAAAAACAGAAGAAAGCACATTAAGTTGTCATGAAGATTAAACATGTAAACACATGAAAGGTGCTTACTACATACTCAGTAAGTGTTCCTGTCATCGTAGTTATCAAAATCCTCGCCCACATCTGCATGTTGTTGCTAAGTGCCATCAAGTTTGTTCTTACTCACAGTGACCCTGTATAGGGTTTCCACCAACCTTGTGGTTAGCAGCCCACTGCTTATTCTACAATGCCACATCTATCTATCTTCGTATTTTATTGTTGTTGTTAACATGATGAGAAACCAGACCCTAACTCCAGACATCAGCCATAAAGTTGATGGGTTTCAATGGTCTAGCAAGCCCATTTCCTACACTAGGCTGATGATGACCAACCCTCACCAGAGCACACACAAAGCAGTGTCCGTATCGCCCCAGGTCCCTCTACGAAAGCTGAAAACAGAAAACTACTACATAACCTTAGAGACAGAAATACAAGTTGTCTCATTCATCATGTTTATTTTTCACATTTTTGGTAAATATAGAATACATTAAGAACTCAACGATTTAGGGGAATAATTATTTTTAAACAAGCTACAATGAAACAGACAAACTCTTAAGTATTTCAAAAGTTGTCCTCTTGACTAAGGAACCAAGGGAATCCCAGCCTTCCTGACGCTGAGACCAGGAGAATTAGATGGTGTTCCCTGTTGCCACTGCTGACTGCTCTCGGAAGGGATCACAGTACGAAGTCCTAACTAGAAAAATGTGGAACAAGACTCAAAGAACGGTTTAAAGACCAGGCTTCTGGGTCTGCTAGACACTGCTGGAACCTCTGAGACTATGGCCCTTAAACTTTTAACCCTTTCAGCTCAACTATCAGCCAAACAATAGACGTGCCTAGAAAGTCAGTAACAGCATCACAGAGGGAAGCATTCATTAGAACACTCAACTGTACAAGGTCAAAGGGCAGCATCTGTCCTGGGAGAAAGGTCAGAAAAGACTGGAAATGGTAAACACAGGGAGAAAACGCTATTGCATGGCGGGGGATTGCAACCAATGTTACAAATCGAAATGCATATGAAATGTTGAATGGGAAACCAATCTGTTCTGTAAACCTTCACCCATATTATAATTGTAATAGTCAGTTCCAACTCACGGCGAACCTGTAAAGGCTTTCCAAGGAGCTGCTGGTGAGTTTGAACCGTTGACCTTATGGTTCAAACCAACCTTAAGGTCGAGTGTTTATCCTACTGCGCCATACCAGGACTCCATATCATGATTGGGCTTTAAAAAAAAAAAGTCCATTCATAATTGGGTTAGGAAAAAAAAAAGCCCCATTACTCTCTCTCTCTCTCTGTGTGTATATATATATATATATATTTCATTGTGCTTTGGGTGAAAGTTTGCAATGCAAATATGTTTTCCAATCAATTATTTATACAGAAATTGGTCATGACATTGGCAGTATCAACATTTTCCCCATTCCTTTCCTGGGTTCCCCATTTCCACTCCATTGGGTTGCCTGCGCTGCCCTGTAAAAGGCAATTTTTAAGGGCCACAGTAGAAGTAGGAATATTAACTCGGGCTCTCAGCAAGCAATAAATGTGTCAATGAGCTTTTCTAAGCTCGTAACAGAAGCCCTTTGTTCTTTGACTTCCCCAGACCTGACTAATCAAAGTGACATTTCACTGGCCATTCCACAGGTTCAAAACTGGGAACCCACAATAATGATGACAGAAATTTCTTTTTTATATTTACTCCAGATTATTTGGGGGAAAGGTGAGAAAGAGAAAGACCTACAGCTCATGCTTGATTTTCTTCACAATATAATAACTACACCAATTCAGAAAATTACAGATTCCCTAAAGTGACCTATCAAAAATGTTCAAACATGTCTGCTCTGGAAAGATTTAGAGCCTCAGAAAGCCTACACAGTGAGTTCCGTTTGTGGAAGCAAAGACAATTCAGTGGTAGAGTTACCGGCTTCCATGTGGGATACCCAGCTTTGACTCTTGGCCAATGCACCTCATGTGTAGGCCACTTAATGGCAGTGGGTTTGATTTGCTTTTTGGTGTTCATCAATAGACTTGAATCAACAGACTTCAATTGTCATCAGGGCACTTGTTAAGTGCCACCGAGTTGGTTCTGACTCACAATAGCCCTGTATAGATTTCCAAGGAGAGGCTGGTAGGTTTGAACCAACCTTGTGGTCCAGTGCTTATCAGACAGTGCCACGCCAGGACTCCATCAGGGCATCAGAGGCAGCAGATAAAGAAGGCCTGGTGTGGCTTTTTTCTATGCTAATTGCTCTGGTGTCTTTAAAAGAAAACACCCAGTCGGGCATCTGCAAAGCAACTATCAGGCCCAAGTTCAATATCTGGAGAGAAAGCAGCCACTCTTGGGATCAGCACATCAGTGATGCTGGCAGGAATTTAATCTAGCTGTCTCTCACCCACCAGCAACTCTACAGGAGAAAGATGAAGCTGTCTGTTCCCATAAAAATTCACAGTCTTAGAAATTCTAGGGAGCAGTTCTGATCTGTCCTGTAGGGCTGTTATGAGCTAGAATCAACACCACAGCAGTGGGTGCGTCTCTCACCAGGTTCCTGTGAGGCAAACACATCCTCCTCCATCAAGAATGAGGTCCAAGATCACCTCCTCTTCACAGTCTTCTTGGAGAGGCCCAGACTGACCTGGTTACTTGTGTCTTCACAACACTCAACACTGTTGATTCAAAACTGTTGGTATATTCAACCCAGGGAACTATGGTTTGTCTCTCCATTTCTCTGTCCTATGAGACAATGACATGTATAGAAAGGAAACAGCTTTTTGTTTTTGTGGTTTTCTTCTTCTAGTTTCTGAATGAATGAATGCCACAGACTTGGGTTAGTAGTCATTTCAGAGAGCTGAAATGTGTTTTTCTATTAAAATTCTGGAAATCTATACTGGAGATGGGGGGGGCATTAAGAACATTAATTAGACCATTTTTAAAAATAAATTTGAGGCAAACAGTTTAACAGAAGAGGTAAGGGTTTTTTTTTTTTGTTTTTTTTTAAAGAAGCGACCCAATGATTTCTGAATAATAGTCTTCTAAAGCACACTAAAATACAAATGAGGTAAGACACTACTGTGTCATCCTCACAGCAAAATTGATACTCAGCGGAAACACACTGTAGATAACTCATTTCTCTCTTCAAATAAATCAAAGGGATCCAACCCAATTTCAAGAAAGGATATATGAATGGTAACTGACAAAACTGCCCAGACAGAATCTTATGTCAGGTAAAATGCTATTTAGGGACTCAGATGGCTATGTAAATAGAAAGGGAAGTGAGATCGCATAGAACCTAGCCTGCCAGCAAGCCCCTAACCTCTCCCACCAGCACTGTCATGCATCCTTACGTCTCTGAAAGCCTCAAGTCCATCATGACACTGCGATGTTCTCATCAACCAGGTCTCTGCAGCCACCAGAGGACAAGCTGCATGACAGCAGGGACATTGTTTAGTTTATAATAACACCTCCAGCACTTAAAAGGTGTCTAGCTCATGGTCCTGGTGTGGTACCATGAGATAAGCATTGGATTGCTAACTGCAAGGCTGGTGGTTCAAACCCACCAATCCCTCCTTGGAAACCCGATACAGGGTCACGGTGAGTAAGAACGGACTCGACAGCACTTATTAACAACAACAGCTCATGGCAAGGGTTGACGAAGCTTACGGCTGACTGACTGACTGACTGACTGAATGAATGAATGAACGAATGAATGAGAAGGGAGAAAAAAGAGGGTGGTAGGGACTGAAAGGAGTATTTTTCTTTTCTGAGAATGATGGGTATCTATACAAGTTATAGACTATTGTGGCAATTCAAGGCACTTTTTCTACAAACTGATGTTCATAATAAGAGATATAACAGAACCCTTTTGATTGGCCCAGATCAAATATTGACTTTTCAAGCAAAGAGTTTGGTCTGTCTCCATTCAGTCATTCTGCAGACATTAATTCTCTATGTCCACGATGTCCCAGACACCCACACTACACATAGGTCAAGGAGCAGAGAATGACAGCAGGCATATTACCTGTCATCCTCATCAACAACATTAACTTGATTCATAGCAAACTTACGGGACAGGAAAGAATTGTTCCACAGATTTTCAAGGTTGTCGTTGTTGTGGAAGCAGAGCCCTGCATTTTCAACCATGGAACCCCTGGTGTGTTCAAACAGCCGAACTGTCAGTTAGCAGCTGAGTGACTAACCACCAGGGCAACATTCAGCAACATTCCTGGACATTTATTCTCTTTCTGGATCAAAACCAGTAGTCACTAAGAAGTCAGCCCTGCTTCAGGACACCAAGTTCGATTTTGAGGGATTGTATTCAAGGCGAAGCCACAGGAAAAGGTGGCAGAAGCATAAAGGAGATAAGAAAGGGTTCAGTAGGGTTAGAGGACAACTGGAGTTGTCTGGCTTGGAGAACAAGGCTGGTTTCATCAGGGACTTCAAATGCACAAAGGGCTTTTATGAGATAATCCTGAGCATTTCCATGGCTCTGCTTTCCTCCTGAGTGAGGCCTGTGTTTAGGCATTTCCTCCCATTGACTTCAGAGATGCTTTCCTCAAGTCAGAAGTGAATGCCAATATTTTGCCTGCTGATATGTAAGCAAGGGCTTAGCATTCCAAACACACAAATACTAGTTTCCTCCTTGCTAGACGTTAGCAGGCTGTCTGTAGGCATTTTGTTCCCACCCTATAATTTCTTCTCCGCCTTTGTTAAAACTGTAAGCACATCTGCAAAAGACTAAACATGACACTGTAAATGACTGGCACTTCCTTCTCCCCGGTACTTGGCATCCTCTCTGCAGATACCCTATCCCTTCACTGGAAGCTAACACAAGGCGTCCATGGCGCAGGTGGCAACTTCGCTACCTACACTACCAACCACACACAAGTCCTGTTAATTTCACCCATCTGTATTCTGTGACTCTGGCGGAAAAATCAGCAGATGGGGCCGGGAGAGGACTAGCTAAAGAATGGCCTCTGTTTGCAACCAATAGGAAACCTGCTGCCATCCAGCTGACTCTGACTGGTACTGACACCTGTAGATGAGTAGAACTGTTCCTAAGATTTTCTGAGAATTTCAACCTTTGGGTAAGCAGACTGCCTCATCTTTCTCCCATGGAGTGGCTAGTGGGTTTGAACTGCCAACCTTATTACAGGTTAGCAGCCTATGCTTAACATACTGCATCACCAATGCCCCCTTCCATTTGCAAAGCTGAGTTAAATTATGGTGGTCCAAGGTCAACTGCTTGTAAACTACCAACGCTTTCAGGTTTTAAGTTCAGCATCTTTCCTGGTCATCTCATCCCCCTACTCTAAATCTAGTCCTTCCATCTCACAAGATACCCAAGGATCTGTTTCCTGACCCTACATACCCAGCTAGGTCAAAGGCTGAACCTTAATATTCAGTCTCCAGTTCCAGTCTAGCCAGTGCACTCATCTCTTGAAACTAAAAAATAAATTAGTGATAATGATGGAGAGAGGCCATCAGACGAGGAATGAGGACACAAACCAATAAACCAGGGTTTCCCACAGCTCTCATCATAACATGGCTATTTGTGTCACTCCAGTTACTCCCCTGGTAACCAATGGTAACGTCACATTCACCAACCAAACTGGGAAGGGGGAGTGGGGAAAAGTTAGGTTAGATTGGGGATTCTCCTATTTACTAGGTTCAGCAACACAATTCTTATGGCAAAAGAAACCATCCACTGGCAACATCTAAGAGACTCCTTCTTCATGCTTCATATAGATGATTCGTTTTTGGTGGGGCGAGTGCTGCTTTAATCAAAGACTAGGCAACAGGAGAGAATTTTGTGCTACCTTGTCCATAGCCATGTGCTCTTCATATCATCTCTACTCCAGTGGGCTTTATCTGTGAACCAAGAGGAAACTGGATTTATGAAAAACTGCATTCATCCTTCTCTGTAAGACCACAGTCTCAGAAGGGTCAACTGCATGCCTCACCTCAGCCAGTTGGCCCCCAAACTTCTCAATGAATGACCTTTTCAAGTCACTTAACCTCCCTGTGTTTCTAATCCCTCAGCTAAGCAATTAACTGCTTCCTCATCTCAAGGGAATTCTGAAATAGATCACCAGTAATGGAGCAATCCTTGCAAGATGAGTTGCTAATGCAAAACTGCAAAACAAGGGCTATGTCCTCAGGGCCAAACAGTAGCTTCATGGGAAGAGAAAGGACTGGGCATTTGATGAAATCAGGTTTAAATTCCAATCATATAACTTACTTGCTGTCCAGGGGCCTTGGGCAAGCTACTTATCCTACTTTCTTTATTTGCAAAATGGAGAAAAACCCCACCTTCCACCCTCACTGTTTTGAGAATCAGATCCGTGATCATCTATGTAAAGTACTTAAAAGTTCCTGTCAGGGAGTATTCACACGTCATTTCCTCTTTACCTCCAAGTATCTAGCAACCTCTCCTTGACACCCATTAGCAATGCCGTACATAAGCTCCACATGTCCCACCACACATACACACACCGGGGGCAGTGCAGCATTCTTCCACATTTCTGTATCTGGTTTCATCAATATCCATCTTCCATCTTGGCATGAGCACATGTGGTCTCTGAGAATGCACCGTTCATACTAGCAACCCCTGCGACTTCACATCCTTCACCAAATCCCATGCCCTGTCCTACACAGAGCTACAGGTAAAAGCCTTGGAGATAAAGGAGACATTTCACAATCCTGTTTCCTATTCCTGCTGACTTTGCTGGTCCTCCCCAGACACCCTGTACTCCTCACCGTCACCTGAGGCCTCTGAACATACTATACACTGTCCCCACACTCTTCAATAGCTGGGGGCCGCACTTCCCATACAGTTCTGGGTGCAGGGGTGCAGCCTCATCTCCCAGTTGATTCTCCTGTAAAGTCAACAGAGGGGAAAAGGGAGCGGAGGACAGAGAAGGCATGTCAAAAAAGAAGCAAAGCAGATTCAGTTCTGTCTTCCTGAAGGTCACTGTGAGGAGAGAGGCTACTGGAGAAGGGTAACAATGTTATTCATCAGCTTAATGACCACCGAAGACCCGTGCCTGGCTTGCCTGGCTGAGAACCTGAGCAGGGCCTGGGAGCACAGCTGAATGGCCTTCTTGGACACAAGTTCCTCCAGCTGTGGAGTAAAGACAAATCATCCCCACATCAGAGGCTACTTCCTGGGCCTTTCACATGTGGCCACAAAGTACCACTGCTGCTTTCTGGAGAGGCATGTCTGCCACAGGGTGATGATGAAAGGACCTGTCCCACCAACTGGCAGCTTCCGAATCTCACCGGCAAAGGGCTTTGACAAACACTTCCCGTATGGAATCCCCATTCATGGCAGCTGCTTCCCCATTTTATGGCTGAGGACAAGACACATCCCACAGCTCCCCCATTCCTCAGAATGCTGCCCAACAGGGAGCCCTTGAGGATGGGAGATATCCTGGGGTCTTTTCAGAACTTGGCAGCTTTCTGAATCACACACACACACACACACACACAGAGATCAACAGCAACAATGTCCTAA
>NW_006408552.1:8037952-8062710 GCF_000296735.1 Chrysochloris asiatica | reverse complement strand
AAAAAAAAAAAAAAAAAATCGATGTTGCATGTATCCAGATGCATCCCAGAGATCTGCCACTTACCCCTGGTGTGTCGGGGTAGGATCTGGGGTGGGTGGGTGGGTGAAGTCCATTCAGAGGTATATCAGAAAAACAGGCCTGGCACTCTCCTCCCCCCAAAATTCAGACATTTTTAACTCTCTGAAGCATAGCTCTTTCTCCTCAGACATATGTGGGGTCACAATGAGTCAGAGTGGACTGGATGGCACGTGAACTGCACTGGAATTGTTTGCCAGAGCCTGTGCCTCATGTTCTCACATATGCGGTCACATCTAACTTCTCTGACTGACAGTATCATGTGAGGAGAATGAGAAAAACCAAGGATCCAAGAGATGGAGCAAAGATCTGAATTCCAAATGTCTCGCAGCACAGTGGTTAAGCGCTCCACTGCTAACCAGAAAGTCAGGGGTTCAAACCTACCAGCTGCTCTATGGTAATAAGATGTGACCATCTGTTTCCATAATGATTTACAGCATTGGAAACTCTCGGGAGTAGTTCTACTCTGTCCGAGGGGGCTGCTGGGAGTCAGAATCAACTCGGTAGCAGTGGATTTTAAGCTTTCTTCTTGTTGTCAAGTGTTGCTGAGTCGATTCTGACTCATAGCAACCCTGTATAGGGTTTCCAAGGAGGGAATGGTAAATTGGAATCAGCAACTTTGTGGTTCACACCAACCTTGTGGTCCAGTGCATTATACCACAGAACCACACCAGGATTCCCTTTCTTCTAAAACGATATAATCTTTGATCAGGAAATAAAGCTTCTTTTGAGAAAGGTGTGCTGGAGACACAACAATGATCCTGAAACCTAACCAAGAAGTCACAGCTCCAACCTGGGAGCTGAGTGTGGATCCAAAACAACCGGCTTCATTTCCAATTGCCCCTCTACTAGTCCATCTCTGACGCCTTCGAAACGTATTAGTTTCTGATTCTCCTTTCCCATTAGAATAGACTGCCTTGCTCCGAAAAGTCCTATTTTTCCCTAAGTGACCTGAAGGATAATTGGAGAGCAAGAGAATGCTCCTGAAATTGACAGCTTTCCACCTACAGTCATCCACAAGTGTCACAAGTTCAAACACCATTCACTTTTAACCTAACAATTATCCTGATCAAAATCTGTCTCACATAGGATTCTGACCTTAAATACCAAGCATAAGTGGCATTGATGAAAAGCCTTAAACTCATTGGCAAACACATTCAGCGGCAGTTATTCACAGCCTCTGGTTCAGAAATTAGATACACTGTTAACTCTAGATTAATTAGAACTTAGTATAAAGAAGAAAAAGACTAATTCCTGTGTTATTCCAGGTTTAGCAAATGACAGCCTTGGCTAGGATCCACTGCAGGGACCCAGGGCGACCCTGGACCCCATCTGTACAACAGGAAAACTGGACAAGCCAAAGTTCTATTCTCCCACTGGGAGACGGAACATCTCGACAGAGAGCCAGGGCCACCCCTGTCTGCTCCCTCTCCCAGCGCGCCAAACAGTCTGATCTTGGCTAGACAACAGCTCTTCCAAGAGCCAGCGTCAGGCCAGCGGAACTCAGAGGAACGGCTCCCTCAGCCAGCACAGAGGCTCTGCCTGGGCGCCAGGGAAGTAGACACACAGCAAAGAAAGGGGCACATCCTCTTAATGAACTGTCAATGAGAACTGAGTATGCTGGGCATTGTGACAAGAACTTAAAGTGGATGCAGGAACACATTTAGTCCTTGCAACTCCGCAAGTCCTGTTATAACCACCATTGTTAAGGGGAGCTATCTGAGACACAAAAAGACAAAGGTCTAAGGCCACATTAAGTGGTGGAGACAGGGTTCAAACATGGATTTCAGATGCTTGTATTCTGGAACACCATACTGTACTTTTTCATGAAAATACCTGGGAATATTTGCAGATGCAATAAACCTGTTACATGTTAAATTCCATGTGGCCACAGAAGTACATAAGGAGCTCTGGTAGCGTAGTGGTTACGAATAGGGCTATTAACCTCAAGGTCGTCAGTTCGAAACTACCAGATGTTTTGCAGGTGAAAAATGAGGCTTTCTGCTCCCGTAAAGATTTACAGCCTCAGAAACCATGCACAGGGTCACTATGAGTCTGAACCAACTCCACAGTACTTACAACAACAAACAGAAATCTATACAGATTCTGGTGTGGCGCTATGGATCAGCAATGGGTTTTGAACCCATTTGTCCTTGGAAACCCTACACAGGGTCGCTATGAGTTACAAGCGACTTAAAGGTACTTAACAAAGAAGATTATAGCATCCTGGTGTGGCGCTGTAAGATAAACACTAAATTGCTTACCACAAGGTCAGTGGTTCAAACTCATCAGCCTCTCCTTGGAAACCCTATAAAGGGTTGCTGTGACTTGCAACCAACTTGACAGCACTTAACAACAATAACAACAAAGCAATCTATAGTCTGAAAAACAATCCTGCAGGTGCCACCACTAATGAATAAAAGCTTTAGACAAGCAATCCAACCTTTCATCACCCTTATTTCCTTCCATCAGGCTACACAGCCTCTCTTGCATCATGTGGAATAGGAGCATGTAACAAAAATCAACAGGTACAGAGGAAAACATAGGGAAAAGTAACTCCTTCCATCTTCTCAGTTTCTCTACCTCTCCTCCCCAGAGTCACCCCCATTTGGCAATATACGGTTTAAAAAACCAAACAGACTATTTATTTAGGCGCTAACCAACATAGGAAAAGTACTCAACAAATGAACAGGGATCAGTTTGTTGTAAGACCCAGAATGGAAGTCTCGCTCGGCAGAGTACACTCCCACACCACGGTTAGCCAGTTAGCCACTGATTCCTCAAGACACTCAATGAGAGCACAGGGAAAGGTTTTCTTAACGATTGTAACTGGTTAGGACCTAGTTAAAGCAGAAGAAAAATGTGGAAAAAGACCAGGCTTACTGATCTGACAGAGACGGGTGGAACGTCTGAGACTGTGGCCCTTTGTCAGGCCTGGACATGAACTCCTCCCCATAACTCAATTTTCAGCCAAATCAGACAGGTTTATAAGGGAAACAAGGAGTGCTGGTGTGGCGCTGTGGGTTAATGCACCATACTGCAAATCCGTGTGAAGTGCAAGGTCAGCGTTTCAAGCTCACCAGATGCTCCTTGGAAACCCTACACAGGGTCGCGATGGGTCAGAACTAACTCGACGGCACTTAACAACAACAACATAAGAGAAATGAGGGAGCACAGTGGCACTGTAGAATAAACTCTGGACTGCAAACCACAAGGTTGGCAGTTTGAAGCCACCAGCTGTTCTGGGGGACGAAGATAAGGCTTTCTGCTCCCGCAAAGATTTACAGGCTCTGAAACCCTATGAGGGGTAGTGATGGGTTGGAACTGAGTCAAGGACACTTAGCAACAACAACAAGGGAAACGATAACACTAGGGAGCCAAGACTTTAATCAACTATTTAAGATCAAAAGGACAACAGCATTTACCAGAGAAGTAAGTTCAGAAGGGTTAGGAAAGGAGGAAAAATAGAAATAAGAAACACAGTGAGGAAGTGGACTACGTGATTGCAATCAACAACATGAAACAAAATGTGTTTGAACAGTTGCATAGAAAACTAATCTGCTCTGTAAACCTTTACCCAATTCACAATCAAAAAGTTAAAATGGATAAATAAATAAGTGGTCCATTGGTCATTTTTAACTCACCCACGCACCACAACAAAGCACGTCGTGCACTTCCTTTATCGCTTTGGTTTTCCTAGGCACTTTTAGTTCATGAAAGAAGATGTGGAACTTGTTTGTCTAAATGAAATGTTTGGGGCCTATGCTGCTTGCACTGTTAGGGTTTTTAAGGCTGGGCCCTTCCAGAAGCAAATCACCAGCTCTTTCTTCTGAGGTCCCTCTGGTGGGGTTCAAACCACCAACCTTTCAGTTAGAAGTTGAGAGCTTAGCTAACTGTACATCACAAGGACTTCTCTAGTATTTAGTACTAGAGTGGAGAGGAACAGGTCCTAAAGTCTGGAAGCCCTGGGTTTTCCAAAATTCTGTTCTCTCTGGACTATAAAATACACTTTAGTGGGTCACTCGTGTGAATGTTTGGCTTATCACAGCGACCACTGCTGGTGAGTATGCCCTTCACAGCACCTCACTTAGGTCAGACTTGCAGTCTGTACCCCAACACTCTCACCTTTGCTTTTCCCAGTTCCCACACCAACACACGGGAGGCATGGTGGCTCCACGACATAAGCACTGGACTGCCAATCACAAGGTCATTTGTTCAAGCCCACCATGCTCTCTTCATGGAAGCAAGATGAGACGTTCTTTTCCTGCAAAGATTTAAAGCCTTGGAAAACCTTTACCAGGCCACTATGAATCAGCACTGACACTCCAGCACTTAACAACACTAATACACACAAACCCACAAATGGCCAATCCACTGGGTCAGAAGAGCTTCAACTTTGAGTGGGAGAACAAATGAACTCACCAAATGTGGCCCCTTGCCCTGCCTGTAAAGCCAGTGGTAGTAGTAATAGTAGTAGTAGTCGTTGTTGTTGTTATGTGCCGTGGAGTCGGTTCCAACCCACAGCGACCTTGTACAGGGTTTCCAAAGCTGTAAATCTTTACGAGATCAGAAAGCCTCATCTGTCTACGGCAGGCAGCTGGTAGTTTCGAACTGCTGGCCTTAAGGTTCGCAGCCCAATTCATAACCACTACGTTACCAGAGCTCCTTAATAGTAATAGTGGTGGCTGTCAAGTCGGTACTAACTCATAGTGACCTTATATAGGGTTTCTGAGGCAGTAAATCTTTACAGGGGCAGAAAGCCTCATCTTTTTCCCTGTAGAGCGGCTGGTAGATTCAAACTGTTTACCTTTGGGTTCGCAGGCTGATACATACCCACTAAGCTACCAGGGCTCCTTTGTAAAAGGCCAGGGTGGTTTCTAAAACAAATGAGAATGGCACTCAAGAAGCAAAATGAATTCACTTAGCTCTGTGCTCCCCTCTCCCTTTCTGTTATTTATTTTTGTGTATTTCACTAGCAGCAACATTTGTCAACATGGCAGCAGAGCAGCCACAAGCTAGGGAGAAAGTGTTTCTGTATAAAACAAATAACTTAAGCAGTGCAGGAATGGTTTTAAATAAAGCTGCCATGTGAAGGGCCACAAAGTACAAAAATGGTCAGCCACTGGCTTGAGCAGCTACTTCAATCCCCTAACCAATACTTCACGGTAAGGAAAGCTAAACTGGCTATTTACAGGAAAAATTAGAGTCCCTTGCGTTGCTAAGTGCCGTGGAGTCAGTTCCGACTTACAGCAACCACTGAGAGCAGGGGTGGGGAACGTTCTACCTGAGAAATCATTTGGTCTGACCCTGCCAAGGCAACTGCAGTTCCAGTCATCACAGTGGTGGTGGTTATGTGTTGTGAAGTCGGTTCTGTCTCATAGCAACCCTGTACAGGGTTTCTGAGGCTATAAATCTTTACGGGAGCAGAAAGCATCATCTTTCTTCCACAGAATGACTGGTAGTTTCCATCTGCTTGACCTCACTGAGGGTAGCAATCCAGCTCGTAATCAGTACGCTACCAGAGCTCCTTAGTCACCACATTGTTGTTGTTGTTATGTGCCGTGGAGTCGGTTCTAACTCATAGCCACCCTGTACAGGAGTTTCTGAGGCTGTAAATCTTTACAGGAGCAGAAAGCCTCATCTTTCTCCGATGGAAGAGCTGGTAGTTTCTAACTGCTGACCGTGAGATTAGCAGCCCGATTTGTAACCACTACGCCACCAGAGCTCCTTTAGTCATCACATTAGCAGTAAGTTAATTGAACGTCTGGCCAAATATAGCAGGTTAATTTTGTGTGTGCATGGTTGTATGCCAATAAAACTTTATTTATGGACCCTGAAATTTGAATTTACATATGTCACAAAATATTTTTTTGCTTTTGCTTTATTTCCAAACAATTTAGAAAATATAAAAATGATTCTAGTTCACAACTGTACTATAATAGGCAATGGTTTGGTTTGTAGGTTACTGTTTACAAATCCCTGCTTTAGTGAAAGTTCGTACACAAGGAAATATGAAGTCAACAAAAAGGAGTTCTCTTTGTATCAGTCAGGGCCTCTGCAAGTGACATGTTTAAACTGTGTACTTGGGAAATTTCTTTAAATGGGATTATTTACAAAGATATGGGAAGGGTTTAGTCTATGGGTAGAAGAGTTAATGCATCTGGCTATTAACCGTAAGGTTTAGTTCACCCAGAGGTGCCTTGAAATAAACACCCAACAATCTATTTCTGAAACATCAACCAGTGAAAACCCTACGGAGCACAGTTCTATTCTGATACACACTTGTTGTGAGTCAATTTAAGGGCAACTGATTTGCCTTAACAAAGGAGAGTGTAGTACCACGATCTGGTAGCATTGAGAGTGCCTCATCCCCGCTTTACAGGGTTCCAAAAGAGCTGCTGGTAGGTTCAAAGCGCTGGTCTTATGGTTAAGCAGTCCAGTGCTTATCCCACGGCACCACATCAGGATTGGCTATTTATAGGGAAAACATGCTCAGCTACTAAATGAAAAGTCGGCAGTTCAAGTCCATGCAAAGTGCTTTGGAAGAAAGACCTGGTAACCTATTTTAGAAATACCAGCCATTAAAAAACCCTACAGGGCACAGTTCTACTCTGACAGATGTGGGGTGGTCACCATGAATTGAAGTCAACCAGATGGCAACTGGGTTGAACAAGAAAAAGGAAGGACTCAAACTCATGATCCACCAACAGGAAAAGATTAGGAATGGAGAGGAAGATGGGACCTACAAGGAAGGAGAGAGCTGCTTTACTAGGAGAGGAAAGTGTCCTAAGATGGACTGTAGGGATGACTGCACATGCAATATGTAAGTCCATTAAAAACCATCCAATTGTATCATGTAAAGAGGTGGATTATATGGTATGTGGCTTATATCTCAATAAAGCAGCCTTTCAAATGGAAGGCAGTAGACGGACGGCCATTGGGTCAATCCAACTCACAGTGATTCTGCGGGACAGAATCCATTAAGGTTTCCAAGGCTGTAAACCTTTAGGTTAACACACTACCTCATCTTCCTACCTCAGAGCAACTGCTGGGTTTGAACCACTGATCCTTCAGTTAGCAGCCCAATGCTTACCTCACTGTACCATATAGGTAGATAAATGGGAAATGTGTCCTGAGACCCCCTCTCTGACCTTCAGATGCCTGACCTCTACCAGCCTAATCACTATTTATCTTCCACTGGATTAGGCATGAGAAAGATAAGGCTGTCAGCTTCCATAAAGAGTTACAGTCACAGACACCCTACAGAACAGCTCTACTTTGTCCTGTAAAATCTCTATGAGTTGGAATCAACTCAATGGCAGTGGGTGTGAACCAGGTACACAGCATATACTATTGCATTTCATCCTCACAGCTCATCAAGTTTCACTGTGTTCCCATCTTGCAAATGAAGAAGCTGGGACTCAAATATCTAGTCTACCTGCCTGTAGCCCGGGAGCCATCACTAAGGACCATACTCTTTCCACCACCTCACCCTAGTGCATCTCCAGTCATGGACTCTCATCATTGGGGTATATGGGATTGAGACCAGAGAGGTGAATCCCACTCCTCTCTAAAATTAAATTTACCTGTTTGTTGTTGCTGGTAAGTGCTTTTGAGTTGGTTCCGACTCATAGAGACCCTGTATAGGGTTTCTTAGTAGCTGGTGAACTTGAACTGCTGACCTTGTGGTTCAAAGTGACCTTGCAGTACAGCGCATTTACCCACAGAGCCACACCCAGACTCCAAGTTTACCCTTAAGTAACTAAACTGTTTTAGTAATTTAAGCCTGAAAAGAGGTTTCAGCTACAATCCTCTCTTACAAGGACAGAAGGCAGCAGAGCTCTGGGTGCTACTGTGAGGGCTCCACTTTCTCTCTGCACACAGTGCTGTTCTCTGGGGTCCCACAAGCCATGTTTTCCATTCTAATAGCATGGAAATAGTGTGTTTGCACACACACACATACACACTGGCTCACATCCAAACCTCAATCTATGTACTTCAACCCATTTTCCTAGGATGCATGTGCAGGCGTACATCTCAGGCATTGGAGCCAGATAGACCAGATCTGAAATGCAATGCACCTATGCTATTTACTAGCTACAGTATCTGGAATAGGCCATTTCCCCATAGGGAAAACACAATTCATAGTACATGGCAGGCCATCCTGACAACAAAACAAGACCGCCTCTACAATGCCCACAGTCTGGAGCTTAAATGCAGCAAAAATGATTCTTGCTTTATTTCTATCACATCATTGTGTACTTTGTTGCTTTTGTTGTTAAGTGCCGTCGAGTTGATTCCGACCCCTAGCTACCCTGTATAGGGTTTCCAAGGAGCAGCTGGTGAGCTTGAACCACTGATCATTTTAGACTCAGGTACCCTATAATAATAGGTAGCATTTGCTGAGAATTTACTACGTGCAAGGCCCCATTCTAAATGCTCTGTCCAAGGTCATTTCACAAGTAAATGGCACAGCTGGGATTCTAACCTGTGCAGTCTGGCTCAGAGCCCAGGCTCCAACCAATTATTTTATAAGACTGAAGAACAGAAAGTTAACTTTCCTGATAGCAATACAGCAGTTCCTACTCACCGCAACGGTGGTTCCCAAAGCACAGTCCCCAGACCAGCAGCACTGGCAGCACCTGGGAACTTGTAAAGAAAACAAATACCATACCTCCAACCTCCTACTCCAGACATGGGGTCCAGCATTCTGCTTTAACGGTGCATCAAAATTATCTGGAGGGCTTATTAAACCATATGCTTATGGGCCCCAGAAGTGCTTATGGTTAGGATTCTGCCATAGGCAGAGACTCTAATAAAATGCTCTGCTCTTCAACTGTAGCCAATCTGCGGCAACTGCCCTTCTCGACCTACCACCTCAGGCCCAGACCTACAAAGGTTACAGATGATGTTCCATCTCCATCATCTGAAGATCTGTGTTTAACCCGTACACTTCATTCTCAACAATGTGGTCAGAGCCTATTTTAGGCCTCCCACCTAAGGCCCCCATCTCACTAAGACCAAAGGCCAAAGTCCTTACAGTGCCTTTCTCTTGCTGTTGTTGGTTCCAACTCATAGCAAGCCTGTGTAGTGTTTCCGAAGAGCAGATGGTGAGTTCGAACTTCCAACCTTGCAGTTCAAATGACCTTGCTTATCCTACAGAGCCACACCAGGACTCCTTGCAGTGCCTACAAGGCCCTATATGATCTGTGACACTCCCAGTCTCCCAAGTGTGTACTAATCTCTCTTTGGATTCTCCTACCTCTCTCAACTACCAACACTCACAGAAGCAGCAGTCAAGAAATCAAACGACGTATTGCATTAGGCAAATCTGCTGCACAAGACCTTTTAAAAGTGTTGAAGAGCAAAGATGTCAGCTTGAGGACTAAGGTGCGCCTGACCCAAGCCATGGTATTTTCAATAACCTCATATGCATGCAAAAGCTGGACAGTGAATAAGGAAGACCATAGAAGAATTGATGCATTTGAGTTATGGTGCTGGAGGAGAATATTGAAAGTACCATGGGCTGCCAAAAGAAACAACAGATCTGAGCTGGAAGAAGTGCAGCCAGAGTGCTCCTTGGAGGCCAAGATGGCCAAACTTCGTCTCTCATACTTAGGACATATTGTTAGGAGGGACTCATCACTGGAGAAGTATATCATGTTTGGTAAGGTGGAGGGACAGAGAAAAAGAGTTAGACCTCCAGCGAGATGGACTGGCCAAGTGGCAGCATCAATGAGCTCAAGCGTGGCAACAATAGTGAGGTTGGGCCAGGACCGGGCAGTGTTTCGTTCTGTTGTGCACAGGGTCGCTATGAGTCAGTACTGACTGGATGGCACCTAACAACCTCTCTCCTTGCTGGTCCTCAGACATGGGAAGAGGTACCCCACATGAAGACATTGTGACCTAGCTGTCTCCTCCTGGAGTGATGTTCTCCCAGGAAAAGTTGCACAGCTCACAGCTTCCCTATTCAGAACTTTGCATAGTGAAGCCTCCCCAGACCTCTGGACTTCAAACAGTAACCAGAATCTCCATCACAGTGCTCCCTTACTCCCAAAACTCTGAATTCCTTTTCTTCATAGTTTGGATCACCATTAGATAACGAAAATTTACTGATTTGCTCATGGACTGGAAGTTCATACAGGCCTGGGCTCTTTTGTTGGCTACAGGACCATCAAAGCCAAGAGGAAAGTTATGCCCCTTAGTAAGCATCCATAACCATATTTCAACAGATGAATGAATGAGATAGTCCAGTGAGCCCCAAATGACTCCCAAGAAGCCAACAGCCATACAATCGCATTGTGAAAAATGTTGCCGCGGGGACTGTCCTGGTTTTGTCTTGTCATCACTTATGACACAACTGAATAATGCAACTTCTAACCCCACACTGAAAACATAGGACCGTGAGTCTTTGGAAGAAATGTCATGTACCATGCAAGCCACAAGATGACTTTTCGAAGCCCACACAAATATGACTTTCCTCCGAATGTAATTTCTAATTTACAGCTCTGAAATATAATCTATATTGGAATTTGCATAAAACTCAACAGACCTGCAGCAAGATATTAAATTTTAAATTTGCATGCAAGAATGGCCAAGTAATATTAGTCTAGCCAAGGAGATCGTGTCTGTAAACTTGAGAGCTTGCAGATGTAATGAGAAGAAAAATTGTACACTCCAATGAAAGAAAGTTGATTAAAATGCTCTGATGCATTTTAACAGTTGTCACAGTGCAAGGGAGACAAAGTACATTTCCAATTTCATAACCTGGGCTCTGATAACATAAGATGAGAATCAATTCTCCGGAATGGAGCAAGGGAACGGACGGCATCCACCCCGTCTGTAAACAGGAGTGGGATGACCAAGGGTTTGAATGCACTTCTTTGGTGCAACAGCCCCTGAGCAGCCCATAATCAGCTGAGTGATTTCCAGCAGAAGGGAAGGTAATAGTACTGTTCTTACCAGTGGTACGGCCCAGCCTATGGATTCTGTATGTGTGTGTTGTTTTCGTGTTTTTTTGTTTGTTTGTTCTCATGATCCCAAGAAAGAGTTTCTTGGCTCTCTGGAACACCACAGTCACTAGGTAAATGCCCAATGACTTGTTCTTATACAAGTTAAGGTAACAGGGACAAAGGAAAGGCGGTTAAGGAATGGATGGGGAGGGGAGGTGGGCAGGACTCTGCAAAATGCATCTGTGGAGAAGAGTGTGTGAACTCACCAGGAGAAGAGCCAAAGAGTGACCTTTGGAATCTTCTGACAGTTGCTCCGCTTTCCTCCAGTTTGTTTATGGGGGTCCTGAGCAATACTCAGTTAGAAGAAGAGTCCTGGTCCTTAGAAAGTTTGAAAATCATTAGTCTAATGGGATGGTCCCTGGAGAGAACTCATGAGAGGAATAACCAAATGATCACCCTCACACTGGATTGCTGTGGCTCTGTACGATAAGAACTGGACTATGAACCACAAAGGAAAGGGTTCGAGCCCATGAGCTAAGATTAGAAAGATTAGAATTTCTGCTCCGGCAAAGATTTAAAGCCTGGGAAACCCAATACAAGGCCACTAGGAGTCAGAACCGACTCAACGGCATTCAACAACAACAACAATCCTCACATGGTGGCTTTCTGGCTGTGTGATATCAACCAACTACACTTCTCTGAGCCCCTTATCCTCAGTTTAAAACGCGTGTTCCTTAAAATCCAGTAATTCTCCTCACAGAGGAGAAAGGAAAATACAGCTATAGAAAGACTTTGTATGCATGTTCATAACAGCTTTACATATTCCTAACAGCCCCAATTTGGAAACCACCCCAAAGCTCATCAACAGAAGGACTGAACACATTCATTGTAGTAGGGCAGCCATACAATGAGGACACCACATGGCAGTAAAAATAAATGAACTTCTGATACACACGACAACATAAATGATGCTCAAAATAATAATGCCAAAGGACATCATACATAATTCTACTAATAGAAAACATAAACAATGAAAACTCCAATCCAGAGTGACAGGAAGCAGGTCAGAGGTTGCCTGGGGCCGGTTCACCAATGAGGAAGGGTCAGGGCTTTTGAGGGTAACAGAAATTTTCTGTACGCTGACTGTTGTGGTGTGATGGTTAAAGAAATGAAAAGATTTGTCAACGTACCCAACTAAAATAGATGTCGTTTATTGTACATAAAAATAGAGCTGGGTAAAATTGCATGCACTACCTAACCCACGACCATGTCATTAAGTAACATGCAAGATAAATTATAGGTGGAAGCTTAATAGGCTTAAACAGATGAAGGGCAAAGCTACAGCCACAATGCATTTGTTATTCCAGGAGCAGGGCACAGAAGACAGTACTGGCTTTACCAATAACAAGGATGAAAGGACTGGGCGCTTCATCTGTGTCAGGCACTGCTTATTCTACCATCTTTACATCCACCAACTCATCTAGTCCTCACGCCAACACTGCAGGAAGGTGACAGTATTAGCCCCATACTATGGCTAAGTTCTGGGGTAGTGTTTTAGGATAAGCACTGGACCACATGGTCGGTTTGATGCACAAAGTCAGTGATTCAAACTCACGAGCCACTCAGAAACCCTATACAGAGTCACTATGCATCAAAACTGACTCAATGGCACTTAACAACAACAACATAGCTAAGTAAACAAGCACTGAGATGTTATGTAATTTGCCCAAAGACACCAAAAATTAAAATTATAAAAAACCAACATTAACAACAACCAAAAAATAAAAAAGGAAATAATTCTTTATGTATGTGAGAATATTCCAGGTAGCCAAGTACTAATACTGGAAACCTATCTTTGGCCCTAAAGGGAAGTATGTAAATCTAAAAAGTTCTGCCTCAAAGCCAGAGCCACCAGTCTGCAGAAGGCCTTCCCAATCACTGGGCTAGAATGTTGTGCTGGAGACACGTTGTCTTTACATGAACTTTGAGAACAGCAAATAAAAACAGACGCCTAGGACAACTGAAAAAAAGAAACTGGAAACATCATTTAAAGGCAGAATGGCACAGGGCCTAAAAGTAGCACAAAACCCAAAAAACCAATGGCTATAAAGTCGATTTCACCCCATAGAGTTTCTGAGGAGCAGAAAGCTTTACAGAAGCAGAAAGCCTCCTCTTTCTTCCATGGAGCAGCTGGTGGATTTGAAGTACCCAAAAGCAGTACATAGGTGACAGATAATGTTGTATACAATTAGTTCTCAGGGACTCACATGTGCAGGAAGCAAACCTGCAACAAGCCAAGCCTTGTCAATTTCTCATAAAGCACATGAAAACTTAAGATGTAGGCTGATGAGAGAGCACCATGCCAGGCCGCACTCCATACACTATGCTCATTTGGGCCTCTGCAAAGGTAACCTTTCCAAACAGGCTGGCAAGCCAACTGTCCTTTAATGCTAGAACTATCCAAGCCCATAACCATTTTAAATCTTGTCTGAAAAAGTAACAACCTTTGTGTAAAAGCCATCTCTTTCTCACAGCCAAGGGATAAGTGTTAACTTCAGACCTGGACTCAACGCACCAGTCATTCTCTTACTCAAAGACATTTTTGATTTAAGTATGTTTGTGTCAAGGATCTATAATTATGTTTCACGATTGTGTCTTCCTTTCTTTCAATTGCCTAAAATTTCAACTGCAGCATTACAGAAGTAGATTAAATAAAGATAAGCTCTTGTCAATCAGAGCTGGCTTGTCTCCCCCACCTCCTCTGCTAACTAGTTCCAAAAGCCGCCAATCAAGATGCATTCTGGCACGTCAGCTGTCATTCACTCCTGTCTAGATGATGCTGGTCAGACTTCATTAGGAATAGTGTCTGATCAGAAGCTACAGCCAATCAAGTCCACAGAACATCGAAGTAGCAGCTGGTCTTGTCTAGCTGGTGTCTGGCACGATTCCCATTCCTGACAAACGCAAGCAGGCCCAGCCACCACCTCCCTCGAGCCAAAGAGGCAGGCAGTCAGGTCTCTGGCATACTTCAGGTAGCCGTAACCTAACCTGCATGTCTTCTGTTGACCGTGTGCCCACATCGTTGGCCCACTCAAGATCTCTCTGCCTTTGTGAAGCCTTCTTAACTATGAAAACAACTGGGAGTTTCGCAGTTCTCTTGTTCATTAGCTAGTCATGCCATGGAAGGACGCAAGCCAAACTGCCTTCTGTTTCTGATCCTCCCCATCCCCAACAGACAGAAAAAACACACCACAGCCTCCATCCTACATACCTTTGCCTACCACATTCGCACAAAATAGACCACATACCCTACACTAAATGAATTGTAAGGTGTTGGCACACATCTGGATGGCAAAAGCCTCAAAGATACAATTCCTTCCACTCAAGTGCCTATTTTCAGCTGTGTTGGTGGCAGCATGTTGTTGTTCATGAGGTCTGTTAAAATGGAAGAGATGAGCAGACTTAAATGAAAAGGCAGCCCCTTTAAACACTTGAGGAAGCAGTAGGCCAGAGGAGGGCACAATCGGCTGTAGGGCTGTTGTATTTTGGACTTGCAAACTCTTTATTCTCTGGTTGGACTATCAGATCCATTCCCCAAGAGAGACTGCAGAGGGGTTTACATAATGCCCACCCTGCCCCTATACCCCAGAAATGTGTGCCCATATCAGGAACCTGGCTGTGCTAACTTGCAGGTGCAGAATGACTCTGAGGTGAGCCATTCACACCAGAAGAGGCATCTTCCTGGGTTCAGAGTGAATCAGAAGTTCAATTATTAGTAACAGAAGTGGTTATTTAAATGTATGATTTCATCCTAATTAAAACTAATGGGGAAGAGCATTTGCATTTAGCTGCCTAGTAAATAGCTCCGGGTTCTTTCACTTTTAATATTGGAAGGGTATTAGCAAGAGAAGTTTTTCAGGGCAGGAGGGGAGGGAGGTGAAGTTGGTGGGGTGCTCCCCCTTCCACTCCACTCCCTTGCACATATACACCCCCTGAAGATCATAAGCTTGGTTTAATATCCTTTTCCTTTCACTTAATGCTTTTTAACAACCTCCGCCCATCCAACCCCCCAGGCTAGCACCTAATAAAACATTCCATTTTGGAAAGCTAACCGTCCAGCACACCCAACAAAACCACCCAGCGACACCACAGAGCATCTTGCAGGCACATTAATAACTGCAGGATATCTGATTAGGAGAATGCAAACTAAGAAAACATTAATAGCAGCCCTCATCTCGCTCCTTCACACAGATTACCAAAAGACAGTGGCAGCTGACTGAATCACAGCTAAATCCTATTCACCAGGGACCTGGGGCAGCAAGGAGGAAAAAAAACAAAACCTTCTCCTAGGGCTTCTCCGGGGAAGCTGCTGGAAGTCATTGTGACTCTGGCGTCAATCGGGCCCCCCACAAATCAATAAGCATGTAGACAGAGGTATAGACCAGACCCTATCCCTTCCCCCCTGACTCCCTACTGGCCAACCAAATTGCTGCTTACCCTGACTCCAGGGTAAGCCTGTGTGTGCCTTCCTCCATACTCCCCTTTCCCCTACAGTCCCCCAATTTCCCTCCCTTTCCCTCCATTTGCTGTTCTTTTCCTCCCCTTCCCCCTCCTCTCCCTCTCTCCTCTCTACAGGTATGTACACGATGAAAGAAGGGAGCTGGAGGAAGAATGGAGACAAAGTAGAGAACAGGGAAGAAGAGGAGGAAGGAAAGAAAAACCACCACCGGAAATAAGGATATGACTTAGGTATACTCATATAGACTAAGAACCTGGCAGGAACAGACCCTAATAGACCCTAACCTTGCAGGAGCTTCACCCTCCCTGTTCCAAATCTGTAGGCCTCTCCCTTTTACAGGCACAGCCTCCCCCTCCTGGCTTAGCAGTTAGTGGAACAGACCAGAAAGCCCCTTTGTTGAAAGGAACCTTAGTAAAATAATCCTGAGTTTCCAAGCTCACCAGCTGCTCCTTGGAAACCCTATACAGGGTCAGTATGTGTCAGAACTGACTCAACAGCACTTAACAACAACAAGAAGTGAGGTAAAAGATTCTCAAATTTTCTATAAGTCAAACCGAATTTGCTAGTAGCCGGCCAATGTTTCCTACTTGATTCGGCACAACATATCCAGTAAGGGTGTTCTCTACATGTAGTTAGCAATGCACAGCCAATGAGCAGCTTAGCTATTGACAATATCTGCTGCAATTTCATTTTAAATGCCAATGGCTTGTTTGGGTTCACTGTAGCAAGGCTTTTATGGACAAATATGCATCCTAGAACTAAGGGTGGATGATCCACACAAGAGAGTGATGGTGGCAATGTGCAGTGGAGTCGGTTCCAACTCGTAGTGACCCTGCAGAGGGTTTCCAAGGCTGTAAATGTTTACGGGAGCCAAAAGCCTCATCTTTCGCCTATGGAACAGCTGGTAGTTTCAAACTGCTGATCTTGGAGCTAGCAGGCAGACTATACCAGGAGCAGGGATCACCACCACTTCGAGGGCCAAGCGGGATTGTCAACCAGTGGTCTCCGTTATGAGTGGGATACAGGCATGAGGAGCAAGCCAGTGCTGGGAGAAGCTAGACCTAAGCGGAAACACTGGCCCACGTGGGGGCTCCATTCTGAACACCCCACAGTAATCCTGCCTTGCTTTTCCTCTAGCTAGATGACCTTCAACAAATTATTTGTGCTTGTCTCAATTTCCTCCTCTATAAAATGAGGCTACCTGTGAGGATTATGTAAACAAACAAATGTAGCACTTAGCACAAAAATACTTTCCCAAGTGCTCAATAAACTTGAACTTCTTATTGTTACTATTCAACTGACTTAAATGGTTGTTTTTGTTGTTAAGTACCTACTCATTCTTTGAGGGTTGTTTTCTTATTGCTTAATGTCTTCTAGAGGGTTCCAACTCATAGCGACCCTCCCTACATAGGGTTTCCAAGGTGGATTTGAACTGCTGACCTTGCGGTTCACAGTCCAGTGCTGATCCTATAATGCCACACCAGGAGTCCAGGACTCCCAGTATTACTGAAAAACAGAAGGCCTATACACTTGTAAATTACAGAAAAGGTTCCAGTCTTTTTATCTATCATGTTGATCCCCATGGGAAAAAAAGGAGGGCAAGAAAACAGACAGTCCAGCGCCCTTCTTAGAGTAGGATGCACCCCCTACACACCCACTCACTCTCAATACCAACATCACTCAGCTTGGAGTGTGGCTGGTTGCTGCCAGGTCTGCTGACTCTCTAAGGATAACCACAAATCTGGACTTGCGTGTGACAGTTCCCATTTCTTAAATGCTGACAGCTCTTCCAAGGCTTTTGAAGAACCAAATAGGCCAAAGAAGCCATATCTATTATGGGCGTAGGTTGCTATAATGCTGAACAGGTTTCAACTGAGATTCCAGACTAAGACAGACTAGAATGAAAGGCCTGATGATCAATAAAAACCCTACAGATGACAACAGTTCAATCTGCAACTGATCATGGGGCTGTCCGGGCACTGGGCGGTGTCTCATGAACAAGCGCATGGACATGGGCCTCTGCCATCTAGATGGACCCTCAGAGCCTCCCTGGGGAAAACTACCTGAAGGGTTCTCCTCATTCCTACATAGGTGATGACGGACTGGAGACCCAAACCACAGAGGGACCCACAGTGAGTCTGGGGTGTTGTCTAAATCACAGGACAAGAAGTGGCTGGGCCTGTAGCAGGTGCTTCCTTGCTGACTTACAGCCCGCTCTGGGACCAGGGAAAGTGGATGATTTATGAGCTGCAAAGGTGATGCAAAATGCTAATCAGCTTTAAGCTGACACTGGATAACACAAGCAAATTTATCTCTTCTCTAAAATAATTCAAGTGCTTTTCATGCATAATAGCAGGCAAGGATAAAGATGAAGTGATAACACTTCAGAGGCATGCCACAAAATACCCCAATTAATCTAGGCCATAAACCTACAGTAAGTTCTTACTTCTCGCGTCAGCAGGAACTCACGACCACAACTCAAGATCACAGGAAGTATCCAAGTCAAATCGACTCTGCCAGTGATTTCCCAACTCGTGTTATTCGAATATCCTTGATGTTCTTAGTCCTCTTTGCCAAATATTGGATTAGGAAGGAGGGGGTGAGAACCATGAATGATACAAGGGAGTGAATGGGACACGAGACTCCTCGGATAGATGGATAGTTACGTGAGAATTCTCCAGGACAACAACAGCAACAATGAGGTTCCTAAGAAACATCTTAGACAACTGTTGCCTTTTTCAACAAATGAATGCAATCCACAAAGTCAACTGAGTGTCCCCCTAAAGGCAGGCACTGTTCTAGGTGCCTGGTCTCCTGGAGCTTATGTCCTGGGCCCATCGGTGCTAACATCAGAGAATGAATAATGGAAGCAGATACCACAGACTTTCCAAGTCAGAAAGAATACTCAAAGTCTCATTCAGCACTGCATGAGCAGAGTCTCATTCAGCACTGCATGAGCAGTTCAAATTTCTTACCTTGCTGTCATTCAATAAACTCACTCAGCCATGTCCTCTGTACCAGACCCCTACAACATTGGCCGTCTACGGCAGTGAAGTGAATCAAGGCCTAACCCTCACCAAGCACCCAAACGCCGAGTCAAGGGGCTCCATTTTATGCACCTAACTTTACCACACTATGGTGGTGTCTGGAGCCCATGACTTCTAAGTAAAGGGTCCTGCCAGCTATGAGGGGGAGGGGTGCTTAACCTGCTCATGCCTCTCCCAACGCTTCCACTTGAACAGCAGAATTATTCCTCCCGTATCCCTATTGTTTAGTGCCATCGAGTCGGTTCTGACTCATAGAAACCATGTATAGGGCTGATGGATTTGAACTGCCAACCTTACAGTTCAAGATGACCTTGAGACCCAGTAATTATCCTACGGTGCCACACCAGGACTCCACCATATTCACTGTTGTTGTTATAGTGTTGTGGAGTTGGTTCCGACCCATAGCGACCCTGTATAGGGTTTCTGAGGAACAGCTGATGAGCTTGAACCACCAACCTTGCAGTTCAAACGGCTTTAAAGTCTGGCGCATTAACCCACAGCACCACACCAGGACTCCCCATATCCACTAGCGGTCCCTATTCCATTTCTTTGGGGAGAAATAGTTGCACAGGCTAAGTAAGAAAAGGTAAAAGCAGCAGGTGACGAAGGCTGTGGATACAGGGACCATGTTCACCGATTTCTGTATGTTCAGCCCCACCACGCCCATTCAGCAGGCCCAGTCTGTTCTGTGGAGCCACCAGGAGAAGACAATGGCCCTCAAAAAACACAGCTCGGCAAGTGTCCAAACAGGTTCCCTTCTTTCATCCCTAAGCCCAACACCCAGTCCCATCACTCACGATGACAGATTTGGGACACCTGCCCATCCAGGTGCCGCTTCATTTTTTTTTTTTTTTTTTTATCATTACTGATCCAAAAATGAAAGTATCTGTTAAACAGTGATGTTGCCCTACATAAAGATTTATGCAAATGTTCTATTTAAAACATCTCCTCACAAAATCACACTGGGTCAAAGACTTGACACCAGAGAAGAAAAGAGTGTCTTCCAAATTACCTGTGGCAACTTGAGACGACAAAGAAAGCCTTTGGAGAACAACAATGAAGCTGCCTGAATACCAAGTGTGCTTCGTGATAAGAATCAGACTTCTGGATTTGATCCCAGACCTACTGAATTGGAATTTCCAGGTGGAGATGTCTGGAATTCTGTAGTGATAACAAATGGCCCATGTGAAACTTACCCTAGAGCCTCTGGGCGTTGCAAGCAGTTCATGTGCTTGTCAGCTACCAAAAGACTGAAGGGGTTTAAAGTCCATAACTAAAGGTGCCTCAAAATAAAGTTCTGAAAACCTACTTCCAAAAAATCAGCCACTGCAGACCCAACTGCGACATACATGGAGATGCCATGAGTCAGGGCCAACTCTTTTTAATGGTTTTTATTTATTTCATAAATATTTTCTCACTAAAACATCTCTGAAACCAATAGAATGAAATACAGAAAAAGTACGTTTGTAGCTCTGGCAAATAATATTCAATGACTGAATGTACCATGGACTGCTGGAAGAACCAACTGATCCTGTGTTGGAAGAAGTACAACCAGAATGTTCTTTGGAATCGAGGGGGCACAACTGCATCTCAGGGACCTTGGACATGAGATCGGGAGAGGCCAGTCCCTGGAGAAGGACAACATGTTTGGTAAAAGCCTCAACGAGATGGCCTGGCAGAGCAGTCACAACAACAGGCTCACACACAACAACAGTGAGGATGGGGCAGGACGGGGCAGTGTGCTCCTGAACGTAAGGCCACGCTGAGTACGAATCAGCAGATTTAGTGAAATAACAGTGAGACTGCTTTTAAATGTACAATTTGCTCCCCCTCTGTCCTTTGTATTGTTTTCAACTTTCCCTTAAACCTGGGACTCACTCCCTCTGTCTCCATCCCTTCTATAAAGTGTGGAATCTGGTTAATACAGCACATTGGACGTTCTTGCATTGAAGCTGAGGAAGAAAAATTACATGTGTCGGACAGAGACTCTCAGCTGGGAAGACCTCAATTCAGACAAACATCTTCCTAAGCCCAAATAATCTTCCTGACCATGTGTAGCACAGAAATGAATTCTGGGATGAGTGGTGTTACGTGCTCACCCAGCAGCAGATGTCCTAGAGACAAGAAACAGAAATGAGCGTTCTCTCATGTACTTTAGGGGCTCAGTGAAGACCCTACTACTATAGGGAGGCACCCCAACATGTAAGTGATTAAACATCACAGGACAGAAAGATGTCAATGTAGCAAAGCCACACTGACAACCCAGGCCTTGTAACAGCATCTGCACAGCCTAGCCCTTCATCTGCCCACAGCCCCTATCATCCAAGTGCCACGGAAAAAACAGAATCACAGCTATTTGTTTGGAAGCCTATTTTTAAAAACACGAGATTCCAAACACCAGGAAAGACTCTTCTTTTACCTCAGACAAAAAAAAAAAAAAAAAGAAATCAAAACAAAACTCCAAAGAGGACCCACGAGAGTTCTTATTTGCACTTGAATCTAAAACATCAGAGAAATGGCAGTCTTCACCCTCCACCGTGGAAGAGCTCTTCATGCCTATGAAAATGGGAAATTGATTTTCAAGTTTCTTGTCTAAGAGACAGTTTTTAAAAAGGTATTAACCTACATTTTGGAGATTAATGCAAACACAACCATCTTGTTTTAGTGGGTACAATCCAACATTTATTAAGACAAAGACGGATTCAGACTAATTAAGAGCTTGTCCAATATCCAGAATTTTATGACTCTAAATATTAGCAATGTTGGCATTCTTACCAGTTTGCCTCAGAGCTATTGCATTATAAATCCTCAGTGGCAATGGAACACCAGCTAAGAAGAGGTTGAATCGTCTCATTAAAAACCCAGTCTTCCCACAGAGGATGGCATTGACTCTGATTGAGCACAGTGACCTCTCTTAGTCCATTAATACTGAGGGGGGGGGAGGGGGCGGGGAGCTGAGTGTTTGGGGAACCCCAAAGAAGATAAAAAAGAAACTGCTGGAAGTGAGTCTTAACAATGTTGGATGATGAGAGACTTCCTGGACCCAATGGGTAGTATGGGCGCCTAGCTGATATGGGCAGAGAAAGAACACATTAAACACATAATGGCTAAAACCCAACCCAACCCATAATTGCTGAATCAATTCTGATTCCTAGTGACCCCAGAGAACAGAGTACAACTACCTGTAGGGTTTCTGTGACCGTCAATCTTAATGTAAATTCTAAAGCCTTATTATGAGAACAAACCAAAAATCAAACTCACTTGTCACGGAGTCGATTCCAGCTCAGAGTGACCCTTCCCAGAGACCAAGAACTGCACCACAGCATTTCCAAGACTGCAAATCTTTACAGGAACAAATAGCCCCGTCTTCCTCCTGAGGAGCAGCTGGTGGGTTTGAACCTTCAACATCCTGGTTACCAGCCTAACACTTACCCCACGGTGTCATTAGGGCAACTGGCGGTTTACTGTGAGGCACATCCTTACCACTGGCCATTGCTTATAAAACAGCAGCTTCATGGGCACACATGGCTAAGAAACTTTAAAGGTTAACATCTCCTTAAAATTATACCCCAATGGGGGGCTCCCTTTTGCGTCCCCAATGCTTTTGAAGTGATGCCAAGCTGTCTGTCACCTTGCTGACACCCTTCTTAGAGGAGGATCTCATGGATTCCACACTGAGACATAAAGCCACCTTCAAACTTCCATCTCCCACTGGACAGGGGGCACGGTTCATAGAATGGGACAGACATAAGGATACCTGGTCACCACTTTTTCAGACCACATAAAACCAAAGATGCCTGGAAACTCTGTTACTAATGTAAAGTTCTCTGCATTTGAAAGGCCACCACAGATTCATCATTTAGTCACTATATAGTGATAATGAGAGGCAAAGTTCCCGCTCAGCTTTTTCATCTAATTTTCCAACAACTGAGCAAATTGAAGGAGGCAGTCAAAGGTTGCTGGGGACCCTGTCACCAACAGTGACTGAAAGCAGCCTACCGCCTATGCTCTCAGGAGAGCAATGACATCTGTCACCTCTGTCCTTCACCTGAGCCAAAGCCAACGAGCCACATACTAAAAGCAGACATGGACGTGGTGCAAGAGCCCAGCTGGAAACACACCAGACACATCCTAATTGTCTTCTTCTCAGGAGACACCCGGATGTGGAAGTTAACACTGATAGCCTGAACCTTGAGAACTTGCTCTGTCCACTGTGCACCCTCCTCCCTATGAGAAATAGCACCTCTTCAAAAGGCACAGGGTCTTAGGGATGAAAACTGTACTAGACAAAAAGTGGATCTTTGAATTAAAACATCATGCTTTCCTGACAATTCAAAGATACTGTCAGAATGAAATCAACTGTCTCTTGGGAGATTAACAAGGTACCATTTTCCAAAGGGAACAAGAGGATTTTTTATTAAAGATGGGCTTCCCCCTCCGTTTCATGGCTTTATTTTTCAGCCAAGGGAGTAACAAATACCCACTATTCAGGCCTTATTTGTTACAATTATTATAGACAACGCTTTAGCATTCTCATTTATGACATAAAATTGGAAATAGAAAATGACTGAAATTAAAAAGCACTGTGGTCTTACCAGAAAACAGAATTCCAGAGGAATCTATGCTGTCTTAGCCAGGCATCTTCATGGAGCCAGCAGGCCAGCGTTTGGTGAGTGATTGGTTCTCTTCATGCCCATAGAGGCTGTAGCCCCAAATCTCTATCTAATTACAGAGTAACCATCCATTGCAATAGTAATAACCACCTCACTGTAGAGTCCTGGTGTACATCAGTGCTGGACTGCTAACCACCAACCATTCTGAGGCGGAAGGATGAGGCTGTTTGATACTGTGACGGAATTTCAGTCTGTGAAACCCTAAGAAGCAGGTGCTAATGTCCTCTAGGGTCACTATGAGTTGGAATCGCCTTGATGACCGTGGGTTTTAGCTTTGGTTTGCCCTCAGATAAGGTTTTAGAATTTAATTCATAAAGAAGACACTGGCAGAAAGGAATGTAATAAATGCCATTTGAGGGCACCCAAGCTGGACTTGGTTCAAGCTCACCAGCTGCTCCTCGGAAACCCTATACAGGGTCGCTATGGGTCGCAACCAACTCTACAACACTTAACAACAACAACAAGCTGCACAGGGACCTCTGAGGGAACCACCTCTTGAAAAAATGAGGAAAAAGTCAATGAAACATTTAAGAATCTCTTCTGTACAAAGCACTTGGATTCACAACTGAGAAAGAGTACAGGAATCTACCAATCATTAATGTCACCCCCATGTTAACTGCTAGCAAGTCCATTCTGACTCATAGTAAACACTGTATAGGATTTCTGAGGCACGGCTAGGAGTTTGAAAACTGATCTTGCAGTTCAAACTGATTTTGTGATCCAGTGTTTTATCCTACTGTGTTACCTCTCATTTCACAACTGAGGAAACTGAGTTTGTTGTTGTTGTGAAGTGTCGTTGAGTCAGCTCCAACCCATAGCGACGCTGTATAGGGTTTCCAAGGAGCAGTTGGTGAGTTTGAACTACTGACCTTGTGGTTCAAACTGACCTTGAGATCCAGTGTTTTATCCTACTGTGTTACCTCTCATTTCACAACTGAGGAAACTGAGTTTGTTGTTGTTGTGTGCTACTGAGTTAGTTCTGATTCATAGCAACCCTCTATAAGGATTCTGAGGCTGCACATCTTTGCAGGAACAGGAAGGCTCATGTTTCTCCCATGGAGCAGTGGGCTCAAACTGCTGTCCTTGTGGTTTGCAGTCTAGTTATTACACCACAGAGCCGATGCATTCCCAAACCGAGTTTAGACAGGTATCGTATAAGTAACGGCAAAACTGGGTTGAATCAAGTTGTCCTGCCAGAGCCCACTGCATTTTATTATTCTTGTTTTTGTTTCTTTGGGTTTTGGTGGTGGTGTTTGGGTTTTGGTGATGGTGTTTGGGTTTGGTGATGGTGTTTGGGTTTTAGTGGTGGTGTTTGGGTTTGGTGGTGGTGTTTGGTTTTGGTGGTGGTGTTTGGGTTTGGTGGTGGTGTTTGGTTTTGGTGGTGGTGTTTGGTTTTTGGTGGTGTTTTGGTTTTGGTGGTGGTGTTTGGGTTTGGTGGTGGTGTTTGGGTTTTGGTGGTGGTGTTTGGTTTTGGTGGTGGTGTTTGGTTTT
>NW_006408552.1:8034663-8036722 GCF_000296735.1 Chrysochloris asiatica | reverse complement strand
TATATATATGTATCTCCAAGGGGCCCTGATGGCACTGCAGAATAAGCACTGGACTGCTAAACCCAGGGTCCACAGTTCAAACCCAACAGCAGCTTTGCAGGAGAAAGATGAAGTTTTGTGCTCCCGTAGAGATTTGTCGCCTCAGAAACTCAAATACGGGTTTGCTGTGAGTCAGAACCAACTCACTGGCCATGGGGCCTGGGTTTGGCATTATATATCCAAAAGAGCCCTGGAGGCACTGTGGGTTGGGTGTTGGGCTGCAAACTTCAAATTTAGCAGTTCAAACCTACCAGCCACTCCTTGAGGCAAAAATGAGGCTGTCTGCTCTGGTAAAGATTCACAGTCATGGAAACCTGAGTTTGGGTTTTGTTGTTGGTACCGTCAAGTCAGTTCTGATTCACAGCGACCCTGTATAGTGTTTCCAAGGAGCAGCTAGTGGGTTTGAACTGTCAACCTTGTGGTTCACAGTCCAGTGCTGATCCTTAACAACAATTCTATACTCATATCCCCATGGAGGGCAACAGGGTCTTGTTTTGGAAAACACCAAAGACTCCATCTTGTCTCTGGATGGAGGCAAATGTAATAAAACTACTGAGAAAATCCCAGAAATAAGGGAGCATGCATATTAACAATCAAAGGTGACAGCTAGTTGGTATTTTAAATACTTCTAACTGAAGTTCTTAACAGTGCTTAAGAGAAGGCTTAAAGTGCATTAATTTTTTTCTCTGTACATTTGTTTTTCTCATCCCAGCTTTACAGATAAGTAAACACAGACAGTAGATTCTGCCGGAAGCTGAGGCCAGAATTCTGGCTGTTTCTATTCCTCTCCCAAGACTTGTGAGTAACACTAGCTCCGGCTTCAACCCACCTTTACTCATAGCACTGTGGGTGAGAAGAGGGGCAGATGTATCAGTGGACGCACACAGAGATTCAAGACGCTTTTTTTTTTTTTTTTAAACAGAAAACTAACTCATGAGAAATATTAAGGGAAGCAGAATTGGTATTGGATCTCTACAGAAACAACACATTTGTTAATGTTAAGGCAGCCGAAGAAATTAAAAAAGAAAACATTAAAAACGCAAGTTCATAAAAGCTTTTATAATGAAGAGCTAAATTAAAAAGGAACTAACTGGGAGAAGTATTCCTGAGAAATCATGCAAAGAGTCAGAAGACACACATACAGAGGTCACCTCAATTAAACCAGTAAAAAGACAAGCATAAATGAGGACCAAACTAATGCATACAAATTAAGGTATGGTTACTTGCATTAGTTTGGTCCTCATTTACGTTTGTGTTTTTATTGCATTAGTAAGAGTGCTAGGAAAGAAATGTAGTAGCTTTTTATCCTTAAAACTATATGTCATAACAATCACCCTGAAGACAAATACAACCTAGATTGCCAACAATTGTATATACAATGTGCACTAATACAACCCTTAGGATAAAAATGTACCTGTCAGTATTCCACAACAGGTAGCATAGCTAAGAAATTAAAGAGACCGAGAGATCTTATGCATAAATAGTCTGGGGTTAATGGCACAAAATTAAAGCATCTAACTTTAGAAGAAAATTAAATGCAACAATTAAGCTATTAATTATGAAGAAGGAAAAACAGTTGGAATTTTTTTTAATGCTAAGTAAAATACAAAATTATTGCAATACAATGACTGTACTAACATACAAATAATGTTTGCTTCATGGATAAGTCTGGAAATGGAGGTATAAAAATGAATGTTTTCCCTCTTAAAAAACACAAAGATATCTCTTAAGGCTTGGAAATTCGAAGTAAGGTTAATGGGAATCCGAATTGACTTGAGTGCAGTGAGTCTGGTTTAGTTTTCTTGCCTAAAATGCCTCACTTTTCATGGAAAAATGAGGTTGAGAGTTGGCCATGGTATATTTGGATTTGGATTCTATTTGGATGAGAAAGCTGGACAGTGAATAAGGAAGATCGTAGAAGAAATGATGCCTTTGAGTTGTGGTGTTGGAGGAGAATACTGAAAGTGCCATGGACTGCCAAAAGAACCAATAGATCTGTTTTGGAAGAAGTGCAGCCAGA
>NW_006408552.1:8033366-8034473 GCF_000296735.1 Chrysochloris asiatica | reverse complement strand
TTCGTTCTGCTGTGCATGGGGTCGCTATGAGGCGGTTCCGACTCGATGGCACCTGACAAAAACAACAACATCTGGAACAAGAAAATAGTACACACGACTTGTCACACGCACAAGAATATAAATATTATTGTGGCTCCCTGCTTTCCGTGCGCACTGTAAAATCTAGCTCACTAAAGGATTTGCCATGCTGTTTCTACCAGGACAAGACTTAGAAATCCAATGTTCTTTTGCCTGTGTGAGCATCCCAGAGCTGGTAGATGTGGACTATTTTCTAGAGAGGATTTTCCATAACACTGAGCAGAGTTGAGATTCAAGCTCTGTTGGAGCTGACTGAAATTAATTCTCTACAGCTGTTTAGGGAACTTGTATCTTGACGAGACTCAGCTGACTAGTTCCGACCGCTTTTCGAGAAAGAAAACTTATCTTTAAAAAAAAAAAAGCCGCCAAGCAAGCATATACCAGCTCACATATCTTATGTTCGGTTGTTGTTAAGTGCCGTCTAGTCAGTTCCGACTCTTAGCAACCCTATTTGGGCTTCTAGGGAGCTCGCCCAAATCAGCATTACCTGATCCCAACTTTTTGTCAAGTTTTTTTTTTTTTTTTCTTTCAAGCTTCTTAGGGAGGCAGGGCTTGTATAAACTACCTGCCCAGGGGGAAGAATGGTTGAGTCAATGTTTGCCTGAAAGGGATTTCAAAAGAAAAAAGACAGAAAAACTTCAAAAAAAAGTCACACAACCTTTTATAGAATGTGCCCACTTATCCAGTTCCTACTTATGCATCTTTCACAACCTGTTCCTTAATTCAGGGAAAAGCTGTGCTCTAACAGTGCATTCTTGTGTTTCACCAAGAGCTTTCCTCAGCAGGCAAATGCCTTGCTTGTTTGCTGCGTGCACCCCAGACTTCAGGTGAGAGCAGCTGGTTCCTCAGAAATGGAAGCCAGAGAAAGGAACACACATCACAGCAATGGGACTCTGTGGAGCAAGATGGAGGAACACTTACCTGGGCTACACAACAGCCTCTTACCCACCGTCCCTGCCTGCTTCAGAATCATCAACAATCTCTCCTCCATCCCTGCCTGCTTCAGAATCATCAACAATCTCTCCTCCA
>NW_006408552.1:8011171-8033266 GCF_000296735.1 Chrysochloris asiatica | reverse complement strand
TCCCTGCCTGCTTCAGAATCATCAACAATCTCTCCTCCATCCCTGCCTGCTTCAGAATCATCAACAATCTCTCCTCCAGTTGGAAGCTCATTTGAACATCCCCCTCAGTGATCCAGGAATGAATTTCTTTCCTAGTGTACCACATAAAAACCCTATCAGCACACTGGTTCTCAACCTTGTCTTCAACTTGGAATCACCCAGGGTGTCTTCACAGATAAATACCTAGATTCAACGTCCACAATGGTCTCATTTATATGGTATAGGGTGTGAAGTGCCGTTGAGTTGGTTCAGAACTCACACACAATACTCCAAGAGGATCATAAACCAGCATGGGAAAACCAAAAGCATAATGCTTCTAGAAGAGCACACACAAAAAAAAGATTTCTGTAACGTGGTGTCAGCGCTATAGGATCAGCACTGGACTGTGAACCACAAGGTCAGTAGTTCAAACCTGCCAGCTGCTCCTTGGAAACCCTAGACAGGGTCACTATGAGTCAGAACTGACTGGACAGCACTTCACAACAGGGTAAGTAAAGATTTTTTTAAAAGGGCACAAAGACATGAAACAGAAAAAGAAAATGAACTGACAGACAATGGGCAAGTATTCCTATTAGTATATTTGGCAAAGGACTCAGATCTAAAATAAATGAAGAAAGGCGGCTATAAGTATGTAATGAGAAGATAAACAACCCAATTTAAAAGACAGAGGACTTGAACAAACACCTCACAAAGGAAAACAGTGCCCAGCACCATTAGTCATTAGGATCAAACCAGAGGAGATACATACTGACAACTGAAAGGGAGAGCATTAATGAGTAGCTCAGTGGGGGACTCTGCCCCTCATGTGGAGGAGACCAGGGCTCAAATGTCCAATGCAACCCAGGCACAGCTACCACCTGTCAGTAGAGGCCAGTACGTTTCTATGACGCTAAAAAGGTTGTAGCAGTGCTCCCTGACTAAGACAGACTAGGAAGAAAGGCCTGGTGATCTAGTACCAAATATCAGCCAATGAAAACTTACAGATCACAGTGCGCCATCCTGCAACCAATCATGGCGATGGCTAAGGATCAGGCAGCGTGTCATTCCTCTGTGCATGGGGTCACCAAGAATCGGGGCCTGACTCAACATCAGCTCACAATTTTCTATTTTCCCTACAGATTTTTCTCCCTTCTTCAATTGCCAATCATAATCAAATTTCTTGACCATAATTCGAAACTCTTTGCAGAGATAGGGGAAAAAATGGACTCTGGGGGAGAGTTTATGGTTACTAATATGTATCCTTAAGCAGTCGTGTTCAATCAAATCTTTTCATTCAGCTCAGCAAAACAAACCAGAGAGTTAACCAATTCCATAACCTTGAATCCTGATGCTACAGTAATTTTGCTTTCTGCGCCTTTAAAAGTGCAATGTTTTCATTTCTTGGCTTAAAAGTGCTGATCCAGACAGCACAAGACAACAGAAGCACTGTGAATATTTGCAGGAAAAAAAAGGAAACGTGAGAGATTAAAAAGACAACTCCCTCACCAGGCCCAAGGTTGCAATGCTTCCTGGTCTTTTGAACAAGAGCTTCTTGGAAATAATAACAACAAACCTGAAGATTCACTAAAGCCAGGGTCTACAGAGGACTGTTCTGTCAACTATCCACAGAGCGCTGAGTGGTTGAAGGCAAATGAAACTGACCTCAGAGAGTGGAGTAAGAAAGGAGTGATGAAATCACCTACCATACTCATTTACAAAGAAAGAAAACATGACTTGCTCACTGGGATGTGGTGCAGGATGCTGGTAGCAGGTCCAACTCCTCTAGTTCAGTGAGATTCCTCTTCCCCTCCCCTCCCTTTCCCCCCACACATACCTTAACATGGTCCCTTGCTGACACTCAGGAAAGACCCTGGAGCCAAGTGGTTCTTGCTAGAATCAACACCCTCCAGACACACTGCTTCTGAGGTCCCACCCACCCACCCTGCTGTTGCGCTGCAGCATCTCACCGCTCTCCAGGTGATTTCGAGGCATTTCAGGAAGCTTGGCTGCACTTTCTATGGCTAGCTGGGACTACTCATCCATTTCACTACCTACCATTACAGGGTAATGAGTTGCTTCTTATACAACGCCAGCGGACTGACGTGTGAAGCTCAACAGTCCATTACTTGGCCACTGAGTCATTTCTAGCGCACTGTTACCGTGTCACGTTCTTACTTTTCTTAAGCATAGCAAACAGAAAAGGTTTGGCTTCCTGCAAGGTCTTAGAAGCACCAAGAAAGCCAACAGTAACAAAGGCTGACATTTAGAGAGCATTTATTGGTTGCCAACCCTTGGTCTCAGTGTTGTTGCCATTAAGTGCCACGGAGTTGATTCTGACTCATAGTGACCCTGTCTAGGGTTTCTGAGGAGCAGCTAGTGGGTTTGAACTGCTGATTTCACCATTCAAACCGACCTTGCAGTCCAATGTGTTATCCTGCAGTGCCACACCAGGCAGGTATGAATGAATACCAGGTCTCAGTGTATGTATGTATTCAGTCCTCATAGCTACCCGAGGAGAAGGAATTTTCACTACTGTTCCCATCTTACATATGACGAAACCGAGTAACTCAGTGGTCACACATTCCAGTAATGTATAGGGGTTAAGGGCTAGGAACACAGTAGTGAGCAAAGCAAACGGAGTCTCATGCACTTACTTCCAATGGAAAGAAATGTAGCAATAAAACTTTTAAAAATTAAAATGTATAGTTAAGATAGAAATAATTGCTCTACAAAAAGCAGACAATGGAGTAAGGGAGAAAGAGTGTCCTCCAATGCATTTAGGGTAGACTGGAGACATAGTGGCATTCTGGAAAATTTTGGATGAAGTGAGGGAATGAGTCTGGAGGACACCGGGTGAAAAGTATAGGATCAACAGTGAAAAGGCCATGTGGTTGCCCTGGGCAGAGTGGTGGGCTGCTGGCACACCTGAGCAGAGTAGCCAGAATGCCAAGAGGGAGACACAGGAAGTGAAATTGACTGGGGTTTACACTGCCCAAGATTGGACCAACAAAACAGATCCTGATCATGGCTAATCCTCTTCAACAATGTCTCTTCTTGCTGGCCTGACAAGACAGTCATCAGCCCACAATATACTTGGGTCCCCTCCTGCTGCTGCTGGAGATGCCTGACATCTTCTCAATCCTCCACAGCTTTCTTGTAGTGAACTCGATTTCACCTTGGTTGGCTTTCTTCTGAACAAAGCCTAGTAAATGGTGTGGTTCTATTCCCTCCTTCCTCAAAACATTTCATAACCATTTCTGCTGCAGTCCCCAAAGATCCTAATAAATCTCCTTGCAGTACGCTGGACAGCTTTCTTCTTTTCCCATAATCACAGCGGAAGCTAGCTGACTTTTTAAGTAGAATTTTTCTTCCCTTACAAGCGATATACTGACTTCTTACAAAATTCTGTTTTTTTCTCTCCTCAGCTCCGCTAAGGCGTTAACTACTACATGCCCCAGCAATTATTTCATTTCCAAGAAAAATGCCTTTGATTTAAGCAAACCTAATAATCTGGACTTGCAGATTTGCTCAAAAGATAAAATGGGCATGATTTGGGCTATAAAAGGATTTCTCACTTTAGAAAATGATTCATAATAGCACTGCTATAAATGGCAAGCTTGCCTATTTCATCTGATATTTAGGTGTCAATTCTTACACAAATCTCTGAGGACAGAGGTATTGGGGTCAGGTGAAGTCAAACCCTACAATGAGATCTTTGCAAGAGCCAGGCGTGGATTCCTACCATATGATTCTTGGGAACATCATATTTTAACCACCACAAATCTGGAATCCTATAACCCTCTACTGTAAACAGCTGTGATTTCTAGAATGCTGTGCCTCGACTCCACAAACAGAAAGAACTCTAAAAACCCACCAAACCAGCCAGCCTCCTACTCTCTTCTAGCTGGGATTTGAGACTTCTCATTGTTCAGGTAGTCAGCTTATCTGCTTTCCAGGTCTCATCCACGTGTTTCCATGGAAAACTGCTGCCACTGTTCTCTGCCGTTACTTACAGAACTCTTCTTGGACATCTTCTATGCTCACGCAGTGTGATCATCAATTTGCATGTCAGCTCCTTTCAATTGGATTCCATCCAACCAGAATTACAGCTGCCTCTCTCTAGGAGAAAGTAAAGTAATTTTTCCCTTCCACAGTGCTAGGGTCCCTACCAGAGAATCAACCTGTCACTCTGCTTGCTATTAATTATCCAGAGCGCCGCCACTGTTTCCCTTCCTTCATAAAGCCCTGAACCATCTTCCATCCCCCTGTGATTAGCAGCAGTCCTCATGATGCCGCTCATCCAGCGAACCGACGCATCAGGCACAGATGAGGACCAATGACAAGAATCATTGAAACCAAACACTTAGCTACAAGCCAAATCTCTTGTACAAAAATAAATGCATTCTGAAGTTAAAGGTTTGTCTTATACATTTCTAAGGCAGCAGATCTCCCAGCTGCCCCTCTAAAAGCCACAAGGTTAAGACAGGATTCCTGATACCTAAGTCCCTTTAGCCACAAGATAAGCCTGTGCTTTCTTGTTTCCGTGGTGATGGCAAAGATCTTCCCCGCCTCCTCTGTATGACAAGTCCCCCCGGCATTTAAAGGCTCCGATTAAATCATCCTGCAGTCTCCCCTACTTCGTGTTGTATCAGACTCAGGAGAGGGAACAGGATGGAGAAAAAGTCTCAAACGTTTCATGTGAGACCCAGCTGAATAAATTGAAGTTTATTACTCTGATGACTTGGGGGATACAATGACTGTCTTTAAAAAAAGGAAAGAAAGAAAGAAAAGAAACTCTCAAGGGCTTGAAGAGTGAAAAAGGAAATTAGATTTATTCAATATGACCCCAGAGAGTAAAACAAGAACCAATGGGCCCCCTGGCAACTACAACGAGAGAGCTTTCACCTTCAATATAAAGCAGGAACTTTCTAACAGAAAAATGGAGCTGTTCAAAGAATGCATATCCGGCAAGGCAGGGTACCCCATGTCTGTAGAGGTGGGACAACCACTTGCAAGAAATGTAATAATGTGCCTGACAACCCCTGCAAGAAAAACAGTTAAGAGGATCTCTAAGCTTCCTTCCAAGCCTAAAATTCTAGACAACTAATCACTAAGTGTTTTAAGTGCCTGTCCTCTTCTCATCACATTTGAGAGAATTGAGGTGTGAAGCCACCGCCATGAGCCTCCACTGTCCACTTCTACAGCACACGCCCACACTGCCAAGGATTAGGGGGAGGCATTCCATCAATTCCCTGGAATGGGAAAATGAGCCGTGTGGGGGAGAAGCTCATCACCATGGCAGGCAGAATACCATCTCGCCAAAGAGGACTATGTCCTCCTTCTTGGAACCTGGGAATGAAGGAGAATAGATGCTGTAGGCGGAATTAAGGTTGTAAACCAGATGCCCTTGAACTAAGAAGATTATCATAGATTGCCCATGTGAGTTCAATGTAATTGCAAGGCTCCTCAGAAGCAGAAGAGGAAGACATAATTATGGAAGAGGGAATCACAGAGACCTCTCATGAAAAGACAGATTATTGTATCTCTTTCAAATTGCTGTCCCACCTTTGATGACATGAAGTTGAACTGCTGTAGCTGGTTATACATTGTCAGACAGAGCCACAGGCCAAGGAATGTGGACAGCCTCCACAAGCTGGAAAAGGCAAGGAGTCGATTCTTCCCTAAAGACTCCAGAAAGGCACAGAGTCCTACCAACATCTTCACTTTAGCCCAATGAGAACCATGTTAGGCTTCTACCCCACAGAGCTGTTAAGATTTGTGCTGTTTTGGGCACTTCCTCACAAAGTTGGAAAAAGAAATACCACATGTCTTAGCAGTCCCTCTGCTAGGTATACATCCACAAGAAATAAGGATCAAAACACGAGAGATACAGGCACACTGATGTTCATCGCAACACTATTCACAACAGCAAAAGAAGATGGAAACGGCCCAAATGCCCATCAATGGAAGAGTGGATAAACAAACTTTGGAAAATACACATGATGGAATACTATGCAACGCTGAAGAATACCGATGAATCTGTGGAACATCTCATAACGTGGATAAACCTGGAAAAAGACATTATGCTGAATGAAAGAAATCGATCATAAAAGGACAAGTATTGTATGAGACCACTATTACAAAACAACTTAAGAAAAGGTTTCCATACTAATAGAAACATTTTTTGATGGTTACCAGGGGTGGGAAGGAAGGGAAAGTAATTCACTGGCTAGACGGTAGACACATGTTAACTCAGGTGATGGGGAGGGTGCTATATCAGAAGAGAGAGGCTGGCAGAAGAATGATGGAGACAGACGAAGACAAGGGCTGGAGGGGCAGAGGTCAATAGTGATATATACACAATGTTGGAACAAGAGTGTTTCTTGTGTGTAGATATCTAGACACAGACTGAATGGGTATGAGAAGAAGAATGGAATACATATATATTTCTATATCCCATAAATGTATGGGTTTGAAAGAGGCTATTGATACACAGATAACCAAAGGGAGGAAGAAGGCGAACTGTTGTTACAGGGAGAGGGTTACAATCATTGAGATGAAATAAAGCGTATGATGTGTTGAATATAAAACTATGATCATGTCTGTAAACTTAAACTCGAGTCACAATTTAAAAAAAAAAATCACACACACACACACACACACAAAAGACTTGTGTTGTTTTAAGCCACAAATTTTGTGGCAAAATTTATTACCAGAGCAAATAAGAAACTAATACATGCACCAAAGATTATGATCTACCCATACATTCCCTGGGAGAATAGGTAATATTTTATGAATATTTAAATATTTACATCATTAATAAAAGCTTCGTCATGAGAGGTACAGATTTAGTGGAAGACGGGGTTTCTATTCAGACCAACATAAGCTACTTTAGCAATTCGTTTTTGGTTGCCATGTCTCACAGTCATGTGAAATGCCCAGCAAATGTTTGGTGGCCTCAACAAATGTTTGGTGGCTTGAATGGAAGAGTCAACGTTCAAATGCTATTTTTGGTCTCCTGTGCCGGAGACAAAAAGACTCTCACACTATCGTGTACATGGCTTTATCACTCAGCAATCTACCCAATGACTAAACATGTGAATGACTGCTTTCCCACTGCTCCCTGTGGAGCTTCTGTAGCTAGTCAAAACCAGGACAGTTTGTACAAGTGGGCTTCAAAACCTTCTTGGGAAAATGGAATAAAAAGATACTGGAATTTTTCCCAAACTCTGTAAAGCCCCTTCGTGCATATGGGTGTGTATGAGAGGGAAATGGAGAATGAGTGCCTTTCAAATCATCTGTATTTCCTTTCAAGAAGGTGTCAGGCATTCCTCCAGATTATACTCTGGAGGACCGATTTCACCTCTCCCTCCCTTCTACCCATCCCACACAAAGCATAGATGATTTCCCTCCACACTAGAAAGCCTGAAGAGAGAGACTGAAAACAATCACCACTACTGTTTGCCTTCCTCAGGGTGGCTGGCCTCCACAGAGACTAGAATGCTGTCCAACTTGTCTGTCCTCATTTCCCCTAAGAGTTATGGGCTGAACAGGAGCAAGCAGCTAAAATGCCGTAAGTTACCATAGAGGACCACAAGCATAGTCCAACAGCCAACTCACACAGTCTCTACCGCCCACCCCAAACTGTTGGTGGCAAGATGCCACCAGGAATGCTTGGTCAGCTGGAGTCAAGCAGCCACTCCACAGCCTCTGCTCCCCATTACCTGTTGTTTATTTTAATGGGGAGCATTCTTTCAGAATGCTTGGGCCTGGCCCCATGTACACACAGCCACCCAGACTCTTGTTTTACACTCCAAATCAAAGGCACATTCAGTTTCATTTACATACAAGCTGAGTTTCTCCTCTTTGGAAGAAAGAAAAAAAAGTTGGGAAAATATTATGAAACAGATAATATGCAATTGTGGGAAAGAAGAGGCTCTTGAAGGAATATTTTTTACATAGCCACATGTTGTTGTGTGCCATCAAGTCGGTTCAGACCCATAGTGACCCTGTGTAGGGTTTCCGAGGAGCGGTTAGTAAGTTTGAACCACCGACCTGGTGATTCATACCAACTTTGCTGTCACATAGATGCTTAATATTTTTAAAACTTAGACATTGTGACGTGTTTTAAATTTAGAACTTCAGAGATTTAAAGTACCAATTTCAACAAAGGCCTTAATTAGAAAACTAAAGAAATGAAAATGCGAACATGCCACAACTAACAGAAAAGGACTCAATGATGGCTTCCACACAGACTGTCATAGTGGACACCCTCTTTAACTGTCCGCCACACAGCCTTGTGACTACGAACGTGTTCCAGAGCCATACTGTCTCCTTAGACATCACCACCTCTATCAAATACTACAAAAAATGCTGGCCAGCTCTGAGTTTTGTTCATATTCAAAATGGAGTGCTTAGAGTACCTCACAGCAATGAGCAAGAACTTGAGGGCAGTGCAGGCTGCAGAGGGCTGCTATGTGTCAGAAACGTCTTGATGGCACAACAACAAGGCTATTGCTGTTAAGTACCGCCGAGTCAGTTCTAACCCATAGTGGCCCTGTATAGGGTTTTCAAGGAGCGGCTGGCAGGTTTGAACAACCGACCATGTGGTTCAAACTGACCTTGCAGGCCAGTGCATTATCCCGCAGCATCACACAAGGCTGTTAGGAAGATTAAATGAGTTACTAAACACCACTCACATCTAAAGTGCCTGGTAGAAAGGAGCTCTGCACCAACATGTGCTGCTCATCACGGTGCTCACACTGGTCACAACACCATCCTGGCATTCAGTGCGGCTCTAAGAACCCAAAATGGCCTCTTATCCCTCCAGCGTGACAATTCACCTAGCACTGCTGAACAGGAAAGACTCTGTCTTTTAGGTAGAGTTCACTGAGAATATGATCCTCTAAAGAAACTCGGAAGCTCAAGTCTCCATAGGCTTCATTTGCCCTTTCTGAGAACCGATGATCTGTAAGGAATCCTCCCCCAAGTAGAACACTCCACTGGCCCATAACATATCTGTTCCTAAGCTCCAGTCTGGTGTAACTGTAGGATAAGCGCAGGATACAGGTTGGCGATTCTAGCTCACCAGCTACTCCTTGGAAACCCTATACTGAGTCGCTAGGAGTTGGAACTGACTCCACGGCACTTAACAACAATGACAACCTCCAGTATATGTCTTTGATTGCCTTCTGATAGTGCTTCCAGAACAACTAGTCACCTCTCAGAAGCTATCTACCCAGCAGACAAAGCGGTCAGCACTTTAGCCACTGAGTGCTTTCAAAGTCAGCTGTTTAAAAGTCTTCTTTCGGCCACGAGCAGATTACAATTACTCTGAAAATTTCTGGAACCACGGTTTCTGCTTATGCGTCAATAAAAATGATATGAGCCAAAGAAGGCACTACAACAATTGCTTTAGTGTCCCGACATTAAATGTAAATGGGGTTACTGAGATAAGACTACTGAAGGCAGGCTTCATTCTAAATGACAGTTGGTTTCCTCCGGAAAAATCTCAGGCAATGGACACAACTCGGAACAGTAATAGAAGGATGTGACACAAACAGGTCTCAAGAATAGCATTAAAGGAGTCTTTGAACCTTGTGAAATAAAGCTACATAAGAAGAACAACTACAAAATATCCATATGACCTAACTGCTGCAAACTACCCCAAATCCATTTTAAAGATCACCAAAATAAGTAAGTGGAGGGGCACACTATGACCATCGGCTGGAAGACTCTAGATAAGCAAGCACTCATTCCCAAACTGATCTACAGATTTAATGCAATTTCAGTCAAAAGCCCAGCAGGATGATTCGAAAATTTGTATGGAAAAAAAAGTTATTAAAAGAGACAAAACAAGATTGAAAACAAAAATCACACTACTCAATTTTAAGGCCTGGGCTAGGATAATCAAGACAGTGTGGTACTGTCAAAAGTACAGCCACCTGACTCACCAGGGCAGACTAGATCATCTTTAAATAGACCCATACATCTACAGACAACTAATTTTTAACAGAGGAACAAAGGCAATTAACTGGAGAACAGAAAGTCCTTTGGATATTCATATTAAAAAATACAACTTCAATCCACACGTCACACCATATACAAAAATTAACTCAACATAAAGCACAGACACTAATTGGGACTACTAATTGCAAGGTCAGTGGCTTGAACCCACCAGCCGCACTGAGGGAGAAAGATGAGGCTCTCCACGTGAAGATTTGCTGTTTTAGAAACCCTAAGGGGCAGTCCTACTGGATCCTAAAGGGTAGCTATGAGTCAGCATAACAACAACGCTATGTTTATTTTTTAAAGTCAATCCCGCCCAATCTCACAAAATACATGTGTAGCATTTTGTGAGAATTAGGTTATATTTTAACTATAAAGCATCACACATAACACATACCACATATTACACACAAAATGTACGCTCTGGAAATTGTTATTTGCTCAAAACCAATAATCATTTGTTGTAGGACTGCAGCAAAGACTGGTTTTGTTTCCTTCCATTTTGTACATGGGAAAAACTGCTGAACACAGAGTAAGGAACCAAACTAGAAATTTGCTTGGGTTTTTCCTCCTCTATTTTTTAAGGAAAGAAGTAGGGACTCTTGGTGTGGCACTATATGATAAACACTGAACTGCGAACCACAAGGTCAGCAGATTAAGCCCACCAATCACTCCTCGGAAACCCTGTACACAGGGTTGTTGTGAGTCAGAACCGACTGGACAGCACTCACCATTACCACCAACAACAAATATATTAGGAAAAAACTGGTTATAAAGCAGGCACAGAAAGTGCTTGTATAAATGGACGTGAAGAAAGCAAATGTCTTCAAACACATACAATCTTTAACACAGAATTATCCGGAGAACCACAAATAAAATTTTCTCCCAAGAGAAATGTACTGAATACTTCTAACCTGTCTGCCCAATAGAGAAAATAATGTATACTGTTAATCATACCTCAAAAGAACTCTGGAAAGAAAAGTGAATTTAAAATAAGACCAAATCTTCCTACTATTCCTCACAACCAAAGAGAAATCTGAAAATACCTTGTCTCTTTTCTCCTGATTTTAACACACTGGGAATGACTTGCTCCTGTCCAGCCCTAAATGCTGAACCATCCATCCTTCAGAGACCAGTCCTGTCAATCAAATCCACCCTCAAATGCCAGCTGCTATACAATCACACAGTCCAGCAACTTCTCCATGCTAGGATGGAAGGACACCAACCACATGGTGGATCAGCCACGTTCCTTCCAACCCACCTTCCAACAATCAGAGAAACTGAATGGGGCAATGCATGTGTGAGTGAGTTTAACAGGTTAAATGTTCCCTGTCAAAGCCAAGCTGCCTTCTTAAATATAAGACTGTCCTTAAACAGACTTCTCAACTGTGATTCGGACGTCTGCATTTAGAATCCTGTGCCAAGTGTGACATAATGAGGAAGTAGCATTCCTTAACTTGAGTTTCCATACAGAAACCTAGGACTGTTAAAACTTACGGAGCAAAACAGAAAGGTAACATTTTTCCCTCCTGGTGTGATGCTATAGAATCAGCACTGGACTTCAAACCATAAGGTCATCAGCTAAAGCCCACTAGCTGCTCTTCAGAAACCCTATATGGGTTTCGATACCACTTAACAACAATATGAAACAATAAAAGCTGACAATTATAATAAGCTTCACCCACCACCCAAGTACCCAAAGGAGTCATTCTCTGCAGAACATGAAGGTGGAAGTCAGCCAAACCCAAACCCAACCCAATGTCCATCGAGGCCATTCTGACTCATAGCAACCCAGTATAGGGGGGTGTGGAGGCTATAAATCTTTATGGGAGCTGACAGCCTCATCTGTTCTCCTGTAGAGCAGCTGGCAGATTTGAACTGCTGATCCTGTGGTTAACAATCTAGTGCTTATCTTACAGCAAAAGCAGCCTACGACATCCCAAATAGCCAAGCCAATACGTCACTCTCCAATTCTTTAATTGCCAAGAACATTTATAACTACAACATACAACCAGTAAAAAGCTTAATTATAACAGTGGGCATTTTAATTGTTTTCGGAAAACTAGCCAACAACCTGTGGTATAGAGCTTCAAAGGATGCAATCTCACGAGCTAATTAAGATCTAAACTCTGACAAACTGTAGCCCTCACAGTGATATTCACTTAGAAGCTGAACATAAGTAAGGTATATAAAGGGATAATTTAGAAATTACTGACGGGAATTAGGGGACTTGTCTAATTCGATTTTGCTTTGGTTTTTGACAACAGGGAGCCAGAAAATTATTTTCATCCAATTTGGAGGGCTGGCCTTTCACAAGAGAATCCCATGTGCCACGTACATTTAAGTCATTTAGGAATCCTTTATAGCAGACTTGGTTGAGGTAGCTAGCTTGGGAAGGCTCAGGCATTTTTTAGATAATCCTAAAGGAAGGGAAAAAAAAAAAAAAAAAAGAGTTGGGTGCTTTGTATATTACAAAGGAAATCAAGTGAATCTGGTCAGTGGATCCAGCTCCAAGGGAAGGGGAAGGGTCTTCTGAGAAACAAGAGAGGTAGCATTTTGCCTGTTTTGCTTCATTTTGAACTCCCCCATCCAACACTGCCACTCTCACTTTAATAAAGTTTAGAGCTCTGGATTATTTTTATCTAAAGGACAAAATCCTCTTGGTGAGAAGATTCAATTGAAAGCAAAGTTTCTTTTCTTTTGGTCTCTCAACTTTGGGTTGGAGCATGCTTGCCAGGAACTTGGAAAACAAATACCTCTCATTACCTGCAGTGCGGACGACTGTCCTTTCTGCCACTCAGCTGACTACCTGAAGAAATGTGCACATTTCTCCGGCCTCATGAAAGACTCTGATTTGCCATCTTTGAAGCTGAGAAGTCTCTCGGGTACAAACTTGCCCAGACTACTGGAATGACCAGGTGGGTGAGACATGACAATGAAAACGTCACTGCAGAAAAATGTCTGGTTGTACTTCGACACTCTTTGACCCACTGTCACCTCCAGCAGGACCAACTCATCCCCTTTGGTGTCAACTTGAACCCCACCCGGACTTAGACACAGCACTCATGACAAAATCCCTTCCAGTGATTCACACCAATGATTTTAAATCCCGAGTCCCCGGGTAGTACAGACGGTTCATTTGCTTGGTTGCTAAGTGAAAAGATTGGGAGGTTCAAGTCCACCAAGAGGCAACTAGGAAAATGTATCCACTGACAACCCTCTGGAGCACATACAGCTCTGGTCTGGCACACAAGGACAAGATGTCACCACGTGTCAGAATCAAGCCGACAGCCATCAGGTTTTAAGCTGACCTCCAGACGCGCTAGTATGCTACCCAATTCCTAGTAAAGCCACAAAAGAGCCTGTCTGGTTTTTCAAGGATTAATGCCACCTAAAAGGAAAAAAATGAGTTTTTTAAACCTTTCCTCTCTGCCCTCACGTTAAGTCTACCTGGCCATTATGCACCTTTGTGCAGCTTTGAGTTGGCTGAGTTGGCTCACTCCAACAAGCCCCAGAGCAATTGGCCCTCAGCAAGGCCCTACTGCCACCACTATATCAACACACAGCAACCCCAGGGGACAGACAGAATGGTACTGCCTACTTTCACGCTAGGGTTTCCTGGACTGTCAATAGTTAAGGACAACAGTCTCATCTTTTTCCCTCAGAGCGGCTGGTGGGTTTCAACTGCTGACCTTGCAGGTCACTTCACACTTCACACGCTATGACATCAACACCAGGGCTACATATGTCAGCAAGGAAGAAGGTACTTAATACACAAGCACCCAGCGTAAGGCAGTAAGGGCATCAGCTGAGTCACATCAGGATGCCTGAACTACTTTTGATGGCTCTGATGAACAAACATGAAACAAAAATGCTTTTGTCACTGTAGCAGTAACTGGATGGCATTCAATTAAGTCAGAATGAGAGCTGATTTTCTCAAAGGTATTATTAAGTCAGCAAGCAAAAATTCATCAAAAACATCTACAAAAAAAAGTGTCCTACGCCAACACTGAATACACAGTCACAAAATATGCCTTCATTATGTCTTTCCTCCCTGAGACAAGTATACGAAATACAAAATGTCCCACATTATGTCTTTCCTCCCTGAGACAAGTATACGAAATACAGAATGCAAACTGCCAGTACAAGATGGGGGCGTAACTCAGACCTAACGCATTGCACACAATAAAACAGGTTACTTGTTTATCCTGGCTGAGACACACAAGAGACTATAGATCTAACAGTCAGCATAGTGTAATATGAACACCCTTGTAAATGCCAATGCCCTCCCACTCAGAAACACACAGTTCTACACTCACTACACAACCACCATCCCCGGCCCCAAAGGATGTAATGTCTGGTCATTAACAGTCTCCCACATCTTAGCACCAGACTCTCACAGTCTGAACGCATCATACGACTTCTGAACAATCACCCCAGCTTTTCTGTTTCTATTCGCTATCCATGAGCAGGAGAGGAAGACTCAGAAAGGTTTCTTTTCTTAGTCACCCTGGAGAAAGAGTTTAAGAGAACTGATCCGTCTTTTCTGGGATTAGGTTTCTGCTGATTTGAAGAAACCAGAGATCAGACATCACAGTGTCCTCATTGAACCATTCAGATCTGACCAGAACAAACTGGGCTTTCACAGAGACTCAAAGATCAAACATGTCACTCACAGGGTCCTTCTAGAATCTTAGAGACAACCTACACAGCAAAGGACCCAGAGAAATAGGTCCTACAGTCAACGTCCTTGACCAATACTTGGGAAATCCCACATGCTGAGACTCTAAAGCCGCTGTTTTCACAGGTCTTCATCATGGAAGTAAGGACCACTGGAGATGATACTAGAAGGACTGATGGTACTGTAGGTTAAGCACAGGTCTGCTAACTACAAGACTGAAACCCACCAGTAAGATTTACAGTCTCAGAAACCCTAGGGAACACTTCTACTCTGTCCTATAGGGTCGCTTAGCCAAAGTTGATTCAACAACAGTGAGTTTGGCTTATTCACTAGGTGGATGATACACAATGACATGAATAAGTAAGGGAAAGGGCTCTCTCTCAAATCTACTGCACAAAGCAGACATGTGCTAACTTGAGAGAAACGTGGTTTAAAAGTAGCAGATCAAAAATGGTGCTGCTATTGGGTCCACGTTTTGAGTAAGTTTTTTGGGTTTTTTTGGAAGATATGTTTTCTTACCAACTGGGGCCCTGTCAGACTGATTCAGCTATGTCAATCCATTAGGAAATGTATCTTCAGCATCCAGAATGGGGCCTGGCATTCAAATAATTGGATGCACTCAAAAATGTGTTGAATAAAATAACACCTGGAATCCTGGTGTGATGCTGTTAGATTAGCACTCGGAATCCCTATACAGGATTACTATGAGTTGGAAACAACTCAATGGCACTTAATAACAACAATACACACACTTTTGTAGTCCTGGTGTGGGGCTGTAGGATAAGCATTGGACTGATAAGCTAAAAGTTGGTGTTTCAAACTCACCTGCTACAATTCAGAAACCCTATACATACATGCTGTTATGAGTTGGAACCCACTCCACGGCACTTAACAACAAAGTTAACACTTTGTTAACATAGTGCCCATTGTGAGCCCCGCACCATGTTGACCATGTCTACATTCTTAAGTTTCTTGATCCCTCACAAAAACCTAGGTTAGTACCCTAAAAACAAAGTCAATCCCATGATGAAAAGCAACAACTGGTATTGACTGGGGCAAATCTGTAGAAAGAGCAGGCAGATGAGGTCTGATCGTTAAAGCACACAAGGAAAGAACCTCAGCAACCCCTCCCTGGCTGATCTCCTGTCAGGAAATGGGGGGGAAATTCTCGCTTTTTAGAGTTAACTAAAAGAAAACAGCTTTTAAAAATGTGACGACTGCTCGCGTCAAGAGCGAGTCAGGTGTTCCCCATCAAGAATAAGCAAAGGAAATGAAAAAATTCCAGGAAAAGAGCCGCATCAGAGGCTGCAGAGACTTGGGCCCTGACCTCCCAGGGCCTTTACTGTTGGTTTCCTGGGAACATACCAGCCTTTGTGTTTGGCTGAGAGCAGGATCTTGGCCCTCCTTTACCTTCCAATATGCACACTATCATGTAACCGAATGACGGGAAGTGTAATCTCATCACACAATACAACACAGCAGCTGTGAGTTCCTAGTGAAAGGACAGCGGCTCAGTTCAGCTGCACACCTGCAATTATTTAATGTCTAGTTAAGCCTGTCTCCATTTAATAAATTACTTGATAATTACAAAAAGAATGGACAGAAAACACATAAACCACAATCGAGAATTAGAGAGAACGGTGGGAAATAACAAACAGGGGTGGAGAAAAGCTTCTTACAAAAGGTTCGGAGAAGGACTAAATAATGGGGACCAAGGAAATTGGTAATTTAATTTGACATATGCGTTACAAACACCATGTTAGGCACCAAAGAGCATCCAAGGTTGCCCTGGCCTGGCCCTGTGGTTGGTGTGCTCAGCAGGCCACTTGAGGGAAGAAAGGCTGAAAGACTAGGATAGAGATCCACTCTTCCAGCCAGTTTAAGAACTACGGGATTATCTATTTCCCTTTTCACTTACTAACAGAATAGACAGTTCCCAGACGCTCCAACACACAGCTTTCATCTGTCTAGAAAACCAGAACAGAAAGTGCTAAAACAATACAAATGTAGACGCAATATCCAAATCTCATTTTCACCAGCTATTTCCTGAACTGCACTCAAAATAAATTTATTTTCCTTCTAGCTTTACTTCTCCGGCTGTCCTCTGGTGAAATAAAATTGCCAGAAGGAAGAAAACAAAAAGAAAAGGTAGAGAACTAAGAAAGAAGAGTAAAGTGGAAGAATCTGCATGCTCCACAGATCAGACGATTGACTCTTAAAGAATATACAACTTCTCTTGAATAGACCCATTCGAAATTGTTCACCTGAATTTTCACTTGGATCCAAAACAAAAGCCACAACTTCTTGGTATTTAATCCTTTCTGGTTGGGCCATCAGTGGCAACAAGCCAGGATTGCTAAAATGACATGCATTCTTTCCAGGGAGCAATTTTGCAACATGGAACTGAGCCAAGGAACACTGTCCCAAAATCACAGAAGGATCCAATCCCCTAAATTGACCATCCATCCTTCCGCCCAGCCAACTTCTCATCCATCCGTGCATTCATTCTACAGAATTCATTAAACATCATTTGCTATGAACCACAAGGTTGGCAGTTCAAACCTACCAGCTGCTCGCTGGAAACCCTACAAAGGGTCACTATGAGTTGTAAACGATTTGACGGCACTTAACCCCCTATGAGTTGGAACCAACTTGATGGCATGCAACAAAATAACAAGTATTGTAGGAAAATTAAGATCTAGAATCAGTTACTTCAAGCAGTACAAGGTAGCATTGTACAAAATAAAATCAGTACTGTTGTTGTCGCTGCTAAGTGCCATCAAGTCGGTTTTTATTCACAGCAACCCTGTATAGGGTTTCCGAGGCTGTGAGTCCTTATGATTTGCAGTCCAGTGCTTATCCTACAGTCACTACACTCTTTAGCAGTAACACGATTACCACGTATATTACCAGGCTGAATTGAGAGAGGCACAAACACCTATGAGTAAGCTTTATCAGAAGGAACACCCAACACCTTTCAGTTTCCAAAGCTGAGAAGAAAAAAGAGCGGAGGACATTCTAGGCATAAAAACACACACATAAGCAATGGCACAGAGACATAAAAGCAGAAGTCAGAATACCAAAGTATCTGGAAGTGCACCCCGGCTCTAACTCCCACAAGGTGCATGACTGTGAGCTAATGACAAACTCTCTGATGTTGTGTTTAATAATCTAACCAGACAATGTTAGTCAGGCACCTGGAGTTATGTCTACCAATGTAGGATGACTGCTACTGAGAGACCTTGTGACTGCACTGGCTGTAGGGGAGAGGAGGTCTAGGACTGAGGTGAAAATGAGATTCTGGAGCTACAGTGTACAGAGCCTCACATGACACACTCGTCACCAAGCTGCCACCTTGTTGATTCTGACTCATGGTAAATGTATGTACACAGAGTTGCGTGAGCTTTTCAAGGCTGTGGCCTTTCCCTAAAGCAGATTTTCAAGCCTTCCTTCCCAAGCACCTCAAATTGCCAACCTTGTTATTACAGTCCAAAGTGCTTAGCCATCTGTACCACCAAGGAAATCCTTAGGTGGAATTTCTAGAAGAGAGTCTTCTATGGGCGACAGGAAGACTCTGAATGTTTATTAGGTTCAGTGGCAACACAATGTCTTGGAAAGAAGGAATGAAAAGATACTGGACTTTTTCCATGAACTTTCTGCAACCCTCTGATACAGACACTAAGGTTTCTCACAAATCACTGTGGTGGCCGAGCAGGGATGAGTCACCCAGGAGGTTACTGCAAGTGATGGGTCAGAGAATAAGGGGGTGCTAGAGGAACCAGTCGCTGGAGAAGGATATAATATTTGGTAGGGTGGAGAGTCAGACAAAAAGAGGAAGAACCCCTCCCCCCCCCACAAGACGGACTGGCCAAGTGGCAGTATCGATGGAGTCAAGCATGGCAACAGTAGTGAGGTTGGCCCAGGATCAGGCAGTGTCTCGTTCTGCTGTGCATAAGGTCGCTATGGATCAGTACCGACTCGATGGCACCTAACAACACCATCACCAGTGGGACCCGAAAGGACAGGATAGAGCCAAGGTACATTTCAGAAGTACAACAGCAGGATGTGGTGACCTCCCAAGATGAAACTGGTTTCAAAGAGGAAAATGACAAAGGATTTAATTAAGTTAGCAAGCCAGGTTACTATTTTCACACTCTCGAAACACTGCTCTACTTAATGAACTAATTTATATTCTAATGAATTTATATGCATGCATTAAAAATAAAAGTCAGCAAAACATGACTCAACAGACTAGCAATCCTGGCCCATAAACAACCTGAAGTTGATAGTTGGGAGTTGTTTTTGTGTCTAAGAGTACTGTATTAAAATTCGTAGTTCCACCTTGACCAGACCCAGGAGAGCAAACAGCTCCCTGACTCCCCTACCTAAGGGACTCTCCACTCTAATGAGCAGCTCTAAACCTGGGCTTGAAGGCAGAGCGTTAAAAGCCAGTACCTTTACATTTCTCCCAGGCTGAGGCATGGACATTCAGTGAGGAATCAACTTTCCCCTGCACAGTGGTGGCCCTGCAGGCTTCTGAAGAGAGGTGCCAAGCGTGCTGCTGAAAGGGGCCATAAAGGAGATGCTGGAGATGTCCTTCTGTGGGTGTCTTCATAACCTCCACAGCTTCTAGGGATTCCAAGGCTGTAAATCTATATGGGAGCAGACAGCCTCATCTTTCCTCCTGAAGAGCAGCTAGTGGTTTTGAACCACCGATCTGTGGTTAGCAGCCCAATACTTAACCTATTGTACCACAAGGGCTCCTTATTCAAGTAATAGGGAAGGGTGACCCAATTTTATATAGGACTCTGGTTATTCTGTTGTTAAGTGTTGTCAAACTGTACGTTGTTGTTGTTAAGTGCTGTCAAGTTGGCTCTGACTCATACCAACCCTGTATAGGGTTTCCGAGGAGTGGCTGGAGAGCTTGAATGCCGACCTTGTGGTTCAAACCGATCTTGCAGTCCAGCGTATTACCACAGCACCACACCACACCATGACTCCCATCAAGCTGTATAGCTGCGCTATATATGGTTTTCAAGGCTTGAAATCTTCGAGGGGGTAGAAAGCCTCATCTTTCTTCCTTGGAGCACTGGGGGAGAGGGAGGCTTGAACTGCAGATCTTGCGGTTCACAGTCCAGTACTTATTAAATGGAGCCACTGTGCTATAAGCTGACCAAAATCAAGCCATCCATCTGGCTTGAAAAGACGCAGCAAACCACTGATGAGAGCAACCAGGAGTTCTTTGCACATCGCCTATCCCTGCACACATTTCCTCAGGCACACCCACAAGCATAGGTTCTCTCCATGCCTCCCTTACTGGCCAGTAGCCCTTTCTACCTGTATAGCTGCCATTTCTAAACAATCCTGTCTTCTCATCTAGACTGTTCCTTAATGGAGAGCTAATTCAGTACTGAACTTGACCTCGTGGTTTGTGTGCCTAAGCAACAAAAATTCCATAAATGTTTGGGGTGAATGGCAGATTCATGGCAGAAACAGAACTCCAAAGAAGGTCTGGGAGGACCCATAAACTAGAGCAAGGCTTCCAAAAGGTAACATGCAAATAACCTGGGGATCATATTCAAATACAGACTGCTGAAGTCCCACCTGGGGAGATGCTAATTCAACACACCTGGGGTGAGGTCCATGAGGCTACATTTCTAACAAGATCACCCACCAGGAATACTGGTGTTGTGACTCTGGGATCCACATTCACTGTCCTTAGAATAACCTCCTATGCCTAGCGCAACCCTAAAAGAGAGCATGTGGCTGCCACCACCACTGTCAGATTTCACATGCATGCCGGTCACCGGATATCGAACGACTGCTTCCAGAAACACAGACTCTCCCACAAAGGTCTCTCCCTGGCATTTTTCCAAAGCACTCATCCACTTGCCTTCTTTCCCTGCCTTGGCGTCTTCTCTTTGTCCTTGCACCACTCCAACCACATCTGAATACTAAAAGCTGCAGCCTTTTGATTTGTGTGTCTCAGGAAAATGGCCCACTTCTCCAGTTACAGGTCTACCAACTTCCCCATAAAGAGCTTGCTCCACACAGCAATGAACAATGAGTCATCCACCCCCAGACGACCACCCATGAGCAACCAAGGGGCTAGGAGCTCCCTTCAGAGCTGCCTGCCAGCACCATACTGGTGGCCCCTCCTTGGTCCCTCACAAGTTCATCAGGCAAATGCGGAGCTTGGACCTGGTGTCAGGTTTCCCTATAGCTCAGATATCCTAGAAGTGTGTGATCTAACCCCTGGGCCACTAACAACCATTCCAGGTTTCGAATTTTGCTGCCACCCTCTTCCTACAACCAGACCCTGGCTGCTGCTAGTCCTTGCATTGAAGACATCACTGGAAAACATCTGGAGATAATGTCAGGAGACCTGGGGTCAAATCCCAATTCCACCACTGTTGTTGTTAGGTGCAATCAAGTCGGTTCCCACTCACAGAGGCCCTGCATAGAGTTTTTGAGGCTGTAAATTTTATAAAAGAAAGCCTCATTTTTCCTGTGGAGCAGCCAGTGGCTCAAACCTTGTGCTGAGAAGTTTAGTGCTTACCCTACAATGCTACTGCACCCATCCCCCACTCCAGTACTAAGGATGCCCTATATTTCACCTTCCAAGGATGATAACACTTCATTTTATGGGGAGATTTATTAGTGGAGGTTGAATGTTTCCCAAACTGCAAAATACTAAAGAAATCGTCACTTAGGATTTCCCTTCCATCCCTGTTTCACCTAGGAATGATTCCAGCCTGGAAATGCTGCCCTGTTGAGTAAATACCCTCAGTCAGCGGCATTACCCCATACTCCCACAGCTCACTGAGGGGTGGTGATGAAAACCTTCAGCCTTGCACTGGCAAATTCTGCTCAGGGAAGAGGCAGCCTACTAGTGCCTCACCTATCAACTTGCTTAATACCTCACACTCACTTGCTAAGGATTCAAATAGTGGCTTGAATGAATGGCTCCTTTGCATTTTAGTTAAATATGTTAAGTTCCTCACAAGGTAAAGAAAAGAGGGGTACAACACTTGATCAACAAAAGCCCAGGTTAATACTTCACCTCAGAAATCACAGCTCTTTACTACTATTGAGCCAATATTTATTGAGCACTTTTGAATTCCAAGGAGCCCTGAAGGTGCAGTGTGGTAAGCACTTGGCTGCTAACCACAAGTCTGGCAGTCTGAACCCATCAGCTGTTCTGTGGGAAAAGATGTGGCAAAATCCTAGCTTTGGAAACCCTACAGGGCAGTTCTCCTCTGTGCTCCAGTGTCACTATGAGTGGAAATCACTCCAGTGGGACACTTGTTGGATTTTGGTTTCTCGTGATCGAGGACTGCACTAGGAATGTTTACCACCGCAGTTACTCTTGCTAACCACACAGTGAG
>NW_006408552.1:7983407-8011071 GCF_000296735.1 Chrysochloris asiatica | reverse complement strand
ACAAAAAGAAGTAGATTGTGAAAAGCCAGGCAGGGAGCTTCCTAGGGGATAGAATCCTAGGGGGCTTCTTCTCAACTTCCAGACTTTGTTGCTGTGATTGGTAAGTGCTGTTGACTCGGTTCCAACTTATAGCGACCCTGTATAGAGTTTCCAAGGAGCAGCTAGTGAGCTCGAACCACTGACCTTGCGGTTCAAACTGACCTTGCAGTCTAGTGCTTATCCTACAGCGCCACACCAGACCATTATGGACACAAAGCTTCAAGGCATGTCTCCATCCTCTCACTTCATGTTTCAGCTCCTTACTCTGAGAACCAGTCAACAGGACAAAATGATAACATGAAGAGCCCACGACCATAGCTACCCATTCTCTCAATTAGCACGTGATACAGGGTAGGAAGGGGGAAACCACCACAGATATTTAATGTGCTCACAACTTGGCCTATGAACGATTCAGTCACCTGCAAACCACATTCATCATTAGGAGTAAATCTCAAGAAATGCAAAACTCGAGGCAAGGTTTGCACTTCAATAACCTTCTCAGTTAATAATTCATACAGTAAAAGAATGGAGGACCAGCTTTGACTTGCACGCCTGCAATGGAGCTAGCCAGAGGCCCAGCACACTCTCCCAGATCTGCCACTCCATGTGGAGAATCCCCAGCAGTCCTCGAGAGTCAAGATTTAGATTAGCTTCCTTCTTGGGGCTAACACCCTGACTGCCAGGAGTCCCATTCTTCATTAAACATTCTCATATAATTAACCAAGTAAATGAGGCCATGGGATTGAGAAGGCTCTGGGGGACACGCACTGGACTGTGAACCACACAGTCAGTGGTTTGAGCCCACCAGCCACTCCGCAAGAGGAAGAGGAGGGTTACTACTCCCACAAAGATTTATGCCCTTGGAAACCCCAAACAGGATCACTATGAATTGGAACCAACCTGAGAGCACTTAACAACAGTTAGGACATAACCTGCCCACTGCCATGGAGTTGGTTCTGATTTACGGTGACCTTATAGGGCAGAGGAGAAAGGTTCCCAAGGATGTCCAAGACTGTCAGAGCAGACGGCTTCATCTTTCTCCGAGGAAAGGCTGGTGGGTTTGAACTAATGACCTAGCAGTTAATGAGCTAGATACATAGCCTACTGTGCTACCAGAGTGCCTTAATGAAGGCATAGAGAGGGAGGGAAAAGAAGAGATTCCACTTTTTGAAACTCCCTTGTATTTGGCGACTATTAGTGGTCAATCTCCAATCTCCGCAATCTTCTTTACAGTTATTCCAAAACAGCATGTTTATTTACAAACTTAGAAAAAGCAACAATAATCTAATCAAAAAACAAAAACAAAAAACAGCAAGGGATAGGAACAGACTATTCACAAAAATAGATCTTGAACACAGCAAAAGATGCTCACCCTTCCACACAATACAGGAATTTCAATTGAAACCACTTTGAGATAACTAATTTTCTTCTATTAGATTGGCAAAAATCCAAAAGCTGGACAACATATCCTCTTGGTAAGACAATGGGGAAACCTCACTGTCAAACAGGTCAAAGGATAAATTGGTGCAATCTCTATAGAGGGATTTAGTAATAACTACCAAAATTACATATATTCATATACTTTGACCAACAACTTCATTTCCAGGAATTTATTTGATTGTATATACATCTGGTAGCGTAGTGGTTACGAATCGGGCTGTGAACCGCAAGGTCAGCAGTTCAAAACTACCAGCTGTTCCGCAGGAGAAACATGAGGCTTTCTGCTCCCGTAAAGATTTACAGCCTCGAAAACCCTGTACAGGGTCGCTATGAGTTGGAACTGACTCCACGGCACATAACAACAACATATACAACATATTGCTGTGAAATGTCGGTTCCAACCCACAGTGATGTGACGCGGTGTAGGGTTTCCAAGGAGCGGCTGGTAAGCTTGAACCACCAACTTCGTGGTTCCATTGATTTGCAGTCCAGTGTATTAACCCTACACATGAGTGAAATACCATGTCATCAAAATTATTCACCAGTTGTTACAGCAGAAGACTGAAACTAGCCTAAATGTCAGGCTTGCTACATAATTATGGTACGACCATACAAAGGGATATTATATAGCTATTTAAAAAAAAAAAAGATGTTCTGCCTATATTACTGGAATGAAATACAAGATAAAAATATGCAGAAATGTGATGATAGTATGCTAATGACTGTGTAACAAAGAGGCAGAAAAAAAGACAACACATTCAAATGTACTTGTACTTCCTTTGAGGACATGAAGAAACTAATAAAGCAGTTCTGGGAGAATATAGGGAATAAAACATATGCAGACAGGGATGAGAGCAAGACATCTCTCAAGATACTTTATTACACAGATCAGATTTCTGAATCATGTGAACGCATTACCTACTCCAAAATAAACAACAAGGACAATAAAAAGATAGCAGCAAACACATCCATCAAGTCCACCAGTGAGAGGTTCAATCCTTGGTTTAACCTCTATGTGGAAGGTATGTATATAAGGGGGCTTCAAAAGTTCTTGGGAAAATGGAATTAAAAGATGGTGGAATTTTTCAATGAACTTTTTAAAGCTCCCTTGTATTTGGAGATTATCAGTGGCCAATTTCCAAATTCTGTTTCTGTGGTTATCATCGATGCATCTCACAACATGCCAATTTAATACTAGCCACAAGAGAGAGCATAATCCAAAATAGAAAATGCCGATGTGAAAATAAAAACATTAAAAAATCTGAAATAGTCAAAGTCATATAATGATGCTAAAGAATCTATCTCACCTCTTGTGTTAGATTATGTGGTTTTCTGCTTCCTTCGTATTCATACCCATTCCAAATACAAACTTCTCCCCCTAAAGCACAGGTAGCAGAGACTAAGCATTTTAGCAACTAAAAGCTCAGGACGTCTGGGGCAGCAAATGTGAGTTTAGCAGCGTGAATTAAAATCTCAAAATACGATCTACCGCAACAAAGTTGCTCTGGTTTTCTTCCATGAGGAAATCTGACATGGTGGCAGATGCTGACCAGAGTTGGCTTGGCAAACATGCTCTCCCAGGGACTCACCCATATGCTCCCTGTGTTAACTGGAAGGCTGTGTCCACTGAGCATGCCTTGAACTCAGGTTGCTCTTCTCCTGCTGATGCTAACCTGTGATACCAGTGATCCTACCTACCAGGAAACCCAACTCACGGCGACCCTGTAGGGCTGAGTAGAACCATTCTGTAGGGTTTCCGAGACTGTAAATCCTTATGAGAGCAGACAGCCTAATCGTTCTCCCTCAGAGCTACTGGTGGATTAGAACTGTTGACCTTGAGGTTAGCTGTCCAATGCTTACCCCACTGCGCCATGAGGGTTCCTTCCTACCAGGAGAGGGCCTCCACATTCACAGATTAGAAGTTGGTGGCGAGGCTGCCGCTGAGTGGGTAAAATCCAAACCCTCTGGGAGACAAGTTCTCAGAGCCCAGCTCATCTAAGTGCTATCTAGGAAAAATGATTTGCTTTTCTACTAGATCAATAGTAGCAAATAAGGTCTGAGACTAGAAATGAACAATCAATAAAATGGGGAAAGAAAGCACTGTAACCTGTCACTGATTTGGGACCACATCCTTTGTTCCTGTCTACAGAAGGTTCTACAGGGAGTGGGGAGGTGACTGCTATCTATCTTAACACAGGTTTCATTCTGTTATGCTTAAAATTATAGGACCGGTCATTAACGGACTGAGATACTCCTTAATGACACTCAGTGAGACCCCACACAATCACCCAAGGAGAAAAACTGGCCTGAACTGTTCTATGCATACCTTAGTTATGAGGTGATTTGCTTTACACAAAGTCACAGCTCCAAGTCAGAGAAATAAGGGCATCTAAAAGCATTGTTCTGCTCTTCCTCCTCTTTCTCCTTGGCCTGTCTCAGCATCTTAATCAGCAGGACCATGATCTATATAAGGCTCCACCTTTAAACTGCTGCGCCATCACAAAATGTCTGAGCTCCTCAAAGAGGTGAAGAAAAGCTGCAAGCAGATCCCGCTACAGAAAGTTCCCCTGGTATCTCATGAATTTTTGAAGCTGTCTCATAAATCAGTTCAACCGCGATCACTTCACTTGGTCTAGTTACAAATCCTGCTGCCACAGTGGGCAGTGTGTGCAATTGAAACTTCAAAATGTAAAAGGAAAAGGGGCTGGAGAAAGGGCTTGTCCATAAAATGGGGTGGAGAACTGACAAGGTCAATTCTGGAGGAGCTGAATTCCTAGTTTGGAATGTCCAGGAAGTCAAAGGAGAGAAGAAAGGAAGGGGAACCCAAGAATACCTGAAAGATACATGCTTCCACCGAGCTAAGAGCACACTAAATGTGTGATATGACATCCTTGTTCTTTCCTGTATCCTTTAAGTACACGCGCTACAGGTGAATAAACTCACAAGCATACCTCCTAGTGTCCACTCCAACTGACCTCTCACTAAGATACTTCCCCACCACTCTGGATCCTGATTGCTGGCTTTCTTATTTAACCCCCTGGGGGAGGAGCCCTTTTACTTCTCTCCCCAGTGCACTCAGCAGCTCAAGTCTTGGGCTCACTGGATGTGGTGCTGGATGTGGTATATAAATAATCTTCCAAGGTTTGCTTACAAAGGAGCCATGCTTCCCAGAAAAGGAAATTCTGTTCCCTTTCTTCCCTAGCATGAGGTTTGTATCCCAGAGCCCTGCTGGCACAGTGGGCTAAATATTGGGTTGCTAACCACAAGGTCAAGGAGCTCTGGTAGCGTAGTGGTTACAAATCGGGCTGTGAACCACAAGGTCAGCAGTTCGAAACTGCCAGCTGCTCCGCGGGAGAAAGATGAGGCGTTCTGCTCCCGTAAAGATTTACAGCCTCGGAAACCCTGTTCAGGGTCGCTATGGGTCAGAACCGACTCAATGGCACTTTAACAACAACAACAACAACCATAAGGTCAGTGCTTTGAAGGAGATAGATGGGGCTGTCTGCTTCCATAAAGATTTACAGTCTCAGAAGCCCGAGGGAGGGAGCACACTTCTATTCTGTCCTATAGAGAGGGGGTTGAGAGTTGCCATGAGTCGGAATTAACTTGCCAGTGGGCTGGGTTTGGTGTTGTTGTTGTTGTTTGTCATTGTTCGGGGTTTTGTTACTGTTTTCTTTTGGGGTTCTTGGAGTGTGGCTCCTTTGCCAGCAACATCTGCATACCAGAGAACTTGCTAGAATACAGGTTCTTGGGTCCTACCCAGACTTACCTTAGCAGAAATGCTTCAGATAAAACCTAGCAATTTGGTTTTGAAGAAGGCATCCTCATGATTCTAATGAGCACCGGCAACTTCCAGGCATAGACACACACTACAGCATCCTGACCTGTCTCTCTGAAGCTAGACAGCTGAATGAGATGGCCCAAGTTTTTCAGATGTTTGGAAATCAAAGTTCACACACAACTGTGGGCCAGCTTTCTGGTCATGTTAATTACCTGCATAGGCCATGATGGTTCAGTGCTTTGTATTAATCTATTTCTCTCCACTCACAGTACACACATACATATCTCACCAATGAAAACACAAAACCAGGCCAACAGCTGCATTGCTTAGGGAGGAAAATAAATTTTTTTGCCCAGTGATTAGAACACATTGGGAAATTAATGTTATACAAGTGACAAGAGGGCCAGGCTCATGGGGCAGAATGGAGGTCACTTGGCATTCATCTCCACTGAAAATAGCTAGAAGACACATAGAAGAGACCTCATTCCCATTCCCCTTCTGGAACCTTGAGGTTCCAGGTTATCTGTTGGTGTTTCCGATGAGCACATTCAGAGGGTGCTTACAGAGGGAGAAGTAGTGTGTGCACATGGAAATATCTGTGATTTGTTATTAAACAGCCTAATTCCCTTCCTACTAGTCTAAAAGGAATCCCATCCCCTGAGTCTGAAGTAATTCTACACTCTCACTAACGAGGTTCTGTTTTGAGGGAAAGCAGCCCAGCTCAGAGACCTGAGGCAGGTGTGACATGAGAAAGGACAGAGTCACTAAGGAAACCACTTGGGAAAAGAGCTCTCAGTTCCTCGGTCTTTGCCAAAGAAAAAGGGTCCCTAGGTGGAGCAAACGCTTAACGCTAGAGGTTTGAGTCCACCCCGAAGAACCTGGGAAGAACGGCCTAACAATCTACTCTAGAAAAATCAGTGAAAATATATGCAGCCCAGTTCACTCTGACACATAGGGGGTCACTATGAATCAGAGTCAACTCACTGGCAACTGGTTTGTGTTTTGTTTCTCTTTTTTGTGTGTTTCTTTACCAAAGGTAAGGGGGTCCAATAACCAAAAAGGGAATATGGGAGGTCCTTCTGAATCACCCCAGCTACCAGAGTCCCAAGCCTCTAGGCTCACATTTCTAGACAAATACAGTCTCTCTCACTGAAGGGTAAAACTAAACTTGTCCCTGCCACTGGAGACAGGCACAGAAAAATGCAAACTCTCCCTTTTGTCTGACTAATATATATGCTTCAGTATGTTCAGATATTTATAGACCAACGTTTTTCAAAAATATTTTTAGTTTGGCAATAATACAGTTTCATCCATAGTCTACAGGCAAATGTCAGGGTCTCTTTCTAGACCCAAACAAGAAAATGTCCAAAGTGTGTCCTTCCATGATTACACAGGCTGCTACAGAGCACACATACTAAAACATTAAAGCCTGGCACTGTCTAATGTCTAGACCCAATTTCACGAAATTCAAAATTAGGTCAAAATAGGTGACGTTCATTCCAGCAATGAGAAAAATGATTTAAAAATGTTTCATTCAGGAAGAGATGCTCAACATCATTAGCCAGTTCAGAAACCAAAGCGAGCGCATTGCCATCGAGTACATTTTGAGTACCAGTGACCCCACGGAACCAAGTGTAACTGTCGTGGTTTCTGAGGGAGCACATCTTTGAGGGAGCACATCTTTATGGGAGCAGACGGCTTCACCTTTTTTCCATAGAGCAGCTGGTGGATTTGAACTACATACCTTTTGAACTACAGTCCAGCACTGAAGTCATTGCACCACCAGATCAATTCTAAAACCAAACCAAGCCCACTGGCTTGAGTTGATTCCGACTCACAGCGACCCTATGTAGGCTTCTAACTGCAAATCTTTACCTGAACAGACAGCTTTACCTTTGTCTCAAGAGCAGCTGGTGAATTTGAACTGCGGACCTTGAGGTTAGCAGCCCAATGCTGAACCCACAGCGCCATCAGGGCTCTTTTATTAGTCAATCAGAAAGATGCAAATGAAACACCACCTCACCTCTATCAGAATGTCATCAAAAAAGATACCTGTTGTTGAGATGTTGTACTAAGTTGTAGAGAAACCGTTTCAGGTCGGAATGTAAAATGGTACAGCAAGCCGTGGTGAAAACATTTTGGCAGTTCCTCAGAGTAAATGAACACAATAGCCAAAAGGTGGAAAGAATCCAAGTGTCCATCAACATATGAATGGATCGACACAATGTAATATATGCATACAATGGACTAGAATACACAGCCTTGGAGAAAGGAGGTTCTAACACTTACACAACCTGGATAAGCTTTGAAGACATTCAGCTGAGCACACTAAACTGTCACAAAAGGACAAATACCGTGTTATCTCTCTTATATAAAATAAGTAAATATATAAAACCAAAGATGATTAGTAGTTACCAAGAGTGGAAGGGAGGGTGACTGGGGATCTTTTGTAGGGGGCAGAGGAAACACTGAGTTTATGTTAATAGAGGTGAGATTTTCGTAAAAAGGATCGTGATATTGGCAGGGAACAAGAAAATTGTAATCAATGTCAATGGATTATATCAATGTGGAAACTGCATTAGGGGATGTTTTAGCTGCACCTATTTTCACTGCAATTAAAAAAGGAAAGATTCTAAAAAAAAAAGGAAAGATTCTGAAGCAGTTATCTGAAGTTTAAAGGAAGAAGTCATGGAAAAAATAAAGAAATGTCTCATTAAAATGCAAACTTCAAAAAGCAGGTTTTTAAAGTATGACAAAATATTAAAATAACACCAAGGTTATTAATCTCTATCTATCAATCCAGATTTAAAAGAATGGATTTTCAACTGGATGTTAATAGGTGACTAGTTAGTTAATTATCTCTGTTTCATAATTAAAATGAGTGTTTCAAAGTACATTTCACCGGATTGGTCCCAATGTCACCAAATTCATCCAAATCAGAACCTAACCCTAATCAAATATCAGACTAGGAACTTTCAAGCTGTTAATCTATATTTTGCTTTATATTTTATGATGATGAAAAATAGCATGGTATTTCTTCTGTGCAGTCAACCTGCAATTTTTTTTTTTTTGCAATTGTTCCTTCATTTACATTGATTTAAAATGACTGTGCAAATGATATGTGCATATAACATAGAATGCTTGTTTCTGGAAGCACAAAAATGCCCCAAGAGGATTTCCCTGGTTTACAAAAACAGTATGTATCTCAAACTCTTAATTTCAAAGAGATTTGTCATTCTGCAAAGCAAGAGAAAGGCATTTTATCTCTCACTGCCATACCTATACTGAAACTATAAATAGTAAGGACACCTTGTTAAATAATGAATTCCAATCGACTGTTGACTTGAAAGGTCGGCATTGTAACTCTAATTACATGGAAACCTGTGAGAGCCAGCACGCGATAGGACTGCCTTGCTTTTCTGGGCCTCACAATTTTTCCACCTTTGAGAAGTGGACAAATATTTCTAAGACCCGTTTTAGTGGGAAATACTTGCTTTCCTTCTCTGACAAGATTTCCACTTTGCACAGGTTCCAGCTGTTGCAGGTTTGACTGTATCACTCCTGGTGAGCACCCGCACCAAGAATAGCAAAGGCCAACTGCCACCACACCCCACCCCCAGTAAGAACCCCTAAGGAGTTTGATGAGGATTTTGTCCATTCTCATTTCTCTCTTCTAAAGTCCTTCTCCCCAAACATGGTTGGTCATTGGAATCCTGGAGCAATTCCTAAGATGAAAGATTTCCCATCCTTACCCATCTCAGTGGGTTAGAATCTCCAGGAGGGGAGACCTAGATTCTCAAAAGTTTTTTAATGAACTGTCAAACCTCAGAACCGCTACATGACAGGAGGGAGCCAGTGAGCAAAGAGCAGCAAACCACAGCATCACCAGGAACATCACACACAAGTCCAAAGGAGGTCACCAGCACTGGCCACAACTGTTCTACGAGGAGGCATTTAGGGGGCGGAAGAGGCATTTGAAGGAAAAAGGAAAAACCTAGCATTGTACATGTGTGTGTATAAACACACACACACACACACACACACACACCCCAAGGAATGTGAAGACCAAGACCAGAATAGTGACTTGGAGCTTCAGTAAGTTATCACCATCACCGGCACCTTGGGGGTCTCTGGCCCCAGCTGGAGTCTGAGAATTTGCATTTCCAGCAAATGTGAAGTGATGCTGATACCGCTAGCCCTATATCCAAGCCCTCTGAGGACCACTGGGCTACAGCAATGTTCTGTAAATCGGCTGCCATTCCTGTTTGCCACTAGCTGGGCAATTTTGAGCAAGAACCACATTCTATTTTTTCATCTTCAGAGAGAGAGTATTACACCAGCTCCAACACTTCCTGGTTCTGCAGAATGAAAACTCCAGCTGGACTGGCACATGAAATTGTTGGAATCTTGAGGCTGAAAGAAAAGGTTCCAATCCCTGTGACAAGCAATGAATTACATTACCAATCAAAAATCACACACGCATCCAAAGGCAACACATGAGTCTTTTTTTGTTGCTGTCAGAAAAAAAAAAAGCTTTTCTAACCTCTCATAGACAACATAAGAACACTATCACCTTTTCACTTCTAGAATCCCATCCTGGAATAATCCCTCCAGTACCAAACCCACTGTACCTTTTTATAGAAGGAGACAGTCACATCTTTCTCCTGCCAAGAGTCTACTGGGCTCAAACTCCTGACCTTTCAGTTAGCAGCCAAGTACTTAACCACTGTACCACCAGAGCTCCATCTTTAGCACAAAGTACCTCAATTATTTGGCCAAAACTTCCTGTGACTTTACTCCCCAAAAGGAGTAAGTGGGCTGATATGATTTCTTACTAAATATAAAAACGACACCAGGCATTACATCCTGTAACTAATCAAGTCTTCACGACTATGAAATCAATGTAATTCCCATTTTACAGATGAAGAAACTGAGTTTAATGGAGCTTAAGTGACTCACTCAAAATGCGAAGCTAATTAATGGCATAGCCAAGTACTAAGGTTGACAGAGCTCCTTTCAATGGGACCATAACTTCCCCACCATTTCCCTCTCTCTTTCTGTCATGATTTCAAATGGCAAGAGGAAGAAAGAGCCATTCCTCAAGTCACAGCTGGAGGGCTCTCTTTTTTGTACATTTATTTTGAGGAAGATCCCTTTCAAGAAGAGGCTGTTTTAGGCAGTGGCTTTCCCACCAAGCTCTTGAATGCTAGAGACGGGAAGCGCTTCTGAAGATTATATATTTAAAGTTTCACCCAAGATTGAAAAATAGGTCTAATGCTATGTTCTTGAGCATATGCTTAGTTCACTCTGCAGAGCATAAAAGCTCTTCCACTAGTAGTTTGTGAGAGTACGTGGGCCAGAAGAAGATGAAAAGATGGTTTCCATTGGCCAATTAGTGGGGGTAAAACTCACACAAAACAGCCCACAATGATATTTATCATAGACCTTTAAAATGGTTAAGGGAAAGAGCAGTCTTGCTGATCCCAGAAATCGTTTTCCATCTCTCTTCATGAAAAGCTGAGTGCAGAGCCACAACTGAACAGCTAACAGACAAAAATTCACCAGCTGCTCCTTGAAAACTCTATATAGGGTCACTGTGAGTCGGAAACAACTCAACAGCACTTAGCAACAAGAACATCAAGTATGGCCTTAGAAATGAACGGTGGTGGTGGTGTGGTGTGGTAGTGCTTAAGTGCTGTTGAGTCCGTTCCAACTCATAGCAACCCTGTATAGGAGCATCTGGTGAGTTTGAAGTGCCGACCTTGCGGTTCAAATCAACCTTGTGGTCCAGTGCTTATCCTACAGCGCCACACTGAGATTATAGAAATGAATGGCTGTTGTTTGTTGTTAGATGTCATTGGGTTGATTCCAACCCACAGCTACCTCGTATAGCATTTCCTAGGAGTGGCTGGTGAACTTGAACCACCAACCTTGCAGTTCAGGCTTATAAATTATAGATGTTTCTACAAGAAGTCCTCACTCCAAAGAGTGGAGTAAAAAATGTCTCACAAGGTGTGGTTCTTTCTCCTCCATCTCTCTTTATCAGCCGTGTAAGAAATTATGCCAACCCTCACTCCAGACGTGAACTAGGCACCATCTCCCTTCCAGGACAGTCTTGTAGGGTCAAAGGCATATTCCTGGTGGACCAAAAGGCCTCAAGTAATGCCGTTTGTTTTCTTCCTGAGACATACATATGGTCCTGGTCATGAGACCAACTAGTGACACTGTAGGCAAGTGCAAAGGTCTTAATGAAACAAAGGTAAGGCATCTACACCACCCCGGGGTCAGTTCACCTGGCTCAGATGCTTGGGTACAGACTCAGCCTCATCAACATTAGCTGCAATGATGAAAACCATTGTTTCTCCTCTCATAGGAAAATCTCCTGCCTTGGATTCTATATGCGGAGAATTACTATTTCCATCCTAGAGCACCTATTATGTCTGGGCACCCAGTGAAAGCCATCCTGACCCTTATGTGAGTCAACTACTGCCTTCAACTTTCAACTAATATTTACTTAACACCTATGACATGCCACCCATTGTTCTAGAATTTGTGGATTCAACAGTGAGCTAGAACCACCACAAAATAGCTTCTCTCCTCACAACGCTTCCACACCATTGGAACCTCAAAACAGGATGAATACAGATGCTAAAACAAGTGGGTTTTTTTAAAAAAAGTCAAAGCTCAGTAAGGACCTAGAGAGTGATGGAGCACAATAGGACAGGGTGACTGTTGGGCCCAGAAGAAGTGCTAGTTTAGAAAAGGGGGGGGGGGGGAGTCACAGAAAGAAGCCTCTCCGAGGAGCTAGGTTTGGGAGAAGAACTGAAGTGGAGAGGAACTTTACGATCAGTATGAGACCTGGTGTGACACTGTAGGATAGGCACTGGACTGCTAACCACAAGGTCAGCGGTTCAAACCCACCAACTGCTGCTCCTCAGAGCTGCTATGAGTCAGAACCAACTCGACAGCACTTAACAACGACCACAACAACCATCTCCATGACAACCCCACAAGGCAGGTGTCATCAAACATATTTTATAAATGAGAAACTTGGGTCACAAAATAGTTATATAACTTGGATGAAGCAGATGAAGGCCCTTACAACCCAGGATGCCTTTCCACCACACCGTCACCGTCACTAGTCATGGTCTCCAATGTGAGGTACTCAAGGGTACCCCCAACATGGTTCAGGTTCCAAGAGAAAATCAGATCAACTGTATGCATACTCATTTTCCATCGCAACCCTTTTAAGATCTACTGTGTGTAGGTTTGTAAGTTTTATACATACAAAATATATATAATACAAGGAGGCTTCAAAATGTTCATGAAAAAAATTACACTGTCTTTTAATTCTACTTTTTTTTACAAATGGGGGTCGGGGAGGTGGAGAGAGTATAAATAAAGTATAAAGAAAAAGAGAGTGTAATTAAAGTGTGGTTGCAGTAGGTTAAGCATTGGGCTGCTAACTGCAAGGTCAGGAGTTCAAGCCTGTCAGCTATTCCTCGGAAGAAAGATGAGGCTGTCGACTCCTGGAAAGATTTACAGTCTTGGAAACCCCAAGGAGCAGTTCTACTCGTTCTATAGGATCACTGTAAGGCACAATCAACTCAACGGCAGTGAGTTTGGTTTTCCAGGTTATATATATTATTGTTAAGTGCCGACAGTGACCTTGTACAGGGTTTCTCTAGGTCTCTGCGGAAGCAGAAAGCCTCATCTTTCTTCTGCAGAGCAGGTGATACGATCAAAGCACTGATCTTGTGGTTTGCAGTCCAGTTGTTATATGTATATTGTTGTTATTAAGTGCTGTCGAGTCATTTGGACTCATAGCGACACTATATAGGGTTTCTGAGAAGCGGCTGGTGAGCTTGAACCACCAACCTTGTGGCTCAAATCAACATTGCAGTCCAATGCATTAACCCGCAGAGCCACACCAGGACTCCTATCATAGCTATAGATACTAAAAATTTAAAAATTAAAAAAAAAAAAGAGAAAAGAAAAAAAATAATCCATTCCAACTCATAGCGACCCTATGTAGGGTTTCTGAGACTGCAAAACTTTACAGTCTTAAAGCAGATTGCCTCATCTTGCCCCTGAGGACTGACTGGTAGGTTTGAACCACTGACTCTGTGGTTTGGAATCCAATGCCTAAACCACAGCACTCCCAGAACTCCTTCCATAGACCTTGTTGTTGTTAAGTGCCGTCGAGTCAGTTCCGACTCAGCGACCCTGTACAGGGTTTCCGAGGCTGTAAATCTTTATGGGAGCAGAAAGCCTCATCTTTCTCCCATGGAGCGGCTGGTAGTTTCGAACTGCTGGCCTTAAGGTTCGCAGCCCAATTCGTAAACACTATGCTACCAGAGCTCAACGCTACAGGGCAACTCTACTCTGTAACATGCGTCACTATGAGCTGGAATCCACTCAATGGTACCTAAAAACAACAATCCCAAAGAATAGACTATTTTGTCATGTAGTCTGTATTCTGTGAACATCATTGTAAATTGCGAGGTACAAAATGAAGTAAAATAGATCGTTACATAAACCTAAGGCATCCTTCACTTCAGAGCTAAAGACATTTTACTCCTGTGCCTCATTGAGCCAACACACAGGCCTCCAGGGTGGGGGCCCCACACACTGATGATTACAGTCGGCTTCCCTGACAGACGAAGCTGTTACTCCATGCTGAAGGGGGTCCACCAATTCATTTCAAATTGGTTACCCGACAGCAGCTGTCAACTAGTAATAACTTTTGGTCACTCCCTACTCGGCCTGTTTAATACACATGTAAACATAAGTTTCATAAATTGTTCAAATGCGTATTTACTCAAAACACCATTATGAGTCCCTCAGACTGTTCCAGGCTATCAGCTAAATAATATGCATTTTTTAAAAGCCTTGGCAGCTTAATACATATTTTTACTGCTCATATAACTCAAAATCAGCCTCAGAGCAAAACGTTTAATTTGACACATAAATAGTCCATTATATGGCCTAATCCTCTTTTGTGTTTTCAGAAAGAGAAAGAAGTGCCAGGGTATTTCAGTTTGATAGGAGGCGCAGAGCAAAAGGAAGGGAGAAAAAAATTATTCCATTGCATTTCAGGGTCAGGATGGAGGAGTTGGTAAGTAATGGATATTTGCAAAGAAAGGAGATCCAGTTACAGAAGTGTATAGGCTGATCTTTTTTTTAAAAAAAGTCAATCACTGAATTAGTCTGCTAGACGTTAATCTTCACTCCAAATACCTACAAATAAATTCTCTAGAGCCCTAAAACCACGACTAATCACAAGAATATTCCTGCTGAGATCCACAACTCATCTATACATTTAAGCCCTTTCTTCAGTTCCCAATGGCAAATGTGCAACTCCACAAATTGTCACTGTCCATAATACAAGGCTTCCAACCTGTTCATTCCAGGCCAGCCCCTTCTGAGAGTGTTTACACCAGCTGCTCCTTGGAAACTCTACACAGGGTCACTATGGGTCAGAATCAATTCGATGGCACTTAACAACAACAAGAAGTATGCTAAGGAATTTCTAAAATCTGTATTGATAACATAAAAGCAACAAGTTAGTAGAGTACAGGACTAACTTTAAATGGGCCAATGAAGAGCTCTCAGGAGTGTTCCATAAGATAAATATTGGACTGGGAACCACAAACTCAGTGGTTTGAGCCCACCAGCTACTCCGTAGAATAACACTGAGGCTTTCTACTCCTGCAAAGATTTACAGCCTCAGAAACCAGATACATGTTCATCATTAGTAGAAAGTGACTACATGTCACTCACTTAACAAAACTGAAGAACTCAGGTTGCTACCCCATGCTGCAAAGCACCGACTAGATGCACACAGATATATATATATACACACACACTTCTAACATCACTGTAGAACGCTGTGGTGGTGTGGTGGTTAAAGTACTTGGCGCTAAGGCAAGGCTGACAGTTGGAAACCACCAGCCAGCCCCACAGGAGAAAAATGTGGCAGGCTGCTTCTGTAAAGATTTATAACCTTGGAAACTGGAAGAGGCAGTTCTATTTTGTCCAAGGGTCCAACTAGGAGTTGGAATTGACTCAATGGCCGTGGGTGTTCTTTTTTTAGAACCTCTGTGTGGTCTTGACTCAGTCACACGCTGCTCTTCTTGCTGATTAATAATAAATTACTGTTACTTCCACGTTATTAGAAATTGGATTGGTAGAAGATTCCTGAGTCCACCTCACTACATGGGAGGAGCCATACTCACAGCATTTGTTATTTCTGTCTTGTGATTTCCAATAAAAAGATGCATGTATGCGTGCAAATACTACTCCAAACCCCTACTGCCAAAGCAGATGTACACACAACACCCCAGGCTCCCAATCAAGCTGTGTTCATAATAAACCATCTCTATGCTTTCGTGTTCTTAGAACTTCATATATATAAAGGGGGCTTCAAAAACTTCATAGAAAAATTCCATTATCTTTTCATTCCATTTTGCCCACAAGCTTTTGAAGTCCCCTTGTATATATACTACCAAACCATAACAAAATTACTTTTTTTAAAAGTTTACGTATACTACTTTACAAAATAAAATCATATGTATATGCTTAGAGCAATATTTCTTTGGTTTGATGTTGGATGGCATTGATTAAACACAGTACTTCTGCTTAAGAAGCATTGATGGCATGGTAGGTTAAGCCTTAAAGACTTTATAAAGCCCAATTATACCTGCCAAAATATGGTTAATATTTTTTAAACAATAGCTGTCTTTAATATATTAATTATAGAATAATACTGAATACGCCTTTTCAAATCGCTTGTGTCACCCAGCAATGACCTCCACACCCACAATCAGTATTCCAGGGTTCTTGAGCTCCGTGTTTATGAATCCCTGGCTCTGCTTCTCATATTCTCCTCATCATCCTTTCAATATCCGCTCAGAACACTGTCTCATATGTCTTCTAAGACTGAGCACCGGACTGCTAACGGCATGATCAGTGGTTCAAACCCACTACTCACTCCTTGGACACTCTATACAGGGTCACTGTTGAGACAGAACCACAACAGCAACCTTAGGAGGTATTCCTAGTGTGGACACAGTGAGATTTGTTGCTTCCTGCAACTGAATGAGAATCTTTCTCTCAAACCCTGGAAATCAAGGATGTAGCATATTGTTGTTAAGTGTCATCGAGTCAACTGCAGCTTGTAGTGACCCTGTATAGGGTTTCTGAGGAGCGTCTAGTGAGTTTGAACTGCCGACCTTGCGCTCTGGTACTTATCATAGTGCACCAGGATTCTGGGTTGTAGCATACAGGTATTTATATTGCCATGTTTTCATGATTCAGGTACCTCCCCTTCTGGGGTTCACAACTCTCATATTTAGGAAACTATGTCCTGAGGAAATCCAGTCCATGTTTTCACAATTCCATGAGAAATGGCTTTCTTATAGTTGTCTGGCATCCGTCTGTCTTGCAGTAATGCCTGCCCAGCAGTCTTTGTTCTCGTTCCATGGTTCCAGACAAGAAGTCTAACAGTCCCCTTTCGGAGGACAGCCTCCAGAGCACACAACCACCTTTGTTCTTTTCTACCTACCCAGCCTGGGTGGCATGTTTTCAGGCCTGCCTCATTGTCCTAATCATTTCCTCTGGATATTCATTCCCCTTTCCACATGAGCTGGAATTTGCAAAGCAATATTACCAAGCATTCCTTACACAGCACTCTGTTTCTCAGCTGGATTTGATCATTCATTGCAATTGCCACACAGAACTCAGATGCAGTACTCCCAGTTACGGGGTTTATTAGAGAAGACACCGGTTACAATGCAGAATCAGATGCTCAGGGCACAGACTCTCCTCTATTGCGCTCACGGGCAGGCCTCTCACTGCCCAGTAACATTACAAAGCTCCTTTAGGACTACTGAGACATATTCACAGGACACACTACTCTACCATAAGCCTCGGCCCAAAGACACTTAGCTCTAGCTCCATGGGTCAACAAACCTAGTTCCCCCAATTAAGTGTGGAGGCACCTCACTCTGCAAGCAAGCCTCTTGCCCTGTCACTCAACTTGACTTGCTCCGTGGGCGGGGAAATCCCCCACTGCTCTGTCTCTTGTTGGTGCTGTTGCTGATACTCTTCTGCCACTTTCCCTGTGTCCCTGGGTCCAGGAGGTTCAATGCACAGGGATCTCTGGGTCCAAAGGACACACTCCACTCCCAACTCTTTTCTGTTTTTTTTATGGTAATGAGATCCCCCCCCACCCCTTTCTGCTTCTGATATAGCTCATTTTATATTCACGTTAGACTTTCAAGTATCTACAACTGAACGCTCTTTATCATCCACAGCTGAATTATGTCATCTCACCAGTATCTTCTCCCACCTTCCCTTACCCAGACCTATCAAGAAATGAGTTGTTTGGTGGCAGTTACAAAGACTAAGGCTAGAAGAGACATATTAAATAATTCACTACATCACAGATTTCAGTACTCGAAAATGATCTCAGCAGCAGAACAGACAGGCCTGGGCTGTGTCTCTGAACAACTCCCTTCCCCCCAGCCTAAATGACAGCACTTTCTGTAAGTGTTGTCAGCTTATAAACTTGACATCTTGCTCAAAACCTGTCTGAAAATCCTCTGATCTCAGAAAAGTGTGGCACTACCAGGGAGGTCTGTTGCCCTGCTAAGTCCAGTTACAATCCACAGAAAGTTCTGTGGTCTACAACTTGTCCAATGAGAGAGAAAAAACTTCATTTTATCCACAATTAAGGCTAAAAATAAAACAAGATGACCTAAGTAAACAAAAATAATACAAACCAACTGCCATCGAGTTGATTCCTACTCGTTGCTCTTGTTGTTGTTGTTAGGTGCCATCGAGTTAGTAACAACTCACAGCGACCCTGTGCACAACAGAACGAAACACTGCCCGATCCTGGGTCAACCTCACAATTGTTGCCACGCTTGAGCCCGTTGACACTGCCACTTTGCCAATCCGTCTCGCTAGGGGTCTTCCTCTTTTTCTCTGACCCTCCGCCTTACCAAACATGATATCCTTCTCCAGTGACTGGTCCCTCCTGACAATATGTCCAAAGTATGAGAGACGAAGTCTGGCCATCTTGGCCTCCAAGGAGCACTCTGGCTGTACTTCTTACAACACAGATCTGTTGGTACTTTTGGCAGCTCATGGCACTTTCAATATTCTCCTCCAACACCATAACTCAAAAGCATCAATTCTTCTATGGTCTTCCTAAATCACTGTCCAGCTTTCACATGCATATAAGGTTATTGAAAATACCATGGCTTGGGTCAGGCACACCTTAGTCCTCAAGCTGACAACTTTGCTTTTCAACACTTTGAAAAAGTCTTGTACAGCACATTTGCCTAATACAATACATTGTTTGATTGCTTGACTGCTGCTTCAGTGAGTGTTGATAGTTGATCCAAGAAGAATGAAGTCCTTGACAACTTCAATCTTTTCTCCATTGATAAGAATGTTGTTTTATTAGTACAGTGGTGAGGATTTTTGTTTTCTTTACATTGAGATGCAATCCATACTGAAGGCTATGGTCTTTGATCTACATCAGTAAATATTTTAAGTTCTCTTCACTTTCAGCAAGCAAGGTTGTATCATCTGCATATCACAGGTTGTTAATAAGTCTTCCTCCAATCCTGATGCCATATTTTTCTTCATAGAACCCAGCTTCTTGGATTATTTGCTCAGCATACAGGTTGAGTAAGTATGGTGAAAGAATACAACCTTGTCTCACACCTTTCTTAATTTAAACCATTCCGTGTTCCCGTAGAGCATAGAATATAACTGCTCCATAGAGTCTCCAAGACCGCACATCTTTATTGGCGCACACAGCCTCTTCTTTCTCCTGTGCAGCATCTGGTGGTTTGAACCACCAATCTTGTGGTTAGCAGTCCAATGCTTAACCTACAGCTCCTTAATTAGGGCTCCTTGATCAAGTTAAGTGTGGGGAAAAGTAAAACCGGCTGAATTCCCTAAGGTAGAAAGATGGCACACTTGAGGAACAAGAGGATTAGGACCCACTTTCAATGTTCTCTATATGCCATAATAAGCAGGTTCCTATCCTGTATAGCTCTGGTAACGTAGTGGTTACGAGTTGGGCTGCTAACTTCAAGGTCAGCAGTTCAATACTACCAGCGGTTCCACGGGAGAAAGCTGAGGCTTTCTACTTTGGTAAAGATTTACAGACTCGGAAAGATTGTACAGGGCCACTATAAGTCATAACCGACTCCATGGCACATAACCACCATAACCATCCTGTGTAGCAGGGATGGGAAACCTTTTTTCTGCCAAGGGCCATTTGGATATTTGTAACATCATTTGCAGAACATATAAAATTATCAAGTTAAAAATCATTACAATGGAACAAATACAATAGGATGAGTGTAAAACTGATGCTCCCCCCATGTAAACTATCACTCAATTCACAACACAAACTTATATATAAAAAAAATTAGCCTACTACATCTGGGCAAACTCACCCTAATGTGCAGGCTGGAACTGCAGTTGCTTTGACAAAGCCAGACCGAATAATTTTGAGAGCTTTATACAGCCCACGGGCAGGGCATTCCCTACCCCTGCTGTATAGGGTTTCTAAGTGCCAAGTGGTGGGTTTGGACTGCAGACCTTATGGCTCAAAGTCCAGTGATCCTACAGCACCACACCAGGAGTCCATCTAGTCAGGGCAGTCAGAGAAAATTCAATTAACTGGAACTCAAAAGACTAGTAGGCTTTAGAGATCAGACAAAGTCAGTCCATGTACCATAATGTTCTGGGCTTAAGTACAAAGGTGAGAACACCTCCAGCAAGTTACAAGGACAGAGTCTATCTAGCACTCTGGCTTGAGCAAAGGGGCCCCATGGAGTTGCCTTAGGAAGTAAGGCTGGAAAGGCATGCTGGAGTTCAAGTTGTTGGGCCCAGCAGTACTGAGTCATTGAGTTTTCAGCAGGAAAGTAACAAGAGGAAAGCTGCATTGGGGGCGCCATCTGGACCTCTGTACACACCAGGCATTTAATCAATGACGCTGACTGAACATATAGATTCAAACTGCCAGGAAAGCAGCGTCTTGTGACCTGAAACTTACAGAAACACCACTCCCCTGCTAAAATCTACCCAACAATAACTCACTTCATCCTTTTAACTTTCCTTTTAACTTAATTAAGTACAAAGAAAGGAAAGGAAGCAAAGACTGAAACTCAGAGTTACTAACTTCGCCTCTGATGTCCCAAACTCCCTCCTTTCCGTCCTCAATCAGACTGCCTGTTTTGCAGTAAGCGAAGAATGATATAGAAGCATTAAATATTTACTCTTCCCATTTGCTATTATTTTTCACTAGTTACTCAGCTGTAACAGTCATTAACATGCTGAAAAGGAGCCTCATGTAAATTCATCACTGGTCTGGGAATACGGCTGCACGGATGTACTGGCTGCAAGCTACCCCCAGCTCACAGGCGCCATTTCCCTACAGGCAGGGCCAAATGGCTGGTTCACTCACAATTTACAAATGATTATTTTTCTAATTAATCATTCATCAAAAAACATAAATGGCAACAGGGTGTGAAGACAGCACTAGCAAAAAAATAGAAGGGGGCATCGATCCACTGACCCCTGCAACGCAAGCTCTGAGCAAGGGTAGCCAGCTGTAGCCCTCCTGAGGACCACAGAAGACAGGCTGCCCCTGGCCCAGTGTACCACTGCCCTTCACCAATCCAGGAAGGATAGCTCATCTCGCAGAGGGGATTTTAAATAGCCTCTTGACTGTTCTTGCCTTTCTTCAGTTGTCTCCCCAAACCCACTCAATCACTTCCTCATGCAGCCTCCTCCCCAAGAAACAAAGCTGTTAAAATATTTCTTTTATAGGGTGTCTGTACATTCCCTAAAAACCTACTGGGTTTTTTCCAGTCTCACTTTGTCTGACTCTTATAACTCAGGGGGGATCCTTAAATAGCCTCCAGGGAAACTAAGACCAGAAGTGATTCCAAAAGGTCCGCCATCATTTGCTGAACACGATGTAAGGGCCGGGCCGTTCAAACAGAGGCTTTGTTTTCTCTGCATTAGTCCTCCCCTCTCTGGCTCGATATTTAGTGACAGAAACTGCCCACAGCTGAGTAACTGCAGCACTGTTAGCATTTTCCCTTTGTGAAGGCTGATGTAGGCAAGCTCTGCCCACCTTTGAAAAGAGTGGCTACATTTCAAACATACGTAAGTTGAATTTTTGAAGCGTTGGTAAGTCTACTACTAAACAGGCTCATACTAAAGTCTGCAAGTGTTGAAGCTGAAGAGGCTAGTATTAGTACGAAGATAAAGTTCTAAGATGACCAAGGACTGATCTGGGAAGTACAGTCGGAATGCAAGGACAGTGAGACATCATCTCACATACATGTTTGTGGGGAGGGGGGAGTTTCTGGAGGAGAACATTATGCTTGGCAAAGTAGAAGGTCAGTGAAAAAGAGGAAGACCCTCAACAAGATGGACTGACAGTGGCTGCCACAATGGGCTCAAACAAAGCAATGGTTGTCAAGATGGCAGGGGAGTGGACAGTGCTTCTTTCTGTTCATGCGGTCACTGTGACTGGGAACTGACTAGATGGCATCTAACAACAGTGGCACCTAAAAGACTGCAGAAAGTTGAGGTTTTCTAGAACCCCAAGATGAAGCAGCTAGCTCTCAGCCTATACAGAAACCCAATGATCCTAGCTCCCCTTCACCTGGAAGCCTATTTATAAAAGGGTAAAAGGGAGAAGGGAGTGTTCTTACCAGATTCTAATACCCAGACCATCTCAGGAGGCTCTGCGGCCACTGGCTTTGGCACAGCATGTCAGGCCAGGAAGCTGGGCTCCAGTCCTGAGACTGAAGTTGTAATTCCAAACATAGAAAGCAAATTCTTTTGCTGTTTGGTCAGTCCAAATGTACAGAATAGTGTATGTACCTCCTTACCTGCAGAGAATCACTGTAAGGAAGCAATGGCCAGTTACCAAGCTGTGGAGAACTCAGGGACCCTGACATCATTTCCCATCAGCACCACAAGGTGATGATATGATGACAGGAGTTCACACTGACTGGGGACTTACTATGTGCTACGTCCCCTGTAAGGCACTTTACACTCATGAACTCCTCCAACCTCATAGAACCTGGAGGACAAACTGAGGAGCATTGGTTCACTGCGTTTTCCAAAGTCACACACCAGAAAAACTGGGAGGGGAGGGGGTAAGGGGGGAGGAGCGGCAAGGATTCAAGCCCAGCCATTCTGCCTCACTGGCTACCATCTTTAATCACTAAGCTCTTCCTCTTCATCACTCACTATCTGGAACAGTTATAGGGTAAGGAAACAGAAGATGTGTAGTGAAGAACAGGACCCAAAGTGGTACTGAGAAAAATCGGATTCGTCAGTGATTACAGAAAACCTCTGGTAGCGTAGTGGTTACGAATCGGGCTGCGAACCTTAAGGTCAGCGGTTCGAAACTACCAGCCGTTCCGCGGGAGAAAGATGAGGCTTTCTACTCCCGTAAGGATTTACACCCTCGGAAACCCTGTACAGGGTCGCTATGGGTCGGAACCGACTCGACGGCACTTAACAACAACAACAAACAACAAGAAGCCCTCTCAGTACCTGTGTGAGTGCACTCAGCAGCAGCTTCCTGGAAGATGGACAGGTTGGGAAACCCTCTGGGACAGTTCTACTAGGACCTACAGGGTAGCTACGTGTCAGAATCGACTCAACAAGCTACAGGAGTCCTGCTGTGGCACTGCAGGATAAGCACTGAACTGCTAATTGCAAGGTCAACACTTCAAACCCACCAGCCACTCCTCGCAAACTCTATACAGGGTTGCTATGAATCGAAAACAACTTGAAAACCCTGTGCAGGGTCACTGTGAGTCGGAACCGACTCCACGGTACTGAACAACAACAAAGAGCCTTAGTGACACAGTGGGTTCAACCCCACCAACCACTCTGAGGAAGAATGATGAGGCTGTCTGCTCCCATAAAGATTTACAGCCTTGGAAGCCCAAAAGAGCAGTTCTGCCCTGTCCTATAGGGTCACTGTAAGTCAGAATCGATTCAATGGCAGTGGGTTTATTGGAGTCCTGGTGGCTTGGTGGGTTCACCGCTGGGCTGTTAACCGAAAGGTTGGTGGTTGGAACCCACCAGTGGCTCCATGGGAAAAAGGTAAAGTAATCAGCGCCCATAGAGATCGAAAGCCTTAGAAACCCTAGAGAACAGTTCTAATCTGTCCTGTAAGGTCACTATGAGTCGGAATTGACTCAGTGGCAATGGTGTGGCGCTGTGGGTTAATGTGCCAGACTGCAAAGCCGTTAGAACTGCAAAGTCAGCGGTTCAAGCTCACCAGCTGCTCCTGGGAAACCCTATACAGGGTCACTATGGGTTGGACTCGACTCAACGGCACTTAACAATAACATAAATAGCATTGATTCAATTCCTTGGACTCTACAAAGTAGGATTTGGGAACGGCTGAAGATGAGGGAGACGGAGAAATAAAATGTCCTTGTTTTTCAGATAGCAATGGTAGAGGACAGAGAGTCAAAGTAACACCTAGGATCACTCTCTGCTGCCCAAGTCTCCCAATACCCAGGCCAACACACTGTGCACAGTTGGATGCCAAGCAACAGGCTCTGGAGCAGAATTAGGACCTTGGCAAGGACAGCTAACCAGTACTGATAAGGCTGATTCATTCCCAGGGCCTGAGGAATCTTGGAAGAGGCCAACAGAGCCTTCACAGCTGCCGTGTCCTCCCTGGAACCACTCTGTTAGCCTGATGGGGCCATTTAGAAAACCAGACCTGAGGACAGTCCTCTTACCCAGACTTCACTGGACCACAAATGGACTGAGCTAGTATATGTGCCAGCTGGACTGTAATTGCCCAACTCTGAAAATCCCCACCCTCTGTGACCCTACTGAGGTATTTACAAATGACCCAGTGAGTAACTGCTGAAAACAACCAGTAAGATTTTACTACTTGGTGCAATACCACGTGCCCGCACAGGCTTCATTCTGATCATAATAACGTCTATGTGCAATTCTAATGTTTTCCCAAAGTAAAAAAAATGTTATCCAAATATATCCCACTTTAAAATCTTTGTTAAGACAAACACACCATGTAAGATGAAAACTATGTAACTGTTTAATAAATAAAAGAGGACTGATTTGATTTCAGGACCACAAAAAGAAAGAAAAACACTTTCTCCTCTCTGTAAAGCCATCCAAGTAAGGCAGCACTTGATAGTCTCATCTAGGCCAAATAAATAAATGAAATGAAAATGAAAACGAAAATCTCTACCCCACAGGAAATGATGTATGCAACCAACATTTGCGTCTTCTCTCCAGAATCAATTATTGCTGATATATGATATACAATTACATTTTACAAGTTCCCTACGTAGAACGGCACCCCACCCACATACACTATTCTCTTGCTTCTGATTTCTCTCTAGTTTGAAGTATTCTCAAAAGTATTCTTTCATTCCTTCAAACTATCACTCTGGAAAGATTTTAAGCAGAGTTATTTTTTTCATATTTGAAGTGTTTGCCTAACAATCTATTGGGTAGCACACTCCACTCATTTTCCATGAAAATAATACACATTTCAAAACGTCAACAGCTACGATTTACCTCTCGCTGCCTGACATGTACAAGGAGATTTCAAGGATGTTGCAGAAAAACTCTACTTGCTTCCATTTCTCCATGAATTTTCAGAAGACCCTCTCATAGTAACTAACTTTAATTCTTAGAGCTACCCTACAGGTTGGGATCGGATAGCTTCGCTTGACAGGTAAAGGCACAGAAGTCACATTGCAAGGGTATGGTTGAGCCTGATGTGAACTGTGGAATTTAAACTTCCAGAACCCATGCAATGAACCACTATGCAAAACCACTATCCATATAACCACAAAGAAAGAACCTGACACTTGCATTAATTCTACTCTATCTCCCGGAAGCAGCCCTACGGAAAACAAACTTCAAACACTCTGACCTTGGTCAATCACACTTGTTCTGGCTTTGTTGTTGTTGTTGTTGTGAAACAGGTGCCACACTTCCAATACCAGTTGGTTGGTAGTGACACAACGCAACAGAATGGCACACATTCACTTCCCTGATATTTGTGCTTCCCTTCTTCCACTTCTAATCTAGAGATCGGAATTCCTTTGCCAAATAAATTTCCCCAATTTATTTAGTGACCACAGCGAGATGTGCAGTGTTACTAGTAAAAGTTGAAACAGAGCGAGTCAGCATCTCTCTTGCAAGCTGGGACCCTGACTGAAAAACAAGACAGTGGGCAGGTTGTTCCTTGGAAAGAAATGGATCTATGGCTTGAGGGCGGCGCAGCACGTAAATCTGTCTCTCCAGGAATGGCTTGTGCCACGTCTTTCGCATTCTGTGCGTTATTGTGTGCTATCTGGTAATATATCTGTCACAGAACCACTTCCTCCTTTCCACAGGAACAAAAGTTGAGCGAGACTGGAAATACAACCCCAGCCACAGCCTTATAAAGGCAGCAACTGAGCTTCTGAAAACTCCAAGCCAACTCCAGGTATAGCTGCGACTCAGCTTGCCTGGACATGAGGCAATCTGATTAAGTAATAACCTCATATTTCATCGTCTTTTGTGTTCAGCATGCAACAGAAATCATATCAGGGAAGCCACCACTTATCATTAAATGATTTGGAAAAGAGTAACTTGATGCTGATACCCAAATAGAACATCAACTGTGCTTCACACACAGGGGTCCCATCCACAGCAACCTGAAGTTATTTAAGAGGCTGTGGCCGGCAGAAGGCTGGCTCGCAATTCTATTCTATTTCAAACTTTCTGGGGAGCCTCAGCAGAGATGGGGAACGTTTGTAGCAGTATTCTGGGATTCATTACTCTGACCCCTAAGACCCACAGGCCTGGCTATTCCCAAGAAATGCCTGCTCCAGCATAAAGGCAGGATCAGCTTTTCTGTGCCTGCCCCGCTGGGAATCTTGGTCTTTCAGTTCAGTTCTTCCAGACTTCTCTAGGCCAGCCTGCGAACTTGAAAGAGTATTACAAAGTTATTGTCTTTCAGTTCCAAGCATTTTGAAAGCAATTTATCAATATCCCTGCCAGTGTCATCCCAAGAACTTGCTTTGGAATAACAACTGCCCAGGGCCTCAGGGAGGGCTCTCCCAGAGAACTGGCAAAGATCTGCAGGTTTAAATTACCGATTCCAAAATGCAGGCACAGAATCTCAGCCTGTTTGAAAGCACACTTATGAAAACCACCATTCAGGGCAGTGAGCCGCATGACTTGCAAATGCTCCTGCTTCTGTCTAAGTTTGCTTTGGGTGCCTAAAGCCCAGCCAGAGAATGGAATTTAATACAACTACAAAATTAACAACAGATGGCCTCCTATGTTTAACCAACCTAGAGGAGTAAACAATGTGAACAATGTCTCCATCCTCCCCCCACCAAAAAAGAACAAAATAAATCTCCCCAGGAAGACTGTAAGAATATCTGGAAAACAGCAAAACAAAAACTGGCAGCTTAAGAAAAACAACAATTAACCAGATTCCATCAGCATTGAGGCACTGCCATGCCCTTTGTTGTTAAGTGCCATGTCCCTAGGCACAGTTAAGTCTCCATTTCTCCTTTTCCCCAAAAGGCCTCTTACTGAGAGGAAACATTCATCATTTTGCTTCACTCTTCAAATCAACAGCTTTCTCTTTCTACCTCGTTATTTAAAAAAAAAAAAAAACATCTATTCCTGGCTGTCTCACTAAGGCTAAGTTAATGCTAGGGTTTCGAGTTAAGTGTGATGGTTTACAACAGAACGCAAATAACCAATTTTCAAACAATCAAGAACACAGCTTTAAAAGATGTCCCATGTGACCTTTACTAAGATAGGTTAATTTTCCTATGATGATTCAGAAGACCATGGAAAAAACATCAGTCAGCCTTAGGTTTATTCTCAGGAATATCAGTTGTCACTATTTTACAAAGTAGAGTGGTAGGCAGCCCAGGGACCAGTATTGTTGTTAAGTGCCACTAACTAATTCTCAAAGTCAGCAAAGCCATGTGTCACTCACTTCAAGCAAGAATTTATCAAGCATGGGTCTACAGGAACCCCTCTCTAAAACCTTCCAGCTCTGATAGCCTCTCTTTCCTCTGATGCCCTGATTAGGAAAAGCTCCATTTGATAAGATGTCTAAATAGATTTGTTTTTGTTTTTTCGCTCTCTTGGGGAATGTCCTATCAGCTAATAATTCTCCATGAACAACTATGATTTGGGAGTTTTAACAAGTATGATGAGAAGTTGTATGTCTCCGTAAATCATTTACACATTATCTGTTGCCATGCACAGAGCACTGTCAGGAAACAGAGTTTCTGGAGTAAAGAAGAACTTAAGTTTAAAGACAAGAAAAAAAGTCCA
>NW_006408552.1:7916182-7983267 GCF_000296735.1 Chrysochloris asiatica | reverse complement strand
CACACACACACACACACACACACAGACCAGACTGCCAGACTTCATCCAGCCAAGACATGAAGGACCTCCACCACCAAGCTAGCGATCAGCTACAAGGCCTCCTCTCTGCAACTCCCCTTAGTCCCCAGCCTGAGAAATAACAAAAGGCTGATTTCTAGAAACATCTGCATGTTTTACACCAGAAAAGGAATTTGCCTCCCCCAGGCTCTTAATGCAGAAAGAATTAGAGGAAAGTGACCTCAAGGGAGGGGAGGACAGGGTTTTGTCCAGGAATGCTAACTTCCCAGGAGGTAGCTTTAAAAGAGCCCCATGGATGCACCCATGGTTGAATCTAGGGGGTATGCAACTGCTTTATTTGATTCCAGAACACTTTTACTTCCCCACTTCTAACAGGTCCTTGAAGTGCTGTGGAATCCATTCTGACTCACAGAGACCCTTCTAATATGCACTAGAGTGTGTTACATATGGATGTGAATGCAAATAATTTCTTATTTCTCAAATGTTATTGGCAGTTTCAGAAAGACTGGAGCTATTTCTCCATGCCCCAACCCTAGGTTCAAGGAGCTACTGACTCAGCTTCCTAGGTGTACACACCCTGGGGTCAGGCAGGTTTCCTTTCCTTTCAGTCTTCCCTTGGCAAACAGGCAGTCTGTAAAAAAAATAAAGTATATACACACAAGAGGGGTTCAAAAAGGTCATGGAAAATTCCATTATCCTTCTATTCCATTTCCCACGGACTTTGGGAAGCCCCGTAGTGTATGTGTGTGGAGTTCTGGTGTGGCACTGCAGGATAATGTGCGGGACCACAAGGTCAGTTTGAATAGCAAGGTTGGTAGTTCAAACCCACCAGCCGTTCCTCAGGAACCCTACACAGGGTCACTATGAGTCTGAACCGTCTGGACAGCATTTAACATCAACATACATACATACATACATACATACATATATATATATCGAGAGAGAAGACGAGACGAGACGAGACGAGAAGAGGAGTGTCCTGGGTTAATGTGCCAGACTGCAAAGTCATTTGAACTACAAGGTCGGTGGTTCAAGCTCACCAGCTGCTCCTCAGAAACCCTATACAGGGTTGCTATGGGTTGGAACCGACTCGACAGCACTTCACAACAACAATAACAAATGTGTGTGTGTGTGTGTGTGTATATCACATATATATACACACATATATATTTATGTATGTTTGTTGTTGTTGTGAAGTGCCGTTGAGTCGGTTCCGACTCATAGCGACCCTGTACAGGGTTTCCGAGGCTGTAAATCTTTACGGGAGCAGAAAGCTTCATCTTTCTCCCACAGAACAGCTGGTAGTTCGAACTGCTGACCATGAGATTAACAGCCCGATATGTATTTATATATATATGGACTTCAAAATGTCTATGGAAAAATTCCATGATCTTTGCATTCCATTTTATTACAAACTTTAGGAAGCTCACTCATGTGTGTCTGTGTGTATTTACATCTCAAACTTACTTAGAAATTTGCGAAGTAATCTCAATCCTCTACAAGTGAATATATACACATACAAGTGTGAAGACTTCAACCCAAAAGTCTCCCTATCCCATCAATATGGTGCCTATGAGAGATATACCTTAGATAGAAAGACACAAATAGGTTGGTTACAGAATGTAAGACAGGTAAAAATATATCAAGCAAACAATAAAATGGAGCAAAAATGGCAATAAAAATTTCTAACAGAATAGACTTTAAGTCAAAATTCATTTTAAGGGACAAAAAGGGGCATTCTATAATGAATAAAGGATCAATTCACCAAGAAGACGTAAAAATAATATTTATGCACCCGATGACAGAGCTCCATGATGCATATAGCAAACTCTAACAAACTGAAAAGAGACATAGACAGTAATTCCGTATTAACAGGGGACTTGATGATGGACTGAACAACTAGAAAGAAATTCAACAAAGATTCAGAAGATCTAAATGATACAATCACATCAACCTCACATGGATCACAGCACCCAGTCTTGTCCAATGCACAGAACACACCAATTCTTAGGCCACAAAGGGCTGGATAAATTCAAAAGCATCTTCTCTGACCCTGTTGTTGTTGTTGTTAAGTGCTGTCGAGTCGGTTCCAACTCATAGTGACCATATATATCCAGGGTTTCTGAGGAGCAGCTGGTGAGCTTGAACTGCCAATCTTGCGTTTCAAACCTATCTTGCAGTCCAGCACATGAACCCACAGCAGCATACCAGAACTCCACTCTAACAATACTAATGCCATACAACTAGAAACCAGTAACAGAGAACAAGAAAAAACACGACAAATAAATAAACCTCACTTAAAAATTATGGGGTAATAGAAGAAATTAAAAAAAAAAAAAAAAAAAAAAAAAGATGAAGGCAAAAGCGCCTAAAGAGACTTCAAGGTTCAACTTCTTTTAGGAGTTTCGTTCGTCTGGGGCAAGGTATACATGTTTTAGGTTTCCTTTCATTTCTTCTTTATGCTTTTAAACCCACAATATATAAACACAACCAAGATTCCAGTTTTATACAAATCTAAAAAGTCATATCATCCAGAGCCTCACACTTGGGCTCTTTAAAAGGGGTGAGTGCTACCAGAGACTCCTTATTAGATTTGGTAAGATTCCCAGAACTGAGAAGCAGAGTTCTTCCACTGTCTGGTTGTAAAAGTGAAAGCATTGTCAAGGGCAAACTGTGGTCAGACCAGTTTCTCCTCTGCTAAAGTCTACACCATTGTCAATTGTCAGTCACAGGGTTAAAGCCACAGTCTAACGTAGTCACAAAGGAGAACAACTCAAATATGGAGAACCCAAATGCATAAGCTGCTGAGCATAATCGCCACTTCAGGACGCTCTGTCCCAGGACTCCTTCTTGTTCCGCTCACAGCCTAAGCCCAGAACATTCAGCTCGACTACTCTTCTCCTGGGTTATCTGAGCTATGATCAAAGCACAGGCGCTACACCTGAGGGGCTCTCATAAAAGGACTCATCACCATCACACAAGCAAATACCTGATTTCATTATGTCCTCCACTGTTCACTGGTTTCATTTTGCTCAATAAATAAAAATTAACTGATTAGACTCTGAGCCCCTACCTACTTAGCCATCTCCCATCAGGTGTTCCTGTGGTGAATTATCAGACAAGCTATACATCCCCTCATCATCATCAAAATTACAATGACAGTCAGCATACATGGAGCATTTACAACGTGCCTGACACACTGTAAATACCTCAATACGGACATGCTGATGCAACGCCATGGGGGGAGGGGTTCCATTTCACAGATCAGGACACTGGGCACAGAGAAATTACCATCACACAGCTCAGACATCAGACAGGCCCCAGGCAGTCTTGTCTCCAGAACCCCTGGCCTGAACCACTATGCTCTCTGTGTTTCAATACCCAAACCCAAAATTAAACCGATTGCCACTGATGCAATTCTACCTCACAGTAACCCTATAGGGCCAAGCCGAACTGGGCTTTAGGGTTCCCAAAACTATAAATCTTTATGGGAACAGACAGCCTCATCTCTCTCTCAAGGAGCAGCTGGTGGGTTTGCACTGCCTATCCCACAGCCATAAAAATGTCACAGAAGTTATCTGGGAAACATCTACTCCATTTCCACAAGAGAAAGGTGAGACTTTTGCTCCTGCAAAGATTTACCATCTCAGAAACCCTAGACAGGGTCGCTATGAGTATATTGCCCTTTTTTTTTGTCTATTACATGCTGAAGTTCAAATGTTGTTGTTGTTAAGTGCTGTCAAGTCGTTTCCAACCCATAGCGACCCTGTACAGGGTTTCCGAGGCTGTAAATCTTTTCGGGAACAGAAAGCCTAATCTCTCTTCCGTGGAACAGCAAGTAGTTTCGAACTGCTGACTGTAAGGTTTGCAGCCTGATTCGTAACCACTACACTACCAGAGCTCCTTGTACGTGGTAATAAACACAGGCTCAGAATAGTGATCCTGGTGACAACAAAACAGTACTTCTCAGCCTTGTCCTGGACACACTGGGTGGCCCATTACCTTGTCATCTTTACGTGTGTGCCTGTGATTCTCTAGCCACAAAACAGGAGCAAAATGTTCCGATTCTATTTCACTCTTATATTAGACGGCATTTACATAAATTAAATCACTGCAATGTGTTTAAACATTTTATATTTGGAAAAAATAAATATATATGACCCATGAAATACATACATATATATATATATATATAGGAGCTCTGGTAGCGTAGTGGTTACGAATCGGGCTGCAAACCTTAAGGTCAGCAGTTCGAAACTACCAGCTGCTCTGCGGGAGAAAGATCAGGCTTTCTACTCCCGTAAAGATTTACACCCTCGGAAACCCTGTACAGGGTCGCTATGGGTCGAAACCAACGGCACTTAACAACAACAACAACATATATATATAAAACCCATAGCTTCTGGGGTCTCACTATGGGATTTTCATTCATTCCTGGCATGATAGTCCATTATCACATCAACCCCTTTAGGCCTCGAAAGCATGCGCTGGAACAGAAACTGTTATCAAGCAGTTGACATGGCTCCTGTATGTTGTTGTTGTTGTTGTTAAGTGCTGTCGAGTCGATTCTGACCCCTAGTGACTCTGTATAGGGTTTCTAAGAAGTAGCTGGTGAGTTTGAACCACCGACCTTGCAGTTCAAACGGCTTTGCAATCTGGCGCATTAAGCCACAACGCCACACCAGGACTCCTGTATAGCTATTGTTATTGTTAAGTGCCATCACGTCATTCCAAATCACAGCAACCCTGTATAGAGTTTACGAGGAGTGACTGGTGGGTTTGAACTGCCAACCTTACAGTTCAAACTGACCTTGTGGTCCAGCGCATTATCCTGCAACACCACACCAGGACTCCCGGTCTAGCTAGTCCACATGAAATCCTAGGTGCAGGTGCAATTACCCTGTCATTACAGTAAGACTTGTCTCCAAGCCACAGACTACTGACGGAAACACTGACAGAAAGCTGCATTTTGTTGGCAACACCTCGTGTGGACACACTTGGCCATGGCCATGGGTGGGACAGGAGGCAATCTGCCAGGAGAGCCATGAATAATCCTTAACAGGTTGCTGCCTCTGAAGCAGGTCCCCCTATGTGTTGCACGTGGCATCAAGCAGACCAAGCCAGTCAACTACCCAAAGGACTGTTGCTGTGGATGACCATCCCTCTAGGTTCAGGAAACAAGGTTGTGTGAGGATCAGGGCTGCTGGTCATGTTAGCCTGTTACTCCTTTCTTTTCTTATGAAAAGTGCCAGGGCCCGGCCTGCCAATTTCCTTTTTTAGCACCATCATCTCTTGCCTTAACCAGACAGTCTCCTTCTGTGTCCCACTAAAGCTAGAATACAATCCTTGTTTCTATAAACAAAGTCTCTCTGAGGATTTGTGGGGAGGAGGAGGGAGGACCGGGGTGGTAACACCAGAGAAGCAGAAAAGCAGGCACAGGGCTCAAGTTGAAATCTTTCAACTTGAAATCATTTACCCATGATTTGATTCCAGAAACAAGATCAACAAAGGTGACTGGTTTGAATTTAGTTGCCACGGGCTACATACGAACTGAATTAACAGCCACTGAATGGTCAAGGCTACTGTAAAATGAGTTATTGGCAGTCACAAACTGCCAGGGGTACCCAGCATAGCTCAAACATAATGGGCATTTATGTAGGTGCCCTCTCCATCAAAAAAAACGACATCAATTCACAGGTCTGACCCTGGCAATAAGCAGGCCAGAGCCAAGAGACAGATGTCAAGAGCTTATGAAGACGCTTAGCTCTCAAGAGGACTGGCATCTCCATTTCGGTGATTCTGCCAGTGAAGTGTGTCTGAGGAGGGGTTGCCAGGATAAAGTGTGTTTGTGGCAGTTGCATCCTGAGGACAAGCAGCTTTCTGCACGCCTCGACAAGGTTTCCATGCAGTCCTTCCCTTCAGAACATTCTTCCCCTGAGAGGAGCTTGATCACCATGATTGTAATGGGCTCTGACAGTCAAGTGTACAAACAAATATGTCACAGGTCACTGCTGGGTGTCTTGAAGTGTATGTTGAAATTAAGAGTTCACATGTTCATCCTTTTTGTAGAGACAATTTCTCAGAAAGCTTGCAAATGTTTCCCTTTTTATCATGGTTGGGGAACCTAACTCTCCCAAATTCATAAAAGCTTCTCCTGTATAATTCTGCCTATTAGCCTAAATCTATTTTAATTCATTTTCTCTACATTTTACCCTTATTTCCTCACCTGCTTAGTTTCACTGTTGCAGTGTTAGGCCAGCTCAATGCCTTTTCTGACTATGACAATGGAAAACAAAACAAAACTGAACAAAGGCATTTCCTATACAAACTCCTCCTTCACCCGAATGACCAGCAGTCCCAAGTGAGACAAATCTAGCTGTCCCAAAGGGCCAGCATCATCTTTAGAATGTCAATCAACAGATAATATCAGTTACCACCATCCATCCAAATCTTGCGATTCTTCTCCAACTTACCTACTCAAATACTGGACTGTCCAACTCAAAGGAGGTAAAGCCAAACACACACATACACACATACACACACACACACAAGCATGCACACAAACATGCGATGAGCAAAGAGTAAAGTTTTCTTCTTAATCCTTTTTACTTCTTTTTTTAATACCCAAATATCAATACCTTAGAGGAGTCCTGGTAGCGTAGCGGACTACAAACAGGGCTGCTATCTACAAGGTCAGCAGTTCAGTTCTACCAGTCGCTTGACAAGACAAAGATGAGGCTTTCTGCTCCTGTGAAGATTTACAGCCTTGGAAACCCTACACAGGGTCTCTATGAGTCAGGACTGACTCGGTGGCACACAACCACCACCACCACCACCACCACCTTACGGTTTTAAGGAAACTTTCATAAAGGTCTTCTTACTTTATCTTTGCAACAATGCTGTAAAACAGGCTGGCAAGTGTGATCATCCCATTATCTAGATGAGCAAACAGATTTCAGGAGTGGCTTGATCCAATAACCATGTTGGAGCTGAGAAAAACCCATACTTCCAAACTCCAACATGGTTATTGTTATCTGCCATCTAGCGTGCCCCTGACCCACGGTGACGTCCACGAGTTACAGAGCAGAAACGCTCCGGGAGTGGGGGGTTACCATGGCTGCCATCTTTATGGAAACAGAGCACCGGGCCCTTTCTTCTGCAGAGTCACTGGATGAGTTCAAACTGCTAACCGGCAGGTCAGCAGCTGACTGGCTTATACCTTTGCAGTGTCCTCAGACCCTAATATACAAGTTAAAAAATGTTTACAAGTGGAGAGATGGTGCAGCTGGGGACATTAGACCTAGAGAGGGAGAGGGGCTGTGTGCTGACGGGTGAGGAAAGGGGGTAGTGTAGGGGACAGGCTTGTAGGATATACCCTTTGGTTGGTTGATGATGCATAGAGGGGATTGTAATCATGGCAATGAAACGATATACGATAGGATGAATGTAAAACTAATGTTTTCCCATGTAAACTATCACATAATTCACAAGAAAACATTTTTTAAAAAGTTTATTTGGTCTGATCATAAGTAATGCTGGATGTTCTAAGTGCTCACAGGTTATTCTATACCAAAATATTCTTAACTTTGAGCTCAAGCCACAGGAATGTCTCTCCAAATGAAACCACTAAATTTGCTCTTTTTTGAAGGAAGTGGGAGGGGAATGGAGCAGGTAAAAAGGAAAAAAGTGGCGTTTCTTTTACACACTTTGTTGACAGAAGATGGTTTCTTGGGCGAATGCACTTTTCTCCTTTTGTTCTAGAGTCTGTATTCACATCCCAGAGTTCAGCTGGAGTCTCAAAAAAAAAAAGAGTGATCTTTTCTTTTCCCTCTACTACAAATTGAATGTTTGACAGAAGATTCAGTATTAGCATCTCCAGAGGCCAAATGATCAGAGAATCAGAGAGTGAAGAGCTGAAAAGGACCTCAGGAATGCCAGAGGCGAGTTGGTGCAGGGCACATCCTCAGTCATACTTGCCTTTACATATCTCATTTCCACTTCTGACCAATTCAGGTCTTGCCCATCAAGCTCTGATTTCCAGGCCTCACTCTGTAAGCACGCAGAGCTGACAGAGGAGAAGGGAGGGTCAAGTGGTAGATTCTCTGGCATGTACGTTCATAAGTCACTAGCTTAATAATAAAAATCACAGCCAAGCAATCTGAGTTGGAAGGTTTGGAGACATAAACTCAAGAATCTGTGAAATGACAACTCAAGCCCTGCCATCCACTATGTGACCCGACAGGAAAGTAAGAACCAGGTTTCCATCTCTATCAACTCAGCTTCACACCAAAGCATCTGACATTCAAATGATGTTCAAATAAATGTCCATTATGACAGTGAGTGAAATAACTTCAGAGTTAACAATTCTCATAGAAAGCTGCTCAGGACATTTCCTACACAGCACACGACACACCCACTTCATAAACCAACAAAACCCAAACCATTGTTTGTCGACTCCAACTCACAGCTCCCACTTTATGAAGGAAAACCATTGGTTCAACATTTTCCTGCAAGAAAGTAAGTCACTTATCAAGCAGCTTTTGAAGTCGGAGTTGTCTTGTCCCATAACTTACCTTCTCTAAAATGTATACAGACTAAATACAGAAGGATCTGATGGAGCCTATTTAATTTTAAATACTTCCGGTACAATCATGTTATTTATAACATTTAAATATTACAAACAACCCAATTGTCTCTATTCAGAGAATAGAAGAAGGGGTAAAAATATATATATAACATACCCGAATAATGGCACTCTATAAACTTATCAAAATGAATTCTACAGAATCCTAACACCTCATGGCAAAATATTATAACATAAGAAATCAAAACGCAAGATTTACGATATATGTGCATACATGAGGGGGCTTCAAAACAATGGAATTAAAAGATTATGGAATTGTTCCATGAACTTTTTGAAGTCCCTCATTATACATATGTATTTTTTATTTAAAAATTTGATCCCATGGGAGTGGGTAGGATATTATGAAATACAGGTGCCCACAAAACACTGAAAGGAGAACAACAGAAGAAAAATGATTCTCTCTGGGCCTTAAGATTATAGAAAATATTTTCTACTTCATACTTTTTTGAGTATTTTCCTCTTTTTCTCCATTTAATATACAGATATAGCATGACATGGGAACGGGGTGGCTCCTGATGACAAGCACTGGACAGCAAACCATAAGGTTCAAGTTCAGAGGGAAAAAGATGAGAGACTTTCTGCTCTCTCAAAGGTTTCTTGTTGTTGTCAAGTGCTGTCAAGTCGGTTCCAACTCATAGGCTTAAAGCCTATTCGAAGGCTTAAAGCCTCAGAAATCCTACGTGGGGTCACTATGAGTCAGAACCAACTTAAGGGGATTAGGAAACCACAATAGGCAAGAAGATGAGGTCCAAATATGACTCAAAGTAACTCACATGTGGACACTAATTCACATGGTGAATTTGAACTGACCTTGCAAATCCAGTGCTGATCTTACAGCCTCACACCATGTGCTAAAATGTATTGGCTGCACATTGCAAGACCTACTAACAGTGGATCGGTTTGCCTTTCTTCCTGAGTACTTTTTAAAATTGGCGAGACTCGATTACTATATTTTGATATAGGGTATGGCGTACTACATGTACACTTAAGAAGATGAGTTTCATCCACCTGGAACTCCAAGAAAACATTGTTTGGTGCTGAACACTGGGAATTACTAAAGCTACATTATAATCTTAAATTTAGTCTTGTCATGATTTGGAATGTAAACCTCCCAAATGGAAGCCACATTGTCTACATTTATCAAAATACAACAGAAAATAGAGCCACAAAAACTGAAGAGAGGGAAAATAAGTTAAACCAGAATCTCCAAGAATGAGTTAAGCCAAAAAATAAAACAAAACAAAGAGGAGAGCCTAACTTCAGCTACTGCTCTTCCTCCCCTCACCATGCAGCTGACAGACGAATCACCTGGATAGGGACATCTGTTGGATTACACACCATTTAAACATTCATTTACTGCTTACCATCAGCTGTCATGCCATCAACTGCCACAGTAGCTAAGCTTCAGACAAAGACATATTGAACAGCAAAAGGATTATGAGAGCTGGTACTTCAGGAAGGCTGCTCCGCATCAGAAAAACAAATGAGAGAAGGTAGTCATGGAGCTGAGCTGATGAACAGGCGCACGCGCACTCTCTGATAGAAGGGTAGTCTGGAGACTCACCTCAGGGCCTGGCAGGTTTAGCCCAACAGTGACCACTGTCACTGGACTGGAATCAGGACCCAGGGGAGAAGAGGGCACATTCATAAAGGTAATGAAATGGAGGGAGAATGAATCAAAGCTTAAGTCCCTAACTAGCTCCCTATTCCTACAGTTCTGTCAAAACTCAGATTTGGACACTCCTTCCTCCAAGTGGTTTGTGATTGGCTGCTCACCTAAAAGTTTGAATCTACCCAATAGTTCGGCGGAAGAAAGCCTGGGGAATTACTCCCATAAAAATTACAACCAAGAAGACCCTATGGAGCAGTCGTAGTCTCTAACACACGGGGTCACCGGACGCTGGAAATGACTTGACAGCAACAGGTTTGGGGTTTTATTTTTGTTTTTTCATGAGAGGTATAAACCTTCAGATCTTAAACTCTTACAGGGCAGAGATCATAGGCTTGAGACTCTATCATTGGAAACATAATACAGTACCAACCACAGATGTGGTTAAGAAGTCGGTTTTTCAACCCGAAGTATTATTGTGTGTGTTTTCGAGTCGGTGCAACCCTGTATAGGGTTTACAAGGAGTGGCTGTTGAGTTTGAACCACCAACTTTGCAGTTCAAACTGACCTTCAAATTGAGTACTTATCCTATGGTGCCACTTAAAAGTAGCTGAAAAATATGTGTAATACTCACCAAGCAAAGAGTAATGGCACTTTTGTCACCAACTATTTAGATTTTTTTTAGTTCTTTTTTTTTTTTTTTTTTTTTTGGCAATAGAGCCATGATTCTTTGTATACAGAACACTGAGTTCTTAAATTGCCTACTCTTATTCCCTATTTGGAGTCCTGGTGTGGCACTGTGGGTTAATGCACCGGACTGCAAAGCCATCTGAACAGAAAGGTCAGTGTTTGAAGCTCGATCAGCTGCTCCTCAGAAACCCTATAGATGGTCACTATGGGTCAGAACTGACTCGACAGCACTTAACAACAACAATTTTCTATTTGAAGTCCTTGTGTGGCACTGTAGGATAAGTTGTTGTTGTTAAGTGCCGTCGAGTCAATTCTGACCCATAGTGACACAGTATAGGGGTTCTGAGGAGCAAATGGTGAGCTTGAACCACTGACCTTGCTGTTCAAACGGCTTTGCAGTCTAGCGTATTAGCCCACAGAGCCACACCAGGACTCGCAGTTCAAATCCAACAGCTGCTCCTTGTAAACCCTATACCGACAGGATCACTATGAGTCAGAACTGACTCTCAACAGCACTTACCAACAATTCTCCATTTGGTCTCCTGGTGTGGCACTGTAATTATTAGCTCTAGACCGCGAATCAAAAGGTCTACAGTTCAAACCCACCAGTGGCTCCTCAGAAACCCTACACAGGGTTGCTATCAGTTGGAACTGACTCGACAGCACTTAACAACAACACCATTCTCCATCTGGGTGCACGGTGATTCTGTAGGATGAGCAGTGGAGTGTGAGCCACAGTTTGGTGGTTCAAGCCCACCAGCCGCTCCATGGGAGAAAGATGAGGTTTTCTGCTCCAGCAAAGACGACAGTTCTCTAAAGAGCCAAATTAACACAGTCTAGGTATGTATATTTCTAAGGGCCTAACATCATTCCATGAGAGAACTCAAGAAATAAACATGTCCAGTAAATCATTTATCTCACACTCCCTTGTATAAAAAGCTAGTTTCTCACTATTGTGGCAACCTGTACCACCAACTGTACAGCCAGGGGATTTATGATTATGTTTTCTGATCACTAACTAATTCAAGAAACACTGAGCAAATGAATCATTCATTCAGAATCTGCTACTGAACAGGGTAGACAGGAAGAATTCAGGAGGAAGAGAGATTACTGCATAAGAGAGGGAAAAGGCTAAAGAATCTCAGGGCCCTAGCAAGGACCATGACAACCAGCAGATTACACCAGGGCTATGGCTGGACGTCTGGAGACATCCTAGTGTCCGATGTTTGTTGTTCAGATATATCCCAAAGCCCTGCCAATCTGCAAGGAGGAACTTGTATCAAGTCTTGTACGGTCTGACAGGTGAACTCAGACAAGGGAGTACTCTGAAGAAGCTACTATCTGGACAGTCTAAATGTTATCATCATCATTTCCTCGGAACAATGTATCTTATCTTTCAAAATACTCTTTTATGGGCTTCAAATACCACCATGATTGTGTATCGCTATAATACTCGAACCTCCACCCAGAGTGAGATAAGAGTTGAAGGGCTGGAGTCGGGAGAAGACAGCAATCTTTTCATGCATGACAGGAGGCTGAGACCACAGGTACAAAGTGCGGAGGGAGACCGAGTGAGAGAACGGAAAAGCTGTGTATTTAAGGAGCCACGCTACACAGAGAGGAGCCCTGACGGTGCTGTGAGTTATGCACTGAGCAGTTCAAACCCACCAGTCACTCCACAGAAGAAAGATGAGGTTGTCTGCTCCTGGAAAGACTGACAGTCTTGGGAACCCTAAATTGCAGTCCTACGCTGTACTACAGGGCCGCTATGAGTTGGAATCAACTCCATGGCAGTGAGTTTGGCAGTAGGAGCTCAAGAAAACCTTTATCTGTCCTTTGGTTCCCAAATTAAAATTTGTAACTAATCTGGTGGCACTTCAGGATAAGCACTGGGCTGTTAACCACAAGGTGGGCAGCTCAAACCAGCTAGCTGCTTCTCGGAAACCCTATACATGGTTGCTGTGAGTTGGAGCCGACTCAATGGCACTGAATAAGAATACCACCACTTAATCTCAAAAATTAAAACCACAAAACCTAACATCAATAATTCCATAATCACCAGTGGCCAGCCCCTACAAACCCAAGGATCTAACACTACTATGAGGCCTAATGGAAAAGAGAATAGATTGATTCTTGCCATGCTATACTATTAAATTCATCAACAGGGCAGTCTGGACAGAAGTGTAGATAAGTCTGTAGAGCAGGAAGAAATAGCCGCGTAAATGCCCATCTCTGGAACTTGTATAACCAGCCACCCTGAAACACCGAGTCTGCCACTAAGCTACATCCAATTTGCCGTTTTCTCGGTAGCTGCATGCGACGTCATGTACTGCCCACCTACCACTTGCCCTGCTTTGCTTCATCAAGCAGCCGCTCTGAAAAACACAGCAATATCACCATGGTTAATGTAAAATATTAATGTCTCATTTGTTCAACAGTTTTGTGGAAATTAAAACTTTTAGGTTAATCATATACTGAACAATTTTAATTAAAACAGTTATAAAACAATTAATCCACAAGAGCTAACTTGGAACTTTGCCAGCTTTATTGGTTTAATGCATGTAGGCAAAACTCATTTTTTTTTTCCTTTTGACTTAATGAATGCTAATATGTGACACAAAATATGCATACTAAGCTCCTAATACAGTTAGTCCATCTGGTTTTTCTTGCATTCTCTATTTGTCATTTCTCTTTGATAGCAAAATTGAAAATGAGTTCTCCGTTAGAAATGATAATGATGGTGTGTGCTGTGCTTCATTAAAAACCGCTCTTTATAAAAAGCTTCCAAGGCGACTTATAAGTCGCCTCTTTCTCCTATTACACAGTCATGGGTGAAAGGAAGATAGGCCCACAGCCTGGGTCCCAAACCACAGCAGCACCTTAAGGTAATACTGCCCCTTCCACTGCCATTTCCAAAGATTCTTTCCTTTCGGAGAGTCCCTGGAAGACAGGGAGGGAGGATAATATGAGTTTAACTAGCTAAGACAAATCCTCCAGTATTTCACTTTGTTCTGCCTTACAATGTGTTTGATCCATTTTGGGATCTAACTGTTTGCCAAAGTAAGCACAGTTCAAGCTCTTTGTTGAATATTTAATGCATTCAAATTTACCTTTTTAGCACAGTCTATTGGAGACCAGTTATTTTCAACAAGACGTTAAGAAAAGTGTCAGGTCTGACCATGGTATCTTCAAATTGGTTTTCTGGCTTCCAGTGCAAGTACACCTCCCATCCTTCTAAGCCTTGCCAAGAATCTGAATATGCCTGGCTTTATAGTTTATCAAGCATCAAGCTTCATAAATACAAAAGGATCACACTATCCAATCCTGCTACTCAAAGCACAAACGTGGATACTTCATCCCAACTCCTTATTCAAGTTGAAGCAACTACATCAAATCCTGTTAGAGATGAGGAAACGAGTTCAATGTAATTCAGCCCTCAAATGGTGAAAATGATCCCTGGCATAATGACATTAGCTGGTCCATTCACAGCCGGTATATATCTTATTATTTCTGGTTGGGCACATCACATGTGAAGCATATAAACCCCATAAAAGGTATTAGATTTCCCTCTTAACTACCCCTCACATCAAACATCATTTTCTACTTTTATATATGCTTAAAAAGCAGTTGGACTAGAGGGCTTGCCAATTGAATCCCAATATATTAAGCAAGGCACTCAAGGAAGTGAATTCCCTCATGGGGGTAGCAGAACGCTAAGCCATTTGGCAATCACAAGCCCAGCCTGGGCACAGGAATAGATACTAAAACCTAAAAAGCTGGCGGTCCCAACAAAATACCCCAGCCAGTCACCTGAATTCCAGCCGGGCAGCCAAGAAAAGTCATTGTTTATATGAAAGTCTGTTCAGATTGCTTTGCTAAGTATCAGTGTTGAATAATGTCCACTATTTTACTGACCCAGCCTGTTGTGGAAATCATACATGATGGAATTAATGAGTGGTCTCAAAAAAATGTCCAGTTCTTCAATTCTGAAATCCCATACATGACGTATGTTTTTATGACTAAAACCGTCATAAGGATTATAAGAGCCCTCAGCTATTACTGTATTTTACTACAAACCCTCTCATTTTGATAATAAGAAAAAACAATGTACTTACACATCTAGTGTTAGGAAGTTGAAAGTAAGAGCTACAATGATGCGTAAGGAGAATGTGGAGATTTTAAGGATGTAAATATCCCCTTATTACTGATATGTGAATACCAAAGCATCTACTTACGTGGAGGCTCTAGTCCCAAGTAGATCATACCACCCTCTGGCTTTTGTTGTTGTTGTTGTTGTTGTTGTTGTTGTTGTTGTTAGGTACCCTGGCCAGTGCTGTGCCATCATCACAGTCATTGCTATGCTTGAGGCCACTGCTGCAGCCACTGGGGCGTCCCCTTTCTTCTAAGACAGCTGATTCTCAACTAGGGTGATCCTCTCAGAGGACATCTGGCTGTATCTGGAAACCTCTGCTTTTCATGATTTGGGAGGTGTGACTGGTCTTTAATGAGTAAAGGCCAGAAATGCTACTAAATATTTTGAAAGGCACAGGACAAGGACAGCCTCCACAGGAACGAACTCTCCAGACCAAAGTGCCAGCAGTGCTGAGGACCCTATGTAAGATATCAGAGCCACCACAACTGACAATACTCAGAACATGCCTGGAACCCAAACAGAATGCCCAAGAACACACTTCGCCTTTGTAGTAAGATGGATGGCCCTTCAAGGAAGCAATTATTCCCAATAGCTCCTGACTTTTCCAATCCCCTGACAGAATGCTGGTGTGGCGCTGTAGGATAAGCACTGGACCACAAGGTCAGTTTGAACTGCAAGGTCGGTGGTTTAAATTCACCAGCTGCTCCTTGGAAACCCTATACAGGGTCACTCTGAATCAGAACCAATGCAGTGGCACTTAACAACACCAACCAAGTACTAAGAATGCAAGTCAAGTCTTTATTTAAAAAAAAAAAAAGGGATACAAATGTCTTTGACTTGGGTTTTCGTTCCAGAAAAAAAATGGAACTGAGAGATAAAAAGCGTTAAGAGATGTATATGGGTGGAGGGAGGAGAGGTTAATAGTAGCATTGGTGACGTTCTTGTATGCTGTCAAGTCAGTTCCAGCTCATAATGACCCTGTGTAAGGGTTTCAATGGTACACATCTTTATGGGAGCAGAAAGTCTCATCTTTCTCCCACTAAGTGGCTGGTGGATTCGAACTACTGACCTTGCAGTTAGCAGCCTAACACACAACCCACTACACCACTAGGGCTCCTTATTTGCTCAGCATACAGACTGAATAAGTAGGGTGAAAGCATACAGCCCGAACACACACGTTTACTGATTTTAAACCACGAGCTCACTACTGCCTCTTGGTCTGTCTACGTACAGGTTTCACATGAACAGAATTAAATGTTCTAGAACTCCCATTCCTGGCTATGCTATCCACAATTTGTTACAATCCCCACAGTCAAATGTTTTTGCATAGTAACATCTTTCTGGTGTTCTCTGCTTTCAGCAAAGACTACATTCAGTACACATTTGTCCCCACAGTCCCTTCTGACCAGAGGCACTACTCCAAGCCTCCAATATCAGTTCTTTTAGCCTTTCCCCTTCTCTGGTGGGAATTAAAACTCCCATTTCTTTCAAGTTGATTCCAGGTGTAAAAGAATTATGTTGCTGTTGTTAATGCCACCGAGTCGGTTCCAACCCACAGCGACCCTGTATAGGGTTTCCAAAGAGTGGCTGGTGAGCTTGAACTGCCGACCTTGTGGTTCAAGCCAACTTTGCAGTCCAGCGCATTAACACACAGAGCCATACCAGGACTCCTTTAACATTGTAGTTGAGCACAAATAATGGCATTAAGACAAATAAAAGGAGCAAATGAAGAAAAAAAGTGGCTTCTCATACAAACCAGTGAAAAAAGTATTTCAGATCACTGTGGTTAACATGTACCCGGGAGAACCCCCGTCATGCTGTTTCAAGTTCAAACTATACTGTCGGGAGTCAGTTGTCCAACATCGTAATAGGTGTTGAGCAAATAGTAAAGGCAGACAGAACCCCGGAAGGCTCCCACATGGAACACAGGCAAACACATGCAGCAACTGATGCATATTTTGATCAATCCCAAGGGCAGCCTTGCTCATAATTCTAGACCCTATATAATCCCTAACCTGCCTGAGACCTTGGAACACGACTATAGAAGTCCTGTGAGCACACAACAGGAGTGTCAGGATTTTTTAAAAGAGAATTCTTGTCCTTGATTAAGGGGTCTTAAGCCTTAGAGATTTAAAAAAAAAAAAATTACACCATTTGCAGTCTTGGTTCAATTTATACATTATTTTACTTACAGAGGCAGGGCATATCATGTGAGAAACAATGATCAGCATGCAAGGGTAAGTGGTGGTGGTGGTTATGTGCCGTGGAGTCGGTTCTGACCCATAGCGACCCTGCACAGGGTTTCCGAAGCTGTAAATCTTTACGGGAGCAGAAAGCCTCATCTTTCTCCCGTGGAACAGCTGGTCATTCTGAACTGCTGACCTTAAAGTTCGCAGGCCAATTCGTAACCACTACGCTACCAGAGCTCCTAGGAGGCATTTATAGATATTTGAGAAGAAATTGATCTGACATTGTGGCCTGTCTCCCCCGAGTCACCTTAGTTTGTTATTACTAAGTGCTTCAAGCCAGTTCCAACTCATAGCAACCCAATACAAGGTTTCTAAAGAGCAGCTGGTGGGTTTGAACCAGTCCAGTAGTTTATCCTCTAGCACCACACAAATCTTTCCATCTTCCAATTACACACTTTAAGATTTTTCTCTTCTGATATTTCTTCTGAGCACTGGTGGTGCTGTAGGATAAGCACTGGGCTGTTAACTGCAAGGCTGGTGGTTCAAACCCACCAGCCACTCCTCAGAAACCCTGCACAGAGTCGTTTTAAGTTTGAACTGACTCAAAGGCACACAACTACAGCATTTCTTCGTAGCTTACTTGACTTTCTCCTGCAATTTACAGACTTTTTCACAACTTTCAATAAGGCAATAAGCCTCCAGAAAATGGCTCTCAGAATTCTGATCCCTCACAAAAATCAATCCTTCTAGGCTTGCAGTCTTCAATCCTGTCTATTCGTTGCCCCACTTTCATGTTATTTTTAGGGTCAAAATGACTGCCACATGTAAAACTTCTCTCCAAACAAACTAATGTCACCTGTGGGTAGGTGACCATGTACAGTGGGGGAGGAGCATTCCTGGGTTGTTCCTTGTTTATCTGCTGTGATTTGTAAGCATCCCAGGTCTGCATGTTACAAGGCAGCCTGCTTTGAAAGCCACTAGTTCCCTGCCACATTTTCAGTGCATCAAAGGTTAAAAAGTAAAACTGCACTATTTCTTTATAGTGTCGTTTGGGTCTCTGCCAACTCTGAGTCAGCATCTTTTCCAGAAGCAATCTCTTGAGGAAACATTTGGAAGCAGCCCTCAAAGTAAGTAATGTCCAAATGGACCAACAGTTAGGATATGCATCCTGCGAACTCGGTAATGACTGCTTCCCAACCCCTCTGGAAGCTTGCCATGCTCGCCTTCTGACTCTCCCTAGAATTTGCCTGCTTTGAGTTTGTGGTTTTCTCTCCCTTCTTGGACACTGCCACTACCAAGTACCAAGTTCCAAAAAAGTCTCCAAACTGAGCATATTAAAAATAAATACAAGTCTGTAACTGTGTCAAACACCAACATTTGCCAAGAAAAGCTCATTTGCAGAACTCCATGGTGTAAATGATGAAAAGGGCTGCACAAAAACACCCAATGCTTAGGTAACCAAGGGGAAAAAGCAGGAAGAAAGAGGAAGAGTGGCTGGGCCAAGAAGGAACAGACTTCTTTGAATGCTACCAAGAAGTCCTCCAACAGAACCAAGGAATGTGATGGCCTGGGATGTTGTTTCTCAACTCTTCCCTTTTGTAGTCCCTGGAGTGGTAAAGCAGAAGAACGGTACGTGCCACCAAGGGCACCCCAATCGTCATTGTTTAGGTGAGTACAGGTGATCAGGTTTGTGAGCATTTATGAGTTTGCAGCCTCTTCCTTGTTTAAGTAGCAGAATCAACTTGAAATGGATCAAAATGATGAACATCTAAAGGAAGACACCAAGCTTATAAACTCACTGTTGTTAAGTAGATTCCTACTCAAAGCGACCCTATAGGACAGAGAAGAACTGCTCCGGAGGGTCTCTGAGGCTGTAATCCCGAAGGAAGCAGACTAGCATACTCTTTCTCCTAGGGAGCAGCTGGACAGTCAAGCCACCGACTTTTCCGTTAAGCCAGTGAGCCACTAGGGCCACTAAACGAACACAGGAAGCTCGTCAATCAAAGATGTTGTGCAAAGTACAGTATAAAACAAAATAAACCACGAGAAATCAGACAGCTTATTTGTGGGGAGTGGAAGAGATTCTTTTACATAAAATGGAGAGGTTTGGCTTCTGGCTGGGTTTATCCATCAGTGGTATAATCTCTGGGAAACTACCACTGAGGAAGTAGGACAGCAGGAACAACCCCCACACCAAAACCCAGTGCCATCGAGTCAACTCTGACCCAGTGACACTATACAGGGTTTCCAAGACTGTAAATCTTTAGCAGACAGACAGCCTCATCTTTCTCTCATGAGTTTGAACCATGCCTAATATACAGCGCCACTAAAGATCCTTAGGATCCGAGCAGAACTGGGCAGGCTTACACCGGTTTAAAGTGTTCAAGAGCAAACATGTCAGTTTGAGGACTAAGGTGCGCCTGACCCAAGCCATAGTATTTTCAATAACCTCATATGCATGCAAAAATTGGACAGTGAATAAGGAAGGCTGTAGAAGAATTTATGTATTTGAGTTACGGTGCTGGCAAAAAACATTGCAAATACCATGGACTGCCAAAAGAACAAACAAATCTGTGTTGGAAGAAGTACAGCCACAGTGCTCCTTGGAAGTCAGAATAGTCAAAACTTTGTCTCTCATGCTTTGGACATGTTATCAGGAGGGACCAGTCACTGGAGAAGGACATCATGTTTGGTAAGTAGAGGGGCAAAGAAAAAGAGGAAGATCTACAAGGAGATGGATTGGCACAGTGGTGGCAGCAATGGGCTCAGGAGTAGCAACGATTGTGAGGTCGGCCCTGGACCAGGCAGGGTTTCATTCTGTTGTGCACAGGGTCGCTATGAGTCCACACTGACTTGACGGCACCTAACCACAACAACAAGCTTTGAAACTTGGCTCTATGGACTGCTGCCTATAAAATCTCAGGCCAATTAACCCCAGTCTCAAGTCTTCACCTAGGGAGAGGGATACTAACCCTAATCTCTGAGTTGGGACCCAAACAACAGGAGTGGGTATCGACTAGAGGGCAGTGGTGGGTTGGGTATCTCTATCAGGAGCCCTGGTGACACAGGGTTTAAGCACTCAGCTGCTAATGGAAAGATCAGCAGTTTACTTCCTAGGAACAAGCTGCGACAGTCAGTCTCCACACAGATTTCCAGCACTCTGGAAACCCTCTGGGGCAGTTACAGGATCACTGTGAGATGAAAACACTCAAGGGTAGTGGATTTGTTAGGGTAATATCTCTAATCAGTTGCTCTTTTGTTTTGTTGGATATTGTTTTTTTTGTTTTTTTTTAACCTAAGAACATTGTTGTTATTATTAAGTGCTGTCTAGTTGGTTCTGACCCATAGCTGCCCTATATAGGGCTTCCAAGCAGCAACTGGTGAGTGAGTTTGAACCACTGACCGTGTGGTTCAAACCTACTTTGCAGTCCAACACACTAACCCACAGCGCCACACCAGGACTCTCTAGTGTCTTAAAAAGGAAGTTTGCCTGAGCTCTCTCATTTGCCCTCCTTGAAGCATGATAGAAGTAGACATGTGAATATCCAAAGCATAATAATTTAATTCACAAAACAATCTCGCAGTGGTTCACAAAGCCTAGAGTGTTTACATTTAGTAATTGCTATCATACTCTGCAGTGTTTACTTTTTCTACCATGCATTTCTTATTTTTAAATAAATTTTTCTATTAACGAACTGAAGAGCCCACAAACAAGGATATTGCTATCTGGAAGAAATAATGCATTATATGGTACTGGACAGTAGTTTAAAGAGTCTGGGTGATGGTGGTGCTGTGGGATAATTACAGGACAACTAAGTACAAGGTGGACAGTTCAAACCCACCAGCTACTCCATGGGAGAACAATGAGGCTTTGTGTTCCTGTAAAGATTTACAGCCATGGAAACCCTCTACTCTATGAGTTCACTCTGAGTCAGGATCGACTCCGATGGCAGTGTGTTTGGGGAACAGCAGTTTATCCATGAACTATATATATCCAGGTTTACTGGAATTCTCTTTCATAAAAAAGAATGGCTTCCACAAAGAAAAAACAGAGCAAGCCCCTTCAACATGCTATTTCTTTTCTGTGTGACCTGGTCAGTTTAACCTCCCTGCTACACCTCTCTTGATATCTTTGCAACTGAAAGAAATGCTTCTGAACCTGGATAGTTATTAACAGAACTCAGTATTTCAGTTCTTGTTACTCTTAGAAAGAAACCAGCATCACGAAGACCTAAACCAAACCTAATGGCTGTTGTTGTTGGTAAGTGCCGTCCAGTCGATTCCGACCCATAGCAACCCTGTATAGGGTTTCCAAGGAGCAGCGGTGAGCTTGAACCACCGACCTTGCAGTTCAAATGACTTTGCAGTCTGACGCATTAACCCACAGCACCACAAAATGAGAAAAAGGCCAGTCAGCCATTCCTCCATTTAACCTCCAATGAGCATTCTTTCTAGGACTAGAGAAATTCTCTCTGGAAATCTGGATATAATTGTATACTTGAAATAATTCCAACAGTAAGCACTGGTGGCTCTGTGGGCTAATGCATCAGACTGCAAAGTCAGTGAACCACAAGGTCGGCAGTTCAAGCTCACCAGCCGCTCCTCGGAAACCCTATACAGGGTCGTTATGGGTCGGAACCGACTCAACAGCACTTTAACAACCAGAACATGACTATTATCTACCACTGAAAAGAGGTTAGCCAACTTCTATGAAGTGCCAGGGAGCAAATAGTTCAGGCTTTTAGGGCCATCTGGTTCTCTGTTGCAACAATTCCATTCTGCAGCTGTAGCACTAAAGCAGCCAGATACAGTGTGTATGCAAAAGAGGATGGTGATACTCCAATAAAACTTCATTTATGAACACTGAAATCGGAATTCCACATCACTTTCATGTGCCATGAAATTGTCTTCCCTTTGTGTTGTTTTTCAGCCATCTAAGAATTCACACTCGTTCTTAGCTTTCAGGCCATATTAAAACAGGTTTGGTCTGTGGGCCACAATTGGCCAACCTGGCCTGTGTGCTAGGCATCTGGGCAGACATCAAGGAGGATTAGACAAGTGTCCTCCTAAGACAGAATGAGAAAATGAATCAACGATTCCAATGCAATATGGTAAGTGCTCAAAGAGAGAGAGAATTCACTGCTATAGGAGCCAGAGGCATAAACTATTAAGGACATTTCCTTCTACACTGGCAATGAGGCCTGACAGACACTAAGGCAGGTCTAAGTTGGTTTCTCTCAAAATAACAAACTGTTTAAAGTATCCTTAACGAACAAAGAAACTGACTTTAAAAAAAAAAAGGAAAGAAGTCTACCACTCACTCACATCTGCTAAGACTTTATCAGAATGTGCCTGGGTACATTTTGGAATGTCCTTTTTAATAATCGTCTCAAGGCCAGGACCTCAGGCAAAATCCATTCTCCATTGATCTGCTGGGAACCGAGCAGGTCTCAGGTGGTGGCTGATGGAGACTCTTAAGGGCAAGTCCACAGGTCTGGCCTGTTTATTTCACCCAAGTCCTCTAGTTGTCATAGGTAATAGTTTTCAAGTGCTTCGGGCTAGAAAGAATCCAACCGAGGTTTTTTCCCCTTCTCTCCCTAAGTGAAAGGTCAATGGAATAATCAGCTTGGCCCAACTCTCAAATACTTATCTGCACCCCAGTGGCTCAGCTAATCAAATCAGGTTTATTAGAGGGTCACCTCTAATCAGCACTGGATTTTATCTGCATGGGAAGATGGTTAGGCAGATTTATTTTAATTACCTCACAACAAATGTAACTTGGGTCTTAAGACCGTAATTGTCACAACTGTCTGCCCGGATGTTTTGCTCCAAGAGGGAAGCTGAGGGAACCAGGTGCCACACTGACATCATCAGCTGTGTATTTAATTAAAGCAAGATGAGAGGCAGGCAGCCTTCCTAGTCCAAGGCAGAGAGAGTACACCACACATACTAACAGCAGTTCATCTATCAAAAGAACCATCTTCCTAAAAGACCAGAAAGGCTCATTCTTCAAGGTCATAGGAATACCAAAAGAAAGGAGAACCTGCAACTTCCACATCCTAAAAAAAGCCGAGACCAGAGCCCCCTAGGAGAAAAAGGAAAACCTGAAATAACTACAAGCCCCCTTAGACCTGATGTTGAGATGATGAACCAACATCAAGGTCCAGCATGCAAGCATGTTCTCTCACAGGCGAACACAAAGAAGTAACATGATCGCAAGATCTGGGGGGGTTCTTTTCTTCGTCTCTTTCCTTCCTGGGGGAATCAGACTCCTCAGGGCCAAGGAGGACAGGGCCGTGTCTCATGCACCTCTTTCTCCCAGGAGGTTTCCCCGTGCTCTATGTTAGGTGATGAAATCAAACAATAGGATCAGATCAACTCATCCACCAATATGCCTTCAAAAAGCCTTTGTTATTGCTTTTTGAAGAGGACAGGAAACCCCCATGTTCTGGAAGGCAGAAAAAATGTGAGCAAAACAAATCCAGATAAAAACAAAGAAACCTCAGGATGGGTGTTTATGTTGGTCTCAGGTTTTTTTTTTCCCAACAGAGAGACTGTCAACCAAACTATCCAAAGTGTCAAGAACCTGAGCCTCTGTGGCCACACCAGAGGCCACTCGGGTGGCAGGCTCTTATTTCCCAGGAGGCCTTTCTGAGAGATCTGGTGGTCAGCTGTGCAAGGGCTTCTAATGAACCTGTCACTGCTGTGGTCACAACACAGTGGGGAAGGGGAGAGAGGCCATTTGCCAGGCAGCCCTGAGAAAATGATGAAACAAAACCCATCCATCATGAAAGCTGGTGACAGGAAAATGGGACAGGGAAGAGAGCAGGTACAGAGACAAGAAGGAGGAAATCAGTCCCGTTGGCCCCTGCCCCCACCACACCTAACTCTGGGTGTTTAATGACGGCTCTTCACAATGAAGAGCACACTACTGCAAGCAGCTCTGCTAGGCCCAGCCTGAGAGAGAATATGGGCTTTGTTCTTGTCCCCACATGTCTTCTGCTCTGCTCTGTCGTCCTGCCAGAGTCAACTGCCCCAGTACAGCCCAGATAGTGAAATACAAAATAGTGACTGATAAAATGCCACTGTGCAAGGCCCAGGAGGGCACAGCCTCTCTCCCGAGACATCTTCCCACTCCAAATTCCTGACACAGCCATCCCACTCTGGCCAGAGACATCTAGTATGCACCCTTAGGTGGGGTCATCAGGGACTCCATCCATATACTTCTCTGTATCTCTCCAACTGCTCTACTCAGGCCTCCCACACCCAAGGTTTCTCCCACATTAGAGTACACCAGAATCACCTGGAGAACTTGTTACACCATAAATTGCTGGGAATCGAAGCCCAGAGTTCTAGTAGTGTAGTGGTTATGAATCGGGCTGTGAATCGCAAGGTCAGCAGTTCAAAACTACCAGCTGTTCCGCAGGAGAAAGATGAGGCTTTCTGCTACCATAAAGATTTACAGCCTTGGAAACCCTGTACAGGGTCGCGATGGGTCAGAACTGACTCCACGGCACATCACCACCAGTAGGTCTGGGGTGGACCCTAAGAATCAGCATGTCGGATATATTCCCAGACCATGCTGATACTCTGGTCTGGTGTCATTGTTGGGTGCTGCTGAGTAGATTCTGACTCACAGTGACCCTCAAGGGTTTCCTTGACTATCACCTTGACAGCAACAGGCCACAAGGTCTTTTTTCCTTCAGAGCAGCCGGTGAGTTTAAAGCGCTGACCAATGGCTAGACCAAGTGCTTAACCACTGCACTAGCAGGCCATGCTGATTGTTTGTTCTAACTCTAACCAAACCCGCTGCTGGTGAGTCGATTCCAACTCCTGGCAATTCAACAGGAGAGAGCAGCAGCGCTCCAGAGGGTGTCCAGGACAGTATGTTCCAGAAATGGCTGCAGTGGCTTAATGCAAAACAAGAAAATCAGCGATTGTTGTTTTCAGTTTTTAAAAACTATGACAGCCCCCGAATTAATAGAGAGCCTAAAGCTTTTTACATGTATAAAACAGCTGCCAAAATCCTGATGTGGTTGCTCTGTTGTGTAAGCAGCCGGATGTGAGTTTGCACTCAGCCAAAGCAGGACTGTCATTTTGGGACTTGGTTTTTGTTGTTGTTGTTGTTTTTCTTCATTAACTGGAGGATTTGTTTAGTGTCGGTATTATTGTTTTACATTTTCTAATGACTGGATCAAATGGTCCACAAGCTTCCCCATTGTTGGTCAGGTGTAGGAACTGGTGTGGGTACAGAAGCCAGTCTCGTTTTCTGGGACTGCTGGATGACGTTGCTACCTATGTATACTCATGTATTACTAAGACAGGGACACCAGGTGACCACAGAAACACAACCTGTATCGATCAGCTCCTCTTTCTGCAGGATGAGCACTTGTGGTGTACTTCCCTGTTGTTCCAGCGCACAGTGGAAGATTCCACCTCTAACATTCTTCTTTGTGATTCTTTGAAACAAGCAGTTGCCATCATCAAACATCAACCCAGGGCACCTCAGCCAGAATGTCACTAGAGCATATAAAGACTGTACATATGTAGGTGGGTAGAGGAAAGGGCACGTTGAGACAAAGAACACCCAACCCTTCCCTGAAGACTAGGACACGAGCCCTGGGATTGGGTTGTCTGATGGGACTCTTCATACCACCCCTTGCTTGCAACTGTGGACATCTGTGGCAAGTGACTGACCCTCTCTGGGCATCAATTTCCTTGTCTATAAAACAAGGCAATGGAAGTCCATCTACTTTCTGAGAGAGAATCCACGTAAAGTCTTACCACCACAGTAAGACTTACCACTCACTTTCCATAACAAAAAAGTGGGAGAAATTGTTACAGTTCCCTGTAAAGGTATGAAGCAGGGCACAGAAAAGCTGTTCTTTCATTCCCCTTGTTGTTGTTGTTAAGTGCTGTCAAGTCAGTTGTGACTCACAGCGAGCCTGTACAGATAGGGCTTCCCAGGAGTGGCTGGTGGGTCCCAACCGCCAACCTTGCATTAAGCAGTCCAGTGCTTATGCTACAGCACCACACCAGGACACTTCATTCCCCCCTTGGGAGTCTGCACACCATGGAGAGAAGGAATGTGGCTTCACCAAAGGGCTGGAACATGAAACCAAGCAAGACTGGGAGCTTCTGGCATGAAAAGTGAATCAAAAAAACTGGAAATGACAGAAGCCAGTGCTGTCAAGTAGACTCCAGCTTGATGTGACTCTCCAGGACAGAGTAAAAGTGCTCCATAGGGTTTCTGAGACAATAACTCAGTACGGGAGCCTACAGCCTCATCTTTCTCCTGAGCAGCTGGTTGCTTTGAACCACCCACTTTGCAGTTAGCAGTCCAACCCTAAGCTCATTGCAGGAGTGGGTTTATAGGGAAACGTGGACAGCCTGAAAGTTAGAGCAGAGATGGGGATAGGGAGAAAAGGCAGGCATGGCTGCCTGGTGGTTGTTAAGAAGAGCTCTTGAAGGTCACCAGAAACACCAAATATGGTGATTCTAAAACAGCTGAGAATGACTAACACAGAATTCAGAAGTTTGGTAGACTTCCCCCCAACCAGGTCCAGTGTTTCTCCTGGTTCAAGTTCCTTCCCCAGCCCCTGTCTATCTGGAACTGGCACAGTAGAAATGGAGACAAAACTGAGACCGAGAAGCAACAAGGAGATCCCCTTCCTGGAGTGGGAACGACAGGCCCAGAAGAACAAAGCTAGCAGGGTGAGCCTCGGGTCAGAGGGGCCATGGGGGTAAAGGTCACAAGCATAAACTGAGCAACATTCTCATGGCAGCTGCTCCCCTCACAAAGGTAACCCTGAAACGTAGGCTATCAAGAACCGTTTATAGAAGTAACAAGAAAGGGGGGGGAGCAATTCTCCTCAAGAAGCATGAAGACAAGCCCCAAGGGTGTGAACATGTGAATGGGGGTAGAGAGAATTAAAGCCACTCTTAGCACACTTAGAGGAAATGACATTTGTGGATTCAGACCTGTGTACTCAGCTATGCTCTGAAACTCAAGAGAGAGAAGTCTTCTGTCAATGACCGTAGCTCTTGAAAACGGAAGTGCTATATACACCAAGAGAACACCGTCCACTTGATAGAGAGCAGTGCTGGAGAAACACTGCATCTTCATGCAATGGACTGGCTGCCCTGTTCTTCATAAAAACAAATCCAAACACTGAATCAGTCACAATTGTCTCTCAGCCTCCATATGTCTGTCCCATACCGGAAACTCTCTGTAGTCTTTGGGGACAGAATCAGATGCAGAGCTGCCCCACTAGAAAGGGTGAATGAAGAACTAAACTAAGCCACCCCTTGGCCTCTGAAGATGCTGAACAGGCAGAGTCCAGGCGGGAGAATAAATTTAGCTCTACAAGTGCCTTGGGCTCTAACAAGAAGGGAATCCCCAACTCCACAACAGCACTGGACATCAGAGTGTCACCCTGTCCCCTGGAATCACACAACTTCTCACAGATGTTCAGAGAAGCCGGGGACACCATCAAATACCTCACCTTCTGCTTATATACCAGGGAACTCACAATACCTGAATGGAGGTCACCTGCTTTGACAGCTGCCCAGGAAGACACTGTCCTATGTGGATCTCTGGAGGCCAGGTCAACAGGGAATGATAACTTCACAAGACTTGATATTTTGCTCACATCTTACCAGACTATATTTGGCAAAGATCTCAGTCAAATATGATGGTTTTCACAGTTCCACCAGTTCTCACTACGGATATTAGCAAATGGTTCAAGCTCAATAGCCACTCCTTGGAAACCACATACAGGGTCGTTATGGGTCAGAACCAACTCGATGGCACTTAACAACAACAACATTAAGAGCGGCTATAGTTCCAGTCTCTGGATTTGTTTTATTTTTTCTACAAGACATGAAATGCATCATAAAATTTGTTAGTCTTTCTTAGAAACTTTCACCCAATTCACAAAAAAAAAGGTTTAAAAATAAAAATAAAATAAGTCTTTGTAAAATTTCGCCTGTCACACAATTCACAAATTGGGGGTGGGGGTAGGGGAGGGGGGAGGACAGCGGTGGAGGTAACAAAATCCTGTTAACAAAGGATGGTTTGCCTCTGAAAAATAAATACAGGTCAAGGTTTCTGTAGAAACAGACAAGATCAAAATAGGGCAATAAAACAAGAAGCACATTCAGAAACACACAAGCTCAGGGTGCTCCCAACTCCCAGTATCAAGGTTCTTTTTTGCCTGACACCTAGCTCATTCTGGACCACATTCTCTACTCAGCACACGATTCTTCATGGCAACCTCTAAGATGGCGGGATATGAGCTGGAAGGGATGACTTCACATAGCTTGAGAGATTCTATCCAATCTCCCACCCCCACAATGATGCAGCAGCCGATTTTATAATTATTTACACACATCATTCCTGACTCTCTTTCCCTAAACCAAGGTTTAAACAATAAAAACCACACCAGACATCCTGGTACAGACACTAACAGCCACTTAAGCCAAAGGGTGGCCAGGTGACAATTTTCCTGCACGGGATGTTCCTCTTCTACCATGAGAAGCATCTACTTTCAAATGATTTAAGATCATCGGTCCCAAACCAACATAAACATGAGCAAAGAAAGCTAGTATCTGTCAGTTTACCTGAAGGGTCAGAGACCACCAGAGAAAGTCTATGGCAACGTAGCTTTATGCAGACCAAAATTCTTTAATAAGATAACTTACCTAATAGAATTTAGGGACACTCTGAAGGCCATTATGGTGTCTCCTACAAGACAGAGGCTCCAAAGGCTTTAACATCAGAGTTAATCTAATTTGGCCAAATTGAATCAAGGCTGTCTTCCTGTATTCTGCCAGTGGACTTTGAGCAGTTATCTACAAAATGAAGGAGAAACTTTCATTCGAATCACACCCTGCATATCAAATCCGCACTGGTCTTTCTCTAGAAATGACTGTAGCCCTGGCTACAGAGATCTGTGTAGGTCTTCTGCTGACTTATTTTGCTATTTTATATACTATACCAAGGGTGAAAACTGATTCTACTATCTACTTGGTCCTTCTATTGTAATGGAACCACACAAGAAAGAGTTCACATGCTGATTTGTGTTCTTACTCAAAACCCACACCACCTTCCTGCTCAGTTTTCTATAGGAGGAACAACTGTGCAGCAAGCAATCTAGGCAGAGGGTCAAAGCCAAGACCAACTTAGCAGCAGAGAGATGCTGTTTGATTGACAGCACACATGTCTATATAGGTGGTTTCTGTCCCAGGAAGAGGCCATAAGCACTACGTGCAGATACCCAGCAAAAAGAAGTCTACAGCAAATTCAGGTTGCAAGATTTTAAATACCCCTGACCCCTTCAACTGGACTAGTTGCTCAGCCTATTTCCCAAATTCCGTCTTATACCATGATGTATTGTCACCAATCACCAACCTTACATGTTGACCAGTGTGCGTTTAAATCACCCAAAAATGAAAAATGCTAATAAAATATATTTGTTATTGTTGGTAAGTACTGAAGACTCAGTTCCAACTCACAGCAACCCTGTATAGGGTTTCAAAGGAGCAGGTCGTGGGTTTGAATTGCCAACCTTGTGGTTCGCAGTCCAGTGCTAATCCTACAATGCCACACCAGGAGTCCTAATGAAATATACAAGCTAGTATATTTTAGACTGTACACTCCCACACAATAATTACACTGAAAAGGAAGACAAAAACACCATTATTAATATGTATTATATTTTCAAATGATAGAAATAACTTATCTATTAAGTTCAATTATCTAAAATGACAGTGTTGGTTCAGAGGAAGAATTTTGCCTTCCATGTGGGGGGAGCCAGGCTCCATTCCCAGTCCCTTCTATGCTTCACGTACAGCCATCAGACACCTGTCAGTGGAGGTGTGTGTATATCTCTGATGCTGAACAGGTTTCAGTGAAGCTCCCGGACTTAAGACTAGGGAAAAGCCTGGTAACTTCCTTCTCAAAATCAGTCAGTGAAAACTCTAGGCATCATGAGAATCCAGTTTGTAACCCATCATGGGATGGTACAGGACTGGGTACCGTTTTGTTCCTTTGTGCAATCTGGTCGCCATGAGTTGGAAACTGACTCAGTGGTGGGTAACTATAACAAATCACTCAAATTAATCTCACCTGTTTCTTGTCAATTTTTCAGTGTGGCTACTGAAAACCTTTTAATTGCTCATGAGGCTCTAATATGGATATGGTGGTTGTGTGCCATCAAGTTGGTTACGATTCATAGCAACGCTGCAGAGAGTTTCTAAGGCTGTAAATTTTTACAGGAACAGAAAGCCTCATCTTTCTCCCTCAGAACGGTTGGTAGTTTCAAAATGCTGACTGACTTTGGGGTTAGCAGCCCGACTCATAACCACCACTGTTTTAAAAAATGGGAAGCTACACATTTTGTCCCATCGGCTCCATCAGTTCCAGGCCAATGTAAGAATAATCCGCAATGTAAGAATGGTACAGTCTCTGCAAAAATCTGTACCAAGCCCTCAGGAGGAGAAGCAACTATGGGTTCTAGCCCTAGCTCTGCACTAAGTATCCAAAGCAACACTGGATATGCCATTCCACTTTCCTCAAATTCCAACTGCTCATCCATCTAGGAGATGAAGAGGTTTCTCAACCCTCTTATCTAAATTCAAAATTGTTGTTGTGGCTGCTGTGGTCAGGTGCTGGCAGGTCAGTTCCGATTCATAGTGACCCTATGCACAAGAGAACAAAACACTTATTAGGCTTGAGCCCACTGCTCCTCTTGCCACTGTGCCAACCCATCTCATTGGGGATCTTCCTCTTTTTCTCCAATCCTCCACTTTACCAAGCATGATGTCGTTCTCCAGAGACTAGTCCCTCCTGATAACATATCCAAAATAAGACAGACAAAGCCTTGCCATCTTGACTTCTAAGGAGCTTTCTGGCTGTACTTCTTTCAACACACATCTGTTTGTTCTTCTGATTGTCCAGAGTCCTTTTAATATTCTCCTCCAACAGCATAACTCAAAGCATCAATCCTCCTAAGGTCTTCGCTATTCATTGTCCAACTTTCACGTTAGCATACGAGCTATTCGAAAATACCATGGCTTGGGTTAGCCCGTGCCTTAGTCCTCAAACTGACATCTTTGCTCTTGAACTTTAAAGAGGCCTTGTGCGACAGATTTACCTAGTGCAATATGTCATTTGATTTTCTGACTGCTGCTTCCATGAGTGTTGAGGATGGAAATTCATCATTAGCGCTAGTCAACTCATGGCAGTCCAATGATAAGGAATAGGCAGGGCTCAGCATCCAGAGCCATGATTTCATTTATCAAGTGCATCCAACACAGGGGATTTCTCCAAAACACAGTAGCTTAAAGAACTCAGGAACAATTCATTTCATATATTAGCCAATGAACAAAATATGGGCCACCTTCTTACCACAAGAAACATTTCCTCAGGTTTGGCTAACAGAACATTTTAGTTCAAGTGTCTTAGAAAACAACTGTTATTCCCAGGAACTCAGAGGTCACCAGGAGATCTGGAAAGAAAAACTAGTCACCAAAGGGTGGGTAGCACCTACTGAAGGTATCAACTATGACACCTTCTTCCAAGTCATACCTTGGAACTACAAAGAAGAAAGAGTGGCTCTGGGTCCTCTCAAAGTGGCTCTGGGTCTTGCAGCAGAGACTTGCACAGGATTCTCATACATTATGTGCAAAAAACCACGGGAAGGCCAGGTAAGAAAGAAGTGATGAAAACGCAGCTTTCCACACAGGACAAAGGCAAAAGAGAGAACAGCGTGGTACACAAGGAGCGAGAAGCAATTCACCACTGCCAAGACTGGAGCAGGGCCAGTTTCCTTGGCATGCTGTCTGCGCAGGTATGAAGGGCCCTGCACTTGTTTTAACACCCTGCTGCCACCATCCTAAGACACTCTTGGTGGCGCTGTGGGATATGCACTGGATTGCTAACCACAAAACAGGCAGTTCAAGCCCACCAGTAGTTCTGCAGGAGAAAGAGAAGGTTTTCTGCTCCAGTAAAGATTCACAGTCTCGTAAACCTTATAACAGGGTCTGTCTCTATGAATCAGAATTGGCTCAATGGGCCAGCTGAGCCAATTCTGATGCAATTGGTTTGAGTTTTGATGGCATCACCATTCTGAAGTTCTTAACAAGTGTTTTAACAAGGAGCCCCACATATTCATTTTGTGCTAGACCCCAAAATTATGTCACTGGTCCCAGTGGTGAAAGATGGTAGGCAATCAAGAAGGGGCCTGTTGTTGTTGTTAAGGGACATCGCGTCAAGTTTCTAAGGAGCTGCTGCTGGGTTTGAACTGCCATCCTTGAGGTTAGCAGTCCAGTGCTCCAAGAAGGAGCCTGGTAGAGCTGAAGGATGCAAGTTCTCTTCTTTGATCTCTGAATGACTCACTGGCCACGTCTTCATGACAGTGCCTCTCAACAGAGTGTTCAACAATCACCACCTAGTTTCTAATTTAGCTGATCTGGGATACGGAGAAGGGAGTCCTCGCCATACCATGGGTTAAGCACCAGGCTGCTCACAGAAAGATTGGCAGTTCAAACCTACCAGCCACTCCCGGAGAGAAAGAGGAGGCTGTGTGCTCCTGTAACGATTGATAGTCACGGAAACCCTATGGAACAGTTCCACTCTGTCCTAGAGAGTTGTTATGAGTCACAAATGACTCAGAGGCAACAGGTTTAAGGCTAGAAATAAGGAGTCCTGGTGACACAGTGCTTAAGGGCTCAGCTGCTAACCAAAAGTTGGTGGTTCAGCTCCACCTCAGGAGAAAGATGGGGCATTTGGCTTCCATAACGATGACGTCTCTGGAACCCTTAGGGGCAGTTCTACTCTGTCCTATAGGGAAGATACGAGTCGGAATTAACCTGAAGACAACGGGTAAGGATAGGAAGGCTATGGAAACAGACTCAATGGCACTTAACGACGACAAGAGAGATTTACTATAAAAGTAAGATATCTTAACCTTGTTGTCTCCTACATATAGACCTCAGAGAAGGAACTCGCATAAAACAGTGAAACAATTTCTTTTAATAAAAGGCTTCCCTCTCCTCTGGAAGTACAGAGAAGTCCAAGGTATCTGAGAGTCTGAGACAAACTCTAACAACACTGTGTTAATATAGAGAAGGAAGTGGTAAGCCACAGCTGAGCTTAGCAACTGCTATGGAACATGGCCAATCTCCAGAAGGGGTCCTGTTCACAATTTCCTTCGTGGGTTCCATCCTAAATAGTGCTACTACCAATTCATAATCATCTTGGAGTGATTAAAACCTTTCCCCTGCCATTTAACTTAAGAAGCACTAAGTTCTTAATTAAAACACACTATAAAAAATGATGAACAACCAAATTCAGGTGCTGCATAATTTATTTACATTTCTGTAACAGTTTTCCCCAAGGAACTCAAAGCATTTTGCAAACTTAAAATTATCCAGTGGATATTAATCTTCACAAAATCCCCAGGAGGAAGACAAGAATGTTAAGGTGTATAATCAATAAGAAGTCCCTTACCTTCAAACAAATCCAAGTAAGCCACAGATCTAAATTAATTCAGAAAATAACACCAAGTGCAGGTGAGATTTTATTCAAGATATCAACCCAACCAAAAGAATTGGGAGCTAAAGACTGTTCTTCACACCATGAAATGAGTCATTAAGCCCTCCCTATCTTGCACCTTGTCTGTCCTGTTGTTGTCGTTAAGTCGGTCAAGTTGGTTCCAACTCATAGGGACCCTGTATAAGGTTTCTGAGGAGCAGCTGGTGAGCTTGAACCGCTGACCTAGCAATTCACAATTGGGGAAGAAATCCCCTACTGTCAAGTAAAAATTTTCAAGACTAACTTAAAAAGCTATTAGGACAAATGCAAACTTTTAAATGAAATAAACATGGTAACCACTAGGAAAATATTTTTCAAACACACACAAAAGGAAAGGTGAAGGGTACCAAAAAGGCTCACTACAATAATTCAACAGAACACAAAATCAAGCAACACTAAAGGTCAAAGACAAAAATGACTAAAGACACAAAATACAAGAAACAAAATGGTAGAAAATTACTTTTTATCAGTGAATGGAAATGGACTAAATACTCCAATCAAAAGACAATGGGAAAATGTTCTTGGTGAAAAATCTTAAAATAGATTGGAATTCAAGAAAAAGTCCTCATTAGGATTCAGGGCATATATGAAAAGCCAATCGTGAACATTACATTCCATGGAGAAAGACTGATGATAGCTTTCCCATTGAAATTAGGAACAAGAGAGGGGTGCCCACTCTCTAAACTTGTATTAAATATTGAAGTGTTAGCAATAAAACAAGAATGGAATATAAAAGGTATCTAGGTATCTAGATTGAATAAAGGAGCTCTAGTAGCATAGTGGTTACGAATCGGGCTGCTAACCGTAAGATCAGTAGTTCGAAACTACCAGCTGTTCCACGGGAGAAAGATGAGACTTTCTGCTCCCGTGAAGATTTATAGCCTCAGAAACCCTGTACAGGGTCGCTGATTCGGTTCTGACTCCACGGCACCATCACCACCAGATTAGAAAAGCAGTGAGAATATCTCTATTGCACAGTATATGATCCTCTCTATGGGGGTCCTGGTGTGGCGCTGTGGGTTAATGCACCAGACTTCAAAGCCGTTTGAACTGCAAAGGTTGGTGGTTCAAGCTCACCAGCTTCTCCTTGGAAACCCTACACAGGGTCGCTATGGGTCAGAATCGACTCGATGGCACTCAACAACAACAACATAGAAAACCACAAAAAGTCCACAAGAAAACTTCCAGAGCTAATAGAAGAATTTTTAAAGTTGCAGGATACAAACAAAACTCAGCTGAGTTTGTATACACCAGCAATGAGAAATCTGAATAGAAAAGTAGGAAAACCATGTTCATTTATAACAGCACCTAAGAGATTAAATCTAACCAGGGATATATAGAATTTACACAATGAAAATTATAAAATATAAAACACTGCTGAAAATGATGAAAGATTTAAATAAATAAAAAGATATTCGATGTTCAGATTGTTAAGATGTTAACACTACCCCAAACCATCTACAGAGCCAATACAATCCTGATCAAAATCCTAACTCTTCTTTACAGAATTAGAAAAACCAATCCTCAACTTTATATGGAATGGCAAGAAGTCCCAAGTAGCTAAAACAATGCTGAAAGAAAAGAACAAAGCAGGAGGACTCAAACTTCCGGACTTACAAACATACTACACAGCAACAGCAATCAAACCAGCCTGGTACTCATGTAATAACAAACACATGGGCCAGTGGATTCAAATCAAGATTCCACAAACATGCTCACAGAGCTGCCAACTGATTTCTGACAAGGGTGCTAAGGCCTCTCAATGTGGAAAGAAGAGGCTCTTCAATCAATGGTTCTGGAGAATTTAGATTTCCATGTGCAGAAATATGAAACAAGATCCACACCTCACACCATACGCAAAAACAAATCCAAAATTAATTAAGAACCTAAATTTGCAAACTAAAGTCGTAAAATTTTAGAAGAACAATCAGAAGTAGCGGTGTCAGACCTAAGTTTCAACAATGAATTGTCTGAATAGTAACAAAAGCACAAATAGCAAAAGACAAAATAAATATATGGGACCTCAGAAAAATTGACACTTTTGTTCATCAAAAGACAGTACTAAAAATGTGAAATGACAAGCTACTAAATGGGAGGACATCTTTGGAAACCATACTCTTAACACGAATCTAACAGCCAACATGAATATAAAAATTCAACAACAAAAAGAGAAAATAACCTTATCATAATACGGGCAAAGGAATTCAACAGACATTTTACCAAAGATGATATTCAAATGGTGACCAAACATATGACAATATGCTCCATGTCATTAGCCATCAGAAAGCTGCAAATCAAAACCACAATGCAATACCATTTCACTCAGCACTGGAATTCAAATCACAGGTCAACAGTTCAAATCCACTAGCTGCTACTCCGAAACCCAATACAGGGTTTCTATAAGTCAGAACCGACTTGATGGTACTTAATACCAGCAACAACAAGGCATTATAGGGTAAGAACCAGACTGCTTCAAACTCAACAGCTACTCTCAGAAACCCCTCACAGGCTCACTATGAGTCAGAATCAACTCAGTGAGTGGCACACAATAACAACACCAGATAAAAACGAATGTTAGGATGTGGAGAAATTGAACCGCTATCCATTGCTGATAGGAATGCAAAATGGTATAGCAACTGTGGTCAACAGTGAGGCAGTTCCTCAAAAACCAACCATCATAACGGCCTTATTGTTGTTGTTACGTGACAGTGTTAGGTGTCAGTTCTGACTCATAGCGGCCCTATGTACAACAGAACAAAATACTCCCCACACCTGTACCATACTCACAATTGTTACATTTGAGTCCAAGCAGCTGCCCTTGTGAACTACCATATGACCCAGGAATGTTACTCCTAGGTAAATATTTGACAGCAGAGACTCATACATCAATGTTCACTGCAGTACTATTCACAACAGTCAAAAGGCAGAACAACCTCCATGCTCATCAAACAGATGAATGGGTAAACAAAATGTGGTCTACGCAGACAATGGGCTACTTACTCAGCCAACAGTGGAAAGGAAGTCTTGATACATGCTTCAGTAAGGATGGAGTGTGGAAACATTATGCTGAGTGAAATGAGCCAATCTCTAAAGGGCAAATATTATATGACCTCACTTATATGAAAAGACAAGAAAAGGCAAATTACAGACCTAAGTTTATTAGTGGTTACCATGGGCTGGGAATGGAGACAGAAACCTCACATAAATTTAGGGTAGGGCTATACCACCAATTATTGTAATTGCTGTCAATAAATTGTACGCTATAAAAAAGTTGAATTGGCAAAAATTGTGTAATAAGATAGATTTACAAAAACACAAACAAATTGTGCCTACTGTCTTACAAGCTTGCCAAGTGGCCACCGGTGGTGTAATGAAGGAGAGTCAGGAATAGGAGGAGAGGACGGATGTCGTGTGTGGCTAATTGCCTCCATGAACAAACTGCCTCCTCCCTAGTCACTGAGACCAGAAGGACTGGATGGCATCAAAGGATACCATAGAAAAACCTGATCAAAAGGGAGGAGGAAGGGAGAGAGAGCAGAACAGAAATGCAAATTCTCAAGGCCTTAAGAGCCATGGAGGGTGGGTGAACCCCTGAAACTACTGCCCCAAGATCATCTTTAGTCCTTAAAAATAGCCCCTGAAGTCATCTTAAAAGTCAACTTAACTAGTAAAAAATGGTCTGTCTTGAGCATTACACTCTTTTAAGAACTTCTGTTGTTGTTGTTGTTAAGTGCTCTTGACTTAGTTCCAACTCATAGTGCACCTGTTTAGGGTTCCTGAGGAGTGGCTGATGGGTTTGAACCACTGACCTTGTGATTCAAACCGACTCTGCAGTCCAGTGCATTATCTTGCAGCATCACACCTGGACTCCAAGAACTATATATAGGGGATCAAACTGATTCACAGCAACTTGAAAGATTAGACAAGAACTTTTAGAGGGCATCAAGTTTCTTTCAGGGAGGGACGAACAACTCAGAAAAGAAAGCAGAGAATGGCAGTACAAGCCCAAGATCATTACCAGTAACACCGAACACAGAAATTGCTGAACTGGTCTATGTTTTGTTGTGTATGTTCTCAACAATAAAGCAAATAATGTTTGTTGTTGTTGTTGTTAAGTGTTGTCTTATCGGTTCCGACTAGGTTAAAAGAATCTTCGAGGGCACCTAACTGGGTAAAAATAAAAATAATAATGCTACTAAGTTCTAATGTTCCTTATTGTTTCAAACACCCTAACTTTTCTTCTCAGAAGTTCTGATGTGGTGCTATGGGTTAATGCACTGGACTGCAAAGTCGATTTGAACTGCAAGGTTGGCAGTTCAAGCTCACCAGCACTCCTCAGAAACACCCTATACAGGGTTGCTAGGAGTTGCAACTAACTCGACAGCACTTAACAACAGAAAGAACTTTACTCCTCAGAGGAAAATCTGCATCTAAAACAAACAATGGACACCTCAGGGCCTTCAAATAGACCAGAAATGCTTGGTTCCTTAGTCTGGATGGAGGGTACATGAGTTTTTGGTTTGCTTTTCTTCTTTTAAGCAATTCATGTTTATATACTATTTTGTATATACAAGGAGATGCCACAAAGTTTGTGTGAAAAGTCCATTATTTTTCCATTCCATTATTCCACAAACATTGTGAAGTCTCCTCATACATCTCCTAACTTTTATCTTTGTGTATATGAGTGCCCCTGAATAATTCTTTGCAGATGGCTGGGGTCAGCGCCTTAGGAACCTGTACAGGCCTCATCAGTAGCTCCTGGCCACTTTTGAAGGCAGAAGTCATTCTGAGAGTGTGGCTGGCAGTCCCAGGCTCCTGATCTAATTGTTAGGTGAATGGTACAGGTTCTAGAATCCTAAGAACACTGACACAGGAAAAGAAGCCACATTACTCCTTGCTTTTGAAGATAAGAAAACGGGAGATTTACGAAGAGCCCGAAAACCTCATCGTTTAAAAAGTCCACTGTTACCTGACAGTTCAGGTGTAGCACTGTAGGATAAGCACTGGACTGCTATCCACAAAGTCTATGGTTCAAATCTCCAGCTGCTCCTTAGAAACCCTGCACAGGGTCATTATGAGTTGGAACCAATTTGATGGCACTTAACAACAACTAAAATACCTCCACAAATGAGATTCCCGACAGATCATTCTTTCAAGTGAACACAGAGAGTGTTTGGGAACAACTGACAGAGAATTCAGACAAAGAAAGCTGGTGTCTCCTGGGAAAGGACACATGCCTCGCACTTCATTGCCCAAAAAAAGTTTTAAACAACATGTCTCCGAAATCATCCTCAATCTCCTGGGTTATCAGCCTCTGTTCCTATTTTACAATTACAGAACCCTGCCCTGTGCCTGGTTTGGTGTAAGCATGGCTGGAGGAAAGCTGTCGGGAAAAGATGATGGGATCCTACTATCCACTCAGCCCGCCTTCTAGTGTCTAACTGTACTCCACCGCAGACAGACTTAGCAAACTTTTAAAATACAGCCTCTCAACACTGTTACAATTAAGTCACTCTGAAATGTCATGAAAAGCAATCTACCCCCATTAAAATCTTCACACTCTCATTAAAAAAGCACTTACAGTCTTAAAAACGTTCCTAATACATTATTTAAAGACACAAGATGTACAGTGACTAAAATCCTTGTATAGGGAGGAATAGCAGCAGCCGGCTTATTTAAAAAAAAAAAAAAAAAGTACAAATTTGTGGTATAATTGGGTAATTGGCAAACTGCAGGTAGCAATCAGGTTGTAATACACTAGTTTAAAAATGATGCCCACCCCCCCCAGAAATCCCAGCCCACACAGGAACCATCCACAGCAACTGTATATATAACATATATCTTAGTGCAGTTAATGGTCTCCTAGTTGACTTTCCTGGGTTTCTAAACCTGGGAGCAGGAAGGGAGAGCATATACAATAAAATAAAATCTACACTCTGTCCACTGACACCCCAGGCCACTAGTCATTCTTGTGACGTCATGACCTCTGCTTCATGTGGTCTCCTCCCTTTCAATAATGGTCATTGGTATTTACCTACTGCATTTAGAGACTAAATGTATTTTCACAGTCCTTAAGTCCCATTAAAAGGAGCTCTGGTAGCATAGTGGTTACAAATCGGGCTGTGAACTGCAAGGTCAGCAGTTCGAAATTTACCAGCTGCTCCATGGGAGAAAGATGAGGCTTTCTGCTCCCATAAGGATTTACAGCCTCGGAAATCCCGTACAGGATTGCTATGAGTTGGAATCGACTCCACGGCACTTAACAAGTCCCGTTAGGAGTCCTGGTGTGGCACTGTGGGCTAATGTGCCAGACTGCAAAGTCATTTGAACTGCAAGGTCGGCATTTCCAGTTCACCAGCTGTTCCTTGGAAACCCTATACAGAGTCACTATGGGTCGGAATCAACTGGACAACACTTAACAACAACAAGTCCCATTAGGGACCAGCAGGGAACCCCAGGATACAAGTCTCTTTTCCCTTCGGCCTATTCCCTCCCTTCCCAACAAAACCCCACACCATCCACCTTTAGCTCACTTAGGACCACGGGAGTGAACGCTGGTAGCACTAGGATCCACTCTACCTCCCTAGTCAGCCTGTCAAAGCCGAGGTGCCAACTACCCTGGTGAGGCTGGCTCACCACCATTCAGTGGGTTTTAGAGTTCTAAATTGGTTTCTCGTGTTTTCAATGAAATAACTGAAAATGCTGAGTTTGTATAAAAGACGTCTCAGTCCTGTTTCCTCTCTTTCCCATGGACCATTTGCCACTTTGCAAAGTTCTCCGTTTTATGGTAAAGTAAGTACAAGGAAAGGGGCGGACCCTCTCATTCTCAGATTCTCCTAAATCACTTACAAATTCTACCCCCAGCAAACTTGCATCTAAATTTAATTGCCAGGTCAAAAAAGGACCCTCTTGATCACTTTGAGAGCAACTTTTCAACACAAAGGCATGTTATGAGGCTTAAAGAACTAATCTGTTTTGGAAGCTGTAAAGCCAGAATGCTCCACAGAATCAAAGACGGCAAGATTTCGTCTCACATAGTCTAGGCATGTTATCAGAAGGGACTAGTCCCTGAAGAAAGGCATCATGCTTGGTAAAATGGAGGGTCAGTGAAAGAGAAGAAGACCCCCCAAAACATGGACGAACACAGTGGTTGCGGGAATGGGCTCAAACGTAGCAACAACCGTGAGGATGACTCAGGATGGGGCCGTATTCCACTCTGTTGTACAGAGCGTCGTTATGAATCAGAACTGACTCAGAGGCACTCACAACAACATTCAAGATTCAAGATAGCTTTTAAGCAACAGAAAAATGGTGCAATTTTCCAGGTTTCTTTCCCCACCCCAATCTTCTTACTCACTGAGACCTTTAATATAGTATTATACTTTGCCCCTGCCGGCAAGCTGAATAAAAGTGAATGAATACATCTAACATGGTAGTCATTTTTGTTCAGTTAGTTATACTGTCATCCAGTGAGTGCTTATTACGTGCTAGGAGCTTTACCTAATTCTTTCTTTCTTTTTTAGACAGATGTGAACATTCTAATTTTGCCCAGGGTAAACTAGAGACATAATACAAGTTCACCAAAATCAGAAAGAGTTGGGGGAAGTTTGAAAGGAGGGAGAGATGGGAAGGATACAAGACTTCTACATCTCTACTTATAAATGAATGTGTGAATGAATAAATTATCAAAGAAATGCACAAAGAAGCAAATGAACTATAAAAAGTAAAGAATAATAAAAGGTACAATGCAGGAAAAAGAAATGAAGAATTCACTGTATACCTCCCCAACATGAAGGCTGGTTAAGAGTGTTTTTGTTTATATTAAGTGTTCCTACTTGAAGTCGGAGGCTCAAAAGTCAAAGACAGCATATTCTGTGTAGTTGTTTTACCCAGAAAAAGAACCGAGCACCTTCTCCAATACAGACTGGAAGTGGTTGTAAATGAAGCCCGGAGCTCTCTGGCTCACTGGCTGCTTTCTGCAGACTCTGTTCCAAGTTGTCTAATTCTTGCTACAAGGAGAAGGGGGGGGGTGGTGTTGGGGGGCAGGGACTTGCTTCTCAGTGCTGTAACTGAACAACAGCTACAATCCTTCAGCAGTTGGTGCCTGTCACTCGCAGGCACTGCACTACACAAGGGGGCAGAGGGACAGGTCCTTAAAAGGAGGCAGCAGGACAAAAGCATCTTGATGCTACGCTGAGATAGGCAGATGGATTCTCAGTCAGTCAATATTTACTCAGGCTGTGCTATAAGTAATGATAGAGCCAAACCCCCCCAAAGAGAAAACTTTCAGATATGTGGCAATGAGGTTCTGAAGGTACCCCCCCCGCTCCAGTCCCTGGAGTCCATGAGTCTCCCTCCTCTTGTGAGTCTCCCTCCTCTTGTGAGTCTCCCTCCTCTTGTGAGTCTCCCTCCTCTTGAGTATGAGCAGGGCCTGAGTATGAGCAGGGCCGTAGCTTGCTCCTAACCAGTCAAATACACAGGGTGACATGTGTATCCGATTGTGCACACATGACCGTGATGTAAGAGACTAGAGTGCCTGCCTGCCTGCCTTGGCCTCTCTCTTGTTGGCTTGGAGGAAGCAAGCTGTCATGCTGGAAAGCTCATGTGGCAAGGAACTATGGGCAGGCTCTCTAAGCAGAGAACAGCCTTCCAGGCAGCAAGAAAGAAGGCCCTTGCTTGTACAGCTACCAGTAGATGAATTCTACCAAGAACCTGAGTGAGTCTGCTCAAAGGTTCTGCCAAGTCAAGCTTCTAGATGAGACCTCAACTGTGGCCAGCATCCTGGTTGCAGTCTTACAAAGAACCCAGCTGCTTGGTAGCTGGACTGCTGACCCACAGAAACTTTCAGATAATGAATGTGTATTATTTTAAGCCACTAGGTTTCCAGAAATATTGCTACTTGGCAAAAATTTTCATGAATGTACCACTTATAAGTGTAAATATCCCTTTCCCTCACAAATCAATGCATGGAAAGCAGACTACAGATTGGAGGGGCTGGGATCCTTGTCAGTCTCTCAAGGAAAATAAAAGGAAGGGGCCTGAAAGCATGATCTAGAACAGGCTGGTCACGTCACAAAGCTGTTAGCAATCAGAATGGCATCAAATCTGCTGAGGACGCTGAAGTCCAGAAGGGACCCCTAGGCACACAGTGCATTCACCATAATACCAGGCGCTGGCTTTCTATCTACAAGGCCTTTTCCCATCATCCCAGGAAGCTTCTAGTTTCAACTTTTGATAAAAATACTCAAAATATATCTGTCAAGTACAATTCTCCCCAGATTTAGTACAGCAAATCCAATTTAAAAAAAAAAAAAAAACTCCTTTTCAGTTAAGAATTTGTATCACCTCAGTGAATTTGTTTATGCATCATATGTATGTAGAAAACTGGGATGAATTTAACCTGACTCATGGATATAGACCTAAAGTTTTCCATGGTTTAAAGTAAAACTAATAGCTTGTTTTGCTGTAATATTTTCCCCTCCATGCCACCCCCCCCCAAAAAAAAAACAAACAAACAGGGTAAGAGCTGCAGTCTTCTGGGGTTCCAAGCAATTTCATTTTAACCCATGATCAGCAATCTAATTGCGCCAAAATGAACTGGAGGAGCAGGGAGATCAGCAAGTGAGGTTCCTTTTCTGATGTATCATTTAAATGGGCAAAGCTGTGTGGTAGCCTAAAAATGTATCCATTATCTTCTCCCTGGAAGTGAATCCTCCCCCAAAGAACCATGGAATGTCACAGAGTGTTAATTCTGATTGCCCAATCCCCTCCCCTCGGTTATTAGAGGTCAAGTGGGTTCCCCAAGGTCACACACACTGAGTTACCTGTAAAACCAAGTCAGACAGACTTCCCTTTTAGTTATTTCCACTGCACAATACTGGGAGTCTCTCTCCCCAAATTGTGAATGGTTAGAAATCCTATCAGGGCAATATCATCCATCCATATACCCTGAACTTGAGCTTGCTTCCACCATAACCACCAGTGTTCAGATGGAACAGGATGGCAGAGCAGAGTCCTGTAAAAACAGTGTTCTGGTGAAATCAAAACACATCTGATGTGGAATCACTGAGTCCCTACTAAAGTGTAACTGGATTCTTGAAACTTGTATTGTAAACATTATGAGGGAAAATGCTATTGTAAAGAGTCATATTGTAATTAATACCACTGCCTTCCCAACCTATGTTTTGCATAAATCCTATTTTTATTGACTAAATTCACTTAAAACGAGTAACTTTTACAGCCCAATACCTTGCTGCAAGTATCAGCCAATCAGTGTACAATGTGGGCAGCAACATAGGCCCTGCATATACAGATAACAAAGACAAGCCTGTCCTGGCCTCAGGTAGCTCTGCTACAAAAACAGATTGTGATTAAAGCCTAGCATATATGTACACACAAAGTCCTGCTAAGAACATAGATGGGGCAATGAATTCTGGATCAGGAAAGCACAAAGAAGTAGAATCACTGGAGGCAAGTCTTGATACATGACTGGAATTTTGTCTGGTGGAAAGAGAGGTTTCCAGCTAATTTGGATTGGGGCTTATTGTATGAACAGCAGGCCTGTTCTGAAGTGGGGAGGAGGGGGAATACCATTCCTTCCTCTGCCCTAGTTCTATTCGTTGCACATTTGAGGGCTTCATTGCTAGCATCTGTTTATATGTCTGTCTCCTCCACTGGACAGCCAGCTTCTGGAGGAACAGACACAGACTCCTTTCATCATTATTTTCCTGCCCTACCTGGCAAGGCAGCCCTCGAGACAAGCTAAAACGCCACGTTGAATTCCCACAACTGTAAAATTGCTATTAGTTCTACTTGGAACTTCCCTCAACTCTCTACTTCTTAACCTTAAATCTATAGGAGACTAAGGTGGTCACTTTTTAAAGAAAAAGTTACCTACTGGTCTACCATGATGTCAAGGAGTCCTGGTGGTAGGTACAGTGGGTGAAGCTGGACTGCTAACAGCAAGGTCAGTGGCTCAAACCCACCAGATGCTCCATGGGAAACAGATGAGGCTGTCTAAGAAGCAGCTCTACCCTGCCCCACAGCATTGCTATCAGTCGGAATCCACTTCATAGCTGTGGGGTCTGTTTGCTCTTTAAATCAAGATTCCATACAGGGCTGCCCGGAACAGTGTCTAACCTAAAATATATACTCCCCTCAGTACTGAGTTCATTATTTTTCAATCATGTGGTTGCCTCTGCTTATACCATACCACAGCTCCCTATATAAAGGAGGCCTGGGGGTGCAGCAGGTTACTCATTAGGCTGCTAACCACCAGGTCAGAGGTTTGAACCCACCAGCTTCTCTGAAAGAGAAAGATGAGGCTGTCTGCTCCCTTAAAAATATACAGTCTCAGAAACCATATTTAGGATTGCTATGAATCAGAACCAACTCAACGGCACTTAATACTCCCTCCCTATACAGCTGTTCCCTTTCACAGATCAAGATTCTATACGGTTCTAACAACTATTCCAAGGGAGGTTAGTATGCTGAGGTCGAGGAAATGGTGATGCTAAATAAAGGGAAGGCAGTACATCTCACTGCTTTCAATTTACAAGAATTAAAGTGAATTTCCAAGAGGAAAATGCAGTATTTATGGTTTTCCTAAAACCACACAGCATCTTGGCCCCGTTTATCTATAGACAGTGAGAAGCACCTTCAGGGAAATTTATTCAAGTTAACAGCATTTACAGGTTGAAGAAAACAATCTGTCTCAATGGGACATGTTCAGTACATACAATATTGACAACTGGGTTCACACATCCATTCCTGGGACAAGTGCTTGAGAGCAAGTCCTCTGTGCCTGGTCTGCTCAATGTGTGGAACATAAACCCAGTGGAGGAAGAATGCTCTCCATCCCCACCCCACCCCCAGCTTTGAAATACAGAAACCCTGCTAGTCTCCTTGAGTCTGGCCAATTTCTTGCACAGCCCCCAGAGCACCGAGTGGGTGCTCTGTAAATAAATAACTGCTGGCAGCTTGATCTCAGTAAAGTCTGCAGGCGTTTTCTACAGGCCCATAAAAGTCAACCAAAACAGCAATAAAATGTGCTGCTAGGAACCCATGCTTGTTATTTGATCCTGCAAAAACGCTTTTATAAAGATGCTCATTTTCACAGAAGAATTATTCAAGACCCGAGAAAGTATCTGAGAAATCCCTTACTTCCACCACTTGAAGTTCCTGAGAACAAACTGAGGCCCCAGAGCTAAGGTGCTTAGCTGAAATTCTCCAATGGATCTAAGAACTGAAGTTAAAGAGGCCCTGATGGCACTGAGGGTTAAGCACTCAGCGTGAGAAATAACCTGGTGATCTGCTCCTGTAAATATTATAGTCTAGAACATCCTATGGGGTTGAGGTCCTATTAGGTACCTGTTGGCTGGCTGAGAATTGGAATATACTCAACAGCACAAACAACAGGTTATGAGTAAGAACCAAAGACTCCCACATCTGCACGAATGAAAAGGTGGATGGCAAATACAGTCACAACGAAGCAGGCCCATCTGTGTGCCACCTGGGTCTTCCGAATGAACAGCCCAGCCCTGCAACAGCCTTGCCTTTACAAGGTAGGAAGGTATGATATCAGGGGCATCTACCTAGAAGCACTACCACACACAGCTTTCATACCAGTCATGTCCCAACCTACCCTCAGAGAAACCAGAAAGACCTGCGCAAGAAGAAAAAGGTAAGTGACACAGAATCATTCAGGTGCTCTTGGCCATGACAAATCATCCAATAGCATGCTCTTTTAAAGAGCGATCAGATGAAATGCTTCACCTATAACCAGAAAATGAAAAATACAGCAAAGCCCACAGCTTTCTCCAGCTTGCTGAGAGGCCCTGAGTCACTGAGCTAAGTCCTTACCCATCTGTAAAACAAAAGGATTGAACTCGATCGATTGAAGGGCCCTTAGAGTCTCAAATTCTGATTTGCTGAACTTATGCCACGAGCAAAGAACTTTCCATCACAACATGAGCCGACCTCCTTTCTCCTGGGTTACAACCAGTTTCGTTCTGTTTTGAGTCCATATCTGCTACATTTGCATCAAGTACTGAATGTTACAGGACATAAAAGAGATAAGCACTCTCTGGGCACATTTTATTATACTTCCCTATCATTTAACATACAATACAGAGACATACTATGAAATATTATGGAACCTAGAGTACAGTATCCCATGCCGGTCTAACTATCATGGTATCATGATTTCCAGAACTTACCATTTTAATCAAAGTCTATACTAATTCATTAAGAAGGGGGAGAGATAAGCTATGAAGGCATGGGAAAAATATAAAATGAAAAAATGTTGTATTTCCCTTTCCTTCTGGTCTATCCTAAAACCAACTTTCTCTGCAGATACTGTTTGTCACTGGCAATCTGAAAAGTTCCAAACTTCAATCAGAAACTAAAAATCAGAAGCTACTTGCTAGAAGAAAAATGAGACACATCTGCATCCCACTGCGACATTAAAGGACAGGCAGATGACAGGTGGCACCTAGGCCGTTGGGGAAGCCTTAGTTCCTGACCAAATCTCTAGTTTCCGGGGAAGGTGAGACCTTCACTTGGATCTCCAGATAAGAGGTCAATTCAATGCATTTTGACATCCAGATGGCAGTATTGCTTGGAGTAAATTAAAACCTCCACTGAGAATGAAATTTGAGAGGTGAAAATGTTAAAGAGGGGAGGAAAAAGGAAATGTAAGTTGAGTGTGTTGAATATTAACAAAGATTGAGGCTGATTTTAACCAAGCACAGGCGAAAAAGTAGAGTTAGGGAAATAATGATAGATATAAAAGGAGATTTTCACTCTTGATTTCAAATATAAACGCACAAAGTACCATTCTTGAAAAATCACACAAGCCTAGTGCTACAAAGAAGCTCAGAAATGCCTGATACAAAGAACGCCAACTTCTGCTGATATCATTAACGTGATGTAAAGATGTAGATCTTTCAGAGTCTGGGTTTCCTTTGCTACAAAATCAGGGAGAGCCCTGGAAGATAGGAAAAATCACTTTCTGGAATCCTTAATACCTCGATATTTAGTTCATCCATTTATTCTTTCCATGAAAATGAACACCTGCTGTTATTTGTCTATCTGCATGTTTAACGATCAGGCACTGCAAATCCAGAGAAGAGTAAGACTGAACACAGCTCCTATGAACTGTAGCTTAGTGACTTCGACAAGTAAAGAGAATTACAGAACAGGGCAGTAGGTAACACATGCAGACAAGGTGTTGTGATGGCTTCTCAAACACCACCCTTGATGGAGATCCAGAGTTGATCTCGCTCTCCTCCTCATCACGGGTTTTGCAACCTCAAGAGAGAAAAGACTTGTTTTTTTTGTTTGTTTGTTTTGTTTTGTTTTTTTCATTCACTGGCCAAACTATCCACTTCATGCTTTAAGTCAAGTTTTTGGACTGATCCTGATTGTATGAAAAATATTGGTTCAGAAACCTCCCTTGGGAAAAATAAACACACTTCTCTATGTAATCTTTCAAAACACACAAATGTATCATTATTTTTGGAATAAATAAATAAGCAAAATGTTCTCCTACTCTATGTTGTCAGCTGTATTCTTCCACCTAAAACTGGGCACAAAGGAGCTTGTAAGACTGATCATTGATGATGACTTAACTCATCTCTGAGTCAAGACTCTGTAGACTTGGCTCTGGAATATCAATAAACTTGAAAATCTCATATACTGCTAATGAAGGCAAAAATTGGCCCCATCTTTGTAATGGCAATATATATCCAAAAAATGTAAAAACATGTATGCTCCTATTCAAATAATTCAACTTTTAGGAATGTCTCTGCTACAAAAAAAAAAAAAAAAAAAAAAAATTAAAGACCTTCACAGATATCAAACACCTGGAAAGAGCTCACGTGTCCAGTGACCAACTATACAGGGTAAATATAGGCTATGGATCATCCACACAAAGAACTACTACCAGGCAGTCTTTACAAAAGCTGCAGAACAGTATTTTATGAAATGACAAGGTGTTTCCAGCTTAGGAAGTGGGGAAAAAGCACGTTATAAAACTGTTTGCCTGTGATTCCAATTTTGTAAAAACAGAGCACATTTAATACCACAGTATAGTGAATGTGGATAAGCACTAGACCACAAGATCATCAGTCTGAACCACAAGATCAGAGGTTCAAACTCACCAGCCACTCCTCAGAAAACCTACACAGGGTCTCTATGAGTCAGAACCTACTTGATGGCACTTACCAACAATGTCACTCAAAGGTTCCCTTAGCAATGGCAAAAATGGCAAACTTTACATATTTATCTACAGATAAATATTTTCATATATCAACACTCATGGAAGCAGCAGTCAAGAAATCAAACAACGTATTGCATTGGGCAAACCTGCTGCACAGGACCTTTTTAAAGTGTTGAAGAGCAAAGATGTCAGTCTGAGGACTAAGATGCATCTGACCCAAGTCAATATATTTTCAATAACCTCATATGCATGTCAAAGTTGGACAATGAATAAAAAGTTGGACAATGACAGCAGAAGAATTGATGCTTTTGAGTTCCAGTGTTGGAGGAGAATATTAAAAGTACCATGGACTGCCAAAAGGACAAACACATTTCTGCTGGAAGAAGTATAGCCAGAATGTTACTCAGAAGCCAGGATGGCCAGACGTCGTCTTTCATATTTCTGACATATTGTCAGGAGGGGCCAGTCCCTGGAGAAGGACATCATGCGTGGTAAAGTGGAGGGCTGGAGACGAAGAGGAAGCCCCCCAATGAGATGGATTGGCACAGTAGCAACAGCAATGGGCTCAAGTGTAGTAACGACTGGGAGGTTGGTACAGAACCAGGCAGTGCTTTGTTCCGTTGTTGTTATGAATCGGTACCAACCTGATGGCATCTAACAATATAAATAAATATAAATTCTGTCATGTGTATATGTGTGCATCACCATAATAAAAATGTTAAAAACAGATCATATAAAAATATTTTTATGTACAGTTGCATGCATTCCCCAAAATGGGGGGTGGGGGATACAGAAAGAAAAATGCTGGATTGTCAATGGTTTTCTCCTGGTATTAAGATTTGGTGTGATCTTCATTTTCTTTCTTGCTAATCTGTATTTTCTACTCTGTCTACAATAAACATATGTGGCTTTTCTCATTTTAAAAGTTTGTTTAATTAGAAAATGAACAGGGACACACAGCAGTTTCGTGCCAGGCTTGAGAGAAGGAAAGAAGACGTGGCTGTCCATATCAAGGGAGACCCTTGTGTCCTGCCAAAGATAAATGGAAATTGTTTGGCTGTCTCTGCTACAACCAGTTCAATTAGCGTCAAAACAAAGGCTCTTTAAAAGGCCAGGCACACACTGTATGGGCTAGAGTCTAATTGAGTTGGTTGTAAATTAATTACCTAATGTTGTCAAAACGGGCCAAAAGGATTCATTCCCTCCATAGAGCTACCCAAAGCTGATCTTAAAGGTAAGCAAGGGAGAAATGGCGGTGGAAGCAATTGCTTAGTATTGTAAAATCTAGCAAGAAAGGCTTCGCTTATTCATGACAGATTTCCTTGCCAAACCTTGATTTGTTAACGTCCCCTCCAACTTCCCTGGTTTAAGCACATCCTCTGGCAGAGAAAATGATGCATTCTCATTCTCTCTCCTCTTAATCCTTAAGACTTCAGTCCAGAGATGAACAAACACGTGCCAACTGTCTGAAGAGATGGGATGCTGATTTAGAGCCCAGAGTACTAATCCACTGTAGTGTACAGGTGCTGCGCAGCTGGGGGTTCATTTCGGCTTTCTGGGGGAGACTGACCCTAGCTACACACCTCTGCCTGCTGCTTCAACCCACTCAAGCCTTCTTGGTATGAAATATCTCATTGGAATGATTGGTAATCTAAGTCCAAGTGTGTTTAACTGGAAACCATGTTTTTCCTCTCAAAAGTCAGCCATCATAAAACACAATTTCAGTCTCTTAAAACTGGCAGTTTTTATTATTATTATTTACTTTTATTTTCATTTCTTTTTTAAAGAGAGAGGAGAAAGCCTGACTGAAAAAAAAAAAAAAAAGCATCGACATCTTCCTTAAGGATGGCAGGCAAGTGACTTGCAGTATAAACATGTAAATCTCAAATGACTGTATGCTATGCCTATTTTGATTTGCAAACATACAAAGTCCAAAAGATAAATGCCAAGGTACTGTTGTAAGTGGTCTTAAATTCAAGAGAAGAATGTTAAAAACCTGGACCCTGGATAACTCAAGTCTATTCCATTTCAGTACCCATAATGACCATGGGATTCAATACTAAGCTAACAGCATCCCAGAGTGAGTTCTTGATTTGATTTTCAGATGAGGTTCTTGAGGAAAAATCACAAGGACTAGACCTTGACTTTGAATCATGAGTAGATTTACTGTGGCATTGCAGGACAGGTACTAGACTGCTGACTGCAAGCTCAGTGATTCAAACCCACCAGCTGCTTCTCAGAAACCCTATATAGAGTCGATATGAGTCAGAACTGGCTTGATGGCACCTAACAACAACAACAACACACTTTGCCTTATTACAATCAAAGTCTCTGGATTGGAGAGACACCAGCAGTTACTACAGAGTCCCAGTATGAACTCTCATTACAATACTACATGATGCGTGAGCCCATTCAAACACATTCAACAACTGGAATTCTAGACCCTGAGGCAGTACTGCGAAAAAGTCATTTTATACAGAATACCAGAAAAGTGTCTCCAAAGGGAGTAGGAGGGACTTTGGGTTTTCATACCTCTCTTCTTGATATCAACCCTGTGATCCTTGGAGTCTACCACCATAGATTACTCTGAAGTATTTCTTCTACGAGCTCAACATGCCCAGGTACACTTCTCACACAACACAGCTGGTGATGAATCCCGTCACTTCTGTTCCCCTTCCTTCAACCCAAAAGTCCAGAGTTTTGAGATGTCTCTTGACAGTCATCTATCCATTAAAAGCCCCATAATTTCCTCCACTGTAAATTAACAGAAAAGATCTCAATACTGTATTTGATAAGGACATCTGTTGGATTAGCAGATATCTCTTAGTGGTGCTGTAGGATAAGGACTGGACTGGTAACCACAAGGTTGGCAGTTCAGAACCCCTGGATGATCCTCAGAAACTCTATACAAACAGGGCCGCTGTGAGTCAGTACCTGCTCAATGGCACTTAACAATAACAGCAACTAATGAAAATCTCTCTCAAATTTCACTAAGCTTTACATATTCTAAGAGGAAATTAAGTGCTGTGGTCCTACCATCAAATTTTCTTTGCAACTGTTAAATTCTGAAGACTCAAGACTTCAAAGAACTATACAATTCTGAGCTAGCTCATCTGTATCTGAACATAAAAAAAAAAAAAAAAAAGTGAAAATATACATCATATGCCTAAAGGACAAAACTGAATATAAATTTTTATTTCCTTACTTTCTAAGCATGCATCAATTTTCAACGGCAAAATTATTCCATCCTCGGGTCTCTTGAGGATCCAAGACTCCAAGGCAGGACTAATCAACACATCCAACTAATCAAATATTTACTGTCTATTTTGTGTTCAATGTGCTAAATAACGGTAAGACTACAAAGACCTAGAGCACACCGTCACTGCCCAGCACTTAAAATCTACTTACAGAGATAAGATATTCAGTTTTTTAAAAAAGAATGCAAGGCAATATAGGTAACAGTATAAAATAAGTGATACAGACATTTGAACAACCCAAGAAGACATCACAAGACTTCAGTGATAATGAAGTCCTTGAACTCGCTCATAGCCCCACAGATGAAGATATATTCAGGTGATACGGCTGAAGAGTTCTTCTACCCATTTGTAACACTTAGTCCACTAACTGCCTTCTTCTCCCAAATCTGTTGCTGCTGTTGTGTGCCGTCGATTCGGTTGTAACTCATAGGGCCCCTGAATAGGGTTTCTGAGAATGGCTGTTGGGGTTTGAACTTCCAACTTTGCTGGTTAGCAGTCCAATGCTATGGTGTAGTAAATTCTGTAATGTCTCTTCTAGCCACAGTCTGTAACTCCCACCACACAACACTTTCTGCCCTGCTGGGTCCGGGTAAGAGAAGGTGGGAGAAGATACTGATAAGATGACATGATTCAGCTGTGGAGGTCAGCAGAGTTCACTATAACTAAAAACTTGAAACTCTAGCATGGGTTTAAAATGAGCCATCTCAGAAGCAGGAGTGAGGATCTCACTTCCATCAAAGACGACGACCCAGGAGTGCAGTGCATCCTTTGGCTCCTGGGATCCCTGCACATTGAGCCTCCTTGCCTCAGGGACAGAAAGCTGTGACACAGGAGGAATGTCAGAGAAGCAGCAGAACCAAGAACCAGAGCACGAGGCAGAGCAGTGGGTTTCCCAGGCCACGGAGCAAGGAAAGCTGAGTGACTTTGGTCAGGAAGCTCGCTTGCAGAGTAGGGTACCTCCAGCTCTTTAACATGAGATTTCACCAAGTCTTGGCTTTCTGTACCCCTTAGTCTTGTTATGAACACAACTTAGGTGTTCCGTTATTTTTCTTCTCTTTAAATATTTTATAAGGTACAGAAAACAGGTGCATTTGGCCTTTGCTTCTCCAAAGGCCAAAAACATTCTAAGTGGCAACAGAAACATTACCCTCTTCCATTGTTTCCAGAACAGCTGTAAAGGTGCTAGACCTTTAAGGGGTCATCGACTCCTTGGAGAAGCTAATGAAAGCCAGAAAATGTCTATATACAAAACATTCCACCTGTGACTTTGGAGACGTTTGTAAATCCTTTAAAGTTCAACCCACGTTTAAAACTTCTGAATGATGCTGGTAGAACTGGAAATTAATATGCAAAAGACTGAAACGAGACCTTTACCTCACACTATATACAAAAACCAACTCAGCATGGATTAAAGATTTAAATGTGAGAATGGGAAAAAAACTTTTACAACAACATATCAGACAAGGGACTTATTTCCAAAATATATAGGAAACTACAACACCTTTACAAGAAAAAGACAAATAACCCAATTAAAAAATGGGCACAGGACAGGAACAGACACTTTACCAAGGAAGACATTCGGGCAGCCAACAAACATTATGAAGAAATGTTCATGATCATTAGCCATTGGTGGTGGTGGTAGTGTGCCGGGGAGTCAGTTCTGACTCACAGTTACCCTGCATGGGGTTTCTGAGGCTGTAAATCTTTATGGGAACAGAAAGCTTCATCTTTCTCCCACGGAACAGCTGGTACTTTCGAACTGCTGACCTTGAGGTTAGCAGCCCGACTCGTAACCACTACGCCACCAGAGCTCCTTTGTGATGGTGGTTGTTGTTCAGTACCGTGGAGTTGGTTCCGACCCACAGTGACCCTGCACAGGGTTTCCGAGGCTGTAAATCTTTACGGGAGCAGAAAGCTTGATCTTTCTCCCGCAGAATAGTTGGTACTTTCGAACTGCTGACCTTGAGGTTGGCAGCCTGACTCGTAACCACTCCACTACCAGAGCTCCTTTAGAGAGATGCAAATCAAAACAACAAGGAGATATCATCTCACACCAGCAATAATAGCAACATTCAAAAATGCAGAGGACAATAAATGCTGGCGAGGATTTGGAGACACTGGGACCCTCCTACATTGCTGGTTGGGATTACAAAATGGTCCAACCACTCAGGAAAACTGTATGGCGCTTCATCAGAAAGTTGGAAATAGAAATACTTTATGATCCACCAATTCCTCTACTTGGTACTTACCCACAAGAAATATGATCCATAACACAAGTAGATATATGCACACCGATGTTCACAGCAGCACTGTTCACAATAGCAAAAAGATGGAGACAGCCTAAGTGCCCAACAATAGAAGAATGGAAAACAAACTGTGGTACATACACACAATGGAATATTATGCTACCTTGAAGAAGAACAAGGGAGCTGTAAAGCCACCACATAACATGGATGAACACTGAGGACATTGTACTAAGTGAAATTAGTCACTAAAGGAGAAATATTGCATAAGACCATTATTGTAAAAAGCTCAAGAAAAGATACCCATACTGAAAGGAAGAAAAATGAAAAAAGGAAAAAAAAATGTGTTGGTTACCAGGAGGGGAATAGGGAGGGGTCGGTAGAGCACAGGATAGGGGATAGACCCATCACAGTTCGGGTGTTGGGGTGGGCAATACACAAGAAGGGGGAGGGGGACAGAAGAACAAGGTAGATAAGAGAACACATAGACAGGTTTGCATGGGCTAAATGGGACAGAGGTAAATAGTGATGCATGCTCAACCTTGGAACAAAAAGCCTCTGTGATACAGGGATTGAGGCAAAGTGTGAATGGGTAAAAGAGGGGAAATAATGTTAAGATGCTTGACTTATGAATATTTGTTGCCCTTACCTACTATTGTAAAATAGACACTTGAGGGGGATAGAAAGGAATATCTGGAAACATGATTATAGGAAGCTTGTAAGCCCACCTTCAGCCTGTAACTGACTGGAATACCTAAAAGGAGTGCTAGCACGTGCCCAGTAAAAGAGACTTCTTGCAGAGCCTTTGTAGGGTAAAGATCTTAGGTGGAATACTGATCCCCATCCAGAACCTTCTGAGACGGCAAATTCCCACTTGAAAAGACAAGCAGACCAGCCTGGAGCAGCTAGAGGAACAGAAGATACTTCTTGAAAGAAAGACCAGGAGGGAAAAACAAAAACAAAAACAGCAGTCTGATTGGCTACTACAAAAACAAGTAAGTTGTTCGCAAGGAAGCCATCAAGGCAAGCAATCAAGCCCCTTCAGGGCAAACCCCCTTCTCCAAGACTGAAACTCAAAGGGAATCCGCCAGCAGGCATGTAAGCTTGCTGGTGACCACACTGGTCTACTGGTGAGAGGAAGTGGGGGAAAAGTAGCAATGAAGAGGTGGGCTGAGTCTGACCAATTTACATAGACCCCCATCAACCTGGAGTATGATGAGAGCTGGTTGGCCCAAAGTACAGTGACACCTGGGAACTCCTGAGCCCATGGACAAGGACATGGCCACTGAGGGTTAGAGCTGAGAGTGAAGCATCCAGCTGATATGAAGTGAAGGGATATGCACAAGGGAGCCAAAACTACATATAATGTCCATTGGGCCTGGCTTCAATGAGTGGATGTTCAGAACCCGACTAAATGTATGGAAAAGAGGGGGAAATTTTTTTTTTAAAAAGAACACAAGCATAAATCACTACAATCTGATGAACGTGACCTAGTGGCTTGTATGGATGTACTTATGTAGTGGCTTAAAATACCAACCAAGAGGGAAAGATCTTTACAACAAGGACCATTCCCATCCCCTCTGTACACAGAGTTGATAGGGATGGGCAACTTAGACACCGGCTACCTAAATGTGGGGGTGGGGGCTGTAAAGACACAACGTGACTGGCTTACAAGTTTTCAAGAGGGAATTTAGATTCAGAGTGTGCAGGGGAAGGTAGATTCCCCACTGAGTGGTTTCCATCCTGTCTAGACAGGTCTAGTAAAAGGAGATGGGGACAAGACTCCCATGATTCAACTGTTATCATGATTAATTGCAATTGTCACACTGTAAAGGTAAAAGTTTAGTAGCAAAAAGGGGTGAGTGATCGTTCTTACAGTTCTGGAGTGGAGGACACCCTGGGACCATCAAGGGAGAAGAACAGGAGCAGAGTGTGGGACCCTACCCAGAGAAATGGCGACACCAGAGAAGGAGGCAGAGATGATGACATGGAGAGACGGAGCAGCTGAGGACTCTAGACTCATGGAGAGGGGATGTGTGCTGGTGGTTCGGGGGTCAGGCTCGCAGGGCGTGCCCTTTGGCTGTTTGAATGATTGTATATTCCTGAGTGTTTTGATGCACATCCAAAAAAAAAAAAAAACACAGAGGGAATAGAAGCAAATAATGTAGAATGATGAAGCATGCAGGGGATTGTAAACATTGCAATGAAACAAATATGATAGGATGAATGTAAAACTGATGTTCCCTCATGTAAACTATCACTCACTTCACAATAAAAACGTAAAACAAAACAACTCCTGAGCCAGACCACAAACCCCAGGGCCAGGGATTGTGTTTTCATTCTGTTTCTCTGACCAGTTCTTAAGACTACCCTTACCCCAAGCCTAATTAAATTAACATCAGTCTATTCAATACCATGGATGAAGGTAAAAATGAATTTGCTGTTGTTACATGATGTCAAGTCAATTCTTACTCATAACAACCCTGTATAGGACTTACAAGGGTATAACTCTTCTAGGAAGAAATGCCTCATTTTTCTCCAATGTAGCAGCTGGTGGGCTCAAACTATTGACCTTGTGGTTAACAGTCCTGTACTTATCCTACGGAGCCACTGTGCTCCCCAAAAATAAATGGGTAGGTCAAAAATATAATATTCAAGTTATCTATCTCTATAGGATGGACAATTGGTGTGATGCTGTAGGATCAACACTGGACAGCTAACGGCAGGGTTGGTAGTTCAAACCAACCTGCCATGCTTTGGAAACCCTGTACAGGGTCACTGAGAGTTGAAATCAATTCAATGGCACTTAACAACAATCCCAGCGGTTTGCACAGAATCTCATTAATAATCTCATCAATCACAGAACCTTAGGGGTGCTCTTCAGTAACAGACTCCTAGGCACCACTCTCCTTGAGATTTGATTTCATTAGATCTTGAATGGTACCAAGAAATCTGCCTTGTTAAGGGTACCATATGGTGAAACTGCTTTAAAAGGGACCACAATAAAAGGTCCTGGATAGAGTGGGAGAAAAACGTGGAATAAAACTCTAAGTCCTAATGAAGACCAGGCTTACTGGTCAGATAGACACAGGTGGAACCCCGAGACTATGACCCTTAGTCACCCTTCAGATGCAGAGGTGAACTCACAAGTTCCCTGACTCAATCTTCTGTCAAACAATAGACAGGTCTGTAAGGGGAGCAAGGAGCAGTTGGAATCTACAAGCCATTCCTCCCGCAAAAGCTGAGGCTTCCTGCTCCCTTAAAGATTTACAGCCTTGGAAACCCTATGTAGGGTTGCTCTAAGTCAGGACTGACACCACCACCACCACCACAAGGGGAACAATGATACTTAGTGAGATATTCCCACTTAAAATTATCAAGCATTTGCCATCAAACAGGTAGCATTTACCCAAGGATAAAGTTCAGAAGGAGTCCACTGTGGCACTATGGGTTAATGCGCTGGACTGCAAAGTCGTTTGAACTGCAAAGTCGGTGGTTCAAGCTCACCAGCTGCTCCTTGGAAACCCTATACAGGGTTGCTATGGGTTGGAACCGACTTGACAGCACTTAACAACAAAAACAACAACAAATCAGAAGGACTAGGGGTAAAAAGGATGAACGGAAATGAGGTGCAGGAAGAGAGATGGGTGATGTTGCCTTGCAGACTTGAAAAAAAATTAACAGTATGAACAGCTGAATGGAAAACTGATCTGCTCTGTGGACCTAATTCACAATAAAAAATAAATAAATAATGAAAGTTGTCTGATGCTTTGTTAGTATACTTGACTCAGGGAAAGGAAAAGTCTAGAACTTTGCTCCTGATAAGCTGTTAAAGAAGGGTACACACACCCACGCACTATACAAACAAGACAGGAGAGGGAAGGGTCTCAACTGGTCCCAGTGCGTCTGACAAACTGTGAAGTGTCTGAGTTGACAATTCTGATACTAATGAAAGTCTGATTAGCAAGTCTGCTGGTTGGTTCGTTTTGTTTTGCCTGAAAGGTCAGGCTGGGCTTCACAACCGGAAGTTGACTTGTGGCTAGTTTACAGCAAGATGTTTATTCAGCACAGCTGCTGTCCATAGAACTCTGCAAGGGATTAGAAGCTCAGCGTCCGTAGTCCTCCCTGACAGGTTCAGACTCCACACACCCCAAACACAGCAGACATCCTGGACTGGATAACAGTGTGTTTCACGGTAAAACGATGTTCTTACCAAAAGGTGTTAAAGAATGCAACACCTTGAGGATACTACTACTGTCCTATGTGAGAGGCTGGGCTTCACCTAGCTGTTTACTAGGAAAGCCAAACTGTTGGTCTTCGAGTTCATTTTGACTAAAAGCAACGCTATGCACAACAGAAGTAAACACCGTCCTGTCCTGCTGCGCCATCTTCACAATTGTTATGTTTGAGCCCACTGTTGTTGCCACTGTGTCAAACTATCTCACTGAAGATCTTCCTCTATTTCACTGACCCTCTGCTTTCCCATTCATGATGCTCTTCTCCAGGGACTGGTCCCTCCTGATAACATGTCCGAAGTACATATCCAAAGTAGCACGATTTACAAATCATAAAACATGCTCAGAGAAGTGAAGGAAGGCAACGCATCTGGTAAGTTCACACATACAGGTCCGAGTTCAACCAAGAAGCCCCATGGCACAGCAGTTTAAGTGCTGGGCTAGAAAAAGAGGAAGATCCCCAACGAGATTGACTGGCCAAGTGGCAGCATTGATGGACTCAAGCATGGCAACAGTAGTGAGGTTGGCCCAGGATCAGGCAGTGTTTCATTCTGCTGTGCATAAGGCCACTGTGAGTCAGTACCGACTCGATGGCACCTAACAACACCTAGTACACAAAAGGTAGCGGTTTGAATCCACCAGCAACTCCACATGAGAAAGATGTGGCACTCAGCTTCTGTAAAGATTGACAGCCTTGTAAACCCTAGAGCTCTCCTCTGCCCTAAGGGGTCACTATAGGCCAAAATCAACTCAATAGCAATGGGTTGGGTTTTGAGGTTCTGAGTTACAAGAGAAGTTTACCGACTCACGGTCTCCTCAGACTCTAATACTGTGAATCTGGGCTTAAAATACCTCCTTATTTTATACACCTTGCAGTAGTGAAAGGGCCAGCTGTGAAATGGGAATAAGAATAATTTAAAGAGTTATGACAAGTAACCATGCCTGGAACACAGCAAGTGCTCAACCAATGATCATTAGTTCTAACTCTGTTAGAAACAGGGCTTTCACACCGGTCCAAAGCTGTTCAGTCATGGTAGATGTAGCAAAACTGGAGCAGATGCACATTTGTAAAGGGAGAATGTACTGGAACCATAACCAAAACAGGAAACATTATGGGCTGAAGCCCTGGAATGGGAGGTTCGCAAGAAGTGTAGCAAACCCTTTCAGAAGCCTAATGCAGAACACTTAGTTATTACCAAGATTGTGGAGAGTGATTTAAAGTGGCAACGTCAACTGCTATCTTTGAGCGGGGCACCATTGTTTGCAACTGGGTCACTCAAGAGACCTGGTTGCTATGTAGCATGCACACTGCCCTCATTCCTAAGGAGGTTAAATGTCTAGCATGGCACTGACTTGTAATTATTCCCACTCTGGTTGTCACTCCAGTCTACCCACATTTCTTCTGTTCTGATGTCAGTTAGTCGTGACTTAACTCTGAAGAACCAGTTCAAAGCCCTGGTTAGGAACCCTATTAGCAATTTGTTTGGAATAAACAAGGCTCATTATTCTTTTAAATCTACAGAAAACAGCTTTCCAATGTATTTACCACAACACAGGCATTTCCCAGTATAATCTTTAAGCTAAAAATTAAACCTAAAATGGAAATAATTTAAAAGTTTCCTGTCTCCCTGGTCTAATTTACCCACTACCCACTAAAACACCAGACCCTGAACACACTTCAGTTGAACAGTCCTGGAGGGACCTCTTGTGCTCAGCCTTTCACATCTTGGAAGGACATGCACAGTCTTCTTGCTTCAGAAGGCTGTTCACAGAAGAAACGTTTGTAAATGGCCTTTGTGATCTTTTGACAATGGTGCTACATAAGCACACATTACTGTAGGCATTATAAATTAAGTATGTGGTTATACATGACAATACAAGAAATGCTTTAAATAGCTTTTCTTTCCTCAGCATCCAATTAAATGCCATCTCCTGTAGAAAGAATTCATTATCCCACAAAAATAACAGGAACACCACCTAAGATTATGTGCTAAGCAATGACATAGGCATTTGACATATATTAACTCATTAAATCCTCCCAATGTCCTATGAAGACGGGTGCTTTAGTTTTATCCCATTTTACAGATGAGGAAACCAAGGCAAAAGGTCATAGCTAATAAGTGGCAAAGCTGAAATGTGAACCCAAGTAACAGGTGCTCCATAGAGCATGCTATTAAATACACAGGGCATCTAGGCCTCCAAAAGCAAGATCTCTATTCAAAACGAACCTCCACAGGAATACACAGGTACTACAAATACTTTCTCCATTTCAGTCATGGTTACTTAAGTTACCTGGTTTAACTGCCCTGCTCTGGTAGTGTACTGGCTACAAATCAGGCTGCAAATCTCAAGGTCAGCAGTTCGAAACTACCAGCTGTTCTGCAGGAGAAAGATGAGGCGTTCTGCTCCCGTAAAGAGTTAACAGCCTCGGAAACCCTATACAGGGTCACATGAGTTGGAACCGACTCCATACCACATAACCACCACCACTCATCTGGAATATGAGGGACCCTTGCTTTCTTGGTACTCCCCACTTAAGTAGTGTTGAAGCTCAAAAAGGTGAAGAATGAAAGAATGTTGCATGCATCCTATCATTCAAGGAGGCTCACCTTTTTCTATAGTTCTTATCTGTTACATTTGAGGATTAACCTGCATTTGGGGGTTAATGTTTGGCTTTTATTTTCTTTCTCAACAAAACTAATCTTATTTTTTCTGCGCAGGCAATACATTTCATTAATTACTAATTCAGTCGACCAAAGAAAAACAAGCTATTCAGCTGTCAGATCACACAGAACCTTTTAATACTTCAGTCTCATGGAAAAAAAAATTTAAGCGGAATTTTTTTTAAGATCCTATTTCTATTTTAATGACTTAAAAAAAAGAAATTGCCCTTATGGGGGAAAGGAGCATATAAAAGGTAATAAACATTTAATGATCCAATAATTGGTTATATCAGAGCAATCACTGTTCAGTAATTAACTTCTCTTTCAGCTTGTTCACTTGATATTTTGAGCGCCTTTGATAGGCTTGAAATTATCCATATTATTTAGATCCTAAGCTCAAGTCTTGTGGAGGAGCCCAGAACACAACACGGTTTCCAATTACCTCTACCCGTCTTGGTGACTTTTTAAGGTGGCTTTTCAAGTAACCAATGGATTAGCAAAAAACCAAGGGCACCCTAAACCCCCAACAGAGGAGCATTAACGCATACAAGACTTGACTGCTAAATTGTAGGGGCCGTGGGCCCAGCAACAAGGAGGGGTTAAAGGCAAACACAACTGAAAATTAGAGCTTAAAAGATCGCTAAAAAATAATTAAATTGCACCACCAGGAAAGAATACAATGAACAGCTGGTATGTTGTTACTATGCAAAATTACAATTAAGCTCAGGTTAATGTCATTTCCAACTAATTACCCACAGTCAGTTGGAAGAGACACACACTTTACCTACTCCAACAGTTTCCTCGTGTGTCTTTGCTATCCACAGAGCTACTAGGTTGTTCCCTTCAGTTTTGTTTTGTGTATATCTGTATGTGACAGCTACAGGGGCACCTTTCTTATTGCTGTCAAAGGGGACCCCCTTCTTCACAGTAGATGTTAGGAGTTGCTAGCATTTCAACACCTCCCTTTGGTCACACTTCTGTACGCCACTTACTTCATACCAAGAGAGTGTTCACAGTGTGTCTCCCACAACCCCACTTTCCCATGTGCCATTCACATGCTTTCTTCTCTCCCGCCCCTCTCTGACCTGAATCCTTTTTTTTTTTAAGGCTCAGCATAAAAAGGAACATGTTGGTCACTCCCCACATGCTTTACAAATGAGTCAATATGGCAGAGGTGCTGGACAACTTACGGATCAGGATTACAAACAGCATTTTCTAAATTGGTTGTTTGGTTTGGTTTAAATCAACATGCATTGATCTGAGCCAGCTTCTCCCCCCACCACCACCCCAGCCCCCAGACAATCATGGAAACCCATCAGCACCACCCTGGCTAGAATTCTGTCTTTCCATACTTGGGCCCTTCATGAGGCCCTCCCAAGCACCTTCTAGGACTATCTGCCCAAATAGAGGGACCCTGACTCTCTGACCATTTAAAGGGAACTTGAAAACAAGCACACACAACAGGACCGCTGTCTTCGAGAGACTCGGTGTCGTCTGTGTCAGGCACAGAACTGTTTCAACACCAGACACACAGTCTGCTGTAAAAGATAGGCACAAGCAGAATGGAAAGACCTCCTCTGCTGAAAGTGGAAAGGGAGAGACCAAGGTCTGATCACCCCAAAGCAAGACAGACTCCTTTCATCTAAATCGCTGGTTGTTGTTGTCGTTAAGTGCCGTCGAGCGGACTCTGACCCATAGCAACCCTGCATAGGGTTTCCGAGACTGTAAATCTATATGGGAGCAGAAAGCCTCATATTTCTCCCATGGAACCACTGGTAGTTTCAAACTGCTGACCTTGAGATTAACAGCCCGATTTGTAACCACTATGCTACCAGAGTGCTCCTCTAATCTATACACGCTGGGCACTGTCCCATTGGCAAGTGGCACTACAGTGTATGCCCCACCCTTGCCTGCTTCATGTGTGCAGGAAGCAGAGGTCAGATGGTGTATCCCTGAGCCACTAATGGAAAGATATGTGTGCGAATCACCATAACCAATTCCAGGTCCTTTGTGCACATAGGAATATTTATTTAATCAATGCACTGTAACAAAACAAGCCTCTGGTGTACTTTTGGAAAGATGGAAAGCCATTCAGAACAGGGTGCTTCTTGTCATGTTACCAAGACAGGTGAGTGCAGCGCAAAGACTGGAAGGCAGTTCCTACATCCATGTGTCTGTCCGGGGCAGGGGTGGGGGTGATGTTGGGAATACAGACAATGCAGCTGCCAGCACATAATTATTCGTCGCGATGGCAGGGATGGTGATAGCTCTTTCCTTCCACCCTCACAAGAATCCTGTGTGTGGCTTGTCCTAGGTACTATACTCATCCCCTTCCCATGACAACAAGCTAGCTTCCTGTTTAATACAACGACAATTTCTCCCACCAAGTCTTCAGTGCTACAAGAAATAGAATGTCCTCAGAGAGACACCTCATCACCTTTGCCTTTAAAATGCCTGCAGTGGAATGGAACTGAGGACAGACTATCCCCACGTGCATAGGGAGGACAGAGAAATGTCTTTCAGCAAGTACCAGATAAAGACACCTGCCTAATGAGACATGCTCACGGAGATACCTGGGAAGTGATGACAAGGCTTGTTTGTTGACGAGCATCATTACTGCCCAGGCTGCTAGTCTGACCTCATGCATGTTCCAAGGCTACTATCATGAGAATATTCTAAGTAAATTCCATTTCAGAAAAGATGGATCTTCAGAGCCTAATCTGGATACATACTGTAAGGAATCAATAGCACACTGAATCCAAAACACAGGTAAACCAAAAGTACTTTCACAAAACTTATAGGAACCAGAGTGGTTAACAAGGAAGCATCTTGTACAGAAGAGTAGAACTGTTTTTCACTTGTATGCTTTTATCAGCCTTTACTTATAACACTCATGTTTTGGATTTGAGGAGGAAAGGGGGAAAGGAGGAAAGGCAAGGAATATAAGATAAATCAAGTTCTTCTGGTGATGCTCTATTTCTTGATCTGCGTGCTGGTAAAATGGTTATTCAATCTGTAAAATTTGCTTTTGTCAGACATGTTCCATTTCACAATAAGTTTTTTCTAAAAACCAAATATGCACGAAAATGTTTCATTTTTAAGAAAGGGGTTGGCAACATAGATACGAATTCTTGTAAGCCACCACTCTGACTCTTTGCCCACAAAAACATTTTTAAACATCTGCAAACCCTCCTGTGCAGGGATTTGCTGTAAATGAACATCCTGGAGAGCCTGTAAAAAAAAAAAAAAAAAAACACATGTCCCAGCGCCAACAACAGCTATGGTGTTTCAGTGGACCACAGAGCCCAGGAATCTGTATGTTTCAGAGCTATCCTGGGGATACAGGTGCACAGCTGGGCTTGGAAACCACTGTACAAGCAAGAAAAAGTAGTAATTTGAATGACTGTGCAAAACCGTCCAGTCCAGATTCTCCATATCCACATGGATGACAAGAAGTGTAATTATTTGGAAAAAATTTTTTGCAGAAGTTTTATTCATAATTGAAAAGGCAGCCAGTCACCAAATGCAAAAATTATTTGGCCAAGTCTTTGCTGAAAATTCTTCTCACAATAACAGTGTCTCCCCTAAAATGAAATCAATATGTTACAATCACTGTGTAGCTCCTACTGGGAGTCCCATCCTGCAAATTTAAGAATGTTGTTGTTGTTGTTAAGTACCGTAGAGTCGGTTCCAACTCATAGTGACTCTGTATAGACTTTCCACAACTGTAAATCTTTACAGGAGCAGAAAGCCTCATCTTTCTCCCACGGAACAGCTGGTAATTTTGAACTGCCGACCTTGAGGTTAGCAGCCCAATTTGTAACCACTATGCTACCAGAGCTCCTTAAATTTAAGACTAGAAACTGTGAAATCAAATGACTTATCTGTGGCCTTATGGGATTCAGGGTCGTTGGTGAAATCTGAGCATGCACTTTTTCCACAACACAGTATGGGAGCCTGTCCCTCTTGCCCTTATCAGGATTTTGTTAGTGAAAGTCTAGATTTTTCTCCAATGTAATTGATTTGGCCAAAGTCACTGAGCTGAAAACTCAAAGGCAAGCTGGAGCCCTTTGTCTCTAATCTCAGCCCCAAAGTCTTTCTGTTGTTGTTGTTACGTAGTAACACAGTAATGCGGCTAGTAGGTTTGAACCACTGACCTTGAGATTAGCAGTTCAGTGCATATCCTAAAGCATCACACCAGGACTCCAAAGTCTTTTTATTAAGTTTTGTCAAGTCAGTTCTGACTCATAGAGACCTTGTGTAGGATTTTCGAGAAGCAGCTGGGGAGTTTGAACAGCCAACCTTGTGGTTAGCAGTCCAGTGTTATCCAGTATTGTTGCTAAGTGCCATCAAATGGATTCTGACTCATGGTGACCCTGTATAGAGTTTCCAAGGAGCAGGTGGTGAGCTTGAACCTCCAACCTTGCAGTTCAAACCGGCTTGGCAATCCAGGGCATTAACCAGGACTCCATACATAGACAATCTCAACTCATCTCAAGACCAAGATCGAACACTCACCTAAGGTCTTCTATCTGAGCCTGCTAGATAATTTGTTTTATAATGCCAGGTTACTTGTTTTTAAAGAAAGCATTAGCCCAGGAATGAGGTTACAATAAAAGGCATGCCAGACCCAGAAGTAAAACAAACAAAACCAAAAAGCCAGAACAGAAGAGACTGTACACACCAAGACTCAAGGTAGTTCTTTCTGTTCTCAAATTGTCATCTTATTTGCCAGACATCAAAAAGTAGCCAAAAGAAGTTTGCATTTAGTCCTCTCTCCCACTCCCCATCTGGAGTCCTGATATGGTGCTATAGGATAAGCATCGACCCCAAAGTAGGTTTGAACCTCAGGGTTGACTCTTCAAAATCACCAGCCGCTCCTCGAAAACCCTACACAGGGTCACCATAAGTCGGAATCTGCTTCATGGTATTTAACAACAACCCATTCCCCATTTAGGTTGGTTTTTTTTGTTTGTTTGTTTTTTTAACTTCTGCCTTGAGTAAGACACAACTGGTGTGGCACTGCAGGATAAGCACTGGACTGCTGACCACAAGGTTACTCTGAGGGTGGCTCTGGTGTTTCCTCTAAATGCTTTCTTCCCACTTTTAAGTAAGCCTCACATGTGGCACTGTGGTTAATGCGGCAGACTGCAAAGCTGTCTGAACTGCAAGGTCAGCGGTTCAGGCTCATCACCTGCTCCTCAGAAACCCTAGACAGGGCCGCTATGGGTCAAAATCAACTCGACAGCACTTAACAACAACACAAGGACTAGAGCAGGCCCTCTAACCCCCTGGCAAAAGTCAGTTTCCAAAATGCCTACCATCCTCCTCCTCAGAGGCAGAGCTGGGAGGTCCAAGCACAGTTCATGCACAGGAATACAAGTGACACAAATTACACTTTTAAAATTTTACTTCAGTTCAATGTTTAAAATATTTGTTAATGAAAGCAATAGAGTGCCATGGGAAAAGCAGTGGCCTACATATTAGGAAAGCTGGACTCACTGGGTCATCCAGGACAGTTATATAACGTTCCAGATCTCTCCATTTTCTTGTCTGCAAGGTGGCAA
>NW_006408552.1:7891391-7916082 GCF_000296735.1 Chrysochloris asiatica | reverse complement strand
GGAATTCCCAGTAAAACAATATCAGAATAAAACTCTCAAGAAGCATTTATTCAGGTGTGACATCGTAGATAATTACTGGACTACTTCCCACGAGGTTGACAGTTCCAACCCACCATCCACTCCTTGGGAACTCTATACAGGGTGGCTATGAGTCGGAACCGACCGAACAGCACACAACAAGAGCAACAGTTGCATCTGGTGTTGGCAAACAACACTGAATTTCCCGAAGAACAAACAAATCTGCTCCTTCCTTAGAAGTGAGGATTACAAGACTTCGACTCCCGTACTTCGGACATGTTATCAGGAGGACCTCTCCCTGGAGAGGCACACGTCATGTTTGGTAAAGCAGAACATCAATGAAAAAGAGGAAGATCCCCAGTGAGAAGGACTGACACAGTGGTTGCAACAATGGGCTGAAACCTAACAATTGTGCGGATGGTGCCGGGTCTGACAGTGTGTCCTTCTGTTGTGGCCATGAGTCGCTGTGCACTGAAACCAACTCAATGGCACTGACAGCAACATTACATCGTGGTTCAAGTCAGGCTCTGGAGCCAGAACTTGGAGCCTGCCCTGGGTATAAACTCTAGAACTATGTCCTGTCCTCTAAAATAGAGACCCTAAAACACTCCCTTATAGGGTCAGTGTGAGTTGGAATCTAGTGGGTTGGGTTTGGTTTTGGTTCAGCAATCCCTACCTCATAATGGGACCACAGTGAGGATTATATGAGTTGATTCATGCGATTAGAATAATACTTGGCACTCAATAAATGTCAGCTGTCATTGCTATGAACACATCACTACAGTCGTCAGCATAAAACAGAGTGGAAGCAGAACCTCTCTGACTGTGGAGACAAAGTTGACAACTATGACAGAACTAAGTCCGTCCATGTGCTGTTCCTTCTAATCAAGGGGGAAACGAAAAGGTCTCACATCTCTGCGTAACTTTTAGTGTAATCTTCACATCTATGAATACCCAGAAATCCTTGCCCTGATTCTTAAACCTACTGATTTAGGCAGATAAACAGAGACTGGTGTCTCCTTTACCTAAGCACACAGTCCCCCAGGAGCACTGGCTTCTAAACCAACCAGGAAAGCCTGAACTGGACAAAGAAGTCACCCTTTTCAACAACCGGCACCCATTCCCACTCACTCACACCTGAAAGCCAAAACCTGATTTAGCAATCCAAAAGTTGATAAAACATATTCTAAGTCCTTTTCAAATTTTTTTAGATAATTCTTTAAGAGCTCACAAGTCTAAAGGGTTTTTTCCCACAGTGGGATTGTTTTATCTGATGAAGATGATGCTCCAGTAAGGGGTTAACAAAGGTCACTTTCTCCTTCCTCCACTTAGCCCTTAAACTTGTAACATTTTTGTTTTCAATAATTTCTCCTCAAATGTTACACTTTCTTCTCAAGATGCACTTTTTACACTGATTTCAAATATCACTGCTAATGAATCAGGGGCCAGTGGTTTCGTCAGTGGCCAACCCCTGACTGTTAGGGAAAACTGTAACAGGTGTAATTCTCCCCCAATAAAAGCAGCCTAAAGATCTCTCCTATTGTTGTTGTTCAGTGCCAACTATGTGGTTAGCAATCCAGTGCTTATCCTACAGTTCCACAACAAGACTACCTTACCTAGTATGTTGCTCTTGTTAAGTGCCATCGAGTTGGTTCTGACTCTACAGGACTCCTAGAATTAAATTCATTTTCTGCTCTCCTGTCCCTAAATGAATAAGCACACGAGTGAATTCTGAGGTTCTACTTCAAAGTAGTCCTGGTGTGGCACTAGGATAAGCAATGGACCACAAGGTCGGTTTGAACTACAAGGACTACAAAGTCGGTCTGAACCACAATATCGGATGTTCGGAAACTCTATAAGGGACTCTGTGAGTCAGAACGAACTCAATGGCACTTAACAACAACAGCTTCAAACAAACCGATTCAACAGTACTTAACAAACACAAATTCAGGAAAACCAGAACGGGATGTCATTGCTTCTAGCAGCACCTTTCCTAAATTCATCTAGTTCATCCTCACCGCATTATGTAACTAAAAAAAAAAAAAATGAGTATCATTCCAAAGCCCTACAAACTTTAATGTCCCAGAGTTTAACTTTCTCATAAAGAAATCCTCAGGATCCAAACAAACATTTAAATTAAGCCAAATTAGGCAAAAACGCTTCCTGCCTGTCACATTATTCCCCTAGAGCCTTCCTATGAGAGGATTATTAGTACCTTTTCCTCCCTCAGACACGGCAACGAACAATGACACCAGAAAGCGGAACCCACCCCCTACGGCAAGAGTGTCAGGTCATACGGGAAGGGGCTTTAGTTGACTTCAATTTTTTCACCCCAGTGCCTAGAAGGATGCCTGGCACAAAGAAGAAACTCAGAACCTACAAAGGACTTCAAAAAGTTTCTTGAAAAATCCCATTATCTTTCAATTTCATTTTTCCACAAACTTCTCTGAATATCCTTCGTGTTTGCTGAAGTGGATGAGTAGTCAAAAGGGAGGCAAAGGTACCTATCACAAGGAGCTAAAGTCAATGCTGTTTTCCTTAGTGTCATCACGTCAGTTCTCACTCATAGCAGCCCTGTGTAGGGCTTCTTAGGAGCAGATGGTGGGTTTGAACTCCTCGATTAGCAGTCCAGTGCTTATCTCACAGTACCACACCAGGTCTCCATGGTGGTTGTGTGATGTGGAGTCACAAGGCTGTAAATCTTTACAAGAGCAGAATGCCTCATCTTTCTCCTGCAGAGCAGCTGGTAGATTTGAACTGCTGACCTTGCAGTTAGCAGCCCAGCTCATAATCCACTATGTTACTAGGGTTCCTTAAGAGATTAAAAACAAAACAAAGCAAAAGCACTGTCTTCTAGTGGATTCCACTCGTAACAGAACCTCTAGGGCAGAGTAAGCCTTCTTTCCAAGGCTGCACATCTTCCCAGAAGCAGGTTGCTATATTGTTTTAGTGGTGTCTGAGAGAAGTCACGGTTCATAGTCACAGCTATATCCACAAAGAACCAACCACTGCTGTGAGCAAGCACATCTTCCCACACATTTCACTCCATATCTTACTGCTAACAGTAGTGACCCAGGCCAAGCAAATATCAACTGCCAGCAGATAGCTCAGAGCCTTCCTGTAAAGACGTGTGTGAGTCCAGGTTTCCTAAAGGAAGCTGTATCTGCCCACTGATTTCCCATGAAATGCACAATAACATCCACTTGTGAATGTCTCAGTAAATCCTCTCTGAAGTCCCACACCTGGTCTCTAAGCACCTGATAACTACCTAATGGAAATACAACCCCCCTCAGTAATCGAGGGGTAGACATGGAAGACAATACTGGAAGCATAACCCCCTAGGATGCTGGAAAGTAGAACAACGTGGAAAAATTCAGTAGAGAAAAAATGAAGGCCAGCAGAGCTCTCACTCCTCATCACATCTATAAACACACAGAACCCGGCAAAGATAGACAAGCATGCTCATTTCTGACAGCATAACAGAGGAGCCTGGGTAGCTCGGATCTTTCTTACACTTGGGTAAAGGCTCCTCCACCTTGTCAGCTTTGAGAGTCATCTGCTCCAGAGCTTACAACTATCTCGGTTCCTCCTCAGAACACACAAACAATAACCCGCAATCTTAAAAAAATACAGGGCAAAACACTAAAGTGGGTTAAAGTACTTCACATGTAAACATATATACACACATTGTTTCACACACACATATTTTAAAGCAACCTTGTCACACAATGGTCCTCAGCAGCACAAGTACAAAAACAAAAAAAACAAAAAATGGCTTTAGATTCATAAGGCGTATGCAGTGGTGGTATCTGGGGTTTTTACTTCACTTCAAGGATCAGAGGTATGGATTTAAGTTGTAACTCTACAGCTTTTTGGAGTACACAAGGCCGGCAGTTTAAACCTACCAACTGCTCCTCAGGAACCCTGTACAGTGTTGCTATGAGTTGGAACCGACTCCACGGCACTTCACAACAACTACAGCTTTCTAGCTGCACGTCTGCTGGAATTCCACTTCTCTGAGCCTCCGTTTCCTCCCATCTAAAAGGAGAATAATCATGAGGCTTACTTGGCAGAGCTGCTGTGAGGGTACAATGTGGTAATGCATGTAAAAGCCTTCAGCACAGCCAGTATCCCACACAGTAAGTAAGCCCTTGATAAATGTTAGCCATTAGTATCACCGTTATTGTCCTTACTGCTGCTGATACTAAGATGATCACCCAAATGGTAGTGGATTCTGGTACAAAGAGCAAAGCTATTTCCCAATTTGTGGTGACTGGGCACTGAGAGATCCCTAAAGATTGTCTTTTGAGAGAACGAGAAAAGAGACACAAATTTTCCTGTCTACAAAAGATGCTCCTTGCTACCCCCCAAAACAGCATGACATTTTAAGTTCTAGATCTGGTTTGGTTTTAACACCATCAGGGGATCTTGGGCAAGTTTAAAAACGTTCTTCAGTTGAAAAATGAGAGCCTTGAGCAGTTATGTTTTGAGTTGTTTTGAAGTTTCTCATGTCACTCAGTTTAAAGGCCAATGTTATTACAGTTACCTCCCCATCTTCCTCCTTCCATCCTCACAGTCAGCCATCTTCACACACACCACTCCTTCCTCAAAAGCCTTTCAGCTCACAGGCTTTACCCTCTTTGAACCTTCTTCCCTGGATACCCACGGTTCTTGCTTCCTCATTGCCTTCAGTTTCTGCCCAAATCTCACCTCCTCAGAGAGACCATCCCTACACCACCGTCTATAAAATTGTGTGTGCATACACACACACCAATTTCTCACAACCTCCTTACTCTGCTTTTAAATCGTCACCACCCTATATATTATCTATTTGTTTATTTAGAGCATGTCCCCCATGCAGACCTGTTTCTCTTATTCATCCCAGCACTTCTGGAGCCTGTCTGACATGCTAAAGCTCTTAATAAATAGTTCTTGAAGGAACAATAGAGTCCTGGTGTGGCACTGTGGGTTAAAGTACTGGACTACAATGCTGATTTGAACCTCAAGGTCGACAGTTCAAGCTCAACAGCCGCTCCTTGGAAACCCTATACAGAGTCACTATGGGTCAGAAATGACAGCACTTAACAACAGGAGCAATAACAGTAAAAGAACCCAGATGTTTTCTTTCCATCCAAAGAGAATCTTATCATAATATAGAAGACAAGTAGAGGTTGACTCAGTGTCCCCTGAGGTGCCCCACAACCAGGACCCAACATGATCGCCAAGCTCTTGTCACCTCTGTTAGATGCACCAAAGAGGTACACTGCACTTGGCCAGTGACTTCCCATTTGTGACTTCTCCACATCAAGGGCCCTGAAGACCCAAAGTATACCAGGTCCCAGAAGTGTTACATCCTTAAAACATCTACTAGCAGACCAGGCAACAAGGACAACCAGTCAGTCTATGTGGAAGACAAGAAAGAAAATCCAACTCCACAAGGCAGGGAGGGGTTGGGGCTGTGGAGTACTTTCTTCACATGGTTCTGTCATATAGGTCCTTGGTCCCTGAGCCTCCAGAACCTACCACAAGCCTCTAGACTGCAGTAACCCCACTGCTTTGGGGGAGACAGGGAGGAGATGGGATGCTGGAGCCAGAACCAAGCAGGACAAATAGAGTAGAAGACATAAATTCCGACAGCAGGGTTACCACATGGTGGTTCCCTGACTTCACTCCTTGCTCTGTCTCTTTTCACATCTGGGTGATTCCCAATCAAAACTGCCCCTGGCCTTCGACTGCTCTGGGCTCACCTTCAAGAAAACAGAGGTTGGAGTGTCTTGGGAAAGGATTCAACAAAGGCTCTGATACAGTGTGGGTCCTTGTCCAGTTAAGATCCCTCCTCTCAGCTGCAGGGAAGAGAGGCAAGAGACTGACTGAACACCCCAGCAATCAGGACCTGTATCATCCCATCTACAGCACGGAACTAGGCAAGAGTTAGTGATTGAAAGCATGGTGCCCAGTCCTCTACCACTGTATTCCAATCCTTAAACTAAAGACAAGTTGATGCCTGTGCATGTCCATATGTTTCCTAATGACGCCATTGCTGTCAGCCAGCTACAGGAGTACTTTTTGGAAGATGGAAGCAATGACAAAGCACATCATTGGGAACGCAATTATATGCAGTACTAACCATTTTACAATGGCCATGTGGGCTGTATTTCAACAATGCAATTTCCAAATCAGCCAGTGCATACATATCTCTCTGTCGCAAATCCCAGGTATATCATACGAAACAGAGAGCAGATGAAATATAAGCAGCAGATGTAGAAATCTACAGGAATGTTGATATGTAAACAGTAAACAGAAGGTTCCCACGGACCTGCTCAGGGAGACTGACACCCATCTCTTGCTGGTCCATCTTCACACTGGTTACTTAATCAAAACCATCACAAAGGGGTGTTACAAGCCACCAGAGGCGCTTGACAAGACACAAAGGAAAGTTACAAATGCACACAGTTCCTACCATCGAGTTCAAAACTCAAGAGTGGTCCCATGGTAACATTGAACTCATATTTTACAAATAAATAACAGTAAAGTCTAATCGTTTTTACCTTTTTTAAAATCTTGAGTTAAGAGGTATAGTTCCACTTAGATTAGATTGTTCTGGCAACAGTTAAATTTCAAAGGTCATGCTTTGAGACTTGGGTCTCTCCTATGATCACAACCTCTGTTAAAAAACAATTCTCAATAAACTTTTTGATAAAGAAAAACAAAACAAAACTATTTCCATTTGGGATGTGCAGAAGTACACTGTGTTCACCGAGGTAGTAGGAGAGGGTAAGACTGTCTTAAAGCATCCTGTGGTTCCAAAAAGAAACTGCTACCTCTCTTCAAAAATAAAGGGACTTTCCAGAGACGAGTTTAACTTGACTGTGCTTCATAATCACCCAGAAATCATTTGAAGAGTCCTTATACTACACCCCAAGGGATGGTCACCACCCACGTGTGAACCCTAAGGATGAAGTGCCTGGGGGCTCATCTTGGCTCCCAAGAGATGGGATGGAGCAGTGGGAGAGCTGTTCTTCAGAAAGCACAGTACTCTAATCTCAGTTGGAATTTCCATAAGAAGCAAATCTAACTGTCACATTCATTAGCATACTCTTTGTAGAATCAACAAACCTCTGCTGGGTGGAGGGATGGGGAGGGGGGGAGATCAATTTGCAAATGTGCTTAGAATAATGAAAGGAAACAATGACAAAGGAAATAATGGGCTATTTGTCACCAGGTATCTTCAAGATATAGATACCAAGAAAAGCAAAGAGCTGTTTAGTAAGGTCTTTCAAGGGAAGAATAGGGAACCTATTAGTTTAAAACAAAAAAAGCCATAGTGACAGCAGTAAGGTCTGCTTTCTTGTAGAATGAATTTCCAAGAGAAGTGCTACTTGCTAGGATAATTTAAAGCCAGACAAGAAAAAATACTTAGGGATTTAGTGAGGAAAATGAGCTTATGCCTACAGTGGCCTGTGAGAAGGCACCAGAACCGTGTATGATTTTACACTTCTGTTCCAGACGTAACTGTAAGTATTGGGGCTGGAACACAGAAGCCAGCAACTGATCAGTCTGAATCCTTGTCTTTGGTAAAGGTTTACAATCTACCTTAGCATTATGGCCTGGGAAAGGTCACCTCTTAATGAAGGATTAAACAGTGAAATAACAGAAAAACAAAAAACACCACCAAAAAAAAAAAAAAAATCCAAATATACTCCAGCCATGAGAGGCAGCCACCTAACTGTAGCTTCTGGCTTTTGAAGACAAAATAAAGAACTTCCCCAAAAGATGGTGAGGTAGTCCCCTGGACCTCAATCCTATTACTACACCTAGAAATCCCTTGGTAACCCAGACAGTTCTCAGCAGCAACAACGAACAAATGTGGTCTACCAGCGAGAGGTCTATGTGGGGCTTTCTCATGAAAAGTATTTGTATGAAACTGAGTGTGAAGGGGTCAGGGGCACCAACAGAAAGGGCAAGTTGACTTAACCTCTCTGAACTCCAGTTTCTGCGACTGTAAAGCAGGGATACCCTTCATTTATACACAGGCTCCTCCAATAAGACAATGACAGCAGAGTCCTGAACACGAGGCCTGGCACAGACTGAGGGCTCAGTATACAGGAGCTCCCATTCCAAAAAGTTCTCTTTGTGGCAATTTGGTAGCAGCAAAACAGCTGCAAATAAGTATTCAATGAATATCAACTACACACAACTGGAGTCCTGGTACAGTGCTGTAGGATAAGCACTGGACTACTAACCACCAAGTCAGCAGTTCAAACCCACCAGCTGCTCCTTGGGAATCCTATGCAGGGTCGTTATGAGTCAGAACTCACTTGACACCACTTAACAACAACAACTAACCTCATGGTTGGTGGTTCAAACTCTATAGCACTTAGCAACAACTAAAGTACACAGATTACTGAGCAAAGAGAGCAACAACTTCGAGAGCCTCAAATGTCCCCGGAAGGAGACAGATGCAGGGAGAAAATGGGGACTAAAGGTAGAGAATATAGGGGGAGGGGAAAAAAAAAGAACTGAGGAAGAAAGTACGGGCTTTCTCTCATTCCCAAGTAACATGAGCAGTAAGTCATTACAGACTATCCAAAAGACCACGAAAAATGAATAGCACCTTGAACTTCACATTATAATCCAAAGAAAACAAGAGTACTTTGCTCGTGTCATGTTCAACACTTCAAAAAACTCCTTGAGGCTGGCCCCAAAATCTCAATCTCTAGGGAAATCATTTTGGAAAGACGAAATGCTCCCAGAGTTAGGGAATAAAAGCACCTCTCCAACTTAATCCATGGCCCAGCATTAAAATAATCAATAAGGTTCATGTATTATTGCTATTCGTATGATTGTGTCTGATTCTGGAAACAGTAAGAACTGCTGCCCAAATCCATTTTGGGTAGAAATATAGCAAAGGATGGCCTTACAGGCTCGGTTTTGAAGTTGGAATGATTCAAAGTAGATTTCCACATGCCAAAACAGTTAACAGTTTTAAAAGGTGATCTCTGGCTAGGCTGAGTGAAATAGTTGCTGCTGCTTCCAGGTAGTGTACTAAAGGACACTTGAACATCGCCAAGATTTCCAGAATCACACTGTATGCCAATATTTAAAAACAGTTCTATTACTTCGACTGAAGGTGACCTAGAACAATCTGGTCCACTGCTGTATCAGACTAATAAAATTTATTTTAAAACAAGGAAACAGTCTTAACACCAGGTTCCAACATTCAGGTGTGAAATCGCGCTTCCCAGCAAGCAGACAGAATTATCCCCATGCCTCTCACCTGCAATTATCATTTGCCCCCTCCCCAGGAGGCTCACAGTCAACATCTGGAGACACAAACGCCCTCTGTGTTTTGGGGGCCTCATATATTATGTGGGGGCGGGGGGAAACAATACCAAAAAACTTCACACTAGTTTAGACAGTTTTTGAGAATAATCTATTTTCAACACCCTGCATAAAGGCAGTATAATAACCTGAAAACACTCTATCACCATGGTTAAGGATAAGACTTTTACAAAATGAAAAGAGTACAGGCAGGTACTCAGGGTATGAATGTCAGACTTGGGGGCACCTCCTACTTGTCCTTTCCCCACACATCTGTCATTCTGTCATACTCTGGTGCTTTTTGTGTTGCTGTGGTACTGGAAACTATGCCACTGTTGTTTCCAATACCAGCAGGGTCACCCACGGTGGACAGGTTTTAGCAGAGCCTACAAAGTGAGAATAGAGAAGGAAGAAGAAGAAACAGGTGCCCACTTCTGAAGGATTAGCCCCTGAAAACCTTTATGAACAGCAGGGAAACACTGATATATCCAAAGATCAGTCCCTCAGGCAGGAAGGTACTCAAAATACATCTGGAAAAGAGTTGCCTCCTCAAAATACTGCTGTTACTGTTAAGTGCCATCGAGTCGGTTCTGACCCATAGCGACCCTGTGTAAGATTTCCAAGGAGTGGATGGTGAGTTTGAACTGCCGACAGTGTGGTTCACACCGACCTTGAGGTCGAGCGCTTATCCTGCAGCACCATAAATATACCTCAAAGTATAGTCGAGCTTAATGATGTGAATAGGACAAAGCTTTCAGGACCTTCGTTTGCTGAAAGGGCACAATTCAAAATGAGAAGACACAACTGCAAATATCCATTAATAATTGGAACCTGGAATGTATGAAGTATTAATCTAAGGAAATTGGAAGTTGCCAAAAAATGAAATGGAATGCATAAAGATTGAGACCCTAGGCATTAGTGAACTGAAATGGACAAGTATTGGCCATTCTGAATCGAACAGTCAAATGGTTTACGATCCCAGAAAGAACATTTCAAAATCTATCTTGAAGCACACTGCTGTCTGTGACAGAAGAATATCCATACATTTACCAGTTAATACCACTATTATTCCAATTCACACACAAACCACTAAGCCAAGGATGGTGTGGCGCTGTAGGATAAGCACTGAACTGCTAACCTCGAAGTTGGAGTTTCAAACCCACAAGTGGTTTCTTGGAAACCCTATACAGGGTCACTATGAGTCAGAACCAACTTGATGACAACAACAATAAGCAACTTCTGCAGTCTGAAATTGATAAAACGTGCGATTACTCATGATTACTCATGATTAGGATGTGTACGTTGGGAACAAAGAGGACAGATGTGTAATTAGAAAATATGGCCTTGGTGACAGAAATGTCAATAGAGATCCAATGATACCATTTTCCAAGACCAATGACTCCTTCACTGCCTTTATTCAACAACATAAAGGGCAACTACACATGTGGACCTCCCCAGATAGAATACTAAACTGGAATCAAACTGACTACAATGGTGAGAAGAAGTGACTGGAAAACAAGCTCAACATCATTAGTCAAATAGATGGATCTTGGCTGAAAGCAAATAATACTAGAATTATGTTTACTTGCATTTTATTGACTATGCAAAGACTTTCAACTGTGTGGATCATAACAAACTATGGGTAACACTGCAAAGAATGAGAATGCCCGAACACTTAATTTTGTTTATACGGAAGCTGTACATAGAACCTGTACACAGAACAAGGGGATACCGAATAGTTTAAAACCAGGAACACTGTGCACCAGAGTTGTATTCATTCACCATATTTATTCTATCTGTATGCTAAACAAATAATCTGAGATACTGAACTATAGAAGAAAGTGGCATCAGGATTTAAGGAATGCTCACTAACAACAACCTGTGCCCTGCAGATGACACAACTCTGTTCGCTGAAAGGGAAGAGGACTTGAAGCACTTACTGATGAAAATCAAAGAATACAGCCTTCAGTAATGGATTACACTCAATGTAAAGAAAACAAAAATCCTTACAATTGAATCAATAAACAACATTATGACAAATGGAGAAAAGACTGACAACTGACATTATTAAGGATTTCCTTTTATGTGGATCCACAATCATTGCTCATGGAATCAAATCAAGAAATCAAATGATGTATTACATTGGACAAATCTACTGTAAAAGATTTCTTTCAAGTGTTAAGAGCAAAGATGTCAGTTTGAGGGCTAAAATGCACCCCATAAGATGGCCAAGAGTGGGAGCTGACCTGATGGCACTAATGATGCTGTTCGTTAAGTGTCATCAAGTCACTGCTAGTGGTTTTGAACAGCTGATCTTGTGGTTAGAAGTCCAGTACTTTTAGCACCACACCTGGACACCAACAACCTACTTGCCCATCAACGTTGTGTAAATTTGCCCTCACTTGACAATAGCTGAACCAACCCTGACTTGTAACAAATTCTTCATCATGATCACTTACACTTGCTGCATGCGCAGCTTTTCAAATTATTGAAAAGACTTCTGAACCTTTTCTTGCACTAAAGTATGACAAAATAAGAACTTTATGCACCTGTGCGGACTCACCTACAAATTTTGCTTAAAGACTTTAGGAAAAGTGAGGGGAGCATCTCATTAGTAACCTAGGGACTGCCCATAAATGGACTTCACAGTTCCAGGAGAGGCCAGCTTCCTCCATTATAGCCAATTCAAAAAAAATTTAGCAAAGGATCTTTCATGAGTTGAGAGGGCATAATTAGATGTTTTGATTAAAGCATTTTCCTCCCCTGGTTAACAAGATATAACAGATGTCACCGACTTCCCTAATAACAATACAGCCCTACATTTGGCATCTTTACAATTTTAAAACTGAACTGTCATATAGAAAAATTACAGCCAGGGTGTCTTTGTACAATCATGACTCTGAAGTGGTTATGACATGCCTGGACTCCCCAGTGGAAGAGATATGGAAATCAGATTCCATATTCATCGCCGCAAGCCCTTCTTAGCATGCACTTGAAAACCAAGCTCTGAAATCTGAATGATGCGGGCTTATTCAAATCACCACCAATTATTCCTGGAAGCACCGAACAAGTGAGATATGAAACCTAAACAGAAAATGCAAATCTCACAGCCACTATCTTCCAGGAGTACAGAGAACGAGGGCAGAGAAGTACCACAGAAAAAACAATGCTGATCCAAAGACACCCACTCTATCAGAACCCCAGCTTCCTTGCAGAGAGGGGGAGTCTTGCACTTGATAAAATGGATTCCTATTTTTCACAGCAAGATGCCGCTGCTGCACTGGGTCCAATTTACAAAAAATCAGTTTACACCAGTTTTGTCTAGAGTGTAAGTAGAGGTAGGACTGCATTTTCTCTGGGAGGCTGCCACTCTGAAGTTCAACTCCAACATCCTGTTTTAACAACTCCATTCTTGACATCAAGCACAGATCTAAAGATTACTCAGCCCCTTTTGTCAGTAGCGTGTTATTTATAGGACTATATATCAATCATGTCGTCCCCTCATTATTTCCTACTTTCTGGTCCGCAGCTATTTGGTCTGCCTAATTAATACATTTCATTGCTGCTGCTGCTGCTGCTGCAAATCTCAACAATGCTTGATAAAAGATTAATAAAATAGTTGGGTTCTCTGAAACCACATTCAATCCGAGGATATTCATCAACGTCTTTTTATTTGCATATCTGGCTGGCTGCCCCCTACAGCAAATATGTGAGGCAAAGGCTCAGGTATCCTGGGTTTAGGCTTGCATTTCATTCAGGGTGTCAGTCTGCTTCTGTTTTAATCACATCCATCTTGATATGTTAGTATAATCTCACGAAAACTACGAATGCAGACACATGACAAACAGTTGTTATAAATTTTCTGGTTCCGCAATAAACAGGCAAGATGCCTTAGCCAGCATGTCATGTGGATTTAATCTTCTGAGACGTTCTTCTATAGAAGAAAAGTTTGGTAGAGTCTTCAACTCAACCATACCCAAAAGCTCACTTGTTTCAAATGTCCCACACCCAATGCTGTTGAGCTACTCTGAGTTTCTCCTGATGGCTAGGCTGAAGAAAATAAATTATCCACAAAATTATGTTAAAAATGTACGTGGGGTACCCATTTGCTACCCATGCTAGAGAATAGGATCCCCTAGGAACTGGATTGAACCTCAGCATGGTGATCCTGCTTGGTCACCTTAGAGCAGGTGGTGGGCCGGCAACGTCGGGCGCGTGGGGTCCCCAGCTGATCTCCTCCCTCCCTGCCTTCCTCGGTTGGCGGCTGTTTGTGCTGGACGTGTGGCCAGAGAGGGGTGGGGATCACGTGGAACCTCGGCTACTTGGGACAGAGACATTGCCATGCTGCAATGAGTCTCGATGACTGGTAAGACTGAGGAATTCGCACTGACCACCTAAGACAGGCAGCGTCCCTTAAACAATCAATGAAGAAGGAGGACTCAGATGCAGACAGCACAGACCCGGTCAGGAGGCCAAGCCCCTGTGGGCCCAAGCGTTGTTGACCGTCCAAACCATAGGCTCTGAGGATCAGACTCTAGCTACCTAGTAGACATAACAAACTGTCCCTCATCTGATTATTCAGTAATGCTTGTTAGTAATCTCATACGTGAGCCCTGGATATCCACAGACAAATGTAAAAGCCTCCCCTAAAGGCCAAGACTGTAAATTCCAATAAGCCAAGTCCGCCCCCATCCAAAAAAAAAAAAAAAAGCTAAAGAGGATAGAGAGAGACACTGTAAACTGATGATATATGGCGGGGATAATAATCAATGTTGTGAAACAAGCTGTGTGAATGGTTGAATGTGAAGCTGATGATGTGCCCTGTAAACTTTCACTCAATGCAAAATAAAAACATTTAATTAAAAAAAAAAATGTACGTGGGTTACAATAAGGCCGGCTCTGTGGATTAATGTGCTGGACTGCAAAGTTGCTTTGAACCGCAAGGTCGGTGGTTCTAACTCACCAGTCGCTCCTCAGAAGCCCTATATAGGGTCGTTGGGGGTAGGAACCAACTTGACAGCACTTAACAACAACAATATCTAGATAATTAATTTATCCTTCCGCTGGGTGTTCAAGGTTGACAAATCCTCTTATCATCATACAGATTTTTTTTTCTTTTATCCCCTCATTATAGGGGGTGGGGGGAGAGTAGAGGAAAAGCAGACTACTAAAAGACTGATGTATTGGGTTACTTTCAGTGAGTTACAGGGTGATACAGCTGCAGAGGTCCTTTTTGCTAATGACACTCACAAAACTATCCCCTCCCCAAGGAAACACTTGTTGTTGTTTTTAAGTTTTAATTTTCTTTTTTTCTTCTTTATGTTTTGTGAATTGGATGAAGGCTTACAGATCAGTTTTCCATTCAACAATTCATACAATCCCCACAGTGTAACCTCACTGAATCCCACCTTCTCCCAGTGTTGCCTCCTTCTGTGGGGGGTCCTTCATAAAGGTTCTTAATATGGAGTCCTAGCAGGATATGCACTGGTTGCTAATCACAAAGTTGGTGGTTCAAGGCCACCAGTGACTCCTGGGAAATCCTATACAAGATCATTGCTGAGTTTGAATCAATGGCACTTAACAGCAATAACAACAATAGTGAGTACCTACCAGAAAATGTCTTAGGAAAAAATAGAAAGTTTTACAAGTATGCATGCTCCTCTTCATTTGTACTATTATTTTTGTTTTTAGGAAAACCTCTTTCCAAGGTTCCCAATCCTTGGGAATCCAAGTACTCTAAGGAGAAAAGCAGGCTGGGATCACACCGTGAGCGCCTTAACTCCCAGTGTGCTCTTGAGCAGGTCAATTAACCCCTCTGGACTGTGTTTTCATTTGCAAAATGAGAGGCAGAACTGCATCACTAAAGACAACATCTGTGCCTGGGATGCCTCATGTGACTTAGAAAGCACAGCTGCCAACAGTGGCTGGAGTGAAAAAAGTCTACACCCTAACTTTAGAATTGGTGTTGGTGTTAAATGCTTTTGGGTCGATTCTGACCCACAGTGACCCTGTACAGGGTTTCAGAGGAGCAGCTGGTGAGCTTGAGCTGCTGACCTTGTAGTTCAAACCGACTTTGCAGTCTACTGCATTATCCCACGGAGCCACACCAGGACTCCAACATCCTAAAGGCTTAGGTCTACACTTGAATGTTAAAACAGCAATTTTCACTAGTAATCAAAGTGATCACCAAAACAAAGGAGGAGAGAGAAAACTTTGTGGAACTCAGCAGTGCACAGTTTCAAAGTTATGTTTTTCTCCTTTAACCCCTGGAAGTATAATTTCACCTGAAGTTATATAAGATCATTTCTTAGCACAGTTCAAGATACTCATTATTTCTGCCAACTGAACATGTACAGCAAGAATGAGTGGAAGTCACTGGAATTTCTAGCATGTGGCTGAAAAAGTGGCAGAATAATGTTCAATTACTGTTTCATCTATAGCTTCATTCTCTCACATAGCATTCACTGAACATCTATCTAAACCAGAACACCAACTCCACCTCCGCTGAGACACCATTCTGAATCACAGTGACTTTGTAGACCTTGTAGGATGGAGTACATCTGCCCCATAGGGTTTCCAGGTCCACACACCTTTATAGACGCAGGCAGCCACATCTTTCTCCCGTGGAATGGCTGTGGTCATGGATTGGGTCACCAGGGCTCCTAGAACATCTATGTAGTCTGTAACATTTAGCTAGCAAGCATAACTGAATTAAGAGACTACAGATATAGCAGGGGAGAATGGGGGGGAGGAATAATCTACTTCAGCATTACTTTTAAACAGTAATTGTAGTGCTGGACTACAATCTCTTCATTCGTTTTTTTAAACTTTAAAAGAATACTGCCAACAGAAGCTTTGCAGGAACCTAAAATGAGGCTGGTTTTGTGGCTGCCCTAGGCATGGGGCAGTCACAAGAAAAATGGCATCCCTAGAGTGTCATCATAACTTGACCCTGGCAATGACTTAAAGGCTGTCCTAGATTCCGAATGTAGCTGGAGTTGAAAAGTATCAGATTTCACCCATATAACCCAGAGTGCCAATTTGTCTTCCCTGGCTATGTTTCTGTGCCGGAGCCAAAAATCATTTCAAATTGCCTCAGCTAACAGCAACCACACAGTACCTGTAATTTGAAGACTCTCTTCCTGTCACAACTAAGAACAAATGTCTCTTCTATTACGGACAAACATACATGCTCTATGATCACAACCTGTGGTAATTTCCCTGTTCTGTGAATCCATTTCACTGAACATGAATTTTCTGGAGTTCTGAAGTTGGCACATGAGGAAAAGTAACAAGCCAAAATGACTTTTTAAAGTATTCAAAACAAACAAATAGGATCTTTGCATGCAGTTGATCAGTTGGGGTGTTTGCTCAGACATGAATTGAGAAATCAGAAAGATGAACTTTAACTGTGGCAAGCACTTCCCCCTCCCTGAACAAACATTAAGAGTACCTGGAGCAGTTCAAAGACAGTCTGGAATTGTAAAGTTTCTACATTTCAACCACAGCTTCTTAAATCCATTTACTGATTTACTTTTAAGCACTGCATTCTTAATTTTGAAAAGTGGACAGTCAAAGAGAATGTGGGAGTGAGGTAGATGGCATTAAAGTGTGACATTAACACCTTCAAAGAATGCAGCAATAGTGGTCCCCCAGCAATGCGCAGAATCAGACAGGAAGAAGCACCATACATAGAGGCCTGTACTTGCCTTGACCTTCTTTGACAGCCAGAGACTGTGAAACCCAGTCCTCTCACCTCCATTCACCAACCACATAAAGGAGACCAGTCCTCTGAAAGGACTCCAAACCATTTCTAGATACAAAGCTAGAAATGATCTCCGCCCTAAGCATTGGTTAGAAAAAACAAAGGCAGAACATAGCTCAGGTTTGGAAGAAAGAAGATGCACAATTTACCCAGCCTTAAATTCCACATCCCTCATTGTATGGGAGGATAAAATTCTATAATGGTCTATTCATACAACAAACAGGTACAAAGTATATATATATGAAAAACAGTCTGCTTCAGCTAGCCATGACCCCACCCCCACCACCCCTGCAAATAAATGGTTTTGATCCTCTCCTGCATTTGCTTTGACTAAATTAGTTAACTGTTTTGTTCTTCCACATTTCAATTATATGAGTTTTCAAATCCACCAGAAATCTTCCAGAACTTTCTCAGATGACTAACTGTTATAACACTGCCTGGTTATTTTTCCTAAATGTACCTTATTGAGTTTAACCCCAAGGGGGGGGGGGGGAGAGGAGGGAGAAGCATTGTTTGTTAAGGAGAAAAATAGTATGAGACACCAAAGTTAGGTAACATTTAGTATATTGTCACTTCTATACAATTACAGGGTAAAACAAAATAAAGTATGAGTATCAAACTTCACACACACACAAACGTACCCCATTAAGAAATGGTGTAGACATCCATCCAAAGGCTTTCAAATCTGGTAGCCTTAGGTACCTAAACCGTCCCTTCAACAGCTAGCTTCTACTGTTGTTTTCTTAGTCCGGCGACCCTACTTCTAATCCTAACATTCTCTCAAACTTAATGACCACCAGTTAAGTTTGACTTAATACATAGAACTGTTACACAGAAGGGACTCATAATCAACACTCGTGCATTACATTCATTGCTGTTTCTACTTCTTTAATCCTTTTTCAATAGTGACGGCTAGAGAATAAAACCCTTAAAAGGATCAAAGGCTCAATCACTAATTTCATAGTTCTTTTTTTTTTTTTTTAAATTACCAAAACATTTTATCTCTCGTCGCTGTTGAGCCATAGAATCAGTTCCAACTCAGAGCAACCCTGTATATGGTTTCTGAGGAGTGGCTGGTGGGTTTGAACTGCCAACTTATGGTCAGCAATCCAGTGTGTCTCCCACAGCGCCATACCATGGCACCAATAATTTGCTTCCAAAAACGTTTGAAGTAGCAAACTGTGATCCATATGGAATCATCACATCACAACCTTAAGCTTCATCCCATTCAAATTCTTATGGCCAAATTCTGTACATCAAAATACTACAATCCAGTAAATATAATTAATGCTGGAATTCATAACCACAAACACTACTCGGCACACTTCCTATCCTGCAAATTTTCTTGCTACTTAGAAACTCCTCTGATCAGATCCTACAGCCATATACACATTCAGAAGTTAAATGCTGGGATAGACCCATTAACTCCCTAGTCCCTTGCCAAACTTCTCAAGCTAGAAAGTGGAAAATGCAACACAAAAACACATCACCACAGCTTTTTCTGGCTGTGTAACAGGAGAGCTTCTGAACCTTCTTGGACTACCACTTCATACATAAGTGAGCAAAAGAAAGCTCATTTGAAACCTGTTTTAACATCAGTGTCGACCTCCTTTCTCATCTAACCTTCATTCCCAGATTGCTAAAAGGCAGCAATACATAAAACTGGAAGGGACTCAGGATAAATATACTGGCTGGAGGGCAGCCTGGTGGCATCAGAATTGGGCCACTATCACACTGAAGAGCTCTTAATGAGAAACACTCACCAATGCTCACTTCACAGAAGGGTTGCTAGCAATCAAAGAAGCAGCAAAGTGTCAACCAAGCAGGAAAGAGAACAGGAAGAGAGAGCAAGGACTCTTGTCCAGCATCATTTATGAGTAAATTTTACCATTCCTGCTTACCCTTCCCACACCAACTTCTAACTTCTATGCTTAGCTTTCCAAGTTGTCTATCCATCCAGCCAAGACTCAGAGATCACCCAGTTTCAAAATCTGCATGGGACCTTTAAAATCTTTTCCAGCATTTCCATATCTGGAGTATGGCCTACAATGCCCAGAATACAAGTGCATGGCAGTTAAATACATTTAGGACATAAAGCATTATCACATCCCCCTCTCTGGTGCTCAAAATACACATTACCCTAATAAAGCCTTTTTTAAATGACTGGCAAGACAAGCCACCATTTAATTACGTCTAGCCCAGCAAATTCCAAAACTATTTTGAACTTAGATCACTTTTTTTTTCTTTTAATCTTTAAACATACCTATGAATAACATTCAGAGCCATGTTCCCTTTCAGTGTGGCAGTCTTTCCACTAAGTGAATCTGAATCTCTCAACGAACGGATGGGAAAAAAAAAAAATGCTTTTCGAGAATAACTTCCCAAGGTCACACAACCAGTTAAGAGGGCCAAGTCAAGCACAGGTCTTCTAACTCCCCAACAAGCACTAGTTCCTTACTTAATTTCTTATCATTTTCCACCTGCCTTTCTCAGCCCCCAAGCACTAATCAAAGCACATTTTCACACTCATCTTATTTCTGTGCCTTCGCCACCATCCCCATTTTTACACTGCGGGTTAATGCAATGGACTGGAAGGTTGGCTTGAACCACAAGGTCGGTGGTTCAAGGTCACCAGCTGCTCCTAAGGAAACCCTATACACAGTGTCACTATGAGTCAGAACTGACTCGTCGGCACTTAACAACAACTCCCTTTCCAAACCTCTCCATCCTTTAGTCCCCCATAGCCTTCTCAAATAGTTCATCCTCTCCCATCACCCTTCCTTGAAAGTCTACTGCACACACTGGGTATCAAGCACTCATGTTTCTCTTTCATAATTATTTTACAGTTGCTGGGCTTATTTTATCAATGAAACTGCATACTCCCTCAAGATACTACATCTATTTTAGACGTCTTGGAAGTTCTTCTTGTGTTTTGCACTCCATAAACATTTGCTGACCAATCAATTCAAGGACCATGACTGGTGTTTTGTTTTGTTTTTTTAACAACTGAATATGTGAGATTTGACCATAATAAATTATTATCTCCTGTAAACATGATGTAAGTACATCAAATCCTGTACAGCCTGGTTCTGCCACTGGTGTGTGGATAAGTCCTGAACCCGAGCGAGGAAATGAAGACCACATGAACGTCTTGGCTTGATTCTCCATTCACCAGAAACAAGTTTTCATTTTCACAAGCCAGCAAAGCTCCACTTGGCCTCTTGTCTGTCAATCCCGTCAACTTCATCTTTGCTTCTCTTGGTCAGTTGTGCAAAAGGGGGCAATTCAGAGAACGGTGCACACCCAGGGAAGGAGGGAAGGGATAATGGATCTTCAAGGTCAAAATTTCAGCCGTATTCTCACACAACATCCTCCTCTACTTTACACAGAACTCAAATACAGAAAGACAGCCGGCTCTGCACATCAGTTTACACTGAGAGTAGAAGGAGCTCAGGATTTCCATTTATACTTTGCTAGACACCACTTCTTTGGGGGCGGGGGGGTTGGTTATTAAATAAAGACACGGTATCTGGGAACATTCACACTCATCTTTCCATTTAAAGAACAGTCAAACAAACAATATCAGATCTATATGGTAATTCTGCTTCTAAATTGCCTAATGTTAAGAACAGCACACTCAACTTTAGCCTCCTCACCTACCCTCTTATCTTCTATCATGAGACTCTTCACAATCACTCACTTGAACTTCAGGGCACAGTTATGCAAGACAAGTGTCCCTACAGAATATGAAACTACCTCTGACAATTTCACTGACTGTCACATGTAAGGCATCTCAACACTACCCCCAGAATTTGCATCCTCATAAAGTAAGATGATGAACTAATTGGCCTTAAAATGCAGTGAGGCCATTCTCACTGAGGCCAGAGGATTACTTGGACTCCACTATCAATAAAGCAACAGTTGGAATGGAGTTATTTCTATCAGCACATTTCCTTCAGCGTTAGGGAGTGTAGAATGAGCTACTTAGTTCAAAATGATAAGTCCGGTTCTGTGTCCCTTAAGATTCACAGTAGGCCACTCCAGCAGCTTGCCAAAGCCTCTCTGAACAAGCCAATATTTCTGGTTTCTTATCATCAGACCGCATCACCAGCAGCTTTGATATATGGTGACAGTTGTTTTCATTTCTAAACACCAGGCCTAGCAACACAATATGTAATCAGGGTTACCCTTATTATCTATAATAATTCTTAACACTTAACAAACACTCCTGTAACACAAAGGTCTAAGTTCATAGTTGAGTTCCCTGCTTCCTAATGAGCATCTCACATTTCTCGTTGATGGATCAGAAAATCTTCCAAACTGAATAGTGAGGTACACCAGAGACTTCATTGCAGTGACCAGGACACATGTGTTTTGATTATTCGACATGGCACAAACTTGATAGTAAGCAGCCAACAATTTTCCCTTTTCCCAAAGAACCAGATAAACATCAGAATGTTCACACTCCATTGTGTGGTTTTAAACTGCAAAGTTGATTTATAGTTTTCCTATAAAATCTGGGCCTCTTAAAATGTAAACACTGACAGGACATTTGATTATATTGGGGAACTATTGGCTAATTTCTGCAGGTATGTAATGATAGTGTAGGGCCTGCAGCTTTGTCTTTTTATCAATTAAGACTTATGTATAGGAATATTAGTCAATGAGAGTTGGGAATGAAGGTTTGGCATTTAAATGACACAAGCTCAGACATGAGTTGGTAATTGTTGAACTTGGGTGTAGGATACACTGGTATTTATTCTACTGTAAATTTTACTTTTAAGAGGAAGTTTTAAATAAACTTATACAAAAGTTTGATCTTTTAGACCCACACAAAGATTATGTGTGTACATAAATATATACACACATACATATGTATATGTATATATATATTTCCTAGTGAGATGTTAACAGTAGGATAAGCACTGGACTGCCAAATGCAAAGTCGGAGGTTTAAATCCACTTGACAGCACATAAGAACTAGTATATATATGTATGTATGTATGTATTTATGCATATATATACATATATATAAATATTTACACATGAAGGCAGCACACATTCACTTAATCACAGTAATCTGAGTTTTAAATCTAGAATAGTTGAAAAAAATAACCACAAGTAAAGAAAAATTAAAGTATTAATAGCACACTTTGAACTTCGTCTCCTCTAAAAATTAATAACCCAAAATAGGCAAATTTTCTCTCAAAAACCAAGTGGGGAGTCCATCGAACTGTGATATACCAGAGTGTGAGTGTGTTTATCCACATATGCGTATATACACACAAACTAACGGATATCAGTCCCAATGCCAGATACCCCCTTATTAAAAACAAAACGATCCAAAACAACTGCATACACTATACCCTTCCCTACTTGGCCTTCAAATATGCTCCAGGGAATCTGCGTGCCCCTCTTGCACACTGGGAGGAGACACACACAGAGGTCCAGGGTAACCATGCAGAAAGCAGAACCACTTGTGACCAGTTCTTACAAGTATTATCCTAAACCAACTACAGCCAGCAATGGTGAACCCGATTCCAGGCAGCATTTTCCATTAGGACTGAGGCTGCCATTTCCATTCCGCTTTCACAGAGAACAGACAGAGAGTGAGAGAGAGGTCACACAGTACAGTACTCTCCCATCTTGGTAAAGTTAGAGCCACACTTTGGATTCTCCTATCAAGTGGTGAGGTGCACACATAACACAATTGTACAGGATCCATTTTAGCCCACAAAGCATCAGATCTAGAAGCTAGGAGTAACTGATTCCATCACAGACATCCAAATCTATGGTTGCCTACAATCCCAACCAGCACCACCCTCCCTACCTCCACTGCCAACCACTGGCCACCAGCCACCACCATCACCACCAGCAGCCCAAGAACAAACCACACAGAACAAAAACGCTGTCAGAAAAAGCTTTCCTTTGAAAAATCCTTCAATCCAACACCCAAACACACACAGAGAACATGTATGTGTGGCTTTAAGTTGTCATTAATAATGCCTGCATATAAGCATCTGAAGCAATACCATAATACCAGCAGAAACTAAAAGAAAAGGAAAAAGTTTCCTTCAGGAACCTTCAACATCACATCAGGTGCAGAAAAGGCTATAAACCAATTCATGTCTTCTTGGTTGTGTCCTTAAGAAAGCTGGTCCAACTCTGCAGAATTTCAAAGTCTTGTGTGTGTGTTTCTCTGTGTGTGTTTCTCTCTGTGTGTGTGTGTGTGTGAGTTAGTGGTGGTGGAGTGGGGATAGAGAGACTGGGGGTAGGATAGAAGGTGGTGAAATTTACAGAGGATCAGTCCTAGCACCAAACCAGCTTGTTTCAAAATACTTTGCCTCTGACCCCTGGACAATCAGTCCCTTCTAGCCCCTGGCTGCCCCACCCCCCACCTTCCAGGAGCTGGTCAGCCCACAGGAAAATGTGCACTTGGAAATGGACACTGCAGGTGCTCCAGGGATAAAGACACACACACACACACACACACACAAAGCCAATCACTTAGGGGAAGAAAAAAAAAAAAAAAAGAACGCACACACAAAAAAGCAGCAAAAGGAGAGGGACAATTGAGTGACAAGCCCTTCAGACACCATCTAGGATTTTATTCTTGCCTCCCACCAGCAGTCTCTGGTGTACTTCTGTCTGTCCTTTAACTAAATTGCTCATGTACACACACACACATGTGCATATGAAGGTGTCGAAATGATGTGATAATTAACCCTTTCGGCTGAAGAGCACCATCCAGAATCCAGAAAGCTCTGCCATCCTTTCCTCTTCTCTCCCCTCCTCCCTCCTTTCTGCCAACCAGGAGAAAACGCCCCCTTCCCCAGCTTCACCAAAAAAAAAAAAAAAAAAGGCAGGAGAAGAGAGGGTAAAGGCACCACAAAACCCGCTCGGTTCTGGTCCCGAGGACACCCCGGAAAGGCATCGGCGACCCGCGTACACACACATCCCCACACACGGCCATCTGGCTACATAGCAAGTCCTCTGAGCCCCGTCCACTGGCGCCCCGAACCCAGCACAGACTCCCACCAGCCAAGAAGCCATGATTGGGGAGGGAGAGGAGGAAGGAGTGGGGCCGAGCGATCCAGGGAGGGGGCGCATTGTTGTGCTTGCCTGTACCCCTTCCTTTCTGCCCATCTGCTGGGGAGGGAGTGCAGGGAGGGGGCGCCAGGGAAAGGCGAGCGAGGACGAGGAGCCCTGGCTCCACTGGCCGATCCCTCCTGCCGCCTGCCCGCCCGCCCGCGCCCCCCGACTCCCCCCAACAATGAGACTTCAACCCAGACAGACAGACAGACAGACAGCCCAGACAGCAGAGGGGAGAGGAGAGGCCTTGGAGCCCGGCGCAGCCCAGTGGGGTCGTGCATAAAGGGAAAATCGGGGGGCGGGGGAGAGAAGTGGGGTCCCCCCCTTACCTCCAGCGCTTCAAAAGTGACAAAGCTGGTCATGGCAAATCCATCAATGATGTCCTCTTCGGCCGACGTGGACTCTCGCCGCTTCCTCCGCGGGGGTCTGGGCCGGGACGGGGCGGAGGAATGGGGCTTCCCATTGTCTTCCTTGTCGGAGCCCGACGACGAGGCG
>NW_006408552.1:7885511-7889984 GCF_000296735.1 Chrysochloris asiatica | reverse complement strand
TGTAGAAAAGCAAAAGGCTGGGGGCTGGCCGCGCTCGCGAGCCCAGGGCATGCGCGATGGGGCGGCCGGGCCTGCGCACTGGGGGCGGCGGGGAGCTGGGCGGGGGGCCGGCGTGTGGAGGGGCCGGCTGCCCGCGTGGGCTTGGCAGCGTCCTCCTGGAGTTGGCGCGCGGCGCGTGAAAGCCGCGAAATTGTCCTATCTCTCCGGTCGGGGTCGCGAGTCCCGGGTTCCTCCGCATCCCAGGCTTCACGCACCCCCCCAGCTCTCTTGGGGACACGCTTACCCCTAACCGCCCCCCCCCCAACGCTGTTAATTCTCCCTCCACGGCCTTCGCATTAGGGGACAGAGGGAACCCGGAGAAGGGACCCCGGAGGCTTCGCGGGGCGGGGGTGGGTGCACACGGAAGGCCTCTGAAAAGTGAGTGGGTGTCAAAGCTGGACCCTCGCTACGCCTTGGGGGCTCTGGGAGGGGCAGGAGGCGGAGTTGGAAACTTTTCCCACACGTGGTTCCACACGCGTGGCCGAGTGGCCGCCGGGCCTTCCCGCCGTCGAGCGCGGACCACGCGGCAGGAGCTAAACTTGAACTTCTCGCAGGCGCCGCCGGCTGGAGACCCGTTAGACCGGAGAACCGCAGGACCTTGTCACTGACTGCTTCCTTTGAGAGGGGAGAGGTGAGGGAGGCCACCCTGGTTTCCCCACCGACCGCTGTCAGGTCGCCTATGTTTATGAAAAATTGTACTGAGGAGCTCATGGGAGTCCAGAAGTGATCAACAAAAAGGACCAGACTCTGGGTCACATGGCTGCATTTTGCTAGACACTGGAATAGATGTGTATGGATGAGAACGACACAGTGCCCTCTCTTACCAGCCCCTTAGTCACCCACTTCACTTTCTGCCCAGGCACATAAACAACCGGGCTCATCTCCTCACCCACCTGAAGCCCACACTGAGGGGCGAAAGGAAAAAGAGCTGAAACGTATTCATCACCCACTATGGACCAGGCATTGCGGTGGACATTTTTCTATTTCTCCTTCTCAGAATGCAAATCTACAAGTTTTATTAGTACTGGTGGCAAAGAAAATAGTAAAGACAAGGTTTTACTTCCTGATATACCAGAATTTCACCATTCATTGATCTTTTCATTGAACCAACATTGTCGTTATGTGCAGTCTAGTTGGCACTTACCCATTGTGACACTGTATAGAGTTTCCAAGGAGCGACTGGTGAGTTTGAACTGCTGTCCTTGCCGTTCAAACCGACTCCTTAAGGAGTCCTTAAGCAAATTAGTGTGGCACACAGTTGTGAGAACTGGGGATAGAGGGATTCCTGTTTGGGTTGTCTCCTGGTCTTAGGTTCTACCTGGAGTGTGCTCCCTGACAATAATTCAATGGTGTGTCTGTCTCTTGATTTTAGTCACTCTCCAGTTCTCACTTTTACAGCTTCCCGGTTTCTGGAGCACAGGACTAGAGCTTTTTTACTTTGGGGTAGGAGGAAGAGACAAGCTGCAATGGCAGAGGGGAGGGAGCACCCATTGGACTGTAAATAAGAGAACCGAGGTCTGTCACTGTCCAGGGAATATACCATTTGTCCCGAGGCAAGACTCTTCAATGATTAATTTTCTCATCTGTAAAGCAAAGAGGTTCAACCAAATGTTCAAAGAGTTCCCTTGCAAATCAGCCACCAGCCTTCCTCAAAAGATGACATTTGTTTTCCTTCTTTTTACTTTAAAGCTTGTAAGCCAGTCACTTCTTGCCTTTGTAGCCACACACCCCCCCCCACTTTTGAATAGTCAATGTCCAAGTTGCCCATCCCTGTCTACCCTGTGTATCAAGGGGGGTGGGAATTATCCTCACTGTAAAGATTTGGTCCCTCTTTTGGGAAAACATGACATCTTTCAAAGTAAATCGTGTGCTTTCTTACTTTTGAACAGTGAATGGTATATTGCATCTGGTTCAATTTATTAGGAACACAGGGCAACCTGACATGACTGAGCTAGCCAGCCCTGGAGCATTTAGCCAAACTAGTACTTCAAGGGGTGTGTGTGTGGTAGTGTCTAGGATGCTATTTTTCCATTGGATGCTTCGACCCACACTGAGGTTACCAATCTCATGCTCACAAATTGAAAGTAAGGATCTCGGCGCATTTTTAGGGTCATTAGACATGTGTGGTTGTCTTAGACACTGTAAGATTCTAGGGAAAACTAGGACTTACCATTGCAATTACGGTTACTTTTTAACAACTTGGGGGGTAAGGTTGAGGAAGGTGTGAAATTGGCAAATATAATAAGAGGTATTATATAAGTGACTTTGCAGAGTAGCCCTTGGCAGTCCTGTCTTTAAAGAGTAATATCGGCTATGGGAGGGAAAAAAAAAAAAAAAAAGGGATGGTAATACACTGCATCCAAGAACCTTGCCTTTGGCAAGAGTAATTTGCAAATGCATTTTGGGATAATGTTTAAATGATTTTTTTTTTTTCAGGGTCCAAGCGTTATCCTCACTGGAATTAGTAATGCCTTTTGGGTCAGGGTTTCATAGTTTTCTTTTTTCAGGGAGCTAAAATTGTTTGTGGATTATATTGTCTATATTGGTAAGGCCTTTCTTCCACAGTGTACTGGGTAAGTTTGAACCTCCAACCTTTCTGTTAGTAGTCAAACACAACCATTTATGCCACCCAGAGACCTTTATTTCTAGTTCTCTATATTGCCTGTGTTTTAATAGCTAATGATTAATAACTACCACATGATAAGCTAAGCATTTACTATGTGCCAGGCACAGCTCTATTTTCTGTTTAATCATCATGAATTTTAAATAAGGTTTTATGGTACCCATTTTATAATTGAGTAAACTGAGGCTTAAGAAGGTTAAACCTTTTATCTAAGGTGGTATAGCTATTAAGTGGTAAACTGAATTTGGTATGAGTGACTAAATCCTGTGTTCTTAGCAGCCATGTCTGAGTGGCTTCTCAGAATGACTCCTCAAGAATGCAAATGCTATATACAGGGGTGAGTCGAAAAGTATTGCTACAAAGCTTCCAGTTCATACATGCATAGGTTTTAAAAATAATACATTTGTCTTAGTCTCTGTTGGGTGCCATCAAAAAAGGTCCATCAAAATGGTGACTTCAGAGGATCCACTGGACCAGTTGAATTCAAGGCAGAGAGGTCAACTTAAAAGGTTATGGTGATTTGGGGGGGCGGACCCTAAAGGAGCTCTGGTAACGTAGTGGTTATGAATCGGGCTGCGAACTTAAAGGTCAGCAGTTCGAAACTACCAGCTGTTCTGCGGGAGACAGATGAGGCTTTCTGCTCCAGTAAAGATTTACAGCCTCAGAAACCCTGTACAGGGTAGCTAGGAGTAGGAACCGACACCACGGCACATAACCAACCAACCAAAGGGGTAGATTTTCTTGAAGTACACAGGATGATCACGGAGGCTTATTATGAAATTTTAAGAAATTGAAAACTGCATTGGTAAGAAAAAGGCCAGGAAGGTTGGGTCAAGGAATTTTTCCCCAATGCAAAACACTTGTTCATCCTTTGCTAATAACAAGGATTAAACTATGAGAATTTCACTGGGAAACTTTTCCCCATCCACCCTACAGCCTTAACCTTATCCCTTCAGGCTTCTTTTTGTTCCCTAAACTCAAAGAACATTGAGAACTATGTAAGTCCCTCAAGTATGCCAAAACTGCCATTTTGACATCATGTAAATCAGAGAGCAAAAAATTCTTAGGGAGAAGTGTTGTTTGTAGTGGTTTGTGGGCCACGGAGCCATTTCCAAGTCATTTCCATAGCAACCCTGTATAAAGTTTCCTAGACTGTAAATCTTTATGGGAGCAGAAAGCCTCATCTTTCTCCCTCAAAGTGGCTGGTAAATTTGAACTACTGACCTTGTAGTAATCAGGGGTTCATAGGGAGAAGGGTTAGGGTAAAGGGTTACAGAGATGGAAATGCTGCCTTCAGAATGTGTATAAAAACTGCTTCACATCTTGATATCTTTGTTTAATAAAGGTTTCTATGATTTTATAGCAGTATTTTTAACTTGCTTTCATATATAATACACCCACTTTGGAAAATTGATTAGCAATATCTACCATGATTAGTAATATCCACCACTCTTCTGTCAGTTTGTCATACTGTGGTGGCTTGTGAGTTGCTGTGATTCTGAAAGCTATGACACCGGTATTTTAAATACCAGCAGGGTCAGCCATGGTGGACAGGTTTCAGATGGGCTTCCAGACGAAGACAGACTAGGAAGAAGGAGTGACAAATTACTTCTGATTATTTAGTCACTGAAAACCTTACGAATAGCAGAGAAACACTGTAAGATATAGTGCCAGAAAATGAGCCCCTCGGGTTGTAAGGCACTCTAAATGCAACTGGAGAAGAGCTGCCTCCTCAAAGTAGAGTTGACCATGATGATGTGAATGGAATAAAGACAGTGGGAGAAAAGCCCGCAGGACCTTCATTCGCTGAT
>NW_006408552.1:7878903-7882672 GCF_000296735.1 Chrysochloris asiatica | reverse complement strand
AGAAGATCTCCAGTGAGATGGGTTGGCACAGTGGCAATGGGTTCAAATGAGCTGTAATGTAGCAGCAATTGTGAGGATGGCACAGGATCGGACAGTGTTTTGTTCTGTTGTGTACCAGATCTCTATAAGTTGGAACGGACTCAACAGCACATAACAACAATGCTATGTATATTACACTTCAATAAAAAGCTTTTAAATGCCAGGTGTGGTTTAATATCTGTGTATATGTTGAGTAGTCCTACAATACTTGTTTCATGTATTCATGGTATGTACTGTCATGTTGATTCTGACTCAGAGGACAAAATAGAACTGTCCCAGCAGGTTTCCAAGGTTGAAATCTTTAGGGAAGCAGAATGCTGTTATGTTTTTTCCTCCCATGGAAAGCACACTGATGGGTTCAAATTTCTGATCTTACAGTTAGCAGCCTCGTGGTCAAACCATAGTGCTACCCGGAATCTCATGTACTAACACTGCCATCATCAGCAGTAAAATGGGTATGTAGGCTTTGGTATCCACACAAACCTATACAGTTTGAATAGAGAATGGAATACTGGATAGTAAACAAAAATACAGCGTAATTTAGCATCAGATTTTTTTACTGTATAGAAAAAAAAGATAAAGTTCAAACTTGGAATGGACACTTTGAATGTGCTTATAACTCATATTGGCAAAAAGCTTAGGTGAATTCTTTGCCCAAAAGATTGTCATTGATAAAATAATAGAACTAAAGAAATCATTCTAAAAGAGGTTGCTTGTTTGGAAGAGAGAACACTCAAGTGGGATCAGAATGCACAAAGGCACCAACTTAACATCTGTGTTGGCGAATAAACAACCCAGAAGAGCCACTCCAGTTGTGCAATCTTTTATTTGAATCGATGATTAATACTCAAACTACATCTTGAACATGCAACCTTGACTATCCAAAGAATACTAGGACAGCTCAACCACTGTACTGAATGCGCAGCATTCTACCAGCAATTGCTATTTTTGGTAGACCAGGTTTTCTAAATTACTAAATTTTTATATCCCTGTAAGTCTTACACTTTGCACTCTGCCAATACGCAATTATTATAACACATCCTTTGTGACATTTCACACTGGTATATGGTATTTGGATTTAATTTATTAGGAAAATTGATTTTTAACTCAAGGCTGCTAAGGTTTATGTTTTGGTCGTTTGTAACTTTCAGTATTTTGCGTGTGTGGAACCAGGGTAGAACTCGGGCAGTTAATGGGTCTGTTTCTGTACCATTTCCAAATGAGCAAACTTCAAAGGCTAACATCTTTAGTGTCCCTTCTTTTGCCCTCATATGCCGTTTTTAATAACAAACATTCCTGGTGAGAAATGGTAGCTTACATTAACTGAAAGGCAGCCCATCAGCAATAACATCTTTGTAACTTTGCCCTAATTATCACCTGCTGTTTTAATTTTTTTTCTGCATTGGAAGATGTTTCTCAAACTGCAGTTTAAATGTTTTTAAAAAGTGGGGGGGGGTGGGCGGGGGGCATGTGTGATTTAATTTGCTAAATGTTTTGCCACTTTCCATAATATTTTACAGTAAACTTTCATCATCACTGCAGGGGTCTCTGGGTCTCTGATGATTCACACATCGATCAACCCACCATGTTCTTTATGCTCTGCCATATGGAAACCCATGAAAGATACCTGCATTTGACCGAATGATCAAGTCAAAAGGTGGTGGGGGTGTGCCATGGAGTCAGTTCAACTCATAGCAACCCTGGGTAGGGTTTCCAAGTCTCATCTTTCTCCCATGGAGTGGCTGGTAACTGCTGACCTTGCAGTTAGCGGCCTGACCCATAACCCACTATGCTACCAGAGCTCCTTGAGTGAAAAAGGTCGTTCTGGTAAACTTAGTAAGTTTCAGATTTTCACAAAACCAACCAGTTTTCCCTAACCCTTCTCAGGAAATTGTTATTTGGATGTTTTGTTTGACATTCCTATCGGGAAACTGATGGAGAATCAGAAGGAAAAACAACAACAATAATAATTTTTCAATAGCTCTTTAAAGCTACCAATTAAGAGGTGTCCAAATTTATTACTGAGCATGACTATAAAGATTAATTTCTCTTTTAGATTTTGTAGATGACTTGTTAATGAATCATGCTTTCGTTTCTATTTGAAGAGCACTTTAGAAAGAAACTTGAAGGCATTTAACAATAACAACAACAACAGTAGATCAAAAAGGATTGTGAAAAAGAAAGTTAGGATTCACATTAGATACCATGCTATTTGAGGAAACCACCAAACCTTTGAATTACAGAAAGAATATGCTACATTATTCTTGTTGTTAAGTACTGTCGAGTCAGTGCTGACTCATCGCGACTTAGCACAGGGTTTCCCAAGAGTGGCTGGTGAGTCTGAACTATCAACCTTGCGGTCCAGTGCATTACCCTCTAGTGCCACACCAGGACATGCTCTTATTTACAAAGACCAGATTGCAAGCTCTTATTTACAAAGCCCCGTCATTATTTTAATTTGCTGCTGCTTGAGACCTTTGGCTGTATTACCTTATCTACCTTATCAACTTATTTTATTCTAGCAAATATATTTCTGTGCATCCTAAATAATAGCTCTTTCTCAGAACACCTATGTGCCTATATCCATGCTGGTCCATCATCCTACAATCTCCTTCCCTGCCATCTGGACCTATTGAATTTCCACTCATCCATCAAGACCAATTACCCATCAAGGACAACTCATCCAGAAAGTTTACTCAGATTACGACTTCCATTCAGAACAAATGGCCTCTTCCTTACTGATGTGGCACTTGCATTTATGCCTATTTCAAAGTATTGTTAAGTATTTCCAAATAGCATAATGAACAATTATATCATCTCTCAGTAGCTTAACAAATAAACATTTCTGAAAAACTTGGAAATTTCTATAGACCTCCTCTGAGATGACATCTTCTTCTCCCTCTATCTCTTTTCCCATCACCGTCCTGACCCAGAGATTATTATCCTGAATTAAATATTTACTTTCCTCATGCATTATTCTATATTTTTTTACAACATATGGAAGTACCACAAGTTAATGTTGTTAATAAAAAACAATAACCAAAGTGTAAACCGAGTAAATGCTTATCAAAAAGATATACCTATGTCCATGTAATGCTTAGGTTTAATGTATCAAAATGTTTTGCATGCTTTTAAGTTTACAGAAATGGTATTAATCTAGCTGTAGTCTTCTAAAATGGATGTTCTTTCTATTCAACTTTTATTTGTGGGTGGTGTTGTGTTGGTAAAGCTAGTTCCTGTGAATTTGTTTTCATGGCTCTCTAGTATTCCATTGTATGAAAAATTTGACCTGTGGTAAGCTGGGTTTTCTAGAGACGCAAAACCAGTGAAACATATATATGTATATGTAAATACATATACATATACGTATTTAAATAAAGAAATTTATTATCTTACAATTGTAGAGACCCATGTAGCCAACAGAAGAGAGAGAGTCCTACCCACATGTTCATTTTATTGGGAGCAGGCCACACCTCAGAGGAAGCATTCCTTCAATTGATCGGCTGCTCATAGCAGCGCATCATAGAGCTAACCCTGCCTGTATTGTTGTTGTTAGGTGCCATTGAGTTGGTACCAACTCATAGCGACCCTGTGCACAACAGAACGAAATACTGCCTGGTCCTGGAACAACCTCACTATTATTGCCACACTTGGGCCCATTGATGCTGCCACTTCACCAATCCATCTCGCTGGGGGTCTTCCTCTTTTTCTCTGACCCTCCACCTTACCA
>NW_006408552.1:7857710-7877013 GCF_000296735.1 Chrysochloris asiatica | reverse complement strand
TGGTCTTGGGACTTTTTTAAATCTCCAGGGGAGCTCTGGAAGATAGGGAATGGGCAGGTAATGGTCAAGGCCCAATTAATGTTGATTTGATGTATTTGGTTTTATCCTTTCTGTATTTGAGTTTAGAGTTCATCGACTCAGCCTATCACATTTGAACCATACTATAGCTAAAGGATTAAATGTTTAGACTTTTCACATTTCTTCATCAGAAGCCCTCAAAAGAAGCCTAAAGGAAAAGTTGATTTGAGTTAGACATAGGATCAAAATGGGCTCCCACAAGTCCTCTGTTGTTAAAATGGATAGTGTTGTTGGGTTCTTTAATGCCTCTGTTCATTTTGTGGCACATAAGATGCTTCTATACAAAATTACAACTATCTAGTGATCATTTTTTGCTTCAAATGCCATTATTCTTTTGAAGGATCCTAAAAAGATAAATAGCATTTGCATCTGCGATGAAAAGTACTTGACATTCAGGACAAACAAACATGCTGTTGTTTCAACTACCCAAATAAAATATTGCCCAGTTTCAGCAACAACCTCATAGTACCAGAAATTTTCATAGAATAGTTATTTAAGAAGCGGGATCAAGGATAAGACACCAGCTTCTGAAGAAAATATTGATAATTTAAACATTCTTAATACAATAGTTCTACCCAATGTATACTTTCCTTCAAGATTTTACTTCTTGAATTTAAAAGAGGAATATTACATATAAAACTACTTTACATAGATAAGATACAAAACAGATATTGGGGTTAGCACTAGACTGTGAACCAATCCCATCAGCTGCTTCCCAGAAACCCTAGACAGGGTCACTATGTGTCAGAACTGACTCGACAACACTTAATAACCACAAAATAGCATAGTCGTAGTCTTGCTATTGTACTGCTATGTAGCATTAGCATTTTTAATCGGGAAAAAAAAATCCTCAAAAGCAACATTAATGTCCAGTAATGAAAGACGATTCAGTAACTAATTCTATGGAATTATGTTAGGATTTTATAGGTTCATTAAAATGATGTATATGGTTTTGTGAGGACGATAACTAGTGATGAGCGTAGACTAGTGCATATCTTCTGACTACACAAATGCTTTATATAAAGTTTAGAAAGAGCAAAACTACATGTGTATTTGATTTATTTTAGAGGCAATATGGATGACAATTTATTTCTAGATTGCTTTTCTACTGTTCAAATGCATTTAATAATAAATTTGTTGCTGTTGTTAAGTGCTGTTAAGTCAAGTCAGTTCCGACCCACAGCGACACTGTATAGGGTTTCCAAGGAGTGGATGGTGAGCTTGAACTGCCCACCTTGCAGTTCAAACCGACTTTGTAGTCCAGCACTAACCCACAGTGCCCCACCAGGACTTCTTTATAATAAGCAGAGCTTTTTTTAAAAAAAAAAAAAAAAAAAAAGAACAGTATTTCTTTTCAAATGTGAAATATGTGTGTTAGGGTGACCAGCTGTCTCATTTTGCCTGGGACAAAGGAGTTCCCAAGATGTAGGCTGTTCAGCGCTAAAACTAGGGCCATCCTGGACACACTAGGTAGTTGATCACCCTACAATGTATCTTCTATTGGTGGGAGAAGGTGGGAAGAACTTGTGATTTAATTCCATTTATCAAAAATTAAACTAGATACCAGTTGAGTGACAATCCAGAAGTTATTCATATTTAAAAGTCTACTCTTCCATATTGGAGCTAATCTTTGAAGATTGCACAAAAGGTCTTTAAGAGACAGCCTTGTGCTAATTACCTATTCACCTGGTATTCATTTCAATAAGTGAAATAACTCTCATCGACATAATTACTGACACACCAAAATCAGATTAGCCACTATAGCTCAAAGGAAAAAACAACAACAGAAAAGACTCCATTGCTCCAGCTAATTGCAAACGTGTTAAATAATAATAATAAAAAAAAGGGTTCAAAAAAGATGTTCGACTTGTAGCTTGTTTTAAATACAGCTATCAAACATGGCTACTTCACGATTCATTCACGAGACAATTTTGGGTTTACCAGTGTGTATTTTGGCTGTATTACTGTTTAAAAGTCAGTCTTTATAATACTCAGCACTTTGTTGATTGCTTTGGATTCTCCTGATCTAAGGAAAATTGCATCTACTACTATTATCCATTTTCATAATTAACTATCAGGCAGTTATCCTAAAAACACAACAGCAGTGGCAATGGCATCCTCATCTTTGCAAAAAGCTTACTTTTCAAGTTTTTGGTCCTCTACCCCATACTTCAATTAATGACAGCACAGTAAAACATTGTTCTCCCTGGTTTGGATTTGAGTCTTCTGATAAATTAGAGAAACCCAAAGATAGCAAAAGAAAGCATATGTTAATATAATTCCTCATGGGGCCAAAAATTAAAAAGATCTTTGCTGAAACTTCTTTATTTCAATTGCTTGATTACATGAGATCTTTTGTTTCATGGTCTTATTTCCTTGTTTCTTATGCCATATTATGTTTTGCATTTAAAATGTGTAATCTCTTGCACAATTCAGCTTTCAAGCTCTCTCAGTTTCCGTCACTGTGCTATAATTAGAATACCTTTGCTTTCTAGGATCTTTTATCAAAGCTCATTAGAATTCTTTATCATCATCACAATTATTGCTATTATTGTTTATTTTTGCTCTTCTATGAAGAATGTTTTCCGTTTCTTACAGCATTTGGTCTGTTCTCCGTATTATTTAATAATCAGTACCACACATTAGTATAGAGTTTGGCTTTTTTTTTTTTTTTTTGGTTGTTGTTGAAAATTAACTGATAAATCAGAGAAACATGAAGAAAACAAATGTGGACATATTGTGGTACAATTCTTCAAGATGAAAACAGATACTTGCTTCTCTAGTCTGACTACATGGACTAAAGCTTTGTCTATAAAATCCATTACAATTTGTTGCTTCTCCCACATTATGGGTTATTAATTCTTTCTCCTATTAATGATACCTTCATTTTATTTCAGTGAAAATATTGTGACATTAGAACCAAAAATGTAGTAGAGGAAAAAGATTAAAGAGAAAGTGAGAAGGGAAGCTGTAATGCACCATATAAGAAACCAAAGATTCTGTGCATTATCTGTGTTGTATGGATGTATCTTTCTTGAGCTCTAGGTCATGTCTCATATTACAAACAAACTGCAAAAACAGAAGTAGTACAGACTGTTCACTTTTTATATGTTGCACAAGCTGAGCAGCCCAACTTTGCTGCTGCTGTTGTTGTTAAGCACTTTTGAGTTGTTCTTACCCATAATGACCCTGTATAGGGTTTCCAAGGAGTGGCTGGTGAGCTGGAAAGGCCGACCTTGTGGTTCAAACCTACATTGTAGTCCAGAGCACTAACTCACAGCGCCACACCAGGACTCTAGGACTCCTGTAGTCTCCACTTAATTACCATAGCTTACAATGATAATGGAGTCCTGGTGTGACGCTGTGGGTTAATACTCTGGACTGCAGATTCCTCTGAACCACAAAGTCAGAGGTTCAAGCTCACCAGTCACTCCTTGGAAACCCTAGACATGGTCGCTATGGGTCAGAAGGACTCAAAGGCACTTAACAACAACAACAATGTTAATAGCTGGCCTAGGCTTCTCACTCTGCCTCAGTACCCCCAGTACACACATGTATGCACACTGGGGTTTATCTGGTGGTCAAGTCCACATTGACCAATGTTTCCTCTAGCTTGCCAGACATCTATTGATTATCCCAAAGCACTATAAGCATAGCCACCACCCCACTCCCCCTTGTCAATCAATGGAAGCTTGCTGCATGAAGCTATGACACTGAAGAAGTTTCTGTGGAACTTCCAGACTAAGATGGACTAGGAACAAAGGTCTGGTGATCGCCTTCTGAAAATGAGCCATTGTAAACCAGTCTGGTTTGGATTTGAATCTTCCCCAGAGGGCTGTATGATTATTAATTTGAGCCAGTTTGAATAGATTCAGTAATGACCAAGGAAGTGAAACTAGAATAGATGCAAACTTTTAAAGTATGGGTGATCTGGAATGCTAAACAGAACAGGAAAAAGTACTGGAATGGGAGAACTTGGAAGAGGCAATGGTGACCTCTTTCAGGAGCTGATGTGGGAGACGGAATTATTACCTGACTGGGGAGAACGACACACATTCTAAACGGCATAGCTGGCAGCCATCTTTGAACCGGACATCACTGTTTCCAACTCAGTCAAGAGATTTTGTTGCTATGCAACACACACACACACACACACACACACACACACACACTGCCCTTGTGTTTTAAGAGGGAGATAACGTTTCTAGCAGGATTATGGACCATCATTTTTTCCATTCCAGTTAGCATTTTGGTTCACACACATTTAAAAAATTTGGATCCATTCCCGGGTCTCTTCATCTGGTCATCACTGAACCAGACTGAACCGGTTTAAAGGTTCCATGAAACCCCTTAGGAATCACAATGATCGGATCCTCTATCAATTGTGAGAATGGTGTCTAACCGCACAGCATTTTATTCTTCAAATGGGATCGTCATGAGTCGGGCCCCAACACAAAGGCAGCTTGCAACAACTCCAGTTTCCAACTTGCGGAGAAAATACCCAAGAATGGAAGACTGTGGCTGCTGTTCTCGCTGATCTGTATTGAAATCCAAGTATCTCATCTCACTGAAACCACAAAACCCCTGTTGCTTGCATGTCTATCATTGTCAAGAAGATTCTGGACTGCAGGAGGGAGGGCTGACGGTGGCATTATGCCCATGAAAGAATGCTGCCGAATATCCCTCTTTTTTCCCACCAATCCTCTGTCAAAATGAGACTACAGAGAAGAAAAAAGAACAATAGCAACATTACAGCCAGAGTGACCTTAAAAGCAAGCAAAGCCTATTATTTGAATAGAGTAATGGATCGGCCTGGGCATTATCAGTCACTCTGGATGTGACAGACGGGCACTTCTTGTTAGAGCATCAGAGGAAAACCCTTTTCAGCATTGCATTTGTCTCCAGCAATCAAAAGGGAGGAGAAACACAATAATGAGAATGCTGTGCTCGCTATAACTTTTTTCAGCAACATTTCATGTCGGCGATGGAATCTGCATAGCATTAATTTGCTTCACTTAGCAGTCTCATTCCTCCTACCTCCACTGTTTGCATCGAATGTACAGCAGGTCTTACGAACCACTTCTTGCCCTTAGTGATAAAGGTCTTTGTGTTTTCCCCTACACATTTTCTTCTAGTAAAATGTAAAATGTAGGTATATTTTATAAAATGTGTGTCTCCCAAAATGCGTGTTGGAATCCTAACACATATACTGGTGGTGATAATACCTTTTGAGAATAGGGGTTTTCTTTGTATGTACACTATATATTAAGGAGTCCTGGTGGCACAGTGGGTTAGGCGTTTGGCTGCTAAGTGTAAGCTCAACAGTTGGAATCCACTAGCTGCTCTGTGGGAGAAAGATGAGGCTTTCTGCTCCCGTAAAGATTTATAGCTTCAGCAACCCTACACTGGGTCGCTATGAGTCAGAATCAACTCTACAGCAAACCACCACCACATTATATATGAGCATAGGGTGTGTCTTAATTCTAATGGTCTTTGAGATATGAAGAGAGCAAATTAGATACAGAAGGAGTAAGCACAAATGGGAGAAAGACAGATGTTACCTGAGATCACCAAGGAACTTTGAGCAAAATGGTGGAGATGTTAAGACACGGCTGTCCCACAGGGCAGACAGAAAGAGCTATCCCCCTAGAACAGGGGCCCTGAACTTGGACTTCCAGACTCCTGAAATGTGAAGAAATAAATTTCAGTTCTCTACAGCAACATACAAGGAGCTCTGGTAGCGTAGTGGTTACGAATCGGGCTGCGAACCTTAAGGTCAGCGGTTCGAAACTACCAGCCGCTCCGTGGGAGAAAGATGAGGCTTTCTACTCCCGTAAAGATTTACACTCTTGGAAACCCTGTACAGGGTCGCTATGGGTCGGAACCGACTCGATGGCACTTCACAACAACAAAAATAGCCACATACAGTGGTATCTCAGTTATGTTGTTTTTGTGAAGTGTCGAGAAGTAGGTTCCAACTTATAGCAACCCTGTGGAGGGTCCAGAACATTAATCACAGCACCACACCAGGTCTCCTCTTCAGTTATAGGAACCCTACAAAATGAGGACAATGTCCATAGCTTATATATGGTTTTTGAATTTCTTTTTCCCATTCCTTAAGTACTATCAATGTTGTTATCGTTAAGCGCCATTGAATCAGATCCGAGGAGTGGCTGGTGGGCTTGAACTGTCAACCTTTCAGTCAGCAGTCCAGCACTTATCCAGCAGCTCCACACAGTACCCAAGTGCTCTCCTGGCATATCATAGTTGATCCTAGCAGAAATGATGAAACTTCACATTTAAGCAAAGTGCCATACATGGAAACATCTTCCATGTGGTGGCAATCTACAAATTCTTACATTTTCTGGGGTCTGGGGGAAGTCATATAGTCTTATATGGTACCTATATAGTAGCAGAATCCCAAGGCAAAGAAAGAAGAACTTCTTGGATATATTAAAAATAATTTTGTCACCACCAGCTAGGCAAACCTGGAGGAAGATTAGGAGTTAAGTTGCCCACATTTATCATCATATGTTCAATCAATACATTCCCTAGACATTTCCACCAACACTCTATTAAACCAGCCCCCTCTACTAGGAAGATAAAACTCTTTAAATAGAAAATAAGTAGACAGTGATGAACAGCAATATCGTCCCTGCCTACCATTTAAGTTCCCAGGACTTTGGTAAACTTTTGAATCCTTTGCACATAAAATTACATTTCCCCATTCTCTAGGGAAGGTCACTTGAATGACTTACTCTTTCATGGGAGTTTTATGGTACAAGACAGAAGGAAAAATGACTATGCTTAGAGTAAGGACAACAGTGACTTAGGATTTCAATGAATGTGGAGAATATGACTCTACTAGAAAGAATTGTTTTGCACCGGTCAAATCGGCTGCAGAAGACCTCTTTAAAGTGCTTAAAGAGCAAAGATGTCACTTTGAGGACTAAGGTGCACCTGACCCAAGTCATGATATTTTAAATCACCTCATATGCATGTGATAGTTGGACAATAAATAAGGATGATTGTAGAAAAACTGAGGTATTTGAATTATAGTCTTGGTGAGGTATATTGAATATGTCATGGACTTCCCAATGAATGAACAAATTTGTGTTGGAAGAAGTACAATCAGAATACTTCTTAGAAGTGAGAATGGCAAAACTTAGTCTCATTACTTTGGACATGTTCTCAGGAGGGACTAGTCCCGGGGAAAGGCCATCATGCTTGGTAAACAGAGGGTCAGTGAAAAAGAGGGCTTCCTCAGTGAGATGGAATGGCACACTGGCTGCAACAATGGTCTTGACATAACAACAATGCCGGGATGGCACCAGACCAGACAGTGTTTTGTTCTGTTATGCAAAGGGTTTCCATGAGTCAGAACTTACTTGAAGGCGGCACCTAACATTAACCACATGGAGCTCTGGTAGCGTAGTGGTTACGAATCGAACTGAGAACCACAAGGTCAGCAGTTCAAAACTACCAGCTGCTCCGTGGGAGAAAGATGAGACTTTCTGCTCCCGTAAAGATTTACAGCCTTGGAAACCCTATTCAGGGTCACTATGGGTCGGAACCGACTCGATGGCACTTAACAACAACAGCAACATTAACCACAAAGAATTCGGTTTGCAACTGAGGTCCAGCTTCTTGATTGCAGGGTTCTAATAAGGATTCCTGGTGTGGCGCTGTGGGTTAATGCACTGGACTGCAAAGTCAGTTTGAATCACAAGGGTGGCGGTTCAAGCTCATCAGTCGCTCCTCGGAAACCCTATACAGGGTCACTGTGGGTCAGAACCGACTCTACAGCACTTAACAACAATGATTACATTTGTGGGAAGAGATGGTGGAGAAACTCCATATCATCAGTCAAAACAAGGCCAGGGCTGACTTTGGAATAGATGATCAATTACTCATATGCAAGTTCAGGCTGAAGATGAAGCAAATTCAAGCAAGTGCAAGAGAGTCAAAATATGACCTTGAACATATCTCACCTGAATTTAGAGACCATTTCTAGGATAGATTTGTTGCACTAGACACTGACGACCAGAGACCAGAAGAGTTCTGGGATGACATCAAGAACATAAAACAAGAAGAAAACAAAAGGTCATTCTGCAGACAAGAAAAAAGGAAAAGTCCTAAATGGATGTCAGAAAAGACTCTGCAGCTTGCTTTCATGTGCAGAGATGCTAAAGCAAATGGAAGAAATGAGGAGGTAAAAGAGCTGAACAGAAAATTTCAAAGGGAAGCTCAAGAAGACAAGACCAAGCATTTTGATAAAATATGCGAAGACCTGAAGTTAGAAAACTGAAAGGGAAAATATGCTCAGCATTTCTCCAGCTGAAAGAACTGAAGAAAAACTTCAAGCCTCAGGTTGTAATATTTAAGTATTCTATGGGCAAAATTACAGGAGTCCTGGTGTGATGCTGTGGATTAATGCGTCGGACTGCAAAGTTGTTTGAACTGCAAGGTCAGTATTTCAAGCTCACCAGCTGCTCTTTGGAAACCCCATACAGGGTAGCTATGGGTTGGAATCAACTTGACGGCACTTAACAGCAACAACATATTAAGTGATGTAATAACAAACATATTAACAAAATATTAAGTGATGCAGAAAACATCAAAAGAAGATGAAAGATATACATAGATTACTGTACCAAAAAGAAATGGTCCATGTTAAAAAATAAATGGCAATGAAGGAAGAAGCCCAAACTGCACTGAAAGCATTGGTGAAAAAAAAAAGCCTTCAGTAACTGATGAAACACAAATTGAAATCTTTCAACAAACTGATGCAGTCCTGGAGTCGCTCACTCATCTATGCCAAGAAATATTCCAACCTATTGGAAGAGATCCATATTTGTGTTCATTCCAAAGAGAGGTGACCCAACGGAATGCAGAAATCATTAATATTACACAAATGTAAAATTTTGCTGAAGATTATTCAAAACTGGCTGCAACAGAACATCAACAAGGCAGAACCAAAAATCCAAGCTGATTCGGAGTTGAATGCAAAACCAGGGATATCATTGCTGATGTCAGATGGATCTTGGCTGGTAGCAGAGAATCCCAGAAAGATGCTACTTGTACTTTATTGCCTACACAAAGGCTTTTGACTTTCTTGACTGTGCAAAGGATCATGATACTCTACAGGCAACATTGCGAAGAATGAGTATTCTAGAACACTTAATTGTGCTCATAAGCAACCTGTACATAGACCAGGAGGCAGCCATTTGAATAGAACAAGGGGATGTTGAAGGGTTTAAAATCAGGAAAGGTGTGTTCCAGGGTTGTATTCATTCACCATACTTAGTCAGTATGCTGGGCAAATAATCTGAGTAGCTGGATTATATGAAAAAGAACATGGCATCAGGATTGAGGAAGGCTCATTAACAACCTGTGATATACAGATGATACAACCTTGCTTGCTCGAAGCAAAGAGGACTTAAAATACTTACTGATGAAGATCAAAGACTACAATCTTCAGTATGGATTGCACTTCAATGTAAAGACAAAAAAAAAAAAATCTTCACAACTGGTCCAATAAATAATATGATAAATACAGAAAAGACTGAAGTTGTATAGGATTTTATTTTGCTTGGATCCACAAACAACACTCAAGGAAGCAGCAGTTAAGAAATCAATGATGTAGTGCATTGGGAAAATCTGCTGCACAAGAAGACCTCTATAAAATGGTCAAGAGCAAAGATATCAGTATGACGACTAAGGCACACCTGACCCAAGTCATGGTATTTTTAATAGCCTCATATGCATGTTGGACAATGAATAAAGACGACTGTAGAAGAATTGATGCATTTTAATTATGGTGTGGGAGAAGAATATTGAAAGTACCATGGATTGCCAGAAGACCAAACGAATCTGCTTTGGAAGAAGTACAGCCAGAATGGACCCTAGAAGTCAGGATGGGGAGACTTTGAACATGTTATAAAGAGGGACCAGAAACATCCTGGTTGGTAAAGTGGAAGGTCAGCAAAAAAGAATAAGACCCCAAAGAGATGGATTGGCACAGTGGCAGCAGCAATGGGATCCAGTATAACAATTGTAAGGTTGGCGCAGGACTGGGCAGTGTTTCGGTCTATTGTGTGTAGGGCCTTTATGAGTCAGAAGGGACTCAATGGCACTGAATAACAACAACATGGATATGTATGAATGACATTGAGGATGCTTACTTACTTCAACGGTTGGGAAACTGCTAGCTATACTGCTCTCTGTGTTATACATGTATTGTTGCTGTTGTTAAGTGCTGTCGAGTCAGTTCTGACCCATAGCAACCCTGTATAGGGTTTCCGAGGAGCAGCTGGTGAGCTTGAACCACCAACCTTGCAGTTCAAACGGCTTTGCAGTCTGGCGCATTAACCCATAGCACCACACCAGGACTCACTCCTTTACATGTATAAGATAGCTCATTTAACTGGGGATTTCAGGAGGATATAAACCATGTCCCCTTTGCTGATCAACTCATCCACAGTATCCAGCAGAGATGATAGATGATGATGGTGGTGGTGGTTACGTGCTGTGGAGTCACTTCCCGACTCATAGCAACCCTGTACAGGGTTTCCAAGGCTATAAAGCTTTACGGGATCAGAAAGACTCATCTTTGTCCCGCAGAATGGTACTTTCTTACTGCTACCTTTGAGGTTAGCAGTCTGACTTGGAACCACTACCCTCCTTACAGTTGATAGATACACAGTGAATATTTACTAAATGAATGAAAAGATCTTGTGGAAGCCACAAAACAGTCTTGTCAAGTAGACAAGTGCAAGTGTATTCTCATTTTACAGGTAAAGAAAATGAAGCTCAGTGTGTTTAAGAAGATTGTCGTCTCATTAGAACTTTGAAATAAAAGGGGAAAGCAGAATTCTTGCTGACTTGTGAAAAATATTTTGGACACTAGTTGTTGTTGTTAAGTACTTTGGAGTCGGTTCCAACTCATAGTGACCCTGCACAGGGTTTCCGACCTAGGCTACAAATCTTTACAGGAGCAGAAAGCCTCATCTTTCTCCCGCGGAACAGCTGGTAGTTTCGAACTGCCAACCTTCGTAACCACTACGCTACCAGAGCTCCTTGGACACTAGTACAAGTCTGTAAAATCCAACATACTGTCTCTGTTTCAATAAAACTGTCTATTTCTCTCCGCTCCTGCAAGGGACTGGCTTTCTGTCTTTAAGCAAAGATCTATCAAGACATTGCCTTTATCAATTTAGCCAACACAATAACATCCACTGTGAAGATGATTTCTTTGAAGAGGATGAATGTACTTACTACGTGTGCAGTGTAGTATTCACTTCAACCCTGGGAGATTGAGATCAAAGCTATTACTTATCCCATTTCGCAGATTGGGAAAACAATAGCCATGAGAGATAAAGTGATTTAAAGCAGTGATTAGAATCTGCATGTCTTCAATTTCTGCCTTTTTGCCTGTTAGCAGTTCTTCCTAGAGGTTTCAGTGGACAGCCTGCAGGTCTACAGAATAATTTTGTCTGACTCATATAATGTGATTACACTTTGTAAATAAAAATCCTGGAGATCCACTAATCTTACTGTTTGTCTACTCTTAAAAAAAAAAAACAACAAAAACTAAAGATCTGGTATCACCAAGTAGAATGACCATACCACTTTCATCTTACAAGTCTTAACTTTTTGTTTTTCTTTTTTCCTATTGATTTCATTTTCCAGGTGGAGTTACAGTGCTGGCTCAGTGCAAGAGACCAGGGTTCAAATCCTGGCCAGTGCACCTCATGCACAGCCACTGGGGAACTTCCAAAATAAAATGAATTAGGAAGAAAGGTCTGGTGATCTACTTTTGAAAACCAGCCAATGACAATGCACAGCACCGGTCAGTATTTTGTTCCATTGTACATGTTGGGTTACCATGGTCTTCTTGACATCAGTTGAGAACAACACATTTCTGAATACTCCAGCATTCTGATACATATCTATCAATGATATTTCCCAAAGGCTCATATTTGAACATTCCAGTTCACTTTGGGTATACTCCTGGAGACATATCTCCCAGCACACTCCCGTCTGTACTGGCAGCATGCTTAGCTTACTGCAGCCTCCGTCTTGGGTTTTCTTTCTTCATCATCCCAAAACTTACTTTTGCCACTCTTCTGAGTGGCATTCCCTATACCCAAAATTCTCCTTTCTTATTTTTCTCCCCTGCCTAGAGCAAAATGCCTCTCAGTTGGGAACATGAATGGAAAGTTTTTGAATTCTTGAAAGTTTGAAAATGTCTTGATTCTATACTCACATTTAATTGGGAGTTTACCTAGAGGGGTTTTTACCTTGGAACAAAATTGTGCGTTGAACGTTACTTCCCTTTTAAATATTCCTTCGTTTGTTCGAAGTGTCCAATCTTATTATTATTAGGACATGTGATGCCTGTGGAATTCCCAGTCCGTTTTGTGAAATCTGTTTTTCTTCTCTGGCAGCTTTTAGGATATCCTTATGCCTTATCTTTGAAAATTTCATGATGCTCCGCCTTGGCATGGGATGTTGTTTTCATCTATTAAATGATATACTCTGTGACCCATTTCAAGCTGGGTTATTTTTGGCTTGCTATGAGTCAGAACTGACTGGACGGTTTTCAGTACCATGCGGGGGACCAAGGTTTGATTCCTGGCCAATGCACCTCATGGTCTACAACCACCCATCTGTTATCTAAGGCTTGCCTGTTGCTATGATGCTGAATGAGTTTCAGCAGAACTTCCAAACTAAAAGAGACTAGGAAGAAAGGTCTTACAAACTACATTGGAAAATCAGCCATTGAAACCCTAGGCATCATAATAGTCCCATCCACAAGTGCTTATAGGAGTTGTGCGGGACAAGGCAACGTTTTGTTCTTTGGTCCATGGGATCATCATGAGTCAGGGTCCAACTCAGTAACAGCTAACAGCAGCAAACAATTATGTAGGTGAGGGCTACCAGAAACAATACTCATTTGGAAGGCTTCCGAGTGCCATACATCTCCGAAGTTAAGAAGACTTTATAGACTTCTTCCCTTTTGCCTTTATCTCAATATAATTCTTACTTGGGATGGAGATTTTCAGAAGCTGAAATAATTCCACTACGTATTTCAAATTGGGGAACAGTTTGGTCTTTTGTCACAATGAAGCAAAATATGCCTGGGATAGAAAAAAAAAAAAAAAAAAAAGCTTGTTCTTTTTGGTTTGCCAGTTTGGATGTTTGTCATACCTCAAAAACAGCTGGTGACAGCCCAGCATGGTAGGGTGCTGAAGAAAATCTGGGTCTGTGTTTGTATGTTGAAACTCTGAAGCTCAAACAAGACATCAAGTCATTTTAGGTCCAAATATGGAAAGCTCAGCAAATCACTAAGCATAGCAGATACATGGGATCCCAACCAGAAATACAGATAGCTCTGTGGGCTAATGCGTCAGACTGCAAAGTCATTTGAACTGCAAGGTCGGTAGTTCAAGTTCACCAGCTGCTCCTTGGAAACCTTATACAGCGTTGCTATGGGTCTGAATTGAGTTGACAGCAGCACTTCACAACAACAACAACAACAACAAGACGATGGGGCTTCAGAAAGTTTATGGAAAAATTCCATTATCTTTTCTTTCCATTTTTCCATGACCTTTCTGAAACCCGCTTGTATTCACAAACAAATATCTAGACTGTTATACAGAGAGGTGAGAGAAATGCAGATGGGAGCTGGGGTTTCACTTGCTGCTGCCAACTGAAATATGTGTTCTAGAAAACAAGAAGGAAGGGTTTGCAGGGGCAGAAAGAAGACAGCTCAGTCTAATGTTAAAGTTAATATATCTTTATCCAAGTAATTATTCAGCCATATGAAATTGTTAATCTATACAAAATGCATATAATCCAGACCAGAGAGAATTTAGTGTTTTGTGTGTTGTTTGTTTAAAACCAACTATTTGAGATCAAAAGGGTAGTATTTGCACAAGGACAAAGTTCCGAAGGGTTAGGAAAGAAGGAGGAATGAAGACAGAAAACCCAGAGAGAAAGTGAGATAAATGATGCTCCACTGTGGGGACTACAATCAATGAGCTGAAACAAAATGAAAATAACTGTTGGAGGGAAAACTGGTCTGCTCTGTTAATCTTCACCCAATTGTTGTTTTGTTGTCATTGCTTAGTGCCATTGAGTCAGCTCTGACTCATTGCGACCCGTAGGGTTTCTGAGGCTATAAATCTTTGTGGGAACAGTAAGCTTCATCATTCTTCCGAAGAGGAACTGTGACCTCAAACCACCTTGTTGTTCACAGTTCAATAAAAAGTTGGGGGTGGGGGGAAGAATGTAGGTCTTGGGTCTTGATGTATTATTTTTTTGTTGTTGTTTTAACTTTTTATTGTGAATTGGGTTAAAGTTTACAGAGCAGATCAGTTTTCCATTCAACAGTTCATACACATTTTGTTTCTTATCATTGATTGCAATCCCCAGAGTCAGTATACCACTCCCCAAAAAAGGAAATGTTCAACCATTTGACCATTTGGTCATGAGGTAACATATGATCTAGAACTGATGGTAATTGAAGGAAGAGGTCTAAGCTGCACTGAAGGCACTGGTGAAAAACAAGACTCCAGGAATTAACAGAATACAAATTGAAATGTTTCAACAAACTGATGCAGTATTGAAGGTGTTTGCTCATCTATGCCAAGAAATTTGGAAGACAACAGCTACCATATTTGTGCCTGTTCCAAAGAAAGCTGATCCAGAAAAATGCAGAAACCTTCAAATAATATCATTAATATCACATGCAAGTAAAATTTTGCTGGAGATAATATAAGAATGGTTGCAACAGTACATCATTTGGGAAGTGCTAGAAATTTAAGACAGATTCAGAAGAAGACATGAAAGAAAGGATATCATTGCTGATGTCAGATGGATCTTGGTTGAAAACAGAGAATACCAGAAAGACATTTACTTGTGCTTTACTGACTATGCAAAGGCTTTTTACTGTGTGGATCATGACAAACTACGGATACGACTATGAAGAATGGGTTTTCAAGAGCACTTAATTATTATTATGAAGAATCCATACCTAGACCAAGAGGCAGTTGTTCAAACAGAACAAGGGAATACTGAATGGTTTAAAATTAGAAAAGGCATTGTATCCTTTCACCCTACTTATTAAATCTTTATGCTGAGCAAATAATCAGAGAAGCTAGATTATATGGAGAAAAATGTGGCATCGGGATTGGAGGAAAACTCATCAACAACTTGTGATATGCACATGGAAGCAAAGAGGACTTGAAATACTTACTGATGAAGATCAACGACTACAGCATTGAGTATTGATTGCATCTCAATGTAAAGATAAAAATCATCACAACTGGACCAATAAATAACATCATGATAAATGGATATTGTCGTCATCAAAGACTTCCTTTTGCTTGAATCCATAATCAACACTCATGGAAGCAACAGTCAAGAAATCAAATGACATATTGCATTAGGCAAATCTGCAGCAAAGTACCTCTTTAAAATGTTAAAGAGCAAAGATATCAGTTTGTGAATTAAGTCACTTCATATGCATGTGAAAGCTGGACAATGAATAAGGGAAGCCATAGACGAATGGATGTATTTGAATCATGGTGTTGGAAAAGAATACTGAAAGTACAAAGGACTGCCAGAAGAACAAACTAGTGCAACCAGGATTCTCCTTAGAAGCCAGGATGTCAAGACTTCATCTCTCATACTTTGGACATGTGATAATGAGAGCTGAGTCCTTGGAGAAGGATACCATGCTTGGTAAAATGGAGGGTTAGAGAAAAAGAGGAAGATCCCCAAGAAGGTGGATTTACACAGTGACAGCAGCAATGGGCTCAAATATAATCATTGTGAGTGTGACGCAGGACTTGGAAGTGTTTTGTTCTGTTGTGCGTAGGGTAGTTATGAGTCAGAACTGACTTGATGGCACCTAACAACAATAATGTAGCTGATAATGTGAAATAGATTATTATCAGAAGTTGGTTCCATATTTTATTTTACTTGACTGCCAAGCATTTTGGAAGTCTCCAAATCTTAGGATTTATCCATTAAAAATTAAAGGCTGAGGCTGTTAGTATAGAATGAAACACTATCTGAAAGGTTGGCAGTGTGATTCCATGGAAAGGCACCTTGGAAGAAAGGTTTGGCAGTATACTTCTGAAACGTCAGTTCTACTCTGATATACATGGGTACAGTATGAATTGGAATCAGCTCAACAACAGCTGGTTAACTGATTATGCTCAGTAAAAGTGGAATATTACTCTAATATTTTTCAAGAGTGAGTTAATGCTAAATTTTGAGTCTTTCTTTCTAAGGTGGTCCAAGCAATTCCCGTCTGCTGTTTGTCAATTTGTTCTACTGTGGTAACTTGTGTGTTGCTGTGATGCTAAGAGCTAGGCCACCGATATTTTAAATCCCAGCAGGGTCACCCATGGTGGCCAGGTTTCAGCAGAGCTTCCAGACTGTGACAGACTAGGAAGAAGGAGTGGTGATCCATTTCTGAAAATCTTACGGATAGCAGTAGAGCATTTTCTAATGTAGTTCCAGACACAACACAAGTCCAACACAGCAAGGATTCTGAGGCTGGCCCTGGACTCATTCTGTTATACACAGAGTCATGACGCGACCACATCTAACAACTAAGCAGTGTAAACAGTGTTTAATCAAAGTCTTGTCATTGTTGCTGTTAAGTGCCATTGAGTCGGTTCCAACTCATAGTGATCCCATATAGGGTTTCTGAGGAGTCACTGGTGGGTTTGAACCACCGACCTTATCGTTCCAACCAACCTTATGGTCAAGTGCTTACCCTACAATGCCACATATTATGAAATACACTGTGCCCTTTTTGGCTTCTAGCTAAATGTTGGCACACAGTGCATGTCACCCCTTTTTGCAGATCACTGTAAGGCAGCTCCCCAATATTTTTGCCTTCAGTTCATAATTATCCATACAAGTCTTATGTGCAAGGAGTGATAATAGCAAAGCATTGGAGGTTACCTAAATATTTAGATGGTGGTGGTGGTGGTTATGTGCCACAAACTCAGTTCCGACTCATAGCGACCTTGTACAGGGTTTCCGAGGCTGTAAATCTTTGCAGGAGCAGAAAGCCTTATCTTTCTCCCGTGGAACAGCTGGTAGTTTTGAACTGCTGACCTTGAGGTTAGCAGCCTGACATATAACCACTACGCTCATGGAAAAATAGGAAATGGAGAATTTCCCCAAACAAATATTAAAAAAAGACAAAGTCGGCCACTTTCCCAGACTAAATCAAATTATGTGTTTATTGCTTAAATATGTAATAAGGTTAACTGGTGATAAAAACATACAAAGTATCTGGGAGAAAAATGAAAATTCTTATTTGGTTTTACAGTGCCAACGATCTGAGATTGTTTGTTTATAGGTATAACAAACAGGCTGTCAAACACACAGGTCTTAGTGAATGGCAAGATATATTTTTACATGGATTTATACCCTGGAACCAACTCCAGAATGGCCAAACTTTGTCTCTCACACTTCAGACATATTGTCAGGAGGGACCAGTCACTGGAGAAAGATATCATGTTTGCTAAGGTGGAGGGTCAGAGAAAAAGAGGAAGACCCCTAGTGAGATGGATTGGCAAAGTGGCAGCATCGATGGACTCAAGCGTGGCAACAATTGTGACGTTGGCCCAGGCAGGGGCAGTGGGTTGTTCTGTTGTGCACAGAGTCGCTATGAGTCAGGACTGACTCAATGGCACCTAACAACAACAACAACAATAACCAACTCCATCACCTATCTGTCAGTTTGTTGTACTGCGTTCAGTTTTTATGTTTGTTTTGATGCTGGAAGTTAAGCCACTGGTATTTTAAATACCACAAGGCCACCCAGAGTGGACAGCTTTCAGCGGAACTCCTTGATGAAGATGGACTTAGAAGAAAGTCCTGGTGATCTGCTTCTGAAAATCAGCCAATGAAAACTGTATGGATCACAATACAATGTTGTCTGATGGAGTGCTTGCAGTTGAGACCCCTTGGTGGAAAGGCACTCAGAATACGTACAGATGGTAAATGGGCTGGAGCATTTGTAGGACCATGAAGATGACACGGAACCTGGTAATGTTTTCTTCTGTTGTACGTGAAGTCTCCATGAATCAGCACCAATTGGACCACAATGAACAATACCAGCAACCACCCTATAGATCGTGACATACAATATTTCTAGCACTTATGGAAGGTTCCCCTCTGACATTTATCTTCTCAGCCAAACCTCAACTACCATCCTCCTCTCGTCTAACCATCCAGGGTCTTCAAGATAGTGTTTTGTAAACCAGCTAGGTATCTCCAGATATAATGATGCGTACAATCAAAATTAGTGGGGCTTTAGTTTTCATTTTCATTCATGTTGTGCAGTCTCAGTACTACACCCGTGGAAGGAATACATTTCTTTCCTAATACTTTCACTCTTCGTTTCTGTCATTTTTCAGAAATGAGCTCGAAAAAATGAGGAAAACAAAAATTCCTCCTCTCATCTTTTTATCTGGTGGGAACTTCTGAAGTACCTTCACCTACTTGAATTTCTCTTTCAGTGGCAAACTAAGAACCAAAAAAAGAACTGTTAAAAACAAACAACAAAGAGTTCAATTAACAGTCTGTTATGTGCACCAACTGTTCCTTGGAAACCCTATACAGGGTCGCTATGGGTTGGAACCGATTCAAAGGCACTTAACAACAACAGTGTGACTTCAAAGGAGTCAAGATTACATTTAAAAGAATAAAATAAGATACATTGTGGGTAATATAAAAAGCCTAAAAAATACTCATGGCTTTGGACCCAGCAATTATATATCGCAAGATATATACTGAGGAAATAATTTAAAATACATTCAAAGGTTTGTGTACAAAGAACCCATACAGAAAAGCAACAGCGTGCAGATAACCAAATAGTGCAACAGTAGTGAGATCAGTAGCACCACTAGCACTGGTAATGCCCGGTTTGGTAATGCATAGTGTCACCCCGGCCCCAGACAGCCTCCTGTACTAGGCCGTACAGACTCCTTAGTAATGTTTAGGATAAAATTTTTTATAAAATGTTTAATTGTGAATTATGTGATAGTTTACATGGGAGAACATTAGTTTTACATTCATCCTATCGTATATGGTTTCATTGCCATGGTTACAATCCCCTCCATGCATCATCAAGCCTTCCCCCCAACTCCCCCCGGTCATCATCACACAGCCCCTCTCCCTCTCTGTATCT
>NW_006408552.1:7851761-7857215 GCF_000296735.1 Chrysochloris asiatica | reverse complement strand
AGATTTGTTCCCTCTTTTGAGCTACTGCATCCATAGTTGTAGATCAAGTTCATCAAATTGTATCAGATTACTCTTTTTTTCCTCTTCTTTCTTTTTCTAGTTGAGCTCTGATCATCCAGTCATTGAAGCCAGGTCAAGTGGGTATTATCTGCAAGTGTGGGTGTTCTTGGGCATCTGTGGCTATGTCATTGACTCTGGGCTGAAGAGTTTAGGATAAATTTTAATCATGGAATAATATATGTTTTTTAAAACCCACTGCTCACAACGACCCTATAGGGCACAGCAGAACTGCCTCCTAGGGTTTCCAAGGCTGAAATCTTTACGGAGGGAGCTGTAGCAGGTGGCACTGTAGGCTGTCAACCACAAGGTCAGCAGTTTGAATCCACCAGCTGCCCCATGGGAGAAAGACGAGGCTTTCTGCTCCCACAGAGATTTACAGCCTTTGTAACCCTATACAGTGTTGCTATGAGTTGCAACTGACTTGATGACACACAACAATAACAACAATCTTTACAGAAGCCGACCGTCACATCAGTTTTCACTGGTGGATCCGAACCTCTAACCTTTGGGTTTGTGCCCAAGCACTTTAACCTCTGTGCCACAAGGGCTCTTTGTTGTTGTTGTTGTGAAGTGCCATCAAGTGGGTTCCGAGGAGCGACTGGTGAGCTTGAACTGCCGATCTAGCAGTTCAAAAGGTTTTGCAGTCTGGTGCATTAACCCACAGCGCCACACAAGGGCTCTTTAATATATGCCAAATACAGTTGCGAATTGCTTAAATGTCATATTTCTAGATTGTATGAATACTAACAACAAAATGGAGTCCTGGTGCGGTGCTGTAGGTTATAACACTAGACTGTTAACCACAAGATCAGCAGTTCAAATCCACCAGCTGCTCCTCAGAATCCCTACACAGGTTTCTATGTTCCCGACGGCACACAACAACAACAAAAATCTGTTTTTTAAAAAAAATCTTTCGGCACTGAATCACAACTTCATTAGTTGCAACGTTGTTAGCAACTCAGTGGAAGCCATTTTATTATTTTCCTTTTCTTGTAATTATTACGCCATTCTCAAAACATTTATTGATAGAGATGCACAAATATTAATGATCACACTACTGCAGCTAAGGCCTCTGAAAATTTGACTAAATCAGTGACTACCAAACCACCGGCAGCCACGAAAACAACAGTGAGGGCTTGTACTGGCTGCAGACGGAACCACGTGATTCAAAGCATTGCTTTCATTGGGTGGGAAGGCCAGCTGTGGCCAAAGCACATTGTTATTGTCCTTGTTAAGTGCCGTTGAGTCGGTTTCGACACATAGCGACCCTGTATAGGTTTCCATGAAGGAGCTCGTGTGCTTGAACTGCCGACCTTGCAGTTCAAACTGACTTTGCAGTCCAGTGCATTAACCCACAGCGCCACACCAGGTTTCTTGAAGCACATTAGAAACGTCAAAAAGTAAATCAGCATAGAGTTTTTTAGCCTTGGTGAATTGACGAATCAGGCTGTGAACCTCAAGGTCAGCAGTTCGAAACTACCAGCTGTTCAGCAGGAGAAAGATGAGGCTTTCTGCTCCCGTAAAGATTTACAGCCTCGGAAACCCAGTACAGGGTCGCTATGAGTTGGAATCGACTCCAGAGCACATAACCATCACCACCAACAACCTGGGCTTACAGAAATGCTTTGGTTGTTGCAACGAACATGGCATAAAAATCTTATAAACAGCCATTTTGGTGACACTTCCTCTGACAGGGTCACCATTGCAGTTTGCAGCTCCCCACGACCCCTGACCCCTGTACTGATTCCCTTCGTGATGGGGAATGTTGAAATTAATTCTAGTGCATTCCTACATTTGAATACTATCTACTCTTTACATTGAAACTATTATATGCCACAAAAAAAACAACTGAATTGGCACAAATTGTGTCATAGGTATATTTACAACAATGACAAAAAAAATGAAGGTTAGTTCCCGAGGCTATTTAAGTCCAACCAAACACTTACGGGATTCGGTTGCTTGATTTGCAGGTTTCGGTTCATGATTTCATGGGATATTACAGTGTGTTTAACGATTCTGTCCTACCTTCTAGCTTATTGCATAGTGCCTGGGGTCAGTGCTTGCAAATGGGCCTTCCAAGGCACAATAACGAATCTCTAATTGCCTGGAGTCCTGATGTGGCGTTTGGGGCTAATGCGCTGTTTGAACCAAGGTCTGTTTGAACCACAAGGTGGGTGGTTCAAGTTCACCAGTTGCTCCCTGGAAACCCTATACAGGCTCTCTATGGGTCGGATCAGACTTGATGGCACTTAACAACAACAACAACAACAATTGCCTGGAGCAATGAGGAAGGAGAGTCAAGAATAGGAGGAGAATATGGAATGTGTGGTTAACTGCCTCCATGAATAACTGCCTCTTTTTCCATGAGATCAGAAGTGGATGGTGCCCCCCAAACATTCTATATAACAATCATGATCAAAAGGGGGAAATATAGAACAGAATTTTACATTCTCACAGATTGCAGACTTCCTGGAATATAAATCTTCCAACTATTTCCCTGAGGAAATCTTTAACCCTTAAACCAAAAATATCCTCTGAAATTTTCTCAAAAAGAAACAACATTTGAAGACTAAGGTGTGCCTGACCCAAGCCTTGGTATTTTAAATAGACTCATATGCATGTGAAAGTTGGACAATGAATATGGAACACTGCTGTAGAAGAATTGATACATTTAAGTTATGATGTTGGAGAAGAATATTGAAAGTATCATGGACTGCCAGAAGAACAAACAAATCTATGTTGGAAGAAGTACAACCAGGATGCTCCTTTGAAGCCAGGATGGGCAGACTTTGTCTCTCATCCTCAGACAAATGATAGGAATGGACCAGTCCCTGGATAAGGACAGTATGCTTGTTAAGCGTAGGGGGGGGGGGGGTCAGCAAAAAAGAGGAAGACCCCAACAATGAGATGGATTGCCACAGTGGCAACAGCAATGGGTTCAAGCGTAACACCGATTGTGAGACTGACGCAAGACTGGGCCCTGTTTCATTCTGTTGTACAAGGTGTTGCTATGAGTCAGACTGAAGTCAATGGCACCTGACAATAACAGGAAAGACTGCCCGCCTTGAACATTGTTCTTTCTTAAAACCTAGCGATAGGAGATCAAATTGACAATGGCAACTGAAAAGATTCAATAGAAAGTATAAGGAGCAGGGAGTTTGTGTTTATGGAGGAGAAATGGTTCAGAAAGAAAGCTGAAAATGGTTGCAGAACTCGAAGCCTATAATCAATGTCATGGAACTGTACATGTAGAAACTATGAAACTGGGGTACATTTTGCTTGATATATTCTGAACAATAACGATATGAATTTAAAAAAATTTTTTAAAGAAGCAAATGATTAAAAGAACAAAAAACAAAAGCAAACAAAAAGAAATGACATTATTGAAGTAAATGTATAGGAAAAGAACCCAAATCAGGATATATCAAGTCATAAAATTATATCCACAGTAACACACCATTTTTGACAGTATCACTTATAATCTGTGTGATCTCAGATAAGTTACTTAATATCTCCAAACCTTTGAGTTCTTATCTATAAAATAAAGATTTTAATGACAGAGATCACATGATGTCATTGTGTACATCGTACGTGACACATTTTACAAAGAGCATGACAGTTATTTTAAACTAATCTGTAATTATTATTTATCAGTATTATTAACTTATTATTTATGTGCTCATCTATGCTTACTTATTAATTGTTAATATGTTGTTGTTGTTAGGTGCCATAGAGTTGGTACCGACTCATAGAGACCCTATGCACAGCAGAATGAAACACTGCCCAATTCTGGGCCAACCTCACTACTGTTGCCACACTTGAATCCATCGATGTTGCCACTTGGTCAATCCATCTCATTGGGGTGGGGGTGGGGGTCTTCCTCTTTTTCTCTGACCCTCCACCTTACCAAACATGATATCCTTCTCCAGCGACTTGTCCCTCCTGACAATATGTCTAAAGTAGGAGAGACGAAGTTTGGCCATCTTAGCCTCCAGGGAGCACTCTGGCTGCATTTCATCCAAAATGGATCTATTGGTTCTTTTGGCAGCCCATGGCACTTTCAATATTCTCCTCCAACACCATAACTCAAAAACATCAATTCTTCTATGGTCTTCCTTATTCACTGTCCAGCTTTTGCATCCATATGAGATTATTGAAAATACCATGGCTTGGGTCAGGTGCATCTTAGTCCTCAAGCTGACATCTTTGCTCTTCAACACTTTAAAAGGTCTTCTGCAGCACATTTGCCTAATGCAATATGTCGTATTATTAATATACTTGCATATAATTTATTTAAATACTGTGTTTAAAATTTCCAAATGATAGGCAACTATTTCTTCCATATATAATGGCAGCTATATTATCTTTGAAATAAAAATAATCTATTCTTCTTCCTGAACCAACTCTGTCAATATGTTCTGGATTATTTCAGTCTGTCAACAAATCCTGGTGGTGGTAGTGATGATGGTTATGTGGCGTGGAGTCGGTTCCAACTCTTAGCGACCCTGTACAGGGTTTCCGAGGCTGTAATCTTTACGGGAGCAGAAAGTCTCATCTTTCTCCCACAGAACAGCTAGTGAAGAAAAAGACACATATTGGAAAAAAAAAAAAAACACCCTGAAGGCAAGATTGCAATAATAACTTATAATATACAGGTTGAGTTATGCCTGAGTTTAACTTTTAGAGAATAATAAACATTCCTAGAAGGTATTTCAAGGAGCTCTAGTAGCGTAGTGGTTACGAGTTGGGCTGCTAACCGCAAAGTTAGCAGTTGGTTCCACTGGAGAGAGATGATGCCTTCTGTTTCTTTAAAGATTTATAGCCTCGGAAACCCTATTTAGGGTCATCATGAGTCAGAGCTGGCCTCACGGCACATCACCATTATCCACCAGAAGGTACTTCTGTAGTTCAAAGACTATTTTCTTGGTAAGCCTATTAGAAGGAACACTGACTTGTTAAAATTATATGTAAGTGATGTAACTGGGACTTGAACCTTATTGCCCATACGTTGGCAGCTGTTTTGTGAGTGCAGCTCACACTGTGGTTCAGTATTCAATTAAGTGCTGTTCATAAATCAGAAAATTGCTGAGCTTGTTGGGAGATAAAGGGAATAAAAATAACTTGTGGAAAGCTAAAAATAAGAAACATTACTAAGCAGAAATTTCCATTTGTAGCTTCATTCTTGATTTCTGCAGTTCTGAGTGTTTCACTAACCTCTCAACAGAGGTACAACGATCCTGGTAGAAACAGCACATAAGAAAATTAACAACCTAAATGAAAACATATCAGGCAATAGCTGCCTGTCGCTTTGGAGAGTTTTCTTTCTTTTTCCCATGATTTTTTTTTTTTTTTCTTCCTGAAATGTCACCGGTCAGGAGTTCCTTTAAAACTATA
>NW_006408552.1:7850325-7850930 GCF_000296735.1 Chrysochloris asiatica | reverse complement strand
TTTCTACTCCCGTAAAGATTTACACCCTCGGAAACCCTGTACAGGGTCGCTATGGGTGGGAACCGACTCGACGGCACTTAACAACAACAACAACAGAGTTTTACACAGTCTTTTCATTCTCATTCTCTGTTCTTCCTGAGAGATAAGTTTTACCTTTCTTCATAGTTTGCTGCTCTTGCTTTCCTGATTATGCAAATATTATTTAATTCAGGCAATTTTTGCTTTTTTGTATCTTTTCAATTGCCTGACTCATTTCTTATTCTGTACCTTCATTGCCAAGTTGCTGCATAATCTGTCATTTATCTACATCTCTAAATTACTAAGTCCCTTATAAATATCTCAGTAATCACACAATTGCCAACCATTGATTTGGTGTTTTGAAATGCTTGCTATTTATAAGTACTTCCCATTATTAAAAGATTTAATATAGTCTCTATCTATACATCACTGTACTTTATAATATTACTTCTCTACCCAGAGTGCTCCTTAGAGGCCAAGATGGCCAAACTTCGCCTCTCATACTTTGGACATATTGTCAGGAGGGACCAGTCACTGGAGAAGGGATATCATGTTTGGTAAGGTGGAGGGTCAGAGAAAAAGAGGAA
>NW_006408552.1:7848135-7849099 GCF_000296735.1 Chrysochloris asiatica | reverse complement strand
GAGGGTTTCCAAGGAGCAGCTGGTGAGCTTGAACCGCCAACCTTGCAGTTCAAATGGCTTTGCAGTCTGGCGCATTAACCCACAGCGCCACACCATCAATTTAGTACCTACTCATAGCACAAATGAATGAAAACACTTCTGGTCCTGCACAAACTTCATGAGAATTGTTGCTATGCTTGAGCCGATTACTGCGGCCGCTGTGTCGATCGATCCATCTTCTTGGGGATCTCCCTCTTTTACAATGGCCCTCCACTTTCCCAAGCATAATGTCCCTCTCCAGGGACTGGTCCTACCTGATAATACGTCCAAAGTATGAGAGGTGAGTATAGGATGAATTATCTGGTAGGAAAACTATCAAGTCCTTTCAGTTGAGGAGGAGTTGATTTTGAGAATATGCATGAAATGGGTTTTATCTGCTTGGCCAAGTGAAGGATCGACTTTCTGGTTTTGTTTTGTTTGTTTGTTTGTTTTTACTCAGTGAGTTAATCAATCTCCCTGGGAAAGGGATGTGTTTTAACTTTGGACATTTATAAACGTAAGCGTTTCCATGTGCAATTCATGTTTTTAAATTGCAGACCTGTGTGTGTGCTTCTGGTCTGCATATTTGTGCCTGATTATAAGCTTGGTAACAGGAGCTCTGGTAGCGTAGTGGTTATGAATCGGGCTGCGAACCTCAGGGTCAGCAGCTAGAAACTACCAGCCGTTCCTCAGGAGAAAGATGAGGCTTTCTGCTTCCATAAAGATTTACAGCCTTGGAAACCCTGTACAGGGTCACTATGAGTCGGAACCGACTCCACGACACATAACACAATTACAACAACATAAGCGTAGCAACAGTAGTGAGGTTGGCCGAGGATCAGGCAGTGTTTCATTCTGCTGTGCATAAGGTCACTATGGGTCAGTACCGACTCGGTGGCACCTAACAACAACATACATATATGGATTTTACTGGAATTAGTGGTTA
>NW_006408552.1:7837538-7847981 GCF_000296735.1 Chrysochloris asiatica | reverse complement strand
AGAAGCTCAGTGTCCCACCAAACAATACCCTTGGTAAACATTAGATACTTCTGTCTCCAGGCATTTGCAGATTGTAAATCTTTCTTTCTTATTAATTTTTCTTAGTTATTGTTATTTTTTTAACTTCCTTTCCTGTCTTCCAAGTTCACACATGGCTGCCCTCTTCTCAGTGACTCATTCTCCTTTCCCTCCCACTCCTGGTAAGCATCATAGAATGTTTCTTATATCATGAAAGCCTTTCCCTGACTTTTTACAATAGTGGTCTCATATAATATCTGTCCCTTTGCAACCGACTAATTCCACTCAGCATAATGTCCTCCAGGTTCCTCCATGTTATGTGGTATTTTGCAGATTCATCATTATTTTTCCATGTTGTATAATATTCCACTGGGTGTACACACCAAAGTTTGTTCAACCATTCCCCTGCTGGTGGGCATCTAGGCTGTCTCAATCTTTTTGCTATTATGATTAGTGCTGCAATGAACATGAGTGTGCACGTCTATTCGTGTCATGGCTCTTCTTTCTTAAGCATATATTCCAAGTAGAGAGATTGTTGGTATTCCTATTTCCAACTATTTGAGAAAGTGGATACCATTTTCCACAGTGATTGTACCGTATCACAGTTCAACCAGCAGGGTAGGGTGGTCCCAGACTTTTCACACTCTTGTCAATATCTCATTGTTGTTTTAATTTGCATCTCTCTAAATGCTAACCACCGTGAGCTTTTCTTCATATGTTTATTCGACTCTTGGATGTCTTCTTTGGTGAAGTGTCTGTTCATGTCCTCTGCCCATTTTCTAATTGGATTATTTACCTTCTTGTTGAAGTGTTTTATAAAATTTAGAGAGTCATTGCCAAAAACGTTTTCCCAGTCTGTGGGTTCTCTTCTACTGAAATCTCTTGATGCACATAAGTGCTTAATTTTTAGAACATCTCAGCCATCTAGTTTGTCTTCTGCATTTGTATGTTTTCAGTTATATTTGATAGTGTATTTATGCCATGTCAGAGACCCTATGTTTGTTCCTATTTTTTCATTGATGATCTTTATAGCTCTAGATTTTACGTTTAAGTCTTTAATCCACATTGAGTTCATTTTTGTATATGATGTGAGATATGGGTCCTGTTTCATTCTTCGTAAATGGGTTTCCTGTTTTGCCAGCACCATTTCTTGCCAACACCGTATCTCTTTATCATTTTGGTCCTTTGTCAAAGATCAAATGAGCGTAGTTGGGTGGAAGTACTTTTGGGTTCTCAGTTCTGTTCTTTTGTACTGTCTTTTGTTGCATCAGTACCAGCTTCTTTTGATTACTGTGGTTGTGTAGGAGATAGGGAAGTTAGATGCCTCCTACTTTGTTGTTCTTTTTTAGGCATGCTTTGCTTATCTGGGGTCTTCTTTCTTTCCACATGAAGGTAGTGATTAGTTTTTCCACCTCTTTAAAGAATGATGATGAAATCAGGATTGAGATTGCATTATACCTATAGATTGCTTTGGGTAGTGTTGACATTTTCACAATATTAAGTCTTTCTATCCACAAGCATGATATATTTTTCCATTTTTGCAGGTTTCTTATAGTAATACTTGGTAGTTTTCTTTGCATCAGTCTTTTGTTTCTCTGGTTAGACTTATTCCCAAGTGTTTCATCGTTTGGGTGGCTATTGTAAATGGTATTGCTTTCCTGATTTCCCTTTTAGAACTCCTTATTAGTGTAAAGGAATCCAATTAATTTTTGTATATTGATCTTTTACTCTGCCACAATTATTTTCTTATGGAGTCTTTGGGATTTTCTAAGTATAGGATTGTTTCATCTGCAAAGAGAGCTTTACTTCTTCTTTGCCAATTTGGATGCCTTTTATTTCCCTTTCTTGCTTTATGGCCTTGGCTAAAGCCTCCAGCACAATATAGAATATTCCACCACAATATTGGAATACGTTGATAAAGGGCATCTTTGTTTGATTTCTGTTCACAAGGGGAATGTTTTCCATTTCTATTCATTGAGAGTGATGTTGGCTGTTAGTTTTGCATATATGTCTTTAATTATGTTGAGGAATTTCCCTCTGTTCCTATTCCTCTAGGACTTCTTACTGGAATCCTTTAGAGAGAAACACACAAAAAAGAATGAGCAGTAACAGATAGAAACAGTTACAAGAACGGTCCTAAAAGATACTACTAGTGGTTACAAAATGGGCTGCTAACCTCAAGGCCGGCAGTTTGAAACTACCAGCTGTTCCGTGGGAGAAAGATGAGGCTTTCTGTTTCCGTAAAGATTTACAGCCTCGGAAACCCTGTGCAGGGTCGCTATGAGTCGGAATGGACTCCACGGTACTTAACAACAACAACAACAACAACATTCACAATTTAAAACTCTAAATATTTCTCTCTGGGAAGGTTGTTGTTGTTAAATGTCATTGAGTCGGTTCTGCCTCATAGTGACCGTATATAGGCTTTCTGAGTGGCCAGTGCGTTTGAACCACCAACCTTACATTTAGCAGTCCAGTGTGTATCTTAAAGCACCACAGGACACATCAGTCTTAGATGGCTTAGAGTTGGTGAATAGTGAGACAGCTTTCTTAACACCTAGCAAAGACATCATGAGTTCTTGGGTGGGGCAAATGGTTCAACTTCTCAGCTGCTAACTTAAAGGTTAGAGGTTTAAGTCTACCCATTTACACTTCAAAAGAAGGACCTGGGGGTCTACCGAAAAGCCAGCCATTGAAAATCCTTAGGAGCACAGTTCTTCTCTGACACGCACGGGATACCAGGAGTGGACTTTACTTGTGAAAAATCATCCACTGCGAACCCTGTGGAGCACAGCTTTCCCCTGACACACATGGAGGGTTCATGAGTGGAATCTATTTATGAAAAACCAGCAATTGAAAACCCTGTGGAAACCCTCTGACACACATGGAGGCCTTATGAGTACTTATGAAAAATCATCCATTGAAAACCTGAGGAGCACAGTTGTCCTCTGACACACAGGGAATCCCCATGAGTCAGAATCAAGTGAAGCGCAACTGGAGAAGCAGAGTCAAGAGAACACTGGGCCCTTCTTCCTTCTTCTCTTTCCTTTTCTTCTTTCCTCTTCCTCGGCTCTTCCTTTCCCTACTTCTCTCTCTCATCTCTCTTGTACTAGGTCAGCCTTTACTAGTATTTGTAGAATTATTGTCAAGATAGCATCTTCACAGTTAGACTTTGGTGAGCTCAGCCCTTGGAACTTAGCATTTATCACATTATGATTGTGGGGAAGTATTTCCCAAATACAAAGCAAAACAAACTAAGAAAAACACTTTGTGAATGAAAGGAAAGAACACAACATATTTGTAAAATTTGAGCTGACTCTCTTGTTCTTGAGGCTTAGCACTTGTACTCTACATTCAAGTTCTTACTCTTCCTAACTAAATAGTTACTTTTCCCATTTCTTCAAAATTCTGTCAGATGTCCAGTGCATGCTGTGGAGGGAAGCCCAGTGAGATCTGCTTTCATTTGGGGAGCACTAGAGTTACTTTTCTCCCTGATTTAATGGGTGACTCTGAGTTTTATTTTCTTGTCTTGGACAGTTCTCCCTTAATCACATTTGTTGTGCCATCAACTTCAACCTCAGTTTCTTTTGCATTGTTCACTTCTGTCTTTCTTCCATTCTCATGCTGAACATCAGCCCTTGTCACGGCTTTCTTCTGTCCCTTTTCATATCAATAGGAATAATTTTATGTCCACTCATTACTTTTTAGTACTTCCAAGGGCCAATCCTGGGCTCTGATAACTACCTTAGTTTTTTCTTAACATATATTCATTCTTCTAGACAAGGGAACTCCAAAAATTCTTGGGAAAATATAACTTTTTGAAGCTATCCCCCTGGCCCCCTACATCTCATTTCACTTTTTGTCACCTCCATTGCATTTCAGGTACCTGGTCTACCAGAGAGGGGTCTTTTTCTCTCTGGGTGTTAAAACTAACATTTATCGTTCTGTCAGATTATCAACACACTGTCCACACCATTGTACTCTTTCTCCATCTTGACTTCTCTCCCGTTCTACCTTTCTTAGCGTTCACCTCAACTTGGTTTCTTTCTTCTCCTCCAAAAAGTAGTCCCCCTTCTTCTTCTTCTTCTTTTTTTTTTTATTTTTTTTTATCGTTTTCAGCACACTTTTCCTGTGTTAACGTGCTCCTCCCTGCCATCTGTAATTTTGGTCCTTTTTGGTGTCAGGACAGAGCTTGTCCTTCCCTCCAGAGCCTCATGGTCCAGATGCAGGGTCACTACTGGGAAAGTCCTATAGACCAATCTTTGCTTGTCTAATCTGCTCCCAGAGGATGGCTTCATCTGTCTGTGATTGGAACCTAGGCAAGAATATTGAGGTCCTGAACCACTGCACACACCTGGGCACTGTTAGCATCTTTCCCTAGAATGTTTGTGACTCCTTCCATGAGAGCCACATCTATCAGTTATCCTGAGGGGCTTGTTCAAGCTTAGGCTGATCGCCTCCTAAAGCTAACAGGAGGAGAATGATCAAGGACGGTGGAAGTCTGTGATATTTTGTGTTCTTAGTTCCAGCGTGGGTAAAGACACGATTTGCATTTTCTCTTGTTACAGAGGTAGGGGAGCGAGGGACCTCTGCACCTTTGAATATGACATCCAAGGCGGTAAAAAGACAGAGGCATAATTTTCTCTTCGGCTTTCTTTCTCTTGCAATAAACTGTCATTTTCTCTCTTTGTCCTGGATTCTCAGGTGTCATTTATAACGGCCTTTGCTTTCTGTTTAAATAATACTACGATTTGATAGTGTATTACCAAGGATTATTGCCACTAAAGGCTATGCCTTGCTATATTCTCAAGTAGAGTTTAATGATATCCCAGTGCAATGCTATGCTCTGATATGCTTTAGTTATGGTTATTTTATTCCTAATTAGCACATTAATTTAGGCTTTTATATTTCACATGCATTTGTATTCCTTTTAAAAGTTATTTTCCCCCTTTATTCAAAGTAAATGAGGCATTGTGTGTTTGCATTATATTTATTAAGCACGTGCCATGCGCTTCTCACATTCACTATGCAGTCAATACATAGCAAGCTGTGTGGCACAGAATCTACAGTTTTAAACAGCTTTATTGAGATAGAATTCACGTGCCATACAATCCACCCATTTAAAGTGTGCAATTCAATGGTTTTTAGTATTATTTGCAGAACTGTGTCACTATCCCCACCCTCCATTTTAAAATATTTTCATCATCCCCAAAGAAACCCCATATCCATCAACAGTGGCTCTCAAATGTTCCCGACCTCTTCTCTTAGCCCTTGTTGTTGTTCGGCACCATTGAGTTGGTTCTGACTCATGGTGACCTTTTGTACAAACAGAAGGAAACAGTGCCTGGGTTCTCTGTCATTATAATCATTACTACGTTTGAGCCCATTGTTGCTGCCACTGTATCAATCCATCTTGTTGGGGGTCTTCCTCTTTTTCCACTGAACCTCCGCTTTTCCAAGTATGTCCTTTTCTAGGGACTGGTCCCTCCAGAGTATTCGAGACAAAGTCTTGACATCTTGACTTCAAAGGAGCATTCTGGCTGTACTTCTTTCAACCTAAATTTGTTTGTTCTTTTGGGAGTCCATGGTACTTTCAATATTCTTTGGCAACACCATAATTTAAATGCATCGATTCTTCTCCTATCTTCCTTATTCATTGTTCAGTTTTCACATGCATATGAAGAGATTGAAAAGACCATGGCTTGAATCAGAAGCAGCTTAGTTCTCACAGTGACATCTTTGCATTTTAACACTTTAAAGAGCTTTATTGCAGCAGAGTTGCCCAATGGAATATATTATTTGATTTCTTGCTTGCTGCTTCCATGACCATTGATTGTGGACCCAAATATTGAAGTCTTTGACAACTTCAACTCCTCACCCCCTTCCCCATTTATCATGATGCTATTACTGGTCCAGCATGAGGATTTTTTGTTTTCTGTATATTGAGGTGCAATTCATACTTAAGGGTGTAGTCTTTGATGTTCATCAGTAAGAATTTTCTGTCTTCTTCACTTCCAGCAAGAAGGTTGTATCATCTGCATGTCGCAGATTGTTAATAAGTCTTCTTCCAATCCTGATACCACATTCTTCTTTATATAATCCATCTTTTCAGATTAGTTGCTCACCATACAGATTGACTAAGCACACACCTTTCTTGATTTTAAACTACTCAGTATGCCCTTGTTCTAACCACTGCCTTTTAGTCTATGTGCAGGTTATTTATGAGCACAGTTAAGTGTTCAGAAATACCCATTCTTCATAATAGTATCTGTAGTTTGTTATGATCCACACAGTCGAATGCCTTTGCATAGTCAATAATAAAGCATAACTACATATCTTTCTTAGCCCTTTTGTTGCTGGTGGTGCCATCGACTTGGTTCTGAGGGTTTCCAAGGAGCAGCTGATGGGTTTGAACCACTGACCTTGTGTTTAGCAATCCAGTGCTTATCCTGCAAGACCATACCCTAGGCAAGCACTAATCTAGATTCTATCCTTGTATATTTGCTATTTTGGACTTTTATACAAATGGAATCATATGATAATTGGTCCTTTCTGACTGGCATCTTTCACTTAACATAATCTTCCTAAGGTTCATCCATGTGGTAGCATGACTCAGGACTTGGTCCCTTTTGATGGTCAAATTATATTTCTATTTATCGGTGGACCACATTTTTTTAATCCAGTCATCATTGGATGAATATTTGGGCCTTTTCTACTTTTGGAATATCATGAATAATGCTACTGTCAAGTTTTTGTCTGTACATGTTTTCTGTTCTTTTGGGTATATAGGTCGAAATGAGATACTGAGTAATAGGTGGCTCTGTAGGACAAGCACTCGTCTTCAAGGTTGGTTTGAACCACACAGTTGGCTGTTCAAACTCACCAGCTGCTCCTTGAAAGTCCTATACAGGCTTGCTATGAATCAGAACCAACTTGACAGCACTTAACAACAGCAACAACAACATAACTCTAGAGTTTCCCTGATGATGCAACACTCTCCTGCTAACCACAAGGTTGACAATTGGAAGCCACCCAAGAACTCAAGAGAAAGATCTGTTTCTATAAAGATTTTAAAAACCAAAAAGCAAAGCCATTACTGCCCAGTACTGTCCAGTCAATTCTGACCCATAGTGACCCTGTAGGATCTCTAAGGCTGCAATCTTTATGAAAGCAGGTGGCTACATCTTTTTCCAGAAGACGAGGTGGTGGGTTTGAACACTGACTTTCAGTTAGCAGCAGAGTGCTTCATTGCTGTACTGCCTAGAAAATCCTAAAGGGAAATTCTGCTCTATAGCAACAACAACATGATACTCTATGCTTAGCCCTCAGAGGAATTGCCAAAGTATTTTTCCAAAGTGTTTGAATCATTGTGCATCCGCACTGGCAACAGATGAAGGCTCCAGTCTCTCCACTTCCTAGCCCACACTTGTGATGACCAGTCTTCTTCTTTTTTTTTTTTTAATTAAATGTTTTTATTTTGGATTGAGTGAAAGTTTACAGGACACATCATCAGCTTCACATTCAACCATTCATATAGCTTGTTTCATTACATTGATTATTATCCCCTCCATATATCATCAGTTAACAGTGTTTCTCTCTATCCTCTTTAGCTTTTTTTTTTTTTTTTTTTTGGATGGGGGGGCACTTGCCTTTTTGGAATTTACAGTCTCGGCTTTTAGGGAAGGTTTCTACATTTGTCTGTGGATATCCAGGGCTCATGTATGAGATTACTAACAAGCATTACTGAATAATCAGATGAGGAACAGTTTGCTATGTCTACTAGGTAGCTAAAGTCTGATCCTCAGAGCCTATGGTTTGGACGGTCAACAACGCTTGGGCCCACAGGGGCTTGACCTCCTGACCGGGTCTGCACGGTCTGCATCAGATTCCTCCTTATTTATTGTTTGTTTAAGGGACGCTGCCTGTCTTAGGCGGTCAGTGCGAATTCCTCAGTCTTACCAGTCATTGAAACTCATTGCAGCATGGCAATGGCTCTGTCTTAAGTTGCCGAGGTTCCACGTGATCCTTACCCATCTCTGGCCACACGTCCAGCATAAACAGCCGCCATCCGAGGAAGGCAGGGAGGGAGGAGATTGGCTGGGGACCCCATACGCAAGACGTTGTCAGCCCACCACCTGCTCTAAGGTGACCAAGCAGGATCACTATGCTGAGATTCAATCAAGTTCTTAGGGGGATGATCAGTCTTCTTGATGATTGCTTTCTAGGAGACGTGAAGTGGTACCTGATTGTGACTTTCATTTGCTTATTGGCCATTGTATCTCTTATTTGGAGAAATGTCTGTTTAGATCCTTTATATCTGGCACGTTTTGAGCACTCCCTAGATATTTTTAAATAATTAGATTGATTTTAAGAATTTAAGCAACACAGTCACCACGAGAGTGGTGATGGTAATTGTGTGCTGTTGAGTCAGTACTGACTTATAGCGACCCTTTAGAATTTTCTGAGACTAAACATTTACTGGAGCAGAACGCCTAATTTTTCTCCTGTGGAGTGACTAGGATTTGAACGGCTAACTTGCAGTTAGTAGTCTAGCTCATAAACTATTCTATTCTGGTAGCGTAGTGTTTCCAAGTCAGGCTGCTAATTTCAAGGTTATCACCTCAAAACTACCAGTCATTCCATGTGAGAAAAGATGAGTCTTTCTGCTCCTGTAAAGATTTACAGCCTCAGAATCCTTATATAGGGTTGCTATGAGTCAGAACTACTCCATGGCACACCACCACCACCACCACTACCAGGGCTCCTTAGTCAGGTTTGGTTGTTGTTAAGTGCCTTCTAGTCAGTTCAGACCCTTTGTCAGGTAGATGGTATTATTTCATTTTTGTAAAAAAGGATTAGACAGTGAAATAATTTGCCCAAGACCACAGTTGGTTAGACCTTTCGACCCTACCTCTCTAGTTTTATGGCCAAGCTGCTGGGGGTGATGCTCACAATTTGTTTCTTTAAAAACACAGCCATGGTGCGTTGTTATTATTAAGTAATGTCGAGTCGATTCCAACTCATAATGACCCTAGATCGTGTTTCTGAAGCTGTAAATCTTTGCTGGAGCAGAAAGCTTCATCTTTCTCCTATAGAGTGGCTGGTGTGCTCAAACTGGCAATTTATGGTTTGCAGTCCTGTGCTTATCATCTGGAGCCACCATGCTGCTTTCATAGTGAGTAAGTGGCTACTTTTATATCTCCCACAAGTCTACAAATCAGAATACTTGTCCTTGACCATGAATTAATTTATCTGTTCCATACATTTCATTCTTCTTGAGTTAATATGTTACTTGTCTCTGATTTGGATAGTTTTTCAAGGCACGTGTTTTAGGGGATTGCAAAAGAACCAACAGATCTGTGTTGGAAGAAGTGCACCCAGAGTGCTGCTTGGAGGCCAGGATGGCCAAACTTCATCTGTCATACTTCCAGCATCTTGTCAGGAGGGACCAGTCACTGGAGAAGGAGATCATATTTGGTAGGGTGGAGGGTCAGAGAAAAAGAGGAAGACCACCATCGAGATGGACTGGCAAAGTGGCCGCTTCAATGGGCTCAAGTGTGGCAACAGTAGGAAGGTTGGCCCAGGACCGGGCAGTGTTTTGTTCTATTGTGCATAGGGTAGCTATGAGTCGGTACCGACTCGATGACACCTAACAACAACAACAACAATCTGACTTTTAGCCATGCTCATAAAGATTGAAGAGAACAGGTAAGCCTTATCCCTGACGTCCAACATTAGTAGGAAGACCACTTTTAGAGATATCAAAGGTTACTTAAAAAGATGTCATTGAATTGTACTGGTGAAAAATGGTTAAACAGCAAATGTTTGAAAGCTGTTGTTAAGTGCCATTGAGTTGGTTCGGACTCACAGCGACCCTGTAATGGGTTTCTGAGGAGTAGCTGGTGGGTTTGAACTGCTGACCTTGTGGTTGACAGTCCAGTGCTGATCTTACAGCACTGCAGCCTGAGAGTGATGCACAGAATACAGGCTAGTACATATGAGTTCAGTGTCCTCCTTAGATAGCCACAGTATGAGACCTAAAGTATGAGACCCAACAGTGAGTGAAAAGCAGCAAAGATAAGGAGACAGAGACACCTGAGTCCTGAAAATGGAATATACAGGACACATTTAAAGACAATGTTGACTCTTTGTGATAATAGCATTGAACAACTTGTGCAGAAATTGTGGGAACTGAACTTAATGCATAAACTTTCACCCCAAACATAATAAAATACATTTGAAAAAATCAAATGTCAACCGGCGAGCTAAGCCCTACAATGTGGAGAGTGAAGCATCCAGCTGATAAGAAGAGAGGGCATATGCACAAAAACACCCACACTTGCAGATAATACCCACTTGACCTGGCTTCAATGACTGGATGATCAGAGCTCAACCAGAAGAAGAAAGAAGAGGAAAAAAAGAGTA
>NW_006408552.1:7815810-7836383 GCF_000296735.1 Chrysochloris asiatica | reverse complement strand
TAGCAGTTGAGTGCTTATCCTACAGTGCCACACCAGGATTCTCTCTATAAATATAGTTGTTGTTGTTAAGCAATGTCGAGTAGGTTCTGACTCATAGTGACCCTGTATAGGGCTCCTGAGGAGTGACTGATGGGTTTGATCCACTGACCTTTAGGTTAGCTTTTGTTGTTGTTAAGTGCCATTGAGTTGGTTCTGAGTCATAACAATCCTGTATGGGGGCTTCCAAGGCTGGTGAGTTTGAACCTATGACTTTGTGGTTTAAACTGAACTTGAGGTCCAGTGCTTATCTTACAGTGCCGCACCAAGACTCCCTATATATAAATATTTACTATACTTTTTGAAACAATATGTTCATTTCATGATCAATAAACAAGCAAAATATTGACATTGAAATTAGTCCTGGACTTAAAACAAAATGAATTATGAATTTTATTAATTTCTAGGGTCCAGTCTAGTCCTAGTGTGACTCAACAGGATAAGCATTTGAGCACAATGTAGACTTGGACCTCAAGGTTGTTGGTTCAAACTCACCAACTCCTTGGAAACACTATACAGGGTCGCTATGGGTCAGAACTGACTTGAAGGCACTGAACAACAACAGCAATAGAGTCCGGTCCAGTAAAGGAAAAGAACTGAGAGTTTTCCTTATAACTTTGAGTATTGAGCGTTATCTTCATAAAATGGTTGTTGTTGTTATGTGCTGTCGAGTCAGTTCCAATTCATAGCAACCCTGTGCACAACGGGACGAAATACTGCCAGTCCTGTGCCTACCGCTTTCAATGGTGTTGTTGTTGTTAAGTGGTGTCAAGGTTTCCGAGGCTGTAAATCTTTATGGGAGCAGAAAGCCTCATCTTTCTCCCGTGAAGTGGCTGGTAGTTTCAAACTGCTGACCTTGTGGTTCGCAGCCCAATTCGTAACCACGCTACCAGAGCTCCTTGCTGCTTTCAATAGCCCCATGGAATGTTCTCCAGCATGGCTGACTCATCCCTAGCCCACTCCCTTACCCTCTGGCCTGTTCCTTCCTTCTTCCTATTCAGATTCATGCTAAGGTGTGACTCTGAGCTTCATTAAGGCTTAGGAAGCCGGCAGATTTTCCCTTGAGTAGTGGTGTTGGCAGCCAGCAACCCTGGAAGTGACATTGTGACTTGGTGAACAGCCTTGCAGGTTCCCTGCCATGCTGCCTGCCAACAGAGGCTTAGCAGTACAGATGCCAAGCAGCGTTGGACATCTGCCAGTGTCATTTAATGGACACCCTTGTCATCTACTCCTGTGCACCCCTGACCCGTATGTTGAGCTGAAGCCAGGTTTGAGTTTCCTTCCTCCGGCCTTTCACTAAATCTGAAAGGAGGGAGAGAGAATGCTTTGGGAGATCTTCTGGTCTGTTGCTTTGAGCTGACTATATAGCAATATGCTCTTTTCAGAGACCTAAGGTGTGTGCTGAGAGCTTTTGATTTCTTTCTCCCAGCTGCACTAACATTGCTTGAGTAAAAATAAAACTTGGCTTCCTTCTGGGCTGAGCTACAGGAAAGTAATTTAATAGCAGCACACACAGGATGCTTGGTGTGGTGACTTTTCTATGAGAAGATACAAGGATATCAAGAGTCCTGCTTTCAGGGACTATGTCAGATATCGCAATGGATTCAGAAGTTGGAATGCTATGGACCCCAGGACAACAAATCTTACCCAAGTCTCAGAACTTTGTTGTTATTGGGTGTCATTGAGTTGATTCCAACTCTGAATGACCCATGTGACATAGCAGAACTCCCTCATAGAAGGTTCTAGATTGTAGTCTTTATACGAACAGATCACTAGGTCTTTCTTCAGTGGAGTCCCTGGGTGAGTTCCATCTGCCAAGCCTTTGGTGAGCAGCCAAGCTCTTAACCATTAACATCTTAGTTCAGCACTTTGTTGTTGTTGTTGTTAAGTGACATTGAGTCGGTTCCAACTCATAGAGATGCTGTATAGGGTTTTCAAGGAGCGGCTGGTGAGTTTGAACTTCCGGCCTTGCAGTTCAAATTGACCTTGCATTCCAGTGCTTATCTTACAAGGCTGCACTAGGACTCCATTTCACACCATATATGTATGAAAGGTTGCCTCTATAAAGTATTGTCTTCATTGTGTCCACATAGGATGGCCACCCAACACCTGCTGAAATACTTCTGGTGATGGATTCCTACTTACAGGTAGGACTATTTAACTGCTGGAAACTTCTGGTCCTTAGAGATCTCTTCCTTAGGCCAAGCTTTCCCAAGTGTTCCCAGACATTCTTTTCAAAGGAGTTCTTTTATTCCAACAACAATATTGTCTCAGAAAGGCAAATTGAACAAAAGATAAATCATTAAACTTTCCACTTACAAATGTTCAAAGGGTGGTATAACTGCAAAATCCACAAACCAGTTCCAAACCAATAACTCAACGACATTACATTTCTGGAAACTAAAGATGCTGAAAGTATACATTACTCTGAGCAGCTCTGTTATAGAAAGTGGTGTCTGTTTTTGATTCTTACTCTAGGCAAACTCTTAGATTGATGTTTAAAAAACGAGTTACATCAGAATTAATAGTAATAGGATCTATGTTGTTGGTTAGAAATTTAATAGAAAACATGACTGGAAGATTGCATGTAAGATGTCTGTTGTTGTTGTTGGGTACCGTCAAGTCAATTTAGACTCATAGTGACCCTACGCACAACAAAATGAAATACTACCCATTCCTGAGCCATCTTCGTAATTGTTGTTATGTTTGATCCTTTTGTTGCAGTCACTGTGTCAACCCATTTTTGTTGGGGGTCTTCCTCTTTTTTTACGGATCCTTCACTTAGCCAAACATAATGTTTTTTTCCCAAGGACTGGTCCCACAGACACCATGTCCAGAATACAAGAGATAAAATCTCACCATCTTCGCTTCTGAGGAGTACTCAAGCTATATTCCTTCTAGGATAGATTTGCTTATTCTTCTGACAATCTGTGGTACTTTCAGTAACCTTCACCAACACCATAACTCAAATGCATCAATTAGGATGTCTAGTTCACTGCAATTTGGGCTAATATTGTTGTTAAGTGCCATTGAGTTGGTTCTGACTCATAGAGACCCTGTCTAGGGTTTCTGAGGAGCCACTGGTGAATTTTGAACTGCTGATCTTGTGGTTCAAACGTTGATCTTGTCTTTACCCTACAGCGCCCACACCAGGACTCTTTGGCTAATTTGTTTTGCTTTAAGAAACCCTGGTGGTGTGATGATTAAGTTCTTGGCTACTAACTGAAACACTGTAGGATCAGCACTAGACTGGAAACCACAAGGTCAGCGCTTAAAATCCACCAGCTGTTTCTCAGAAACCCTATACAGGGTCCCTATGAGTTGGAACTGACTTGACGGCGCTCAATAACAACAGTAACTGAAAGGCTGGCAGTTAAAACTCACCTAGAGGTTTCACAGGAGAATGATCTTGTAATCTGCTCCCATAAAGATTACTGTTGTTGTTTAGTGCTGTTGAGTTGGTTCCAACTCATATCAACCCTGTATAGGGTTTCCGAGGAACGTCTGGTGGGTTTGAATGCTGAACTTGAGGTTAGCAGTTTAGTGCCATACCAGGACTCCCTGGGAAGCCCTATGAAACAAATCTCCTCTGTCACATGGAATGACTATGGATTGAAATGATAAATTCCGACCCTACCTCTTCCTTGTGTTCCCTGTTATCATTCCTCTTTTTTTTGAGTGATTCTGAACTTGTGACATGAGTTCATGTCTACTCTCCAAAGTGAAATTCAGTTTTAAATATTATGTACTATGTTTTCTATTTCAATTGAAGAGTGTCATTGCAAAGCTTTGGAGGTCACTCTTGGGAAGAGGACCTGTGCAAAGAGGGACTTGGGAGATGGTGTAAGCTTGTGTGCTCATTTGTAGGACTGGCACTGTGTGCGTTTAGCATTTGTCCTGACTTTTATCATCAGTTATCTGGGCTTCACTCTTGGATCTCATGCCATTCAATAGTCTCTTCTTAGAAAGGAGAGAGCTGAAGACTAGAGAGTTAAGAGAACTTTCACAAGCTGGTGACTGAGCAGGGCCTGGGGTCCACCACTACTGTCTTCATTAATGAGAGTAGTCTTGTCTTCACAGAGGGCTTTACCTTCTCAAACGAACATTTCCTTTCTAGAGGACAGCTTGTAAAAACCTAAAAGGCAGAGTTCTGTCAACTGCTTTAAGTCACCTTTCTGTGTTTCTCCCTGTTGCCTATGATTTGCATGCTGTCTGCTGTTAACTGGATGTTTGAAGGTTTGAGTCCATTCAAAAGAAAGATCTGGTGATCTACTTCTGAAAAAATCCACCATGGAAAACACCTATGGATCCCAGTTGAACTCTAATACACGCGGGACCAGCATGAGCTGGAAATGCCTCGATGGTAACTTGTATATTATATCTTCTTTGGTGCAATGTCCAGTTAAGTCCTGTGACCATTTAAAAATTAGGTTGTTTATCATTGTGTTGTTGAGTTGGAGGAGTCTAAGTTCAGTTTCTTTTTAAAAAAAATTTGACAAACTTTTACCTACTGCACGACCTCCATTTCTATCATTTCCGAGTGTTTCTGCAGATCTCTTAAGTCATGTAAACTCATGTTTGAAAAAGAATTCTTCTAAAGGTTGCCTACACTCTTTTTTTTTGGTGTTAATGTAAAAGTTTAAAATAAAACTGGCTACTGAACTTAGACTGAAAAGAAGAACAACAGAGACTGGAATGCAAGGTATGAACGACTGAACGATGATGGTTGGAGCCACTGGACTTCGGCTGTGAGACTGAAATTTAATGACTCACTGCGGGGAGTTCCCTGGTGTGAAGTGAAAAACGTCCTGGTGTCAGTAATAGGCCAGAAGGTCCCATTTAATTAAATAAGCCTCCATCCGCAGAGCGAACGCCTAAAAGGAAATCACTTCTCCTTGCTGATAGTTACTTCCTCCTTGCCCTGACGTGGATTAATAACTACAGTTTGATCTTGGCTCTTACATATAGACACATACACATGGCCCAACAACTGGGCAATTCTTGCAACTGATAGAGAAAACAGGAAACGTCCTTCAACATATCCTTGCTTTATGTTTAGCCTGCAATTAGTGACCAGTTTCCCAGGCTGCAGGGGGCGCGTGGGAGAGGAGTGGGAACCGCCCCACAAGGGCTGGAGTTCTTCCTCTATTCCCAGGCATGTTACAGTCCCTGGGACTATGTGTGCTCTACAGTCTCACAAGCATTGCTTAGACACTTTAAAGGAGAGAGAGTTAAGTTTGTTCCATAGGCCATTCAAGGATGGTGATGGTTGTACGTTGTCAAGCCAGTTCTGACTCATAGCGACTCTGTATAAGGTTTCCAAGGCTATTAGTCTTTATAGGAGCAGAAAGCCTCATCTTTCTCCTGCAAAGCAGCTGATGGGTTGAAACTGTCAACCTTGCGGTTAGCAGCCCAATGCATAACCCGCTACACTACCAGGGTTCCTTATCCAAGGAAGTTTTTGTTGTTAAGTGCCATCAAGTCAGTTCCAACCCATAGCAGCCCTGTATAGGATTTCCTACGAGTAGCTGGTGAGTTTGAACCGCCGGCCTTGTGGTTCAAACTGACTTTGCAGTCCAGCGCATTAATGCACAGCACCACACCAGGATTCCATTCAAGGAAGTTGATTTGTTGGTTGGTTAAGTGCCATGGAGTAGGTTCCGACTCATAGCAATCCTGTATAGGGTTTCCAAGGCTGTAAATCTTTACAGGAGCAGAAATGCTCATTTTTTTCCCACAAAACAGCTAGTAGTTTTGAACTGCTGACCTTGAGGTTAGCAGCCCAACTCATAACCACTACACTACCAGAGCTTCAAGGAAGAGGAAGCTTCAAAAAATTGAATGAAAAGATAATGGGTTTTTCCGCAATAGACCTTTGAAGTCCTGTCTTACAAGATTTATTTATATACCCACTTTTGTTTGTTGAAATGGTTAGTTTCCAAAGATCAGGTCATTATGTGAAAGTCAGAACTATGCAAAAATGGAGGATGAATACATCATTACAATACAATGGACCAGTCAAGTTGACACATAGTCTTAACCATCAAAGCCTTTGTTACTCTGGCTTTGTCATAACTTGGCATTCTTTACTTCTAGACTTATATCATTGATGCACAAAATCATTAGATACTTTTTTTTTTTTTTACTACGGTCATAAATGTGAACTATTATTCAGTGAGTAAGGAGTAGATGTATTTAGGGAGCTCAGTTGTTTAAATGATCACTGAGGATTTAAAGAATTCTAGGGCCTCCAAACCCCTGCAATGTCATTAACCTACTCTTTGGCTTGTGTGAGAGAAAGTTTCCCAGTTGTCTACTGCTCCTATTGCCAATGAAAATTGGCTTCTTTTCTGAGATCTAATTAGGATTAAACTCCTGAGTTGGGGGCAGAATACATAAGTGATGATGTGTGTCTTTGTGCAAACCCTTTCCTCTGCCTACAGAAACTCCCCACTCAGCACCGTGTTTTGAGACCCTTCCCATCTCTGAACTCCTGACACCTCTTATAGACTTCCCCAGCTGGAAGATGTCTGTCCCTCTCTTGAACTATCAAACACTTAGTCTCTAACATCCAATGTTTAAATGTATTGGTATGCTAGTTCTCTGTCTCAAAAGAAAATGCTCTGAGAGAAGATGTATGTTTTGTGTAAAATGTCCCTCAAAAAGCCTAGTGGTTTCCTAGGTGTATAGTTGTTGTTGTTAGCTGCCATAGAGTTAGCTCCAGACTCATGGCAGTCTTATGTATAATGCTGGCTGGTCCTTTGCCACCACGGATCAGATTGCTGTGGTCCATAGGATTTCCATTGTCTGAGAAGTAGATTGCCAGGTCTTTCTTCCCAGTCTCTCTTAGTCTGGAAGTTTCAGTGGAACAAGTTCAGCATCATAACAACAGATGGGTGGTGTCCATGCATGAGATACATTGATCATTAATTGATGCCAGGTCTCCGTACGAGAAGTGAGATTCCACCACTGAAACCCCATCAGTAGGTATAGAGTCCAGAACTACAACCGTGACTACTGAGTCAATTCCAACTCTTGGTGACCGACCCCATGTGTTGTATGTAGAGTAGAACTGAGCTCCAGAGATTCTTCAGGGGCTGTTGGTAGCTGCTCTTTGAGAGAAAGATGAGGCTGTCTGCTCCCATAAATATTTACAGTCTCAGAAACCCTAAAGGAACAGTTCTCCTCTGTCCTACAGGGTCAGTCTGAATCAGAACTGACTCGATGACAGTGGGTTTGATTTTTGGTTTGAGTGACTTTTTGGAAGATGATTACCAGGACTTTCTTCTGATGCACCTCTGGGTGGTTTCCAACCACCAACCTTTTAGTTGGTAGTTGAGAGCTTAATATCTTGTACCACTAGGCACCTATACTAGGTTGCTAATAAACATGTAATGAATAAATAGATGATAAATAGCAAGTGCTTGCTAAACAGTTATTTGAGATTATGTAGACAACCCCCATTCACCCTGAAAACATAGCAAATATATTCTTACTTGGCTGGAGGCAGCTGGGCCATTGTTTATTACCTGGGCATGGAAGATCTGGCAGACACTTGCAGTCCATCTCAAGTTTGTAAGCAGAAAAATGGTATTATAACATCCATATCTAATCTTTTGCATGCTGTTTTTTTTTGTTTTACCTATTCCTTCCAGTTTTACTCTCTTGTCAGTCTTTTAGGTAGGACTAGCATTTTTTTATACTAATTAGACAATTACACATCATGATGCACTAATTTGTTAACCTATGTTCACAAATCATTTAATTACCACTGCTGGCTTTGATGTGCTGTTATTATTCAGTTATGGGAGTAAACAATCTGACAGCTAACAGGAAGAAACTCAATTCCTGAGAGATATTGTTGTTATTTTCAATGTTTTAAAAACACTTTAATCAAAATTAAATAAAAACAAACATCTCCCTTTAATCAAAACTTAAAAAAAAAAAATCTGACATTGTTTATGTAACAGTAATAAATAAACAGAGTATTCATTGCTCAAATATGGACAATTATTTGGGGCCAAATAATAGCTCCTGAATTTCACAATGAATAGATTTCTTATAAATAAATAAATTAATTAACATTCCCTCTCCCCCTTTCATGCCAATTCATAGACAATCTCCACTGTTCTATGGCGTAATTTATAAAATGCTGCTTCTCCTAGTGATTTGTGAAGCACTAAGATGACTGGGAAATAGAAGGGACAATCATCTTCTCATCTGAAACCCTCCAAGTTGTCCCCTTGGAATGATCCAGGCCCCCTAGGGCGCCTCATTCCATCTGGTAAACACCCCAGGTCATTGCCACATCCTGGGGGCTGCAGGGATGTTTGAGCTTTCCCCATGGGATGAAGAAGGAATACAGCCTGCCAGGTGCGAATTCTCAGAAGGTTTCCCAAATGGCTTCTGCTGATCATTTGCATCCAGGATCGATAATATCATTACATACCTATGTGCAAACATCAAAATTACTCAAAGCAATTATGCTCCTGCCTTCCTTGTTCTCCACCACTAGTATAAGAAGCCTAGTAGTGATATTACTGACCCATACTCTTACCATTTATCAAGTAATATATGCACTAGCATGGAGCCCTGGTGTGGCGCTATGGGCTAATGCGTCAGACTGCAAAGTCGTTTGAACTGCAAGGTCGGTGGTTCAAGCTCACCAGCTGTACCTTGGAAACTCTATACAGGGTCGCTATGGGTCAGAATCGACTTGACAGCACTTAACAACAACAATGTATGCACAGGCATACAGTTATTTGTCATTTAGGTTCATGTCATTTCTCTTCAATTACCCAGTGACTTTCTTTAGGCCTGGAAAAGTGTCCCCTCTCTCCCAGAAAAGCACTTGGCTCAGGGGAGTCTCTCTTGTGGTTGGTCAGCAGTAAAAGCGAGTCAATGCATGTAGGAAGCTTTTCCCCTTGTGTCTCAGTTCTCTGGTGTTGCTGTAACAGAAATACCACAAGTGACTATCGTTTGCAAACAGAACTGTATTTTCTCACAGTGTGTTGTTGTTGTTGTTGAAATCTTTACAGGAGCAGAAAGTCTCATCTTTTTCCCGTGGAACAGCTGGTAGTTTCAAACTGCTGACCTTGCGGTTCACAGCCTGATTTGTAACCACTATGCTACCACAGCTCCTGGCAGCCCAATTCGTAACCACTATGCAACCTCCACAGTGTAGGAGGCTAGAAGTTCAAATTCAAGGTGCTGGTTCCAGGGGAAGGCTTTTTATTTGTTGGTTCTGGGGGAAGGTCCTTGTTTCCTTTCAGCCTCTGTAGGCCCAGCGTTCCTTGGTGATCTACATGCATCTTGGTATCAATCTGGATCTAGGAGCTTCACAGGCAGGGACCCCAGGTCCAGAGGAGACACTCCAATCACTCCTGTTGTTCTTTCTTGGTGGTAGTGAGTCTCCCGGAGCTCTGCTTGCTTGTTCAATCTTTCGTGTCTCAAGAGATTGACTCAAAATACAACCTAATCCTGTAGCTTGTGTCTGGCCTCATTAACATCACTGCTGTTGTTGTTAAGTGGTGTAGAGTCGGTTCTGCAGTTCTGCGTAGGGTTTCGAAGGAGTGACTGGTGGGTTTGAATGGCCAGTTTGTGGTTAATAGTTCAGTGCTAATCCTACATTAGCTCCTCAGGGGAAACTCTTATAGGGTCGATATGGGTCTGAATTGACTCCAAGGCATTTTACAACAACAATAATCCCACATAGCCACACCAGGTCCTCCATTAACATCATAGAAGTGAGGATTTACAATCCAAAGGCACACCTTTGTCCTCAAAGTGACATCTTTGTTCTTTAACACTTTGGAGAGGTCTTGAGCAGCAGATTTACCTAACACAATACATCCTTTGATTTTTTGGCTGCTGATTCCTTAAGAGTTGATTGTGGAGCCAAGCAAAATGAAGTCTTTGACAACTTCAATATTTTCTACATTTGTTATGATGTTATTGATTGGTCCAGTTGTGAGGATTTTTATTTTCTTTACATTGAGGAGCAATCCATACAAAAAACTGTAGTCTTTGATCTTCAACACTATGCATTTTAAGTCCTTTTTGCTTTCAGCAAGCAAGGTTGCATCATCTAGATATTGAAGGTTGTTAATGAGTCACTTGTCCTCGATGGCCCTCTACTTCACCAAACAGAATGTCCTTCTTGATCCTTCTTGGTGACATGTCCAAAGCAAAGAAAGGAGTCAGACAATATGCTGTTGTAATCCATAAGGTTTTCTTTGGCTACGTTTCTAAAGTAGATCATCAAGCCTTTCTTCCTAGTCTTTCTGAATCTGAAAGTCTGAAATATCCACCATGGATGGCCCTACTGTATTTGAAATATCAGTGGCATAGCTTCCAGCAGCATGGCAACATGCAAGCCACCACTGTACAATAAATTAGTGGACAAGTTGTGGTTGTAACTCAAGGAATATGTGTGTTTTTATTTTCCCTTTTTGTCAGAATATCCTTTTCTTAAGCTTTTCCTGAAAGTCTTTTAGTAGGTGGCACTGTCTGCTTCCTCAGAGTAAAAACTCACTTTTCAGCTACAGGAACACACATCAAGTCAGCAGTAATCTAAAGCCCAGAAACACAGACCTTTCTTGAGTCTCTTCTGTTACAATGAAAGAAAAACTGTCTGGGGCATATCTTTGTCTTCTTCTTTTGTCCTCTGCCAGTCAGCAGCTTTCCTGATAGCACACACTTAACTTTCTGGTGGTTAATATCTTCATTTCTCCCAGTACAGCAAGGCAGATGGTATTAGTAGGAAAGGTTGATGAGAATTGTCTAACCCTGGAAGATTCTGATGAGACGTTTGCTTGCCTGTCTGTGTTCAGTTGCATTATGTTTAACACCTTAGGATAATGACCAGTTGCCATTGTCAGTTCTGACACATGGCACCTCAATGTATGTCAGGATAGAACTGTTCCCCATAAGGTGGTCAGTGTCTTATTTTTCTGGAGGTAGGTATCCAGGCTTTTCTTCCTAGGTGACTCTGGGTGAATTTGAACTGCCAACCTTTCCATAGAAGTTCAAGCTCATTAGTCATCTGTATCCCCCAGGCACTGTAGATATGGTAGCGGTGGTCGTGTGCCATGGAGTCATTTCCGACTCCTAGTGACCCTGCACAGGGTTTCCGAGCCTGTAAATCTTTACTGGAGCAAAAAGTCTCATCTTTCTCCTGTGGAATGACTGGTAGATTTGAACTGCTTACTCTGAGGTTAGTAGCCTGACTTGTAAGCAATACGCTACCAGAGCTCCTTTACTTCAGATATGTTTCCTCATATATGTCATGATCAAGAGTTCAATATTTGTTTAGAGATTTTGTTTCAGGTGAAATTTAGAAATAATGACATGCATACATTTTAGGTTTACCATTTGTTGTTGTTGTTATGTGCCGTGGAGTAGGTTCCGACTCATAGCGACCCTGTACAGGGGTTCCGAGGCTGTAAATCTTTACAGGAGCAGAAAGCCTCATCTTTCTCCCGTGGAACAGCTGGTAGTTTTGAACTGCTGACCCTGAGGTTCACAGCCCAATTCGTAACCACTACGCTACCAGAGCTCCTTACCATTTGTTGACAAATTCATGTATCTGAATAAGTAATTCCCTACTAAGATCTAGAATATTACCGTCACTGTAGACAGTTTCTTCCGGGACCTTACAGGCCTGCCCCCCTGCCAAAAGGCAATCACTATTCTGATTGTTGGACTCCTGGTATGGCGTTGTAGGGTCAACACTGTACTCCAAACCACAAGGTTGACAGTTCAAACACTCCAGCAACTCCCTGGAAATGCTAGATGGGGTCCCAATGTATCGAAACTGACTTGACGGCACTTAACAACAATACAAACAATTCCTATTGTTCTTTTTTATTGTTTCTTAGGTTTTCATGTTCTAGAACTTCCTATGGTGTGATACAGTCTCTGTGTCAAATTCAAGACTCCCCTTCAGACACTTAGACTTCATAATATCTAAGGACAACATGCTTGGTAAAGTGGAGGGTCAAAGAAAAGAGGAAGACCTCCAACGAGGTGGATTGATACAGAGACTGCAGCAATGTACTCAAGTGTAACAGAAATTGTGAGGATGGCACAGGACTATTGTGCAGAGTCACTGATGGCACCTGGCAACAACAACAATGGTTAATTGTTAGGTGCTGTTGAGTCAGTTCTGACTCTAGTGGTAATATTTTAATTTTGTATTTACCCAGGTATTTTCTCCCGTAGCATGTGAGTCCTTCCCGGGTAAAAATTCTCCTTTTCTGTTCATCGTTGTATTCTCAGTACAGTTCCTGCAGCCATTTAATAAATGTCTGTTGAATGAATTACTGAAGGGATGGATTAAAGTTACTAGATCAGAATAGGTTTGTAGCAGATATTAGTTCATTTCCTTCCTTTTGTCAATTTCCTCCAGTGCCCTCATAATGTCATTTCATTATTGTTAGCAGTTCAGACACTTGTCTTCCCTGCTAGACTGCCACCTCCCTGGTGGCAGGACTGTACCTTGGGTTTCTCTGCAACCTAGTGCTTAGCACACTACGTGGCACAGGTAGACACTGATCAGTGTGTGGTTTTCCAAAGTTACGTATGAATAGCGTGGCCGAACATTCACTGGGTGGCTGAGTTCCTGGAACTTCATCTCATTCATGAGAGACCCTGAGAGGCTTCACTGAGAATGAGTCATGGGTTCACACAGCCTAGACTGTGTGAAGTGGGCAGAGTGGGTCTTTGCCCAGCCCTGACTGTCAAGTCTTCTTCATTCCATATTATGGAAGGCAAGGAACTCTGAGCTGGCATTCATGCGCAGTGGTGTTAAGGGAGTATAGAAATGGAGCTGGTAAAAGCTTCCAGGATGGCGTGCACTTTCAGTGGAGAATGTGAGCCTCTAAACTCTGAGAAAGGCATGTCCACCTTTGCCGCCAACCAGTTGGTATGTATCCTCAACCCAGGTCCTGATTCCTCATTCAGAGAAGATACTCTCCACTCTGGACTCTGTCTGACAGAACCTACTAGGTGGAAGTTCATTTCCCAGACTCGTAGTCTTCCCTTCATGAAGTCAGAAATCTCAAAGAGAAATGTTTCTTTTTGATTGTCATAAGAAGACACACAGCCTATTGGTTGATGTCATGTGTTTCACACACACAAGCTGGTGACATTTGTTCCATGAGTCCTGCTGTACAATCATCACCAATATCTATTACCAAATTTTCCATTACCATAGACTGAACTCAATTCTTCTTTAACGAGTCCCTCTTCCCTTCTTCTTTTCTACCTGAGGTAGCCACGGAGAAACTTTGCTCTCTATAAATTCACCTGTTCTAAAACTACGAACCCACTGCCACAGTGTCAATTCAGACACATAGCAACCCTGCGTAGGGTTCCTGAGACTGTACATCTTTACAGGAGCAGAAAGCCTCATCTTCCTCCCGTAGAGTGGCTGGTGGGCTTAAACCGCCGACCTTGAGGTGAGCAGTCCAGTGCTTACCCTACAGCACCAGCAGGGCTCCTTTTACCTGTTCTTGATGTTGCATCTGAGTGGGATCATACAATATTTGTCCTTTTGTGATTGACTTGCTTCACGCAATATCTTGTTTTCAAGGCTTAGCCATATTGTAGGGTGCATCAGAACTCATAGTCTCACAACCCCACCCCACCCCCCAAAGATAAATGCTTCTTAGGGAAGACAGTTCCCTCCATTAGGAGACTATGCATCTTAGGTACCATTCAATGTCTTCTTCTACCGCCACTTACTTAGAGTGACAGTGGCACTTTTTTGGATGGTCCTGGTAGGACCGGCTTCTCTCTCCCTAAATATCCGGATTCTTCTGCCTGTCTTTCTTCTTCTTCTGCCTCTTTTGGAGTCAGAGTGGCCTGACCCTCTGCTGGCAGAATTGTACACAGCCTGGGACAATGGCCTAAGCCTTAGTCCTGCCCCTGGCTTTGCTGTTACTTTGGGCATGTTGCTTCCCTGGAACAAATCCCATCAAGTCAATGCCTGAGATCCTACCACCAATCACTGCCAGGCCTCAAATGGCATGAGCTATTCAGGTGGTGCCCAGCTGCCCAGCTCTTGCTCTTCTGGAAAGGCAGCAAACACTGGAGGAGGCCAGCTCTGCGCTGTTAAGCCTGGTGCCGAGCAAGCCGGAAGTCTCCATCAACACAGAGCCTGTGGCTGGCAAGAGATCAGAAGGCTTTATCCAGGTCCATTGAGTGAGGAAGGAGGTCATGGACTGGGATTGTCTGAAGAGAATAGTGCACAGCATGAAGCTGTGTGTTTGGGGACAGCCACTACAATGTGTTCCAGTCCGGGGACACTGAGACTGGAACACCTTATCTGTCTTAATGAAGCATGGAGCAGCAAGTATTTTGTGTAGGCGCAGAAGGCTAACTAATGGATTCACTTGGACAGCTCATCTTCCCGACAAGAAAAGAAGTGGTCGCTATGGATGGAGACCTGGGTATCAGCTGGTTTGGGGAGGGGAAGCCAACATGACCAGAAACACTGAGATCCAGGATACGCCTGTCCCCAAACTAACTCTCAGACACTGTTACACAACTACTCTCAGTTTCCAGAATCTGGTTCTTTATTTCCACCCAATATTCAAACCTGTTTTCATCAAGTCAATGCCAACTCATGGCACCCCCGTGGGTCACAGAGTAGAACTGCTCCATGAGGTTCTCTTGGCTGTCATCTTTACGGAAGCAGATCACCAGGCCTGTCTTCCGTGGTGCTCCTGGCTGTATTCAACCCACCAACTTTAGTCTTCCTGTATGGGGTTTCTGAGGAGTGGCTGGTGGGTTTGACCCACCAACCTTGCGGGCAACAGTCCAGTGCTCATCCTACAGTGCCCCGTAGGGGTGCAAACCATTTGTACCAAATAGAGACCTTGTTTCTTCATCAGAGGAGGTATTTTGGGTGGTCCTTCCAAAAAACAGTGCATCTTCGCCACTGTCTACTGCTTGAAGAGACTTTGTAAGATTGAATTCAGAAGCTGGAGTGCAAAGGGAAAGTACTTTTCGAGGCCAAATGCAGGATAAGACAGAATTGAAAGAGGAAGCCAAGCATTAATCTTTATCAGAGCATCTCAAACATTTCTATACTACACATTGTTATTAGGCATAAATGGACCTGAGCTCTTTAGGGAAACCTGATAAACAATTGCTTAGGAGATTAAAGAAAGGGAAACAAACACACAAACAAAAAAACCAGGGCCATTTCTGCCAGTTCTAAAAGGACGCCCCACTTTACTGAAGACTGCCTTTCTTCCTTTCTTTCCTGTTTTTCTTGAACAGCAGCTTCTCTGAGGATTTCAATGCAATCTGATTGACATTATTCAGGTGATTTCTATTCTAGCTCAACCTAACTTGAAACTATCTTTGTAGAGGTGGAGGCAATGCCTGCATCCATTTTCGTCTCTCTTCCCCTTCCCCAGGATCCACGCCATCACCTGGGTCCAGGTTTGTCACACAGACCTCCAAACCCAGGGCTGGAAAAAAGAACTGAAGATGCACTCTGATCTCAGAGTCTGTTTGACAGAAGGAAACCAGAGGTCCCTGTGAGGTGAAAGGATTCCCTTGAGATTACTGTCCCATGAGAGTCACTGACTTCCCACTGGCCCATCTGAAACACTTTCCTTACATGCTCAGAATTGTCCCCAGTGAGCAAGCAAACTCCTAGCCATAGGGTCAGCCATGCAGCTATCATTCATTTCCAACCTAGTGAGAATAAGTCTACCAGGACCTTTCCCAATACAACAGTTCTCTAAAAGCAGTGTGGGGTGCTGGGTAGTGGAGGCAGGGAATCCAAGGGCCAGAGAACACGAGGTCAGCCAGGCCAAGTCTAGCTGAGGTAGATAGTTAGGGAGCAGGCTGAGAACCCAAAGAGAAGGTGGTAGAAAAGAACCACGAGATAGACTGGAGAGCAAAGTTGGCCTTCCTTTGTATGTACTGTTATTCCAAATGAATAACTGGATTTGGCCAATTGTTATTTTTAAGGCTAGGCTCTTTGGTTCCATTTACCTTGGAGTTGGAAATGTGATTCCAAAACCAACACTGGAGTTGCTATCTGTTTTACAGTCTCCATATCTTTATGCCCTACTTTCTCATCAACGTCTTGACACCTGGGTTCTGCCTACCGCTAATCTCCATGTCTCTAAATGTAACGGATGTCTCTTTTCAATTCTTATATTATTTATTCATTACCCATCAGTTAGTTTGTTGTCCTGTAGTTATTTGTATGTTGCTATCATGCTAGAAGTTATGTCATCAGTATTTCAAATACCAGCAGGGCCATCCAGGGTGGACAGGTTTCAGCAGAACTTGCAGACTAAGAAAGACTAGGAAGAAAGATCTGGTCATCTATTTCAGAAAATTAGTCACTGTAAGTCTATGGCTCACCAGAGAATATTATCTGCTAGAGTGCTGGAAGATGAACCCCTTAGACTGAAAGGTGAATACACAATGGGCTTGAAATACTGACGATTGTGAAGGTGACTCAGGACTAGGCACGATTTAGTTCTGTTGAAATGTGGAGTTGCAATGAACCAGACTCAACTCAGCAAGAACTGAGTACAACCATTAAGTACCTCATCTGTCTCATGTTGTGCAGTGCTGTCGAGTCGGCTCTGAACCATAATGACCCTCTATAGGGTTTCCAAGGAGCAGCTTGACCCACCAAGCATACAGTTCAAACTAACTTTGTGGTCCAGCTCATTAACCCACAGCACCATTGCAGGACCTGTTTCATAGCAGACCAAATATTACAAGGAAACATGCTTTAAAAACTCTAAGGTGTTCATGTGAATTACTGACACATGGAAAGAATACAGTCAAAGCATTTATCCCTAACTAAATGAGACAATGTCCAAAGTATGAGAGACAAATTTTGGCCATCCTGACCTCCAAGGAGCATTCTGGCTGCACTTCTTCCAACACAGATCTGTTGGTTCTTTTGGCAGCCCATGGCACTTTCAATATTCTCCTCCAACACCATAACTCAAAAGCATCAATTCTTCTACAGCCTTCCTTATTCACTGTCCAGCTTTCTTTCCTGACGTATTGTCCGGAGGGACCAGTCACTGGAGAAGGATATCATGTTTGGTAAGGTGGAGGGTCAGAGACAAAAAGGCAGACCCCCAGCGAGATGAATTGGCAAAGTGGCAGGATCGATGGGCTCAAGCATGGCAACAATTGTGAGGTTGGCCCAGGATCGGACAGTGTTTGGTTCTGTTGTGCACAGGGTCGCCATGAGTCTGTACTGACTTGATGGCACCTAACAACAACAACAACAAATGAGGCAAAAATGATTCAGTATAATTCTCTGAAAGTTTGAGGACTTTTAGCCTCTACATTGAACCTTGCCAGACATCTTCTTGTCTCAAATTGATGACAAGTCCATTTGGAATCTTCAGGTAGCAGACGTGCTGTTCTTAGCTGACCTCATCTATAAGGTAGGGAATAGCTGGGCCTTCAGAGATTTCACTTGACTACACATCTGGTAGTGTAGTGGTTACGAGTCAGGCTGCTAATCTCACAGTCAGCAGTTCAAACCTACCAGCGGTTCTGCAGGAGGAAGACGAAGCTTTCTGCTCCAGTAAAGATTTACAGCCTTGGAAACCCTATGCAGGGTCGCTATGACTTGGAACCGACTCCACAGCACATAAGCACCACCACACAGATATTCACAGTGTACAAATGGGGTAAGTACTAAACTTTGTAGATATCTGTAGATTAAGCATAACTCCGGAGATTTTACTCACTCACCTACCAATCTGTAAACAATCACTTTGCAGCTCATTTCACCTCTCTGTCCCTCAGTTTTCTACGTACAAAATGAGACTATTGACAACACCTAAACTGCTTATTTCATAGGGTCATTAAACCCACAGACCCACTGCCATTGAGTACCTCCGATTCATGGTGATCCTATAGGGCAGAGTGGAACTGCTCATTAGGATTTCCAAGATTAGTGTAGTGGTTATGAATCGGGCTGCAAACCTCAGGGTCAGCAGTTGGAAACTACCAGCTGTTCCACAGGAGAAAGATGAGGCTTTCTGCTCACGTAAAGATTCACAACCTCAGAAACTCTGTACAAGGTCGCTATGAGTCAGAACCGACTCCACGGCACATAACAACAACAACGCTTTTACTGACGCATCTGTATCCCTCAGAGTGGCTGATGGATTTGAACCCTTGATATTGTGGTTAGGAGCTCAGTGCTTAACCCACTATGCCACCAGGGATCCTTCATAGGGTCATTGTGAGGTGGGGATGGAAGTCTAAATTAAACTCAAGTGAAGTTATTTTGTGAATCACCAAGCTCAATCCACGTGTAATTTATTCTTGTTAATAGTAACTGTTCTTAGATTTGAATTACCATGTGGCATGCAAATACCTATAAATAGCTCCAGTGATGAATTAGGATATGATGTTCTTGGGCAGACACAGCTTGCAGAACAAGAAATAGCTCTCAGGTGACTTGGGGAACGAAAACAAGACTCAGGACTCCAGAATGCTTTAGAGTTAGCAATTGGGTTTCTTCAAATGGTCCTTTCCTGCTGCATCACTAAGAGGAATAGATTTTTGTTGGTGTGTGTGTGTCGAAAACAAATTACATGGTTTTCATCTTGTTTAGACAGGTCTGGTGAAAGGAGATGGGGGATAAGATTCTTATGATTCAATAGTAATTGTTATCATGGCTAATAGCAATTGTCACAACTGCAAAGGTAGAAGTTTTGTAACAGAAAGCAGGGAGAAGTTAATCTTGCATTTCAGGAACAGCGGACCTTAGGACCATCAAGGGAGAAGAGCATAAGTGGAATGTGGACCCTATCCAGAGAAGCAGGGACACCAGAAATGGAGGCAGAGATGGGGACATGGAGAGAGAGCAGCTGAGGACTCTAGACTCATGGAAAGAGAGGAACTGTGTGCTGGCGGCCAGGAGGCAGGCTTGTAGAATGTGCCCTTTGGTTGTTTAAATGATTATATGTTCCTAAGTGGTTTTCTGTACATTCTCCCCAAAAGGAAACAAACAAAGCAGAGGGAATAAAAGCAAATACTGTTGAATGATGATGCACGAAGTGGATTGTAATCATTGTAATGAAACAATGAGTGTACAGCTGATGTTCTTCCATGTAAACTGTCACTCAACTCACAATAAAAACTTAAAAAAACATATCCCAAAAACAAATTACATAACTTGATAACTTGATGATGGCATTGGATGTATCCTCTGAGCCTTGTTTCCACTGATGATCCTGACTGGGATTCTGGCCTGGGACTCTAGCCACACATTCCACTGAGACACTCAGCAAATCATGCATCTTAACCACACATGCCAGGTTTCAAGGACTAGAAATCTTTTAAATTATGCACCAGTTTGCACATTTGCTGGGTGCACATGAGGTGCTCTTTTATAAATGCACAATTATCAGAATAAAGAAAATAATTAAAACAAAAACATAGCAGATGAATCCGGAGCCCAAAGGGAGATGAAGCAAGACTGCGGAGAGAAAGGTCTACAAACACTCTGCCAAATTCTAATGGTTGAGAGTTGTGCACCTGCCAGTATCTTTTATTTGCCTCAGTATAAGATATTTCTTCAGGCTCATTGACAACTCTGAAATTGCAAAATGCCCATGGAAGCATATTCATGGAAACACAATCTTGCCTTCCCTCATGGGGGGCTCTGAGTGCCAGAGACTTACATGAGCCACAAAGGGGCTCCATGCTCCAGGAGATGTAAGAAATCAGAGCTGTCTGGCAGGAAAAAGTGACTGTGCAGAGCTTGGACTCAAGGGCCAGAAGAAAAAGAAATGTGTACAAAGTTCACAATTTTTAAGTAATTGGAACAACTGCTAATAAAAATACTGTCCTCGAGGGTATGAGCTAATACAGACAGCTGATGCAAACTCTCCAGGTAGCAAAACAGAAGGAAGGCTGCATTCTTCATTAAAATGCAACCAGGGTGTTTGAGGCCAGGCATCAGGAAGAACTTCCTGGTGGCAAAGGTTTCTTATGATCTGAAAAAAGTCAGCACCATAGCTTGAGCAATTTTAAACAAGGAGGTAGGATAGGACTAAGCACATTTTCAATCCCTAGGTGGTGCAAAGAGTTACCATGCTTGCCTGCATGTACTATGGTACAGGGTGGTGGTGGTGGTGGTTGTGTGCCGTGGAGTCGGTTCTGACTCATAGCGATCCTGGAATAGGGTTTCTGAGGCTGTAAATCTTTAAGGGAGCAGAAAGCCTCATCTTTCTCTTGTGAAACCGCTGGTAGTTTCAAACTGCTCACCTTGAGGTTAGCAGCCCGACTTGTAGCCAATACGCTACCAGAGCACCTTTACTATGGTGCGTATGCTTAAAAAATCTATCAAGGTATGTGTATTTAACTGTAAGTATATCACATTTTATATGGTTTAAAATTAGCAAAGGTGTTCACCAAGGTTGTATTCTTTCACCATACTTTTCAATCTGTATGCTGAGCAAATAATCCGAGAAACTCGATTATATGAAGGAAAACTGTGGCATCAGGATTGGAGGAAG
>NW_006408552.1:7808202-7814976 GCF_000296735.1 Chrysochloris asiatica | reverse complement strand
CTGACTCAATGGCACTTAACAACAACAACATATCATATTTTGTGCCTAGTGGCACAACATTTAGGCAGTTGGCCACTAACCTAAAGAATAGCAATTCAAACTTGCCCAGTGGCTCCACAGAGAATGACCTGGCAATCTGCTTCCAGAAAGATTACAGAAAACCTTATGGAATAGTTCAACTGTATCATATGGGGGTCACTGTTTTTATTGTTAGGTGCCATTCATAGCGACCCTATGCACAGCAGAATGAAACATTACTGGACCTTCGTGACCCTCACAATCTTTGCTATACTTGAGTCCATTGCTGCTGTCACTGCGTCAATCTATCTGGTTGGGGGTCTTCCTCTTTTTTGATGGCCCTCCACTTTACCAAGCATAATGTCCCTCCTGATAACATGTCTGAAGGAGGAATCAGAATCCAACAACATGTTAGATCTTAATAAGATACTTCAAGAATTAGTATCAGCAACAACAAAAAATCGATCTCCTTTGCTTGGCTTTCAAATGTCACCTTCTTTTATCTGTGACTTGAAGTCTCCCTGTTCTTCTCATCTCCTTAATTCTCCCTGGCTTTGTGCCAGTGAGTCAGTTCTGACTCATAGCTACTCTTGATAAGGTTTCCAAGGCTGTAATTCTTTACAGGAGCAGAAAGCCTCATCTTTCTCCAGCGGAGCTACTGGTAGATTCGAACTACTGACCTTGTGATTAGCAGCTCTGCCCGTAATCCACTATGCTATCAGACACTAACTACTGAAGACCAATTTTGTCCCTGTGCCTGTATTCACATCTTTTCTCATCTCCAGAGCTCAGTTCAAATGCCATCTCCATCACAGGCAAAAGTATCCGCATATTCTTTCTTTCAAATCACAAGCATCATTTGAGTGCATTTATATGCCGGGATCAATGTGCTGGGGATGTATGGTAAGAAGGCACAGCCCCTGCCCTCAAGGAGTTTGCTGTTCCCTGGGCAACACAGAGGAGTCATAGGAGTACAGTAACAGTAAGCAACAGACATCATGGGGGTAAGAGCGGGGACACCTGAACAGGTTTTGGCGGGATTTGAACTTTGGGGTTCAAATCAACTTTGCAGTCCAGGTCTCCTGACCAAATATAGCAGGATAATTTAAAAACTGATAATTTCGTATGGTCTGTGAATGATGTTATTTATATGTTTTGGCAGAAACAATGGTTCCCCATCCCTGGTCTAGACTCTCCCTACCCCAATTTGGAATTTAATGGCTCTCTTTGCCTCCTGAGGCCTAGATTTTTCTCTCCTATCTGATAATAAGAGTTCTGATATGGCACTGTAGCATAAGCACTGGACTGTGAACCACAAGGTCAGCTGTTCAAACCCACCATATGCTACTCAGAAACTCTCTACAAGGTCGCCATGAGTTAGAATAGACTCAACAACACTTAACAACAATATCATCTGATGACAGGAAGCCTGGTGGATCTGTAGGATAAGCACTGGATTATGAAACACAAGTTAGCAGTTTGAGCCCGCCAGCCGCTCTGTGGGAGAAAGCCGAGGCTTTCTTTCTTTCAGAGATTTACAAACTCAGAAATCCTATACAGGGTCACTGTGAGTTGAAATCAATTCAATGGCACTTAACAACAACAACAACCTGATGATCAGCTTATTTAGGGAAAGGACCCTGGTTTTCCAGCAAATTCTTCATAGAAACCTGGTGGTGAGTAAGCTCCTTTCTGATTTTTTTCCTCCCATTGCCACAACCATATTTTCCTTTCAACTGAGAATGTTCTTCTCACAGTATTGATTCATTATTTATTGGATTCTTTTGGGTCTGCACAAAAAAATGTGCTGATGTCAATTACGAGGCTCTCAGGGTTGTGGGGCTGTTGTTAGTGTTGTTAAGTTGTCAAGTTGGTTCCAACTCATAGCGACCCAGTATAGGATTTCCGAGGAGCAGCTGGTGAGTTTGAACTGCCAACCTATTGGTTGAAGCTGACCTTGGGGTCCAGTGCTTATCCTATAGTGCCACACCAGGACTCCATGGCATAAAACCTCAAACCCACCGCTACTGAACTGATTCTGCCTCACAGTGATCCTATATGGCGTTTCCAAGACTAAATATTTACACAAGCGGACAGCCTCTTCTTTCTCCCTTGGAGCAGTTGGTGTGTTTGAACCATCAACCTTTTGATTAGCAGTCCAATGCTTAACCTACAGTGCCACCAGAGTACTATGGGGCAATGAGATACAAAAGCAGGGCTTCTAGCTAAAATGCAAATACTAACTCATCTGGCCTGAGACTCTGCGTGCCTGACAAACTCCTGCGTGTTGTTTAGACTGCAGGCCCTCAGACCACACCATGAATCCTCAGGGCATTGAGGCCTGGGTTTGAGGTTCTGCCTTGCCAGTAAGTGACTGTGAGACACGGGCCAAGTCATTTCACTTCCCTGGACCTGACATTTCCTCATCTTTAAATAAAGGGCTCGTCTGGTTGATCTTGAAGGCTTTAAAAATCAACCTGTGCATTGGGAAGTTACATTTGGGCAAAAGGCATTCTGAGGATTGTGTAGAAAAGAGGTCTGTGAATTCAGTCCATTACAGTTATTAATGTTATCAGTTGAGGGGCTGCGGCTGGAGTGCCAGTGGATTAAAAAATAATAACCCTTGAATCCTCCTGGCTGTGAATCCACTCTCCCATTGGCTCCTCTGTACAATGTAGATGGTTTTGTGAACTGTTCCGGGTGCAAAAGAAAAAAAAAAAAAATCAAGTGCAGAACCTGTTGCATTGGTGCTCCATTTATAGCCACGCAATCTTGGGTGCATGCTGAAATACTTATCACCTCAAAACAAGCCTCCTTTTACTTTAAACTAAACGCTCAACTTGTGATACCTTCACCCTAAACTCACCACGGTTGCCCAGGATAGAATGGGTGCGCTGAGTGTGTGTTTTGGGATTTAAACATCTGTAACTCAGGATTTGGTGGATGGGATCCCAGAAGGTTTCAGGACTGTTACTTTACTGACGAAAAGGTTAGATAATGAAGAGATACCTAACTGTGGTGGATACGGAACGATATTCGTGATAGCTCATTGGAGCCTCCACTCCAGAGACCAGTGAAGAGGTTAATCATTTCTTTCTTTCCTTCTCTCAGCTTCTTCTCCTTTAAAATATACTGATGACACAAAGCAGCAGCAGGACAACCGGAGGAAGGCACCACCGTTGGATAAAAGCACTGGAAAATTATTTCAATGCAACCTTCCTCCTTACAATCAACAAGATAAACAACAGCATATTTGAGTGAATGTGGGCCAGGTCTAAGGCAGCAGCAGATTGAGGAAGTGAGATTAACACATGCAAATTAAGGGGCAGAAGTGCTGTGTGTGTTGAGGAGTGGGCTCAGGTGGGTGAGGAAGAGCGGCTGGCTCCCAAAATGGACCATTTGGCCTCTAACAATTACTCATCTCAGAAACAAATAGCCAGTAACCAGTTGTTGGGGTGTCAATTTCATGGCAACCCCATGGAATTACCAATGGTTGATTTTGGGGGAATAGAATGCCAGGCCTGTCTTCTGCGCCACCACCAATGTTTAGATCAGCAGTTGAGCATATTGCTGTTTACAACACCCAGGAACTCCGTCAGAAACAAATAAAAAGCAAAACAAAACCTACCCCCCCGCAGGCCAACAAGCCAATTCCTACTCATAGTGATAGTGTAGAGGGTTTATGACAGTTTAAATGTTCACAGGAGCAGACAGTCTTGTCTTTTTCCCAGAGAGCGGCTGGCGGGTTTGAATTGCCAGACTTGTGTGGTAAGCAATCCGATGCTTATCTCGCAGTGCCACCAGAGCTAATGTTGTTAAGTGTCTTCGAGTCAGTTCCAACTCATAGCGACACTGTATAGGAGGAGCGTCTGGTGGGTTTGAATTGTTGGCCTTGCGGTCCAATGCATTCTCCTGAAGCATCACACCTGGTGTGAGTTGATGTAATATACAAACTGCAGTTGGGCAGCATGTGTCATGAAAGTAACCTTCTCTATAACTCCTAACTGATCTCGCTGTAGGTGATGCTGTGATTCTACCTCCCAGGGGATCTCCACCCTATGCAGTGTGGACTTCTGAGGTTGCTTCATCTTTGTCCTTAGCTCCTGCCAAGCCACCAGGTTACCTCACTCCCCTTTTCCTTAGCTTGGGTCACAAAGTTCTTCTCTACCCCTCACCACACTCCTATTCCCTTGAGTCACGGCACGTCAATTTGACTTTAATCTTAAGTGTTTTCTCCAAAGCTTGTGCTACGAAATACATCTATAAACAAACATGTTCTTGGGGGTGGTTTTTATTTTTTTTTCAGTATCAGAGTGGAAAAGCAGCTTGTGTCTGCATCTTCAGTTTTTTTCTTAGCTTCTAGGTGTTGAGATGAAACGAGCCAGGGGCTGGAGTTCACATCAGACCAAAGGGTCCCAGTGCTACAAACTTGGCCTTTTATGTAAGACATGAAGGCCATGCTGCAGTATGCTGACCATGGGGGAGGCCCTGGACTGGCAGTCGGACCGTGGGCTCTGCCCTCTAGCAGCTGTGGACATGTGAATTATCACGGCTCTTCTCTGATCCTCGGTGTCTTCATCTGCAAAGTCATTTCTACCTGCGCAGGGAGTGAACTGAGAATGTGCCTGGTACATTGGTGACTGGAGCAGTATCATCCATTCTGTTTCCACAGCCTCCTCCCCAATTTGTTTTCTCCTCAAACAGAAAAACAGAGGCACTGATCTTTGACTAGCTTCTAGAATGTTCTGCAGCTTGTTTTTCTTCGTAGACTTTTTGAACACCCCAAGAGTCATTTTCAGATGGATGTTAGATGGAATAGAAATGTAGACAGTACCCTAAAGAGGATACTCTACTGTAGATGTAACTGCTACTTGACACCCCTGAGAGGCACAGAGTGGGGAGCTTGGTTGAGATTCCTATGGGCCAAGGGGAGACCCCAGAATGTCAGAGTAATGTCATAGCTGAGGACGGAGTACCTGGAGTCAGGTGCATGTGGGTTTGAACATTGTGACCACTTGTTATATGAGTGTGGGCAACCAGACATAGCTACTATCTATTTATTAAGGGAATCCTGGTGTGGCACTTAACAGCAGCAAGAGCAAGCTCTTTATGGGAGAGACTGGTGGGTTTGAACCAATGACCTTGCAGTTAGCAGCAGAATGTGTAACAGAGCATACCACTAGGTTTCCTCACCAGGGGGACAAATCTGTCCATTAGGATGTGGACACGTTTCCCACGAAGAGCCCCTCCCCAATGATCTCGTCTCCCTCCAGCCTTGACCACACAAAGCACACATTAGGCCCGTCATACATAAAGGGCTAACACTTAGGCAGTTTCTTCACGCTGTCTTCTGCCAGTCCAGAGCTACCCAAGTGAACGACAGCCATTATCATCTATGATAATCTGCTAAAATAGCTCTAAGGGAAAAAATGGAAAAAAAATTACATGTGCAAGTCATATTATTGCCTCCATTTTAAAGCAACAATGAAATCGCAGAGCATGCCTGAAACTTGCCTCGATGTATCAAAGGCAATTCTTTGACAGCCCAGTTTGCCCAGTACTTGTCTGTATCCATAAAAACTCAGTACATAGGATACGTACTGGTCTGTCTGGTCTCTGAACTCCAGCTTCCTCTTTTCCCTGAACACCTTCTTCTCTCCCAGCATCCAGACCATATAGGACAAGTGACAAAGAGCTATTTGCTCCCTCTTTTATTTTTTTAAATTTGCTCTTCTGGAGAGAGTCACAGTGTGTCCCAGAACAGTCTTGCTGGTGGGCAGCCACTCAAGCTGGCCTCTGATGCTCTTGGCCCAAGGGGCATGCTGAGGTCATGGTTTGGAGCAGGGCTGAGGAGGTGTGACAGTCTTCTCCCTCCCCCACTCCCACCCTAGCACTTAGGGTACATTCTGAGCATTCAAGAGGTTTCATGATGGTTGCCGGGAGGGGACTGCTGGCCAGTAGTCCCATAGTCATGCAGCTGCCTAAAGACATTTGGGATTACCTGCTAACTTGACCTGATTTGTATCCCAAATGGGTGAGACCTGGGAAACATTTAAATGAACCCTAGCTGCTGAATGCAAAGTTGGTGGTTTGAACTCACTAGATGCTGCTTGAGAGAAGACAAGGCCGCCTGCTCCTGTAAAGATCTGTAATCCTGGAAACCCCAAGGAGCAGTTCTACTTGGTCCTAGAGGGTCACTCCCAGTTGGTCTGAGAAGATGCTCTGTAGTATTTTGATATTTGTAAATTTATGGAGATTTGTTTTGTAGCCTAACACATGGTCTATTTTGGAGAATGCTCTATGTGCACTGGAAAAGAATGTATATTGTGCTGTTGTTGGGTTGAATGTTCTGTACACATCAATGAGGCCCAGTTGGCTGATTGTGCTATTAAGTTCTTCTGTGTCTTTGCCAAGTTTCTTTCTGGTTGTTCTATCCATTTTTGAAAGCGGTGTATTAAAATCACCCACTATTATTGTAGATGCATCTATTTCTTTCTTCAAATCTATTAGAGTTTGTTTTATATATTTTGGAGCTCTTTCACTGGGAACACAGATATTGATATGGTTCTGTCATCTTGTTCAATTGTCCCTTTAATCATGACATAATGTCCATGTTTGTCATACTGTGGCGGTTTGTGAGTTTCTGTGGTTCTGAAAGCTATGTTGCCAGTATTTTAAATACCAGCAGGGTCACCCATGGTGGACAGGTTTCAGATGAGCTTCCAGATGAAGACAGACTAAGAAGAAGGAGTGACA
>NW_006408552.1:7790065-7804147 GCF_000296735.1 Chrysochloris asiatica | reverse complement strand
TTTATCTTTTCATCAGGATGTTAGAGAAATTTTCTTCCAGCAGTTCTTCAACTTTTTCCTCTGTGGACTTATGTGATTCTTCTTGCTCTGGAATGCTGATAATTCGTAAGTTATTCCTCTTCATGTTGTCCAACATGAATCTTAGACCTTCTTCAGATTTTTTTATCCTTTTTTTTTTGTTTGCTCTTCTATCTTAGTGGTATTGAGAAACTTGTCTTCCAGCTCACTGGTTCTGCCTTCCATCTTTTCTGTTGTACTCCTTTGCCCTTTCAGAGTATTGTCTATTTCTGATATTCTGTTATTGATCATTTGGACCTCTTTCTGTAGGTTTTGAATTGTTTCCAATGCAGTAACTGTCTTACTTGATTGTTCCTGTAGCACTTTCCTGACTTCTTCCTTATTTTTCTCAACTCCATTGTAAACCGTTTGAACCATTTTATAATCATTTTTCTGAATTCCTTCTCAGGCATTTAAAGGCCTGCCCTCCTTCCAGAATGTAGTCCAGGTCTACCTCTAGGTCATTTGTCTCAGAGAAATTTATCTTGTTTCTGGACATGTGCTGATATAGCCATTGGCTTTTGCTTTTTGGACATGTTTAGTGTTTATCTGTGGCCTTAATACTTAATTGATTATGTGTTTTGGTATGTTTTTATGCTTTCTGATTGCTTCCAGATAGATGTGATCAGGATGTGGGCTTCCCTTTTCACTCTTTTTATTGCTTAACTCAGAGTAACTTTCACAGGTGTTGTCTGCCTCCCTGGTGTATGGCAGTTGGTATTGGTTCTTGCCTGGATTTTGGTGTTTTATAGAGTGTGATTGTAGCTTGACTCTATGGCAGCAGTTGCTGTCTCTTCTTGGGTAATATAGGGAGAGAAAGAGTCTCCCAAAAGTGGAAGGGGAGCATAAAACAGCAAAATAGCAACAGCAGAAAAACAAAAACCAAAAAACACACCAAAACAACACCACCAAAAAAAACTAGACTGGATACTGTACTCTATAACACAGAAAAGGGAGATGAGGGAGAGAAGAAAAAAAAAAATCTGTAGCCTAATGTGAGTATGACTTTACTGTCCTCTTTTAGCTTCTTGCCTTCAAAGCTGCCTGAGAGATTTCAAGATGCTACTGTTGGTTGTTATGTTGTACCTCAGGATTTAATTTAATTTTTGACCTGTTTTGTTTTTAAACTCACCTTCCCTGTCCTCACCCCTTGTTTTCTGGTCTTTTCTATACTATAAAAAAAAATTTTTTTTCAGTGCCAATGCTTGGGCTGAGAGTATCTGTGCGCATGTGTGGCAGAAGAACCCACCAGTGGTGAGGGTGCGGGGTGTCCATTTTCTCAGGCACCCCCTCTCGTCACCAGAATGGAGGTGCCCAAACAGTAGGGGGGGGGGCAATGAACAGATACAAAAAAAGAAAGAAAATTGGAACAAAGCAAAACCGACAAAGTGTATTGTCCACCTTTGCTCCGAGGTTCCTGATGCATTTTCCCGTGGTGTGCTGCTCCCCCACTTGGTCTTGCTGTTTGGAGTTGCCCAAGTTCTAGGCTCCAGTCCTCCGAGCCCGGCAGATTCAAAAGTACACAATTTCTTACTTTTGCTACAAGTTCCACTAGCTATGAGCCTTCAAACTTAAAATATTCCTTCCTATGTGGTTCAAGTTTTGGAGCTCTGAATCTGCTTTGCCTGGTATTCTGTGGTATTGCTGATGGCGAACCTCACTGCACCTCCACTCTAGCCGCCATCAAGCCCCACTCTCACTCCCAGTTGGAATCACCCTGATGCAGGCAGTGGGTTTAGTTTGGGTTTTAGGAATGACAATATGAAATTTAAAATCATAGGACTCATGGTTACCCCATGTGTGTCAGAGTAGAACCGTGCTCCATGGAGTTCCCACTGGTTGCTTTCCTGGAAGTAGATCTCTTTCTTTTGAGGCACCTCTGAATAAACTTGAACCCTTAACCTCTTACCTCTAACCTTTTGGTTGGCAGCTGAGTGTGCTAATGGTACCACATAGAAACTCTACAGATGGGTTTATCTCTCCTTTGAAGGTTGTTGTTGGTCCCAACTCATAGCGACCCTGTCTAGGGTTTCCAAGGAGCCATCGACCTTGTGGTTCACAGTCCAATCCTTATGCTACAGTACCACACCAGGAGTCCCCCTTTTTAGGAAATGATTAAGTTCCAGGGCAGGAGCAAATCCTGGTGGCAAGTCGAGGTTCAAACCCACAAGCCACTACTTGGGAGAAAGATGGAGCGTCTGTCTCTGTTCAGATTTACAGTCTTGGAAACCCTATATGAGTAAGAATCAAATCAACTTGATGATGTGTTTAGGGCTGGAATGGGCTGTATCTTTTAGTCCTGCTTTGTTCATCTTGACCATCCAAGAGTGGGATTCCCCTCCTTGAACTCTTCTAAAGATCCACAGATCAGACAGTGCTCATCTTTATGTGAGAGAGAGGGACCAAACCTCCTCTCTGGGCCTGGCTGGGTTCACTGTCCTGCAGATGACCAGGGGTTGATGAGAATCCCCTTCGATCCCAGTTTCCTCCCTTTAGACCTGGGCACGGTTAATTTCACCTCTACCCATCCCATGGCCCCTGGTTAGTAAAAAGGTTTGTACTGGACTTTTCAGCAAAAAGTTGATGGTTTAAACTCACCCAGAAGTACTGTATAAGAAAGGCTGGGCAATCTATAAAGATTGCAACGACCAAAGCCCTATGGAGTAGCACTAGTCTATAACACATGGGTTCGCCATTAGCTGGAATCAGCTTCAAGTCAGCAGGTACTCAGCCCATGGGGGCTAGGCCTCGGCTTTATATTCACAGCCAGCCATCAGTCAGATCTAGCAAGATAAATGGTGGGTTTTAATCCACCAACCTTATGACTAGCATTCCAATGCTTAACCCACTGTACCAGCAAGGCTCCTTTCATAAAAATGGCAGCCTAGGAAACCCTAGGGGTCACCTCTACTTTGTCCTATAGGGTTGCTATGAAGAGGAATCAGTAACACACAGCACTAACAACAGCATGCTTAATAGTCAAAACTCTAAATTGAAAAAATTTAAAAATGATCACTTAATTGTTACTTTGATTCCAAGTAGAATTTTGATTATAAATCCAGATTAAGGGACTATTGTTTTAGAGAGTCAAATTTGTCCTAAAATCCTTGGACCAAGTAAATGTGTCTCTGGGGGTGGGGGTGGGGGTGGGAAACAAAGTATCCCAATCAAAGAACTTCAAATACAGAAGAATAGTTACACACAGAGTAATAGGAAATCAGTACAAACGAGGCGAGACCAACAAGGGGGTTTGTTGGCTCATGAAACAGTTGGGAAAAGTGGCGGGGGGGGACATGGGGGGGGGGGGGGGGGGGGGGGGGGGGGGGGGGGGGGGGGGGGGGGGGGGGGGGGGGGGGGGAACATGGGAGTGGAGGGTGGGGTAAAATGGGGAGTTATATAGCTAGCCTCAGGGATGCCCCAAGCCAGGACTTGAAAGCCACAAGGACTCTCTCCATTTCTGCCCCTATGTCTCCTGACACTCTGGCTTCATTATCTTTTACTGTATACAGCTGGTCTCCCAGCTTTGCCTCCTCAGACAAATGTCTCTTTTCTGAGTTGAAAAGGAAGGGTTCTAATTATCCCAGCTTGTACATTTGTCCCTGAGGCCAGATATCTGGGTACTAATGTTGGCAGCTTCCATCTAGAACCAGGAGGTTATAGTTGAGAGAGTAACAGCTCTTGAAAAGAAGAGGTGTATGGATCTAGGCAGAAGACAAAAAAGCTGCTCAGCCCTGGCATGTGCCCCTGTCTAACTGCATCCCAGCTCCCATACACCATCTTGGCTGGAAGACCTATGCAGTGAACAAACAATCACTGTGCCCGGTGGCTCTGCACTCCCCGACTTCTCCCACCCCACAAGTGTCAGATGAGCAACATCCCAGAGCGGGTTCAATAGGCAGAGTTTGTGTTTATCACTCATCTAAATCCTAGTGGGTAGAATCTCTGAAGGAGTTGGCTAGCCAAGGAGAGTTTTGAAGTCACAGTGTGGACATGGAAGTGGAAGGATAGAGCTCAAAGCACCAAGTAGTGGGTGAATTCTAGGTGGAACCACTGACCTTGGGGACTAGTGTGGAGCTCTGCGCTGTGGTCTGGGCCACATAGGGTTGTGATAATAGCTCAGGTGCTTCTACCTGACTGCAGTTCACAGGAGCATGGTGCCTCAACAGCCATGGCTTGAGCCCTGCTGGGAGCATCCATAGTGAAGACCTCTAGTGGTGGTCAGGAAAAAGTCTGGAGGCCACAGAGAGCTCTGCTGGCCACTATAGCCACCGAAGAAATAGCCCAAAAGTCCCTGAAAATGCTGACAAAACCTCTCACTCTGTCCCAAGAAAACAAATTGGAAGCTCCCGCTGGCTTCTATCTGGTGCCCAATTTTAAGTGTGATTTTGCAGCTTCCTCCATGGCTTGCAAATGCTCTTCTACAATTTCCTTTCCACGGCGGGGCACTTTCCCTTTCTATTTGGTTAATACAGAGAAAACAGGACTTCCCAAGAATGCTTTCCAGGTCAGATGGTTGGCTGCCTCTTTCCTTTAGCTAAATAAAGGACATTGGCTTCAAAGGACAAGGACCTGAGTCCATCTGGCCTCTCAGATTGCACTGGCCAGGGGAGTCCCAGCCAAGTCCCAAGCCTTAGCCATGCAGACTGTCAGCTCATACCACCCAGACACGACATCTGGCTGCCAAATGCACCTTGCTCTGGCCACCCACATGCATTGGCTCCACTGAGCAACCGCCCCAGCATTCTCCTGGCTGAACAAAGCGGGTGATTACCACAAGCAGGGTCATTGTTCAATTGGCATGGGCATCAAAGGCCTGGGCCAGCCCCCCTTTGTGTGTCAGCTGCTATTCAGAAGGAAAAGAGAAGAAAAGCAAACCAATAGGTTTCTTGGAATGAATCATCTGTGGACATGGGATGTTTGCTGCAGTGCTGAGCCCACGTGATTCTAATACCAACTCGTAATGCTACTTAACATGGAGAACCTTACTAACACACATTCCAAAATGTCACGGTGGCTGGTTATTGGGAACACGTCAGATTCCAGATTTCAGAGCTGTGGAGAGTCGAGTCGTCTCTGATGATGTGCAACAAAGACTGAGTACGGAGTTCTGGGGTCAGTTAGGACAAGGACAAACAACAGGTCATTTTGTCCTCAGATAAAAAACCCTTCAAGGATCTATTTTCTGGAAGGCCAGATTTTCTGCTCTGGCCACGTGCCCATCTCATTCCACCACTGAGAATGGTATCTCAACTACTTGACAAACATTGTAGCTTTTGTCTGAATCAGTCACCTGGACAGGTATATAAGGGGCAGCTAGGCATAACCCTCAACAACAGCAAGAAGTATTTTACTGATAACAGTTTATGAGACTCCTGGAATGTGTGGTTAGGTTCGCTGGGTGATGCAAACAGTTTAACTCTTGACTACTATCCTAGAGGTTGTTTGAACCCACCTAGAGGTGCCTCAGAAGAAATACCTGGTGATCTGCTTCCAAAAGGTCACAACTATGAAAACTCCATGGAAGGTAGTTGAACTCTGCAATACACCGGGTCTCTACGAGTTGGTATTGACTCAACAGCAACTGGTTGGTGACAATAAAAAACAGACAAACATTTAGACAATGTCTTATGTTAGTAAAGGTCTATAGACAATGCACTGTTATCGACATGCTGATGTGGACTGTGCTCACCTCCACCCTTGCTTCTCCATTGCTTATTGGGACGTCTTTGCAGCTGTTTCCTGAGCTGCCCCTGGTTGCCTCGGATTCCTTGTACCATTCTCTCCCGCACTGCACTCTGGCCTTCCTGGCCCCTATGGTTATGCAATTTCCAGCTCTTCTGGTTGAAAATCACAGTCTTGCCCCAGATCCTGTTTCTGAGGTGCTTTTGGCAAGCATCCCCACTGAATTCCTCAGGCCCTAAAAATAGAGATAAGAAGGGGAGATAGAGAATTTTCTCTGAATCTTCAGCATCCCTCCTAGGGATTGGTGCAGAGAAAATGCTCAGTGATAGAACGATGTACTGAATAAAAGGAGAACATAAAAATGGAATTTGATAGAAGTGGAATCGGGTCGGGGTTATGTAAGATCCTTCTAACAATGAGAGCAGATTGACTCTCATCGAATAGCGCATCTTTTATGGAAACGCTGTGGCACAGAAAGCCAAGTTACTTAAGAAAGCATAATAAATTTGATGTTCCCTTTCACCTGACTGCCTTCCTAAAGAATAGTCACTGTTCGACACCCACACATACATATACACTCAGAGACATGCACATCAACACTACCATATCCTGAAAAGATTCACTGAGCATCTATTTTAGGCACTGCTAAGCAATTTCAATAGGAGCCGACATAGTTGTTTTGGAGGTATGCTTTTATCTAACACACTAATCATGAGTATACAGCTCAATGAAATGTCACAAACTGAACTCACGTAGCTATTACATCCCAGATCAAGGGACAGAACTTAAAAGCTCCTCAAAGCCCCACTTGTGCCCGTGCAATCATGACTTAACTCCCCCCAGAGGAACTGCTATTCTGAGTTCTGATAAATGGAATCATTTTGTGTCCAGCATCTTTTGCACAATAAGTTTGTGAGATGCACCCAGGTTTTGTGTGTAGGGGCCCATTCGTTTTTATCCCTGTATCGTGTTTCACTGCATGAACATACCATAGTTTGTTCATTTTACTTTGATGGACACTTGGGTTGTTTCCAGTTCTTAGTTTTAATGAATGTTGTTGTTGTTAAGTGATGTCAAGTTGGTTCTGACTCATAGTGACCCTGCATAGGGTTTCCAAGGAGTGGTTGATGTGTTTGAACCACTGACCTGTGGTTAGCAGTCAAGTGCTTATCCTACAGTGCCACACCAGAGTTCTTCTATATTAAGCAGAGCTGCAATTAGCATTCTTGTACTTGTGTGCGTGTGGGTGTGCACATATGTGGACACTTCTTTGGGGCATAAACCTAGGAGTGGAATTGCTGCTGGGCCAACGGGTAAACATACACTGAGAGTTCACTGGTATTGTACTATAGTATTCCAGTGTTTTTGTACCACTTTACACTCAGATCAGCAACGTGAGAAAGTTCTAGATATTCCATTGCCTCACCAATCTTTGATTATCCCTTGGGGTCTAGAGAAAAACTTTATGTTCAGTCTTCCAAGTTGCAGCTCCTTTGAAATCACATGTTTTTCCACCTTGTGGTGTGATGCTTACTCTTTTGGACTTTCTTGATGTCTTTTGCTGAATCCACTTCTTTGTACCATTCTTGACATATTACTTTATTCCCAAGGTCCCACCTTCTTCTTTTATTCGTAAAATTTCTGGGGATATATATATATATGTGTGTGTGTGTGTGTGTGTGTATATATATATATATATAGTTGTTATGTGCCATTGAGTCGGTTCTGACACCCATAGCAATACTTTATAGGGTTTCCACGGAGTGACTGGTGACCCTGGACTGCTGACATTGTGGTTCAAACCGACATTGAAGTCCAGTGTATTAACCTACAGCACCACACCAGGACTCTCTCTCTCTCTATCTCTCTAATTCATTTGGTAAGTAGCGAGTTCCAATTATGTGCTAGGCATGGTGCAAGGTGTTGAGCCAAAAAGACCTCCTCCCTGCTCTATGAAACTTACAGCCTTGGAGGGATGCAAGAAATTACCAGGTAGATCCATAAAGAACTATATAAGTGCACACTGAGATAACTACCAAGAAGAAAAGGAAATGGGTGCCATGAGAATAACTGGGAGACTTAATGTGGATGGCCTCATTGAGAAAGCAGAGGCAGAAAGCTGAGTGACGGTAAAGAGTTGGGTACTGGGGAGATCAAGGCTCAGCCTATGTGAAGACAGAAAGAAAGAAAGTTCTTGAAACCATCAGAGACCATGGAAAGTCAGGGTTGGAGTCTGAGGGGCAAAGCAGTGGGCTGTGAGTCTCTGGAGGAAGACAGAACACATGGGACTCTGTAGGCCACATGAAGATTTTGTATTTTATTCTAAGTACAATGAGAAGGTCAATGAAAAGATATAGACTAGGGTGCTCACAAGGAGCTCTGGTAGCATAGTAGTTACGAATCGGGCTGTGAACCTCAAGGTCAGCAGTTCGAAACTACCAGCAGTTCCATGGGAGAAAGATGAGTCTTTTTGCTCCCGTAAAGATTTATAGCCTTGGGAACCATATACAGCGTCGCTATGCGCCAGAACTGACTCCACGGCACATAACCACCACCACCAGGGTGCTCACATGATCTGATGGGCTTTATCAAATCACTCTGTGTGGGGAAGGGACTGGAAAGTAGCAAGAGCAGAAGCAGGAAGGCCATTTAGAAGGCTACTGCAGTAATCCAGAAGACATGAGAATGGCTAGGAGGTGGGCTATGGAGATGGAGAGAAATACACACAGGTGCGAGAAAATTGGGGATGGGGCAGAATGAGCAAGATCTAGTATCCGATTGGAGGGGGTGGGTTGGTGAGAAGGAATTAGTAGATTCATGATGTGGCAGTTATGTGGGTAGAGGAGTCATTCTTCTGGTTAGCGGGAGATTGGAAATAGTGCAGACTTGGGTGTAAGGAGAATCAAGAGTTCTGAGCATGTCAAGTCTCGTCATGTCTCCGAGACATACAGGGGAACATGCTGGATGAACACTTGGATCGTCAGCAGTTTGTTTCACCCCTAGTCCTCTCCGCTCATTGAAGGTGGAGCCTCCCATTGATCTAGCAAAAGCAAACCTTGGGAAATAAGACTTTTCAGTGTGGCAAGGGACAGGTTTTGTGGAGAGTAAAAAGGATTTGTGATTTCCAAGGAGGTGTAACTTGGAAGACTGAGCACAGTGTTTTCATGATAAGCCCCAGAGGAGAAAAGATGAAGGAGAAGATGTAAAGGTATACTCTCTTACCATCCAGGCAGGCTATAGGCTCTTCTGGATTGATGGCAAGAGGTTGGAGTGAGAGGGGAAAGGGAGTGAGGGAGGTTTCAAAGGGGAGCAGAGACAGCAAGGACTGATAAGAGGGGTAGAAAGAAAAGATTGTGAATGTACATTACAGAAACTGTGATGTGAAAGAGAAAGTGTTTTCAGGAAGAATGAATAATCTGCTTCTACAACTGCTGCCCAAAACTCCGGGAATGGCTCTGTTGGATTGAGCAAGATGCAGTCATGGGTTGTGTGAGCAGGAGCAACTTCAGTGCTGAGACAGAAGAGAGAAGCAAATGGATTGAAGGGTACGTGGAGATAAGAAGGTAGAGATACCATTACGGATTTGTGTCCCCAAAATATATGTTAAAATTCTAACCCTGATACCTGTAGAGTTCTGATATTGCACTGTAGAATAAGCACTGGACTGTTAACCACAAGGTTGGTGGTTCAAACCTACTAGCTGCTCCTTGGCAACCCTATACAAGGTCGCTATGAATTGGAAACCGACTTGATGACTTAACAACAACAATAATGCCTGTGGATCCTGGGTTGTGGATACGCACTGCAAGGTCAGCAGTTCAAAATCCACAAGATGCTCCTCAGAAACCCTATGAGTAGCCACTGACTCAAAGGAGTATTGTTATTGTTAAGTGCCGTCAAGTCAATTACAACCCATAGTGACCCTGTATAGGGTTTCCAAAGAGCAGCTGGTGAGCTTGAACTGCCGACTTTGCAGTTCATATGGCTTTGCAGCCTGGCACACTAACCCCACAGTGCCACACCAGGGCTCCTCAAAGGGGCATGGACAACAACAAAGGCTGTGGATATAAATCCACTGGTGAATAAGGTTTTCTTTGTTATGTTATAAAGATTATATCAAGTAGTCTGTGATTTAAATCGAACAACTTTTGAGATTTAAAAAGAGCAGATTCCATGATGAGAAGCAATTACAGATGGAGGAAAGACAGATGCCACGTGGAGATTGGAGATCTTCAAAGAATGGAGGAATACCTAGAGTACTGGAGATGAGGAATTCCCCCAGAGCCCACAGATAGAGAGTCTTCCTCTAAGGCCAGCACCCTAAATTCTCACTTCTAACCTCCTGATCTGTGAACAAATCAATTTCTCTTCTTTAAAATCACCCACGTGGCACTTCCATTTTAACTGCAGTATCCAACCGAGACAGGCAATTTCGGTGGACAACTCTTTCTAGAAACTTGAATGAGCATCGGGAGAAGAGAGAACAATATTTGCAGCAGGATTTGAGATCAGGATAGAGTTTTCTAAAGATGTAACTTCCTAAAGCATGTTTGAGTACTGATGGGTTGTTATTGTTGTTGTTAAGTTTTGTCAAGTCAATTCTGACTCATAGCGAACCCATACAAGGTTTTCAAGGAGCAGCTGGTGTGCTTGATCTGCCGACCTTGCAGTTCAAACCAACCTTATGGTGAAGCGCTTATCCTACAGTGCTGGGTAGGTTGAAGGTATAGGAGTCCCCAAGGAGGCAGGCTGGGGCAAGTCCCATCCACTGGGCTGCTGGGATGGCCATGAAAAAGAGTTGCTTAGCCCTCCTGCAGAGGAGAAGATACCTGATGGATGGCCCCAGCTGCTGCCCTTCTGGAAGCACCCCTGCTTTCACGCCTAAGCCAGGGGTCCCATGGGTTTTTCCCAACCAATGACTAAGCATGCAGGGACATTCCTGTGGTAATTTTGGCAGGACTCTTCATACTTCTGGCCATATCCTTCTTGCAAATCTGCTGCAGTCTAAAGTTCTTTCTGTCCAATCTTTGTCTTCTCCTTCGAAGGTGCTATACCTGCCTTGAAGCTCCCTGGCTCACCTCCGTTCTCCCTTCCAGGCATTTCCCCAAGAAATCTCTTCTGTTGTCATCCTGTCTACATGTGTGCTTCCAGGAGGTCTCAGACAGGCACAGCTACTGACTACCAAGTCATTTCTCTCTTCTCAGCATGAGACTTGTATTTCTCAGTTCTTAGTGGACAATTTCAGCATGTTTCAGTGGTCCAGCGTGTTCCAATCTCTCCATCTTGCAACTGTCAGAAGGATCTTTATTCATTCTTTTTAAACTTTTTATTGTGAATTGGGTGAAGGTTTACAGAGCAGATCAGTTTTCCATTCAACAATGGATACACATTTTGTTTCATGTCATTGATTGCGGTCCCTGAAATGTAACTAATTTCACTTATCCCACTTCCTCCCTGTGTTTCCAATTTCCATTCTTCCTCCTTCTCTACCCATGCCTGTTTTCTGAACGTTGTCCTTGGGTAAATGCTGCCCTTTGGATCTCAAAGGATTGGTCATTCTGAGAAGTGCATACCTCCCTAGAGTTAATACTTACCCTGTTGACCTTGCTATTGTTTGACTGAAACTTGAGCCATGAGTATGAGTTCATTGCTAGACCTGAAGGATGCCTAAGAGCCATAGTCTGGGGGTTTCAGCAGTACCTATTTGACCAGTAAACCTGGTCTTTTTTGTGTGTGATTTTGAGTTTTGTTCCACATTTTTCTTCCACTCGATCCAGGACCCTCTACTGCATGGGTGGGGAATGTCCAGTCCTCAGCCCATATTGTTGTTGTTAAGTGCCATTGAGTCAGTTCTGACCCTGAACAGGGTTTCCAAGGCTGTAAATCTTTATGGGAGCAAAAAGCCTCATCTTTCTCCTGCGGAGCAGCTGGTAGTTTCAAACTGCTGACCTTGCAGTTCACAGCCTGATTTGTAAGCACTACGCTACCAGAGTGCCTTATAAGGTCCATGAAATCATTTGATCAGACTCTGCCAAGGCAATCGCATTTCTGTGGTGGTGTTTGTGTGCCACCCAGTTGGTTATGTGCCAACTCATAACAACCCTATATAGGGTTTCTGAGGCTCTAAATCTTTCTTGAAGCAGAAAGCCTCATCTTTCTTTCATGGAGTGACTGACTGGTAGATTTGAACTAGTAAATTTGTGATTAGCAGCCCAGCTGATAATCCACTACACTACCAGGGCTCCTGAGTCATCACATCAGAGGTGAGTGACTTAAATGCTTGACCAAATATGTTATTGTTTTTGTTAAGTGCTGTCGAGTTGATTCCAACCCATAGCTTCTGAGGAGTGGCTGATGAGCTTGAACCGCTCACCTTGTGGTTCAAACTGACTTTGCAGTCCAGTACATTAACCACAGCACCACACCAGAACTCCTGACCAAATATAGCATGCTAATTTTTAAGTTGATAATTTTGTATGGCTTGTGAATGATGTTAAAGATTTTGGCAGAAAACAAGTTCCTCAGCCCTGGTCTTCTGTAATCCCTTTTAGCAGGGTCAGCAGGAGTAGCCAGGTGCCGTCTAGTTTTTCGGGGATCAGCGTGCTGAACACTAAAGTATGCATGGACCATTAATTAATTGTTTGCATGTATCTCTTACTTTCGTCTCTGTTCTCTGCTTCAGATTGGGAGAAACCAAAAGTAGTACTTTAGATGATCGTCCCCAAGCTTTTAAGACCCCAGTTGCTATCACAGTGATCTTTTCAAAAAATACATATTTAGTCATGTGATCTTTTCAAGGGGGCATTGGTGATTCAGTGGTAGAATTCTTGCCATCCAATCGGGAGGATTGAGTTCAATTCCCAGCTAATGTAGCTCAGATGCTCAACTACAAACCATGTGCCAATGGAGGTTTTTGTGTTGTTACAATGCTAAACAGATTCTAGCAGACCCTCCAGATTAAGATAAACTGTTGCTCTACTTCAAAAAATCAGCCCATGGAAACCTTGTGGATCACAATAGTCTGGGGTCTCCATGAGTCAAGAGCCAACACAGTGGCAGCTAACAAAAAACTGAAACAGACTCACTATTTACCTACTTTAAACTCTATGTGGGTTTTCCATCAAGCCTAGGATGAAATCAAAACTCCTCCTCATGGTCTGCACAGTCCTACGTGCCCTGACATCTACCTGTCCCTCTGACCTCTCCTACCGTATCCCCATACTGTTTCCCAAACATCCACACAGCTTATTTCTTCTTCAGGACTGTTCTCCTGAATGCTCACCCTCCAGCTCAACACAAGACCCAGCCTTCACACTATGCGAGTTCTACTCCAATGTCACCTCCTCTGAGAAGCTTTCCCCGATCACTGAGCTGTTGTTGTTATATGCCATGGAATCCATTCCAACTCACAGCGGCCCTATGCACAACACAACACAACAAAACACCGCTTTGTCCTGCACCATTGTCACTATTATTATTACTTTTGAGCCATTGGCGCAGCCACTGTGTCAGTCCATCTCGCTGAGGGTTTTTCTCTCTTTTGATGACCATCTACTTTACCAAGCATGATGCCCTTCTCTAGAGACTGGTCCCTCCTGACAACATGTCCAAACTATGAGAGACTAATCTTCGCCATCCTTGCTTCTAAAGTATTTTCTGACTGTACTTCCTCCAAGACAGATTTGTTTGTTCTTGGAAGTTCATGGTACTTTCAATATGCTTCACCAACACCATAACTCAAATGCATTAATTCTTCTGTGGTCTTCCTTATTCATTGTCCAGCTTTCACATGCATATAAGGTGACTGAGAAGACCATGACTTCAGTCAGTCACACCTTACTCCTCAAAGTGACATTCTTTCCTCTTTAACATTTTAATGAGCTTTTTTTCTAAAACAGCAGATTTGCCCAATGCAACAAGTTGTTCGACTTCTTGACTGCTGCTTCCATAGGTGTTGACTGTGAATCCAAGCTAAGTGAAATCTTTGGCAACTTCAGTAGTTTCTCTGTTTATCTTGATGTTGCATATTGGTCCAGTGTGAGGATTTCTGTTTTCTTAACACTGAGTTGTAATCCATACTGATTACCTTGTCTAAAGTTAAAACTGTTCAACCCACTCACCCATTATCATTCTCCATTTCTTTACAGTGCTAAAACAACAAGGTTATCGGTTCAAGTCCACCAGCTGCTCCGTGGGAGACAGTTAAGTCTTTCTGTTCCTGCTAAGATTTACAGCCTCGGAAACCCTATACATTGTCACTTAACAACAATAAGAAATGAAACTAAACAAGCTCAATCTGTAATTTAAAGATTCCTAACAACTCTGGGATATCAAAGAGATTGT
>NW_006408552.1:7779756-7789412 GCF_000296735.1 Chrysochloris asiatica | reverse complement strand
GTTTTGCTTTCTTCCTGTATGATGTTCTTGATGTCATCCCACAACTCTTCTGGTCTTCAGTCTTTAGTGTTTAATGTATCAAATCTGTTCATCAGATGATGTCTAAATTCAGGTGGGATATATTCAAGATCATATTTTGACTCTTGTGAACTTGTTTTCATTTTCTTCATCTTATGTTTGAATTTGCATATGAGTAATTGATGGTCTGTTCCACAGTCTGCCCCTGGCCTTGTTTTCACTGATGATATTAGAGCTTATATCATTGCTGATGTCCAATGGATCTTGGCTGAAAGCAGAGACTATCAGAAAGATGTTTCCCTGTGCTTTATTGACTACACAAAGGCTTTCAATTGTGGATCATGACAAGCTATGGACAACATTGCAAAATATGAGTATTCCTGAGCATTTAATTGTGTACATGGACCAAGAGGCAGTTGTTCAAACAGAACATGGGAACACTGAATGGTTTAAAATTAAGAAAGGTGTGCGACAAGGTTGTATTCTTTCACCATACTTAATCAACCTGTATGCTGAGCAAATCATCAGAGAAGCTATGTTATGAAGAAAAACATGGCATCAGGATTGGACGAAGACTCATTAACAACGTGCGATATGCAGATGATACAACCTTGATTGCTGAAAGTGAAGAGGACTTAAAATATTTACTGATGAAGATCAAAGAACACAACCTTTAATATGGATTACATCTCAATGTAAAGAAAACAAAAAACCTCACCACTGGACCAATAAACAACATTCTCATCAATGGAGTAAAGACGGAAGTTGTCAAGGACTTCATTCTTCTTGGATCAACTACCAATATTCATGGAAACAGCAGTCAATAAATCAAATGACAGGATGTTTGTGCGGCACAAGACCTTTTTAAAGTGTTGAAGAGCAAAGATGTCAGCGTGAGGACTGAGGTATGCCTGACCCAAGCCATGGTATTTTCAATATCCTCATATGCATGCAAAAGCTGGACAGTGAATAAGGAAGACAATAGAAGAACTGATGCTTTTGAGTTATGGTGTTGGAGGAGAATATTGAAGTGACATGGATGGCCAAAAGAACCAGTAGATCTTTTTTGGAAGAAGTGCAGCCAGAGTGCTCCTTGGAGGCCAGTATGGCCAAACTGCGTCTCTCATACTTTGTATTGATTGTCATAAGGGACCAGTCACTGTAGAAGGACATCATGTTTGGTAAGGTGGAAAGTCAGAGAAAAAGAGGAAGACCCCCAACGAGATGGATTGGCAAAGTGGCAGCATGAATAGGCTTAAGCATGGCAACAATTTTGAGGTTGACCTAGGACCAGGCAGTGTTTCACTCTGTTGTACATAGGGTCACTACGAGTAGTACTGACTCCATGGCACCTCACAACAAAAACAACAACAACTACTCTGGTGGCTTAGTGGATTCACACTGGGCTGCTAACTGCAAAGTCAGCAGTTTGAATCTACCAGCTTTCCTCAGAGTAAGATGAGGCTTTTTAATCTTGTAAAGTGAAGTGGAAGGTCAGCAAAACGGAGGTAGACTCCAACGAGATTGATTGTCACAGTAGCAGCGACCGTGGCTCAAATATAACAATAATAGTGAGGATGGTGCAGGACAGGGCAGTGTCTTGTTCTGTTGTGCCTGGTGTCGTTGAGTCGGGGCTGACTGGATGGCACACAACCACATCACTATCACCCAGAGCAACATTGTCTGAGAGCAGTGTAGCCTGATCCACATATGTACTTTACAATTTCCTAGATGCTTTCTGTCAAGCCTTAAGCTTCCTAAGGAGTGAACATGCGTGAGGGTGACAGGTGTAAGCAGCCACAAAGACAATAATCCCCCAGTGACTGACTGTAGCTCCTGGTTGTAGCAAAAGTGGTAAACATACTTCCCGGAGTAAATGCTTTCTTCTTTAGGAAGAAAATCCTGAAACAAGAGTTATGTGACATGGCCCAGGATAGCAAATAGATTTTATCTTTTTAGTCATTGTCTTTCAATTGGCCCTGGCTGCGTGGAGGTCAGCTAAGGGAAGGATTCTGAGTCTTACTCTGATCTCCTTGGGAAAGAGTGCATTGATAAATTAGTGATATCTGTTCTGAGCACCACGAGGAGAATTGGGTTGAGTGTTCTGATTCAATTTTCTCCTTATTCAAAAGGGAATAAAAATTCTACCTCTATCCGCTCGACGTGGATACTGTAACGCTTGGGACTGATACAACACTAAGATATTACTAGAATCTATCTTCTTAGTGGGCCCAGAACCACTATAATGGGTTGGTGTATGTTGCATGTTTGTCTTGGTGTGTATTTTCCCCCAGGGAAAAATTAAGTATACGTTTATATCATCCAAGAAGCTGGGTCTAGGAAACAAAATACTTATTGGTTCAGAGCTCAGAATGTAGGAAATCAAAGATGAAGGTTAAACTATTTGATGAACTTACAAAAATTTTCAATTTGACTCTTCTTTCCCCCGTTATAGAAGAGTCAGTTTATTACATCTGGGAATGTACATATTAAGGGTCCTGGTGATGCCACAGTTAAGTACTAGGCTGCTGACCAAAAGGTTGGTGGTTCAAACCCACTCAGTAACTCTGTGGTAGAAAGACCTGATTGTCTGTTGGGTATGAGGCAGCTCAACTCTGTCACGTGGGCTTTCTATGGGTCAACATGAACTCTACAGCATTTAACAACAGCAGCACATATTTAATATCTATATCTATCTATATCTATAGGATAATTACTAGACTGCTAACTGTAAGGTCAACAGTTCAAACCCACTAACTGATCTCGGAAACCCTATACAGGACTCTAGGCAACAACAACTATCTGTCCATCTATACGTTTGAATTATGGTGTTGGAGAAGTATATTGAAAGTACCATGGACTGCCACAGCAACAAATGAATCTCTCTTGGAAGAAATACATCCAGAATGCTCCTTAGAAACCAGGATGGCGAGCTTTGTCTCTCATACTTTGGACATGTTATCAGGAGGGACTGGTCCCTGGAGCAGGACTTCATGGTTGATAAAGTGGAGGGTCAGTGCAAAAGAGGAAGACTCTCAAAGAGATGGACAGACACTGTGGCAGCATCGATGGGTTCAACAGTTGTAAGGATGGCCCAGAATGGGGCAGTGTTTCATTGATAGGGTTGTTATGAGTCAGAACCGACTCAATGGCCTCCCTCAGACAACAACAACAGTTACCTACCTATCTATACATATACATATCTGAGGGGCTTCAAAAAGTTCACAGAAGAATTCCAGTATCTTTTAATTCCATTTCCCCATGAACTCCCTGAAACTCCCTCATATTCATATTTGACAACAATGACCTTTTGAAAATTCATTTGGGATTTTTCAAAGTTTCAAGTTTTTGAGGGCTCTGGGAAGGAGACTTGTTTTTTCTCTTTTACAGATCACCCGTGGTTTGACCAAATTTGCTCCTTCTTTCTTCCCAGGCATCTCTTCGTTCACCCCCACTCTCTGTAAGCGCTCAGGCCACCTCAGTGAATCTGCTATTATTGATTCAGGAAAAGGCTTTGATTCTGCAAACCACAAGCTGTTCCTCATGAAACTATGACAACTTGGTATTAGCTGCAAATCAATGAACTTTTTAAATGCAGTGGAAGCAACAAAACTCGCTTACTGCTAAACCTTGATAAGCCCACCCCGGAAACAGTCAAACCTTTATCTTAACAGCCATGTGATCTTTCTCACTTTGATAACTCCTTTGCTGCATCGATAAGGATTATGACACCTCTTACAGGAGCTGTTGCCCTCTCTGGAAACATTTCTAGGATAAATGTGCAAGAAGAGGGACTCTCTACCGCAGGGATGAGATGGGCCACGTGTTCTGCCCCAGCTGTTCTGTGGGAACACACTAGATAGAGCACGTTAGGAATTGCTGAGCTGTGACCAGGTTCTCTTGGAGTGAATCATAGATGAGGGGATTGAAGGCCTTTTTCTTCTGAGCTCATCTACAGAACCAGCCACCTGCCCCTTGCTTCGTAACAGGAGTGGTTTCTGTCTCTTTGTGTCTGTCTCTCCTCTCTCTGAGTTAATAAGGTGGCTATAACTGGGTCACTTAGACATCTGGTGTTTGCCCTTAAAATTATGAGAGAATTGACTTGGGCCATTTTCAGCTGGGCTGCAGGCACACTAGTTTAATATAGGAGAGCCAGGGAGACAGCTACCATGTAGAAACCCTTGGGAAGGGAGTGTGTAGACCATTGCTGGTCTCTGGTCACCCAGGAGTCCTTACCCATCAGCTCACATGGCTGAGGCTCCATGGTAACTGGTTGTCCAATGGCCCCTCTGTTTACTTCATCTCAGATTTCCACTTGGTCAAGCATTAGCTGCGAGACCAGAATTTTCGGTATTTCTGGGTCCTTCCCATCATCTTCTTTCCTTCCCTAGACTTGGATAAACTCAGGCCCCATTTCACATCCTCTCATATCCCCTTACATTTTGGCAAGATTGCTATGGCAAGAGCTCTGTGTAGGTGACACCCGAGAGCTTCCGGCTCAGATGTCCTGCCTGGCATTCACTTTCTGTCCCAGCTTGTCTGGGGTCATAGCACAGAGATGGCTATAGAACCCACCTGGCACTCTAGCCCACGCTTTCAGAAAGTGAGAGGGAGTTAACACCCTGGGGTGTAAACTCTGTCCAAGGCGACAGGGGAGAAAACCAAAACCAAGCACACTGCCTTTGGGTCGATTACAACTCATCGCAACCCATGTGCTACTGAGAAGAACTGTTCCGTTGTGTTCTTGGCTGTAATCAGACTGCCTTCCTCCATGGCACCGCTAAATGAGTTAGAACTGCCAACATTTAGGGGACTCATCAGCTAAAAGCCGTATGTGTTACCCAGGGACCTTAGGAGGGGAGAATGTGCATACATAGCTCTACTTTGGGTGTTGTTACGGTGAGTTTGCATGGCTCTGTAGAATAAGCACTGGACTGCTAACTCCACAGTCGGTAGTTCAAACTTACAAAGTGCTCCTGGGATACTCTATACAAGGTCACTATGAGTTGGAACTGAAGTGAGACCCCACAGCACTTAACCACAATGACAAAGGTGAGTTTTATATGGCTTCTCAGAGATCCTCCATTTCCCACAGTGGTGAGGAACTCAAGGGATCCCCTTCCAAATTAACCGCCTTCTTCCAGGTTCTGCTTCCAGGGAGAAACCCAGGCCATAACCTGGTGTCTCTATGAGCTGACTATGACTTGACAGTACCAAACGATGGCAGCAGTGGCCCAGAAAGTAGATGTCCAGGAGGAATTCTGATCGGCAGTGGGGTGGTAAGCCCTGCCCTGTACCATAGTCACTAGCCTTTCCGCAGGTGACAGTGTACGAGGCACAGGTGAAAAATGAAGCAGTGACTTCTGCAGGAACCACGAGGGACTTGAACAATGAGGGGACAATGGCTGTGGTAGGGATCGCAGAATCAGTTGACTTTCGTTAACTGCTTGAAGAGCTACCATGGGTTTGTTCTGGGTCTACTTAGCTAAATTGGATCCATGTTTGCCCCAATTTCCTTTCCGGCCTAGACCAGGCTACATAGTCTCGTGTGAAAATCAGAAGGGAGGGATCCTTGTTTTACACTCAGTAGGGATGCGCTATAGCTCTCAGACAGATGTCGTTACTGAGATGCTGACTCACTTATGGGTATAAAGCAGAAGCTGGGCATCAGTTCTCCCTGCTCCACCAGACCTCCTGACTCCTAGGCCACCACATTCTAGAGGGCTGGCTGACCCCAAAGCAACTGTCTTTTCTCTGACTTGAGTTTAATTAATTGTGTCTCCCCAGAAGATACGTTCAAGTCCTAACAGCTGGTGCATGTGGGGGCGACCTTATTTAGAAATGGGGTCTTTGCTTGTGAAATTACTTAACGTGAGGTCATAACATGGAGTACGGTGGGCCCTAATCCATGATGATTGGTGTCCTTAGAAGATGAGACACAGAGGGAAAACAGTCACATGAAGATGGAGACAAAGATATGATTGCACGGATGCTCACACAAGCCAAGAACCACCTGAGGCTACCAGAAGTTGGTAAAGGCAAGAAAAGATCATCCCCTAGAACTTTCAGAGGGTGCATAACCCAGCCAATAGCATGATTTTGGACTTCTAGTCTCCAGAACTGTGAGAGAATAAATTTCTATTATTTTAGGCCACCTACATAGTGGTTACGAATCGGGCTGCTAACCTCAGGATCAGGAGTTCAAAACTACCAGCTGTTCCGCAGGAGAAAGATGAGGCTTTCTGCTCCCATGAAGATTTACAGCCTCAGAAACCCTGTACAGGGTCGCTATGAGTCAGAACTGACTTCATAACCACCACCTGCTATTTGTTGTGCATAGAGTCACTATGAATCTGAACCAACTCGACGGCACCTAATAGCAAACAACATTTTATGGTATTTTGGTACACCAAATCCTAGGAGAACTAAGACAATTTGTCTACAGTCTACCAGATGGCTTCTTGCTTGTTAGGTAGTTCAAACACTAATCCATTCTCTCTGTCTGTACTCTTCTCTGTGTTCTCCTTGGGTGGAGTGAGTCTCAGACACCCATAAATAGTTCTCACCCAGAGAAATGTACCACCAGTACTCAAGTCCCCTGGTTGATATGGATGAGGGGTTTAAGAATCATCTAACTTGTTCTCGATCACCTCCTGTGAAATCGCCCCATGGAGGATTGCCTCAAACTCACCTGGAATCCTGTATCTAGCAACAAAATCTCAATCTGTCAAATGCACACAGGCTTCATCTTGACCAGGAATATATATATATATATACATTTTTTAGGTCCATGTGACCTGAGATTTAGAAGTATTCCTACCAGATGGTTCCATGCTTGTACTTCAGATTTCATGGGCTCCTGGCTAGTGTTTATTTTCAGAACATTGTTCCTGGGTCCTATGATGAACTTGAACTTAGTGGTGAACTTGGACTTTGCGCCTACATATGGTACCAGCTTGGAATTCTGGTTCTTTCAGGTAAGTCTTTACCACCTAGAATTATAGGCAGATGACCAGAGGCGAATCGACGTATTTGAATTACGATATTGAAGAAGAATACTGAATATACCATGGACTGCATAAAACCAAAAAAATCTGTTTTGGAAGAAGTACAGCTAGAATGCTCCTTAGATGCAAGGATGATGTCTCTCGTATTATGGATGTGTTGTCAGGAGGGACCAGTCCCTGGAGAAGGCCATCATGCTTGGAATAGTGGAGGGTCAGTGAAAAAGAAGAAGACCCCAACAAGATGAAATGATACAGCGCCAGCAACAATGGGTTCAAACATAGCAACAATTGTGAGGATGGCGTAGGACCGGACGTTGTTTCCTCCTGTGTACACAGGGTCACTATGAGTCAGAAATGACCCTATGACACTTAACAACACAATAAATGTCAGTAGTGTCAAAGTTCAGAAACCCTGGCTCAAGTCTACCTGTTTCCTCTTCTGTATTCAAACAGGAAGAGAAAACCCATGTTCTAGAATCCCAGCAAATAGTCCTGATTGGACCACTTTGTTAGTCCCAGTCACTTCTCAGAAGACACAGTTGGTTGGGTGGGTGCCCTTAGGTGGCTTCTGACTCATAGTGACCCCAGAGGGTTTTCTTGTCTGTACTCTTTCTTTACTGGAAGTGGGTTGCCATGCCTTTTACCATGGAGCCCTGGAGCTGCGTCAGTTTTAACTTCAAAAAATCCCCTTCATCTCCTGAATTCTTTTGCAACTGAAGCCTTTTTTCTCTACTTCCCTCTCTTTCTCAGTGTTATTATGTTAAAGACTTAGCTTCTCTTCCTAAATTCCCTCTTAGTTGTCCATTCGCTCTGCTGGCCATTAGTGGATAGAGAAAGAAAGGTGGAGAAAACTCACATTAAATCTTGCATTTGTCACTTAGGCATACATTTATATTACAGTGTTAAAAGCATACTATACAGTCACATGCTTTGTTCTCTTAAGACTGCATAAAAGACATTTTTTTTTCCATGCCATTAAAAATTCTTTGTAACAAACATTTAAAATACTACATAATAATCTAAACCACATGACTGCACCACTTGTTGTTAAGTGCCGTTGAGTTGGTTCCAAATTATGGAGACCTTGTATAGTGTTTCCGAGGAGTGGCTGGTGGGTTTGAACCGCTAGCATTTTGGTTAGTAGTTGAGTGGTTATCCTACAGTGCCACACCTCTTCCTTTGCTTCAGGAGTACCTTATTTTTGGAGACTTGGCTGGAACAAAAACTACTCTGCATAGACCCTAGTGTTTTTTACTGCTAGGGCTCAGGCATGTGACTTCTTGTTGTTGTGTGCTATCAAGTGGATGCCAATGCTTGGTGACCCTGGAGGACAGAGGAGAAGTGCCCTCTAGGGTTCCTGACACTGTGACTTTTACTGTGGAAGTAGACTTCCTCATCTTTCTCTGTGGATCTGCTAGTGGATTCCCAGAGCTGACCTTTCAGTTGGCAGCTGAGCACGTATCTACCATAGCACGAGAAATTCCTCTGTGATCCTCAGATCCTAAAAATCAGCATAAATGTAGTAGGAAAACAAATCTTTGGTATTTATCTGATGTTGTTGTTAAGTGACATCAAGTCAGTTCAGACTCATAGCTACCCTGCACAGGGATTCCAAGGCTTGGCTGGTCAATTTGAAGGCTGACCTTGAGGTTAGCAGTCCAGTGCTTATCCTACAGGCCCACTACTTTTTGAAGTAGTAAAGAACTCAAACAAATATCACGATTAAAATATGAGCTTTCCAAGATGGGCCTATTACACATTATCAAGTGAAGCAACAGACATATATTTCAGAGCCCAGTTAACAAAATCATCATTGAAATCTGTAAAATTTCATGAAAGTTGCAAAAGCCTGTGTTTTTGCCCTGAAGCAGGGAACACCTTAGCTTATCATGGCAGTGGGTCACAAATAAAGCATGTTCAAGCATATCACAACACTTACCCATGTTTATGCTATCAATGGATGCTGTTGTTGTTGTTGTTATTAGGTGTCATTGAGTCAGTATTGACTCATAGTGACCCTATGAACCACAGAATGAAACACTGCCCGGTCCTGGGCCAACCTCAATATTGTTGCCTCGCTTGAGCTCACTGATGCTGCCACTTTGCCAATCCATCTCGCTGTGGTCTTCCTCTTTTTCTCTGACTCTCCACCTTACCAAACCTTCTCCAGCGACTGGTTCCTCCTGACAATATGTCCGAAGTATGAGAGACAAAATCTGGCCATCCTGGCCTCCAAGGAGCATTCTGGTTGTACTTCCAATACAGATCTACTGGTTCTTTTGGCAGCCCATGGCACTTTCAATATTCTCCTCCAACACCATAACTCAAAAGCATCAATTCTTCTATGGTCTTCTTAAATCACTGTCCAGCTTTCGCATGCATATGAAGTTATTGAAAACACCATGGCTTGGGTCAGGTGTACCTTAGCCCTCAAGCTGACATCTTTGCTCTTCAACACCTTAAAAAGGTCTTGTGCAGCAGATTTGCCTAATACAATAGTCATTTGATTTCTTGACTGTTGCTTCCATGAGTGTTGATAGTTGATCCAAGAAGAATGACATCCTTGACAACTTCAATCTTTTCTCCATTGATAAGAATGTGTTTATTGGTCCTGTGGTGATGATTTTTTTT
>NW_006408552.1:7770102-7771039 GCF_000296735.1 Chrysochloris asiatica | reverse complement strand
GATTATGAGGGTTGGAAATGCAAAGGTAGACGTTTTGTAATAAGGAAGGGAGTAATTAATTCTCCAGGATAGGAGCGGAGGCCAGTACCAACCTGAAGTGTGAGACCCTGTCCAGGGAGGCAGTGACACTAGGGATGGAGGCAGAGGCGATGACATGGATGGAAGGAGCGGCTGGGGACTCTGGACTCAGGGAGGGAGAGGGGTTGTGTGCTGATGGCTGGGGGCAGGCATGTGGGTTGTTCCCTTTGGGTGTTTGATGATGCATACAGGGGATTGTGATTATTGCAATGAAGAATGTATGACAGGATGAATGTAAAGATAATGTTAACCCATGTAAACTAACACATAACTCACAATGAAAACTTAAGAAAAACACAACAAAAAACAAACTGTGGCTATCAAGGGCATCTACTGAGCCACTTAAATTTAAGGCATAGAGATCAGCTCAGAAGTGTCTGATGACTGGTTTTTGAGTTTCCAAAGGGAAAATCTTCATAGATTTTCTCCAGATACACAGGATGATCACTGGACTTTATTATTAAGAAGTTTTAAGAAAATGGAAACCACCTTTGTTGTTAAGTACCATCGTGACCCTAAATAGGGTTTGTGAAGTTATAAATCTTTATAGGAGCAGAATGCCTCATCTTTGTCCCACAGAGTGGCTATTGAACTTGAACCATCACCTTGTAGTTAGCAGTCCACTGCTTATCCTACAGAGCCACCACTGTGCTCCACATTCATGACATAAAGGGCAGCAAATTGTACTGAATCATTTTCTTTTCCGAATCATGACAGTGTACCTGTTTATCCTGGTGTGGTGCTGTAGGATAAGCACTTGACCACAAGGTTGGTGGTTCAAATCCACCAGCCACTTCTCAGAAAACCTATAAAGGGTCGCTATGAGTCGGCTCCAACTCGATGGCACTTAACAACAATA
>NW_006408552.1:7765240-7768870 GCF_000296735.1 Chrysochloris asiatica | reverse complement strand
AGACACACACTCTAACTCATAGGATGTTATTCCTATCAACATCTAGGCAGGGCACAAAGACAAGGCTGAGGAATTCAATTTCATCAGGTCCCAAGTTCCATATAAATGTGACTTCAACATTCACTGTCTTAAACCAATTCTGTATATGTGGCTAGAATCAGGTGTGCTCAGGTTTGGAGGTCCAGTTCACTGTCTTCCTTTCATAAAGAAACCACCTCTCCCGAGGGAATGATGTGTACTATTGATCTGATCTAACTATAGATAAAATGATATTTTAGCCCATTACTTAGCCAACTTTCAGGAAATGGAAAATAGTTAAATAATTCCTTACAGATTAGAGTGCTGTTTGTGAACTTGATCAAATCAATAAATGCAAGGCAGGCTAAATAAACATATTCTTTAAGAATGCTTGAAGGGTTCTGGGCATCCGTAAGTGCTATCACCTTTGACCACTAGTTTGGCATTGGAGGAACTATTTGAAGAATACTAAGGAAACAGAGGCTCTTAAGGAACATTTTGTTTCTGTTGAAATTCATGGGGAAATGAGACTTTCTAACAATTCTGAGTTAAATAAATCACTTTATTGAGTTGTAAATGCTGTTGTTCCTCTTGTTGCTTCTCCCCTGGCAGATACTTGGCTATCACCACCAAATGGGAGTTGGCTCTTAGGGTTCTGCTCATCACGAGAAAGAGAGCTGCCGAAAACAGGATTCCACTCTGTAAGATTTCTATGGCTTGTATTAATGCTGATAGTAGAGCCACCATAAAGAAGAAAAACTACTAGTGGAAGATAAAACTAAAATACTGGTTGCATTACAATTGCATTCTAGTGCTGCAATAAATTGCATGGAGCCAATAAAGCAAAGCTAACTGAAGATATTTGGCACAAACCAAAAAAAAAAAAAAAAACACGAAATGAGAGTCATTATGCTGTCTGCAACAGGGCTGTGCCTCAGTGTAGTTAAAACAATAAACTACCTGGGAATAATCTTTGCTTATTTTAAATTGCATATTCCAATTGCAAAGCTGTTTCTGGCATTTTTTTTCCCCCTACACTTTCCTGAGCTAAGGGAAGAATGGCATGTCTGAATAACTCATGTTCTATTAAACATGCCTCTTATTTCCAGCAACTCATAAGTCACTGGAGTCATAATATTGTTTATTCTAAAATTAATCATGGTTTTCTGTCATAAATTAGCTCTGCTTCAAGTGAGTGCAACTGGAATTATCCTGATCTTCAACTACTTTGTCAATAGTGTTAAGTCTTTCCTGACTCTAATTCCTTGCTGGGAACCAAAAGCCTTACTTTTTAGTTGTATTGTCGGTTGTTGCTGAGTTGGCTCTGGCTTATGGAGACCCCAGGGACAGAACAGAATGTTTACTAGTTCTGTGACATCTTCATGATCATGGGTGTGCTGGTGCCCATTGTTTCAGCATATTTGGAATGCCTTTCAACCTAGGAGGCTTGTCTTCTAACACTCTATTAAGGTTTTATTGACTAATTTTCACAAACAGACCTTTCTTTCTAGTCTGTCTTAGTCTGGAAGCTCCACTGAAACCTGCCCCTTGTTGATATTTGAAATGCCAGTAGCATAGCTTTCAAATCAGAGCAACATGCAAGCCAGGTGAAGGTTTGGTTTCCTTTTAAACTGTTGATTGTGAGTTGGGTGAAGATTAACAGAGCAGATGCGTTTTCCATTCAACAATCCAGACATATTTTGTTTCATGTCATGGACTGCAATCCCCACAATGCAACATCGCTCCTTCCACTTCCTCCCTGTATTTCCTGTTTCTTTCCCAACCATTCTGTAGTATGTCCTGAAGTAAATGCTCCCCCTTTGATCTCAAATGGTTTATTATTCCAAGGTATGAGTACCTCCCTAGTGTTGTTGTTCTGCTTCTAGACCTGTTTCTTGCTTGGCTGAAAATTGAGCCGTGGAAATTAGTTCATTTCCACACCTGAAGGGTGACCAAGCGCCACAGTCTCCAGAGTTCTACCAGTCTGTATCCACCCAGTAAGCCTGGTCTTTTTTTATGAATGTGAGTTTTGAGGCACATTTTTCTCCCACTCTATCCAGGACCTTCTAAAGTGACCTCTTTCAGAGCAGTTGGTAGACCATCTAGTTCTTCTGGTCTCAGAGTTATGTGGAGACTGATGGAAATCAGGCGATGGTTCTGATCATTAAGGGAACCCAAATAGGCTATGTTGTTGCTGTTAAATGTCACTGAGCCAGTTCTGATTCAAACCACCTTGTGTGGGGTTTCCCAGGAGCGACTGGTGGGTTTGAACCTTCGACCTTATGGTTAGCAGTCCAGTTCTTATCCTACAGCACCACACCAGGACTCCAAATAGGCTATACCATATGCTATACCTGATAGGATTTTAGCAGTTGATTTTTACATGGTGTCAGAATGTTAAGTAGTTCTCCAGGAAGACAGATTACCTGACTTGAGAGGTTTACTCTCCTCTTATCTGTTAATATATCTGTTACCTTCAAAGAACTATTCCTTGAACCAGCCATCCAGAAGACAAGAATTTACAAAATTAGATAGACTCTAGCTCATGGGTTCCCACAGCAGCATGCACAGGGACCTATAGGGAATGGGTGTCTTGTTTCCTGGGGGCAGTAATGACAGAGGCCGTGCTTGTCTCTGAAAAAATGAGGAGGAAGGAAGACAAGCTGTCCTGGGAAGGTTGACAAGCCTGGAGAGAGGACAGAATGAACGTGTCCTCTCTCTAATCTATTTACATTTGATGCTAAACTGCATTAGCAGAGCTGCTTGCATTCAATAATTGAGTAGCTGTTCTACCTTGTTTTAAAAGACAGCATTCTCTTACGTGGCTAGTGGGCGTATAAATCAGTACATCCTTTGTGGGGAACATTTTGGCAGTATTCATTAAATGCCTTAAAAATCAGCCTGCAATTGGGCTTAGCAGTTACATGTAGGACTTTATTCTGGGGACATCATGGTGATGGGTGTAAATCTGTGTGTACAGGAAGCATTGTTCATGAAAGGAAAATGCTAGAAGTCACCTTGACATCCCAGAAGCAGAGACTGAAGAAGTGCTAAGGGCACAAAAGGGAGCACTGCACTGTTGTTTGTTGTTAAGTGCTGTGGAGTCAGTTCTGATCCATAGTGACCTTGTATAAGGCTTCTGAGGAACCCTGGTAGCATAGTGGGTAATGCGTTGGGCTGCTAACCTCAAAGTCAGCAGTTTGAATCCACCAACAGCTCCTTGGGAGAAAAATGAGGCTTTTTGCTCCCTTAAAGATTTATAGCTTCAGAAACCCTATACAGGCTCGCTATGAGTTGGAACTGACTTGACAACACAATTAGCAACAACATATATATATATTATTGTTGTTAAGTGCTGTGGAGTCAGTTCCGACTCCTAGCGACTCTGTACAGGGTTTCCAAGGCTGTAAATCTTTACGGGAGCAGAAAGCCTCATCTTTCTCCCGTGGAACAACTGGTAGTTTCGAACTGCTGACCTTGTGGTTCACAGCCCAATTCTTAAGAGCTATGCTTCCAGAGCTTTTTATAGATATATGTATATGTATATAGATATAGATATATAGAGAGAGTCCTGGTGTGGCGCTGTGGACTAATGACTTAGACTGCAAACTA
>NW_006408552.1:7739989-7764885 GCF_000296735.1 Chrysochloris asiatica | reverse complement strand
TGAATACATCATGATGGCTAATTGTGGTTGTCTCCAAGGGCCATATTATGAGACCTATTTTCTATTTTTTATTTGTGTATTTTTTCAAATCTATTATAATGAATGTATATTCCTTTTGTAATTTGATAAAAATATGATCTGGGAAAAGCCCTAAATGAAATTCATGTATCATCTCTCTTCTCAGCCCTGGCCTCTGCAACTTCAGAGCCCTTGGCTGTCTGTCTGTGTCTCTTTGGGCCTGGAGATTCTGTAAATTGCCTTGTCCTGTTATCATTGCTGCCTTTGAGGAGAGGGAGTTGGTGGAGAGAGTTTGAAAGTTCTTCTAATAGCCTCTTCCTCCCTCACATTTACTCTTTCTTTGTTCTCTTGAAGTTCCGTGGGAGCAGGAAACATTATCTTCTAATGGCCTTCATGCCCCTTCTAAGTAAGGCAGTGTGAAGAACTGTCCCAAAGTCAAAGAGAGTTGTGTTCACATTTTGTTTCTGTATGTCCTTAGGTGAGTCACTTAGCCTTTCTACATCTTGCCTTATGTCAACACAATAAAATACTGTTTAGTCCTGCCCTAATCCCACAGTTGCAGCCACTGTGTCAAAATCAACCCATCTCCTTGAATGTCTTCCTCTGTTTTCATTGATCCTCTGCTTTACCAAGCATCATGCTCTTCTGATCTAGGGACTGGCCCCTTCTAAACACATGTCCAAATGAAGTCTTAGCATCCTTGCTTCTAAGGAGTATTCTGGCTAAACTTCTTTCAAGATAGATTTGCTCATTTTTCTGGAGGTTCACAGTATATCCAATGCTATTCACCATCACCATAGTTCAAAGACATGAGCTCTTCTTTGGTCTTCCCTATTCATCATCTAACTTTTGCCAAGTGTATGTATGACCAGCTAGTTGAAAAGACAATGGCTTGGATCAGGCACTTTAGTCTTCAAGCTGGCATCTTTGCTTCCTAACACTTCAAAGAGGTCTTTTGCATCAGATTTGCCCAATGCACTGTGTCATTTGATTTCTTGATTGTTGCTTTTATGGACATTGATTGTGGATCCAAGTAAATGAAATTCTTGACATCAGCAATCTTTTCTTCTATAACATGATATTGCTATGGCTCCGATTTTGCCTTATCAGTAAAACGGATATAATAAGAAGATTTCATAAGTCATGAGACAATTCCTACTCTTATTTTAAGGAGCTTGTCTTTAACTTGGGTTATGAACCATGGGAATGCAGAAATCATCAAACAATATCATTAATATCGCATGCAAGTAAAATTTTGTTGAAGATAATTCAAAACCGATTGGAGCAGTACATCTATAGATTGCTGCCAGAAATCCAAGTAGGATTCAGAAGAGGACGTGGAACTAGGGACATCTAGGTTTGAGAAGGCTGCCACTGAGGGGTATTTGCTAATTCCTTACAAAGAAGACTATTGTATTAGGGTTTGAATTGTCCTACCCCAAAAGATGTGTTGAAATCCTAGTCTCTCACACTTGTTATCAGTTAACGTGAGGTCACACTGGAGCTGTTGTTGCTGTTAAGTGCATGGAGTCAATTCTGACTCAGAGAGACCCTGTATAGGATTTCCTAGGAGTAGCTGGTGGGTTTGCACCACCGACCTTGTGGTTCAAACCAACCTTGTGGTCCAGTGCATTATGCTGCAGTGCTACATCAGGATTTCTCACACTGGAGTACAGGGTGCTACCCCAATTTGAATGATATCCTTCTAAAAGAGAGGAGACACAGAGACTGGGGCAGATGGTCATAGGAAGAAGCTTTTATAAGCCAATGAATGCTTGTCAGCCACCAGAAATACACAGTGACAGCGGTAATGATCTTGCTAACATCCTTGAATTCGGGCTTCCAGAACTGTGAGTCTCCAGAACCGTGAGTCAATAAATGTCTATTGTTTGAACCCACTAATGTTGTGAGATTTTATATTGAATACAAATGAATACAAAGATTAATATTGCAAAGAGGGCTAGTAATGGACAGCTTATATCTTCTGGATCCAGTGTAAGAGTCTGACATACGCTCTCTCGCTTCACCTTCAAAAGAAGTTTATAGAATAGGCTGTGTCCTCCTATTGTTACTTCACAGAAAAGGTACCTGAGGCTCAGGTGTCCACAGCCTCACCCCTATTGTGTGGCTTTGGAGAGACTTCATCTCACCTACTTTGAACATGTTATCAGGAGGGACCAGTTAGTTCCTGGAGAAGGACATCATGTTTGGTAAAGTGGAGGGTCAGCAGAAAAAGAGGAAGACCCTCAATGAGATGGCTTGACACAGTGGCTGGAACAAGGGGCTCCCACCTAGCAATAATTGTGAGGGTGGAGCACAGCCAGGCAGCAATTATTCTGTTGTTCCCTGATACTTAACAACAACATTTTGTCTTCCGTTTATGAAACCATTGGTAATATTAAAAAATTTCTGTGAACACTTAGAGATTTAGAATCTATTCCTCTTCTAATGATCCATCTCAAGTTGAAAACCATCAACAAGTCTTAGCTGCCTACCATTTTCAGAATGCCAAGCTGGGGGTGTGTGAAGGGGAGTAGAAGAAACTGTTCTCTGCTGTGTTCAAGGTCCCTGGCTTCAATCCATCACCTAACTCATAACCTAAAATGAAACGCTGCATTTATGTGACAGCCTCTTCTGAATCTAATGCAAAGGAGGGAATGGCAACACATTGTATCTTTTTCCTGGTGAACAACAACCACTACCATTAATTAATTACATTTTCTTTCTTCTCTTTGTATGGTAACTGCCCTTAAGTTTTTGTTACAAAGAGAGCTAACTCCATTGTGCTTCCATCAAATGTCATCCTTTTCAATAGAGGAGATTTGTGTTTGCTGCTGTTTTACAGGCCCGTAATCTTGCCTACAACATTCCCTTCTGTTTGGTTTGGCAGGATCAAGTTTTTGCTGAAAGCCTGTGACATCGAATGTATCACCTTAGTTTCCTTTTAGGGGTTCTTCTGGGGGTTTAGGACAGCCATGCTTTGCTACTACGATGGTAAGAGTCAGAATTGCACCACTGATTTTTCCTCTCAAACCCAACCACTGGGAGAGAGAAATAAATAAATAAATAAATAAATAAATAAAAAAAAAGAAATTACAAACTCACATTTTTTTGTCCATTAAACCAGGCTGTTATTTCCTCAAGTCCTAAACTGAATTAATTCAATGTCTTCTTAATCATTTACAGTAAAATATTATACAATCTTGGCAAGTTGATGAGTGACTAGGAAATAAATAATATTTCCACAGTAATTCAAGAAACTTAGTGTGATCTACTGATCCACCACTGGCCAGTTGCTTGTACTGTGGAGGCTTGTGTGTGGCTGTGATGTTGGAAGCTGTGCCACCAGGATTTCATATCCACCAGCAGGGTGACCCCGTGGGGGAAAGGTTTCAGCAGAGCTTCCAGACGGAGAGAGAATAGGAAGAAAGGCCGGGTGATCTACTTCTGAAAATTAGCCAAGGAAAACCCTATGGATTCCACCAGAATAGTGTCTGATATATGCTGAACAAGGAGCTCCCTAGGCTGGGCCCATTTGCTAAAACCCAATGAGTTGATTCTGACTCACATGACTCTAAGACAGTGTAGGCTTTCTGAGACTGTCAATCTTTAGGGGAGCAGACAGCCTCATCTTTCTGCCCCAGAGCATGACCAATGCTTAACTTACTACATCACTAGGGCTCCTTCCTAGGTGGGAAGAAACTCAAAATACCCCGTGGTGGGAACAAGGTGGCCCAGGACCAGGCAATGTTTGGTATAGCCATAGTAGTGTGGTGTGTAGCTAGGTTCTTTGTATTTTTTAAAAACTTGTGCTACAGAATAGGAAATGTTGAGTATGGGAGTTAGTACCCAAGATTACACTGTGGGTCATTGTTGAAATTGGAATCTAGATCTCCATCTATCACCAATCCTCTTAACCATCACGTTGTACCGTTTCCTCAAACGAGCTCTGAAATTACCTTTTGTACTACAGGTGGGATATGACCTTGAACATACCTCACCTGAATTCAGAGGTCATCTCAAGAACAGATTTGATGAATTAGACACAAGTCCAGAAGAGTTGTGGAATGACATCAAGAATATCATATAGGAAGAAGCAAAAAATCATTAAAAAGACCAGAAGGAAGGAAAAGATCAAAATGGATGCTGGAAGAGGCTCTGAAACTTGCTCACCAGCATAGAGATGCTAAAGCAAATGGAAGAAATGAGGAGGTAAAAGAGCTGAACAGAAAATTTCAAAGGGCACATCTAGAAGACAAACTCAAATATTGCAACAAAATTTGCAAAGATCTGGAGTTAGAAAACCAAAAGGTAAAAACACACTCAGCATTTCTCAAGCTGAAGGGATTGAAATAAAAATTCAAACCTCGACTTGTAGTATTGAAGGATTCTATGGGCAAAATATTGAATGATGCAGAAAGCATTAAAAGAAGATGGAAGGAATATAGAATCACTGTAGCAAAACAAACACACAAACAAAAACAGATGGTGTTCAACTATTTCAAGAGGCAGTATATCAAGAGCCAATGATATTGAAAGAAGTCCAAGGCACACTGAAGACATTGGCAAAGAACAAAGCTCCGGGAACTGATGGAATACAAATTGAAATCTTTCCACAAACTGATGATGCACTGGAGGCACTCACTCACCTTTGTGAAGAAATTTTTCAGACAGCTACCTGGACAACTGATTGAAAGAGATCTGTATTTGTGCCAGTTCCAAAGAGAATGCAGAAATCATCGACAATATAATTAATATTACATGCAAGTAAAATTTTGCTGAAGATAATTTAAACAATAGCTGCAATAGTACACTGACAGAGAACTACTAGAGGTTCAAGTCAGATTCAGATCAGGTCGTGGAACCAGGGATAGCATTGCTGACATCAGATGGATCTTGGCTGAAAGCAGAGAATACTAGAAAGATGGTTACCTGTGCTTTATTGACTAAGCAAACACTTTTAATTGTTTGGATCATGACAAGCTTATGGACAACATTGTGGAGAATGAATATTCTGGAACACTTAACTGTGCTCATGAGGAACCTGTACATAGAACCTGTAAATAACCTCATATTCATGTTAAAGTTGGACAGTGAATAAGGAAGACCATAGAAGAATTGATGTATATTTGTATATGGTGTTAGAAGAGAATATTAAAAGTACCATGAACTGTCAAAAAAACAAACAAATTTCTGTTGGAAGAAGTACAGTCAGAATACTCCTTAGAAGCCAGGATGGCCAGACTTTGTCTCTGATACTGCAGACATATTATCAGGAGGGACATATTCCTGAAGAAGGACATCGCGCTTGGTATAGTTTAGAGTCAGTGAAATAGAGGAAGATGTCAAAGGAAATGTATTGTCACGGTGGCAGCATCAAATGGGCTCAAGCTTAGCAACGATTGTGAGGTTGGTGCAGGACCAGGCAGTGTTTCCTTCTGTTGTGCATAGGTCACTATGGATCAGTACCGATTCGATGGTACCTAACAATAACAACAACAATGTACTACAGAACTTTGCTCTGCCATCATTGCAAAGTTATTATAATATTCATCTACCTCCTGTTTGTCAGTCTGTCCTACTGCAGTGACCTGTGTGTGACTTGATGCTAGAAGCTGTGTCACCAATATTTCAAATACCAGCAGGGTCATGTATGGTAGACCCGTTTCCACAGGATTTCCACAAAGGCCTGGGGAAACTGCTTCCAAGAATTAGGCAATGAAAACCACATGAGCCACAGCAGAACATTGGCCAATTTGCTTACTTTGGATGTGTCACCAAGAAGGACACCATATCCAGTGACATGTAGAGGCCTGGGATGTGAAGTAGAGGCCTGGATTGACAATTGTTGCAGCCATGGACTGCACATGATACTGGATTGTAAGACTGTCTCAGGATGCAGCGCCATTTCTATCTGTTGTATATACACGGTAGCTTCAAAGAGTCTGTGGGCACATGGAATTCAAAGATAATGGAAAATTCCCACAGACTTTTTGGAGGGCCCTGGTAAGGTTGCCATGAGTTGGCATTGCATTGATGACAGCTCAACAAGAACAAGTACCATTTCATTGGAATAGGTACAAATATGGATGGACCAGATAGCTCTTTTCCTAATTTTTTAAGAATCATAATAATATTAAAAAATCCATCATGCCAATCTGCTTGGACAAGTAAAGTTCATTGTTTCCTAGAAAGAGCACATTCTAAAATTACAGCGAAGTAGAAGGAGCTCTGGTAGCGTAGTGGTTACGAATCGGGCTGCGAACCTTAAGGTCAGCGGTTTGAAACTACCAGCTGCTCCGTGGGAGAAAGATGAGGCTTTCTACTCCCGTAAAGATTTACACCCTTGGAAACCCTGTACAGGGTCACTATGGGTCGGAACTGACTCAACAGCTCTTAACAACAACAGAAAACCTCTACTTTTTGAAAGTCATATGAAATTAGTATTTTGGCGAGCACTTTGAGCGTGGTACTCTGAGTGTTTCTTGTACAGCCTTTCCTGTCTGAGAGAGGTCAGAAACGTCTGCTGTTTCTTTGTACCTGGATATGCCTGAGGCACTGTACGCTCAGCACTCAAACTGGAGTCATGAACTATTTCATTAATCCTGCTCATGTTACTTGGTTAACAGCATAACTATCCTTTTGATTACTTAAAATAAAATTGCTCAACAATCTTTGAGTTCTTGTTTTTCCCTAATCAATATCACTAACCTGGTGTGGTGCTATGGGATAAAGCACTAGACAGCAAGGCTGGTTTGAACTGCAAGGTTGATGGTTCACATTCACCAGCTGCTCCTTGGAAACTCCATACAGGGTAGCTTTGAGTAAGAACCGACTCAGATTGTTTCTCAAATCCATCTCCTCCCTTTCTGCATACTCTCTTCCTGGCATTCCTAACCATCTCTCTTGTTATACAACTTCAAAGCTTTCTAACAGTCCCTCTGTGTCTGGTACCTTCAGCTATAACCTCTGGGCCAGAAGTTGTTTCTGTTATCCATTCTGTAATTGTTCAAAACATTCTGTACATATACCCAAGTACATTTTATTTTAATTTTTCCCTGGTGAGAGAACCTATAGCTTTTATCGGAGTCTCAGAGAGTTTTTTGATCACAAAAAGATTAAAAAGCACTCCTCTACTTTGTTGCTAAGGATCTCTGGTAGCTGGGTGGTTACGAGTCGGGCTGCTAACCTCAAAAAGAAAGATGAGTTTTCTGCTCCCATAAAAATTTACAGTCTCTGAAACCCTATTCAGGGTCGTTATGAGTCAGAACCAACTCGATGGCACTTAACAAGAAGAAGAAGAAGAGGAAGAAGCATATTTCTGGAATTTTCTGCTTTAAGTCAAGATCCATGTCATCAATGATATTCCTAGTTCCATGTCCTCTTCTGGACCCTGCTTGAATTTCTGGCAGTTTCCTGTAGATATACTGCTGCAATTGTTTCTCAGTTATCTTCAGCAAAAATGTACTTGCATGTAATATTCATGATATTGTTAGAAGGTTTCTGCATTTTAGTAGTTCATCTTCCTTTGGAATTGGCACAAATATGGATCTCTTACAAATTATTGACCAGAGAGTTGTCTTCTAAATGTCTTGCCATAGTCAAGTGAGCACCTCCTGTGAGGTATCAGTTTGTTGAACCATGCTGCTCATAGGACCAAATAAAAATGATTCATCTCAGCCTTTGTAACTATAAACCAATTGTCATAAAGTTGGTTCTGACTCATGGTGACCCCAAGTGTGTCAGAGTAGAACTATGCTTCATAAGGTTTTCAGTAGTTTTGATCTTTTAGAAGTAGATCTCCAATACGTTCTTCCAAGGAGCATCTGCATGGATTCACATCAAACCTTTGGTTGTAACTTGTTAGGTGTCATCACGTTGGTACTGACTTGTAGTGATCCTACACACAACAGAACGAAACACTGCCTGGTCCTGGGCCAACGTCACAATTGTTGCCACGCTTGAGCCCATTGATGCTGCCACTTGGCAATCCATCTCGTTGGGCGTCTTTCTTTTTTCTCCAACCCACCCAATAAGATATCCGTCTCCAGTTACTGGTCCCTCCTGACAATGTCTGAAGTATGAGAGATGAAGTCTGGCCATCCTGGAGCACTCTGGCAATACTTCTTCCAACAGAGATTTGTTTGTTCTTTTGGCAGCCCATGGTACTGTCAATATTCTTCATCAACACCATAACTCAAAAGCATTAATTCTCCTACGGTCTTCCTTAGTCACTGTCCAGCTTTCGCATGCATATGAGGTTATTGAAAATACCATGGCTTGAGTCAGGCACACCCTAGTTCTCAAGGTGATATATTTGCTCTTCAACACTTCAAAAAAATGCAGTACATCATTTGAGTTCTTGACTGCTGCTTCCATGAGTGTCGATGGTTGATCTGAGAAAAATCTAATTCTTTGACAACTTCAATCTTTTCTCCACTGATAAGAATGTTTATTGGTCCAGTCGTAAGGATTTTTGTTTTCTTTACACTGAGATGCAATCCATACCAAAGGCTGTGCTCTTTGATCTTCATCAGTAAATATTTTAAGTCTTATTCACATTCAACAAGCAAGGTTATATCATTGGCATATCGCAGGTTGTTAAGGAGTCTTCCTCCAATCCTGATGCCACGTTTTTCTTCATATAACTCAGCTTCTCAGATTATTTGCCCACCATATAGGTTGAATAAGTATGGTGAAAGAATACAACCCTGTCATACACCTTTCTTAATTTTAAACCTTTTGGTGTTCCCTTGTTCTGTTTGAACAACTGCCTCTTGGTTTAACCTCTTGGTTTAACCTAATTTGTCCCATCCAGGGCACCCTATGTAACTACAAGCAAACCAAACCAGCTTCTGATTTATAGAGACCCCAAACGACAGAGTAGAATGTGCCATACATAGGGTTTGTGAGCCTGTAAATGTTTACAGAGGCAGACTGCCACATCTTTTTGCCTCGTAACATCTAGTGGATCCAAACTACAACTTTTTTGTAAATTTTTTGTTTTTTAAGTGCAACACAAGTTAGGGGAAGAGTAAGGAATCTGGCATAGTTAGAGTATTAGATGGTAGAAGCAATGTGAGCAGATGAGGATGAACGGCATTTGGGGTCAAACATAGGAGTTTTATAAACTGTGTCAATGATTAGCACTAGGCCAGCAATGGTGTGAATTAGGGGAGTTTGTACTCGGCTGGTAGATAAATTGATGTTATTGTCATGGTTAAAGGAGCTCTGGTAGCACAGTGGTTATGAATCGGGCTGCTAACCTCAGGGTCAGCAGTTCGAAACTACCAGCGGTCCAGCAGGAGAAAGATGAGGCTATCTGCTCCCATAAAGATTTACCCTGTACAGGGTCACTATGAGTCAGAACTGACTCCACAGTACTTAACAACAACAAAACAGTAAAAACCAGAGTCCTGCTGTGGCGCTGTGGGCTAACACGTCAGACTGCAAAGTCGTTTGAACTGTAAGTTTGGTGGTTCAAGCTCACCAACTTCTCCTTGGAAAACTATACAGAGTCACTATGGGTTGGAATCGACTCAGTGGCACTTAACAACAACAAACAGTAAGAACCCAGATTGCTTTAGTGAGAGTGTTAGTAGAATCATGGACATCAAAGGCAATTCTGGGGAGGGCTCAGAAGAAAGTAAGGAGAGCCATGAGACAGTGTCTATGAAAGTTTACATTCTATATGGGGACTCCCCCCATCTTCTGGTTGTTTGGTTTCCTTTTTTTTGGATGTACACCGAAGCACTCAGGATTATATAACCATTCAAAACAACCAAAGGGTTCACCCCGCACACCTGCCCCACGGCTGTCAGCACACAGCCCCTCTCCCTCCCTGAGTCCAGAGTCCCCAGCCACTCCATCTCTCCACGTCATCATCTCTGTCTCCATCTTTCCATGTCATAATCTCTGGCTCCATCTCTGGTGTCACTGCTTCTCTGGATAGGGTCCTGCACTCTGCTCTTCTCCCTTGATGGTTCCAGTGTCCTCTGCTCCTGGACTGTAAGATCAACTACTCTCATCCTTTTGTTATGAAACATCTACCTTTACATTTCAGCACTCACAATTAGTCCTGATAGTAGTTATTCACTATTGAACCACAAGAGTCTTATCCCCATCTCCTTTCACCAGCCCCATCCAGACAGGCTGGAAACCACTCAGTGGGGATTCTACCTTCTCCCATACCATCTGAAACTAGTCTCTCTCTTGAAAGCTTGTAAGCCGTCACTTTTTGCCTTAGTGGCCCCCGACCCCCATTTTGAGTAGCCAATGTCTAAATTGCTGAACACTGTCAACCCTGAGTACCGAGGGGGTGGGAATGATCCTTGCTGTAAAGGTTCATTCCCTCTTTTGAGCTACTACATCCATAAGTGTAGGTCAAGTTCATCAAATTGTAGAGGATCCCCTTTTTCCCCTCTTCTTTCTTCCTCTAGTAGAGTTCTGATCATCCAGCCATTGATGCCAGGTCAAATGGGTACTATCTGTAAGTGTGGGTGTTCTTGTGCATCTCCCCTCACTTCATATCAGCTGGGCACTTCACTCTCCAGTCTAGTTCCTGGTTGGGTTTTAAAAATAGTCGCATTCACTAAAGTTCACTTTTCATACTGTTGTTGTTGTAAAGTGCCGTGGAGTTGGTTCCGAGTTAATAGCCACCCTGCATAGGGTTTCCGAGGCTGTAAATCTTTAGGGGAGCAGAAAGTCTCATCTTTCTCCCGCAGAGCAGTTGTCAGTGTCAAACTGCTGACAGTTAGATTAGCAGCTCCATCCGTAACCACAGCACTACCCGAGTTCCCTCTTCATAATGAAAGTCTCTGTAAAAATGGTGTGGGTGCACTGTCTGACTTCCTCTGACTTCACAAGAGGGAAGGAGAATCAAATTCAACATCAGTTTAAGGCCAGTTCCTATGAGGTGGAGGTCAGACATGCCTCCATTCTCCAACCCTTTTTTTTCTGACACCAGCCGTGCCCCCATCCTTCCCAGGGCACTCAACTTCTCTGCTGGGTCTGATAAACTATTACAATGGCCATGAGGCATTCACAAATCATACAATTATGGGATTTATTAGGGAAGTTAAGAGGTCACAATTCAAGATCACAAATGCTAGTGATAGTCTCTCCTCAGCCATACCCAAAGGCACACTTCTCTCTGATCTGTAGCCTGTCAGCTGCTTGGCCTCTGGGCCTCTGCCTTGCTCAAGCAATATTACAAAGCTCTTTTAGCTCTGCCTGATAAATGCCTGAAAGGTACTCCAACCCATAGGGAAGCAAACTATCCAATCCCCTTGGAAGGCTAAACACACCTCATATTTGCATAGTCTTGCCAAGTCTTTTGGTAGGAATTAGAAAGACCCTATCAAGTAATTCAGCACACTGCAGGTTCTAAGGGTTTTGACAAATGCATAATAGAATGTACACTCCCACACACCATACAGATTATTTCTTTCATTTTAACATTCCTATGAGTGTTCCCTTTGTAGAACTTTTTTTTGTTTACAAAGTTTTGCTTTGCCTGAATTGTACTTACGTTGGTTCAAATGTCTTTTTTTTCTGTGAATTTTATTCTTTGCATTTTGAACTCACAATCCCATAATGCACACATTGCTACTCCAAAATAATCTTCACTTAAGATTTCCCTAGTACTTTGCTTGTATTTCTATTATAGAATTTCAATTTTACAATGAAATGATCTTTTTTGTGTGTGGCTCTTTTCCAGTCCACAGTAGGCTCCCTGAGACCAGGGACGAAGCTTTATTCATCATTATTTCTCAAGAGCCTGGCTTAACACTGAGTGTCTGTGACGTGTTTGTGATTGTCTAAATTGGATGTTAGAGTTGATATTCACATTAACCAGCTAATTAAGTTGAACCGATATTTACTGAGCCCCAGGTACACTCTTGGTTCAATAGATACTGGCTGTTGAGAATACAAAATAGATTTTTGTGAGTGTTTAATGTCATTGAAAGAATAGTTCATATTTGATGCTATTATGTTTTGTGATGAGGAGGTTAGGACTTGAAATGGGGGAGACCCAAGTTTTGGCATTTTGGGTCAGGCAAAATTTCAGAGATCAAGAATTTGACTTAGGGTGTGATGAAAAGAAATAGTCTTAAACTGAAGGTTATTTGATTGATTGTTGGGAAAAAAAAGACACAAAATTCCCAAAGATAGTTAGCTTTTCCATATCTCTTCTTAAAAGAAATGGACAAAATCAGGATCTCTGAGGTTGACCTGCCCAGGTGGTCTTGTTCTGAGAAAGTATGAGAAACACCAAAGAAACCAAAGACGGCCACCAGCAAGGGCGGAATCTCAGGCTTGACATCAAGGAAACATGATGTTTCGGGGACTTGTCTCATAAGCATGAGCTTCTCTTACTATCCTCATATGGCTGAAGACAGATAGCTGGGGCAATACAGTTTGTGAACATGATGGGACATGAGTATGGGAGTGGACTATTCAGGAGGTTCTTTTAGAAACACTACAGTCTGGAGTCTGCACTTCTCCTAGGGAATGTGTGCCCTGACTTTGGGAAGCATAACCCAGTGTGACCCATTCTCCCTACTGTCTTGTACAGGGAGGTTCATCATTCCTAATGGTCATGGCTGTGAGACAGTTTTGTTTTGTTTTTGGTCTAAAGGTAAATGTTATTGATACTGATATCCAAATGCCGTGTCACTGAAAATAATCACATTGCCAAAATCCAGCTTATGCTGACAGACTTAATTCTGACTGAATGCAATTCACGAATCAATAAACTGTTATTATCTAAAGTCCCAGGCCTGGATTTCAGCACTACCCTGATTTAATATGACTTAACACGATTCCATATTACATTCTACCCATGTTCTATCAGTGTGAAGGAAACGCAAATGTCTTGGAGATGGTGACATGCTTCTGACTCCCTTGGGGGTGATTTTTGGAGGCAAAGTTGCAACACAAGACAATCTGCCTTTCCTTCAGCCCTTCGGTTCTCTGTTTTCCGGCAGGCCTTTAGTTCCCACAAGAATGTCCTTATCAGGAGAACTACTATCACCAAGAAAAGGTTGATTGATGTTGGTGATATCTTTCCCAGGGATGTCTGGATTTTAACCAGGAACATTTGAAAACCTAGAAGGCAGGGAGGCTCAAAGGAGGATGCCAGAGAGAGAAAATGCTCCGTAGGGAGCCAACACACCCCAAGCATTGCCAAGAACCCTATTCACATACTACCTTTAGCTTTGTAACCTTAGGTGAGTTCTCATCTTTTCTGAGACTCAGTTCCTTTATCCGGGGCATCGTGGGAAGGAAGAACCAACATTTAAGAAGGGTTTACACCTTGATCTCATCTGGTCCCCAAGCAACCCTACATGGTCAACATTTTTGTTGATGTTAGTTGTCATGGAATGCATTCTGACTCATAGCGACCCAACGTGTTTCAAAGTAGAACTACACTCCATCAAGTTTTCAAGGCTGTGCGGCCTTTTCAAGCAAGTTGTCAAGGGCTGTCTTCCCAAGTGTCTCTGGGTGGGTTTAAACCACCAACATTTCAGGTAGTACTCAAGAATTTAAGTTTATATCACCCAGGGAGTCCTATGGTAAACATCATCATTCCCATTTTAAAGGAGAGGAGACTGAGGCTCAGAGTGGATACAGAGAATATGAAACTGGTGGTAAGTGAGTGTTGGGATTTGAACCACATGAAAAAGGCAAACCATCTACTATGAGACAGTGTTGCTCTTGTGGACACCCTCTTGGGTTTTCCTTCATGGTTACCTGGAATCCCCCCATCTTTGGGATTTGGGGAGTTTGGAATGATGGCCCAGACAGAGTCTACACACTTTTTCTGAGCAGAGAGACTTGCATCAGATAAACTTTTTTTTTAAATGCCTTATTGTGAATTATGTGATCGTTCACATGGGAGGACATCAGCTTCACATTGATCCTGTCGCACATTGTTTCCTTGCCATGGTCACAATCCCCTCCATGCATCATCAACCAACCAAGGGTACACCCCACAAGCTTGCCCCTCTCCCTCTCCAGATCCAAAGTCTCCAGCCGCTCCATCTCCCATGTCATCGTGTCTGCCTCCATCCCTGGCATCACTGCTTCTCTGGGTAGGGCTCCGTTCTCTGCTCTTCTCCTTCGATGGTCCCAGGAACCTCTGTTCCTAGACTGTAAGGTTAATCACTTTCCTCCCTTTGCCCCCAAACGTCCACCTTTATATTTCCAGCCCTTACAATCAGTCCTGATAACAATTATTCACTACTGTATTGCAAGGGACCTACATCAGATAAACTTTTGGGCTGCTGGCCATATTTCTAGCCAGATGGGCTGGAAAAGCAGAGAACCAAAACACCAAACGTGCTGCTGTGGTGTTGATCCTGACCCAGAGTGACCCAGAGGACACAGTCGAACTGCTCCTTAGCGTTTCCACGACTAGAAACTTTTAGGGAAGCAGATTACCTCATCTGTCTCCTGCAGAGCAACTAGTGAGTTTGAACCACTGACCTTGTGGTTAGCAGCCCAAAGCTCAATCCACTGTACCACCAGTTCATGTGATCTGCAGAAGAGGATACAAACTAAAACTGAGATGAGAAGTAGAGGGAGGGGCTTTGTGACCATCAGCTTGATTTCCTATTTCTTCCGATGACCACCAGGTTCCAGTTATGTGAGTTCTGTGCCTCTAATAAGCTAGACCCAAGGAGCCCTGATTGTGTAAAGGATTAAATATCAGGCTACTAACCTCAAGGTTGGCAGTTTAAACCCACCAACCACTCAGTGGGAGAAAGATGGCAGTCTGCGTCCGTAAAGATTTACAAGCTTAGAAACTCTATGGGGCAGTTCTACTCGTCCAGTAGGGTTGTTTTGAGTCCAAATCGACTGGACGGCACTGGGTAGATTAGGTTAGGTCCAGATGATTACTGTTTACTTGCAACCAAAACAGTCCTAATACTTCTGTGTTCTTCATGCTGCGGTTGCATGGATGAAATCATACATTGATTGTAAATGTATTTTGTCAACTATGAAACACCATGTCAAGTAGGACTGCTGTAGCAAATTAACCTAAACTGGATTTCTGGAGTTCTGAAGCCCAAAATGTCTGCAGGGTTGGTTCCTTTGGTACCCTGAAGTAGAATCGGTCTCATGTCTCTTTTGTAGCTTCTGGTGGTTGAAGAAATCCTTGTCATTCCTTGATTTAGGACTATTCAAGTATAACTCCAATCTCTGTCTCCATTTTTACATGGCCGTCTTCTCTCTGTCTCCCTACATTGTGTTCTCTTCTGTCTCTTATAGGCATACTTGTCATTGGTCTTAAGGTCCACCCTAATCCAGGAAGGATCTCATGTTAGAATATCTACCTTAAATACATCTGCAAAGACCTGTATTCTGACTAAGAATCCATGTGCGGTTTTGGATAGATACAATATTTTGGGGAAGTTGGGAGTCACTCTTCAACACACTACTTGTATTATTCCTTAATGACAATGTCTCTTTGGAGCATATGTTTTCTTGGTCCAAATCTTTTAATTATGACATGTTTATTCTGCTACTTTACTTTTCCAAATTTCCCCAGGAGGAAAGGCAACTGTTAGTACCAAGTCCCTCCTCTTCACCAGACATTTTCACATGCATTATTTCTTTTAACCATCAGGATGACTTTTAGAATTGGCTGTTGTCTCTGGGGCGTTGTGGGGTTGTTGTATTTGTAAAAATAAACAGTGCAGTTGCTGGACCCGAAGGGGAGACATCTCTGGGGGGTGGGGGGAGGGGCATTCCTGCAATTCAAGGAGCTCACAGGTGGTTGTGGAAGAGATGGACAGCAGGGGTCCTAGATGGACTTCCTATTGGCCTTGGTGCTGTCGGTGTGCAGGGCACTCTGTCAGAATCAGTTCATGGGCTCCCTGATAGAGCTGGTTTCAGTGTCTGTTAGGACCACAGGGAAGCTGGGGGCAGGGTGACTGGTTAAATGCTGGTCTGGTGGCTCTGCCTGTTCTGTAGGTCTGGAGCTGAGTCCACCTGGATCCAGGCACCAAAGCGGCCCAGGAGTCTCCACCTCATTCTGGCATTGCCCTGAATTTCCAGAGAGCAGGGACTGCACTGGGAGAGCATGAGGGTGAGAGCTGGCCACTTCTGGTCACCAGGGGAGTGTGGGGGGGAAAAGAAGAAATCCCCCCTTTTCTGTCACCCTTGTGAATCTGCCCTCACAGGCCTCCCTCTGCTGCCAAAGCTGCTCACAAGAAAGTGGAGTTGTGTCTGGCAGGCTGTTCACCAGTCAGCCTCCCTCTCACCTTCCCTGCTCAGCCTCTCCTCCCAGCAAGCACTCCATCCACCTCTCTAACCTTTCTTCTGAAGTTCTGGGTGCCAGAATTTTCATCTGTGTCTGTTTCATTTTGTCTCTTGAAGCTTCCTTAGAGAGGGTCTGTGTGGTGTGTCTGCCTATCCCACCTTCTTGCTCCAAGTGCCAGGATGACTTTTAGAGAAGCCTTTTGTTGTTGCTTTATTGCTCCTTATTATTGTGAACTGTGTTAAGGTTGACAGAACACAACACTTTTCTATTCCATAACCTAGACAACATTTTGTTTCATGTCATTGATTGTAATCCCCACCATATAACATCATGTATCCCACTTCCTCCTTGGGTTTCTGGCTTCCATTCCCCCTTCTTCTGTAACCTCCAAACGTTGTCCTTGGATAAATGTTGCCCTTTTGATCTCAAGTGATTCTAAAGTGTGTGTAGTTCCCTAGTGTGTTTAGAGGAGTTTTATGACCCTGCTTTATTATAGATGAGAGAGCTGAGACTTGTGGGGTTAGGGTTTCCAACCCAGCTGGTCTGTTTCCAAAGCCTTTCTTCCGCGTGGCCCAGTGTGTTTTCCTCCCATGCTCTCTCCCCACCCGCTCCAGGCTCCAATAACACACTTTGTTTCCATGAGATATTGCCTCCCTCCCACTAGAAGTGGGAGCATTACGTCTTGTTCGGCCTTCTCTGTCCATGGCGGGGGATGTTTTAGCAATTACTTTACACTCTGTTAAATCCCATGGGAGTCATTACTTTTGGAGGGTAACAATAAAACAGCCTCATTGGAATTTCCTGAAGGTAAGGCTCTCCTCTAAACAGTCTCAGTGTGCTAAGCAGTAATGGTAGAGGCTGTTCCTCACCATGACAACTTTGATTGGCAGGGAAATCCAGACTGCAGGCGGGAGCCAACTGTCTCTTCTTTTGTCCCAGGATTGGGCCACGTTCCAGGCACCATTCCAGCATGAGAGCAAAAGCTGATGAATGCCCTTGATAATCACCTTCCCCCAAGGATCCAGCCCATCCCACTGCATTCTGCACATGCTTCCTGAGTGACCACCCTGATGGCTATGCTGCCTCAAGCCAGAGATGGGACAAATCCCTGACCTCTGGGAGACATAAAGTCTAGTGGATAGAACAGTGAAGGCATGTAGAAGAGGAGAGACTGGTTACTTTTCTGTAGGGAACCCAAGAGTCCCCAGAAAAGGAGATCTCTGAGTTGGATTTAGAGAGATGAATAACAACTTTCTAAGCAAGGTGGGAGTAAAGGTGGGAAGGGGGCTAAGCAGACGGACCAGAATGCACAACATCACTAATAACATTGTGTGTGTAATTGTTGTCATTAAGTACAGTCGAGTCAGTTCTGATTCATACCATCCCTGTATAGGGTTTCCAAGGAGTGGCTGGTGAGTTCGAACTACCAACTTTGTGTTTCAAACTGATCTTTTGGTCTAGTGCTAATCCATAACAGATTATCCCCCAAACTCAGTGGTTGATAATAACGATGATTATTTCTCATGAGTTTGTCTGTGCGTTGGTAGATTTTGGCTGGGTTCAGTTGGGAGGTTGGCTTCTGTTTGTTCCTTGTGTCTCCTCCTGGTACCCAAACCCAACCCTAACTCAACCCATTACTGTTGAAGTTGTTCCCCATAAGGTCCCCAAGGCTGTAATCCTAATGGAAGTCAAGTGCCACACTTTCTCCTATAAAGTGGCTGGTGGGTTTGAACCACTGACCTTTCAGTTTGCAGTTGAGTGTTAAACCACTGCACCACCAGGCTTCCTTGTACTAGATCTCCAGTATGTTGTTGTTACAGCACCAGAAGAGGTGTAAGAGAACAAGTGGACACATACATGAATCACTTCTACAACAAAGCAGTTTAGAGGGCTGAACACAGACTGCACTGCAAATTCAACTGGCTTAGAGTATTACTTTTGATTGAGTAGTGTGTCTCCACACAATCTAAGTTGAAATCTTAACCTGTATCTATAAATAGGACCCTCTGGTAGCGTAGGGGTTATGAATCAGGCTGCGAACTGCAAGGTCAGCAGTTTGAAACTACCAGCTGTTCCGTGGGAGAAAGATAAAGCTTTCTGCTCCCGTAAAGATTTACAGCCTCAGAAACCCTGTACAGGGTCACTATGAGTTGGAATTGATTCCACAGCACATAACAACAACAACAACAACATTTGGAAATAGGGGGTGCCTTTTGTTATGTTCATGAGACTGGACCAGTGTAGGGTGGGTCCTAAACCTAATCATCTCTGAGTTATAAAAAGAGCAGATTAGACACACACATACACAGGGGGAAGTGGACTACAGATGATGGAGGCAGATATATTTTCAAGCCCAGGACCACCAAGAATGGTTGGAAGCTACCAGATGATGAAACAGACAAGGAAAGACAAGTTTGAATTTCTAGCATCCTGAGCTGTGAGCAAATACATTTCTGTCCTTCAAAGCCATCTACTTGTGGTGTTTTTGTTATAGTAACACTAAGAAACCAAGGCAAGTAAGCCTCCAGAGAGGGGTAAAGACTTGGCACCATTAGGGGGATTTACTGGTGTGTGGCTGTAGGATAAGCACTGTCCCACCAGTCGTTGGTAGGATCCCTATGAATTGGAACTGACTTGAAAGCACTTAACAACAACAAGACAATTTACTAAGGGCAGGTTTCTCAACAGTGGCACACTTCACATTTTAGGCTGGAGAATTCTTTTTGGTTGGGGACTTTGTAAGTGTGCGTTAGAATGCTTAGCAGCATCCCTGACCTCTAACCACTAATGACTGTATCAACTCCAATTGATAAAAATGTCATCAGTGTTTCTTAATGTCTCCTGGGGGACAAAATAGTTTCCATTTAAGAACTATTTGCTATCACTATGGATCCCATCCCATTTAAGAACATCCCCACAGGGGAAGTTTTCCATGGCTGTAAATCCTTAAGGAAGCTTATTGCTACAGCTTTCTCCATGGAGGACCTAGTGGGTTCGAACTGCTGACATTTCACTTAAAACCCAGCTCTAAACCACTGCACTACCAGGGCTCCTTAAGTTATATGTTGTTGTTAAGTACCATCGAGTCGGTTCTGACTTGTAGTGACCCTGTATAGGGTTTCTAAGGAGCGGCTGGCGAAGTTGAACCGCTGACTTTATGGTGCAAAAGCATAGGACCCTAAAAATAGTCTGAAGTTGTTGGAGTGTGAAGTGCAAGGTTAAGGATATAGAAAGGAGAAGGGTAGGAAAGAGGAATCCTGGTGTGGCACTGTAGGATAAACACTTGACCGCAAGGTCAGCAGTTCAAACTCACCAACTGTTCCTTGGAAACCCTATGCTGTGTCGCTATGAGTTAAAACTAACTTGACAGCACTTAACAACAACAAAGTGCACAGTTAAAGAAGTAGAAAGGAGAAGGCGATGGAAAGAGGAGCAGAAATACCAAACTGTTAAAAAGGAGCTATAGAAATAGGTCAGGAACGCTGATAGCACAGTGGTTATGAGTCGGACTGCTAACCTCACAGTCAGCAGTTGGAAACTATCAGCTCTTCCTCAGTAGAAAGATGTGACTTTCTGCTCCTGTTACAGCCTCAGAAACCCCATACAGGGTCACTATGAGTCGGAATCAACTCCACGGCACATAACCACCACCATCACCATATAGATAAATAAATAAAATCTTTGGTTGCCAGAGACCCTAGATAAGAACAAAGTGGGAGGCCTTTTGTCTCCGGATATCAAAACCTATTGCCTAGCCACAGTAGTCAGAGCAGTCTGGTACTGGTAGAAAAAACACAAATAGATCAATGGAGCAGAATTGAGAACTCAAAAGTAAATCCATCCATCTATGGTCAGCTGATCTTTGACACAGGGCCCAAATACATCAAATGGGGAAGATATAATCTGTTTTAGCAAATGGTGCTGGCAAAACTGGAAATCCATTTGCAGAAGAATGAAGGAAGACCCTGATCTTACACTATATACAAAAATGCACTCAATGTGAATTTAAGATCTAAATGTAAAACCTAGAACTATAAAGATCATCAGTGAAAAAAAAGGAACAAACTTAGGGGCTCTGATCCATGGCAAAAATGCACTATCAAACATAACCCCAAACATACAAACAACAGAAGACAAAATAGAAGACTGGAACCTTCTGAAAATTAGAACTTACATTCATCAAAAGATTTCACCATACAAGCAAAAAGAGAACCCACAGACTGGGAAAAAAAATTGACAATGACTTATCAGACAAGGGACTAATCTCTAAAATTTATAGAAAACTTCAACACCTCAATAATAAGAAGACAAATAATCCAATTTAAAAATGGGCAGAGGACATGAACAGACACCAAATGAAAGAAGACATTCAGACAGCCAACAAACATTTGAAGGAATGCTTGTGGTCATTAGTCATTAGATGCATTGTTTGAAACATTAAAAAAACACAGCCAACAACAAATGCTGGAGAGGGTGTGGAGAATCTGGAATTCTCCTCCACCTCTGGTGGGACTGTAAAATGGTGCAACCACAGTGGAAAATGGTATGGTGCTTTCTCAAAAAGTTAAAATAGAACTAACATAGGACCCATCAATCCTTCTACTTGGTACATGTCCTCAAGAAACAAGAGCCATAAGAGAAATAGAAATGTGCACACTTTTGGAGTCCTGGTGTGGCGCTGTGGGCTAATGCGCTGGACTGCAAAAGCAGTTTGAACTACAAGGTTGATGGTTCAAGCTTACCAGTTGCTCCTTGGAAATCCTATACAGGGTCACTATGGGTTGGAACCAAGTGGATGGCATGTAACAACACCAGCAACAACATGTTCATCGCAACACTATTCACAATAACAAAAAGATAGTGACACCTAGATGTCCGTCAATGGAAGAATGGATAAACACACACACGGTGGGACACGTGAATCTACTAAACACTTCACACCATGGATGAAGCTGCGGGATATTATGCTGAGTGAAATCACTCAATCACAAAAGGACAAATATGGTGAGACCACTATTGTAAAAAGTCTTCATGCTAAAAGAAATGTTATTTGATGGTTCCTAAGGGTTCCTAGGTGTAAGACCTCTTTAAAGTGTTCAAGAGCAAAGATTTCAGTTTGAGGACTAAGGTGTGCCTGACCCAAACCACGGTATTTTCAATAACCTCATATGTGAAATTTGGAGAATGGAAAAAGAAGATCATAGAAGAATTGATGTATTTGAGTTATGGTGTTGGAGGAGAATATTAAAATACCATGGGCTGCCTACAGAGATAACAGATCTGTGCTGGAAGAAGTACAACAAGAATGCTCGTTGGAAGCCAGCATGGCCAGACTTCATCTCTCATACTTTGGACATATTGTCAGGAGAGACCAGTTGCTGGAGAAGGATATCATGTTTGGTAAGGTGAAGGCTCAGAAAAAAAGAGGAAGACCCCCAGTGAGATGGATTGGCAAAGTGGCAGCATCAGTGAGCTCAAGTGTGGCAACAGAGTGAGGTTGGCCTAGGACCGGACAGTGTTTCGTTCTGTGGTACATAGGGTTGCTATGTTCCAGTACTGACTCAATAGCACCTAACAACAACAACAACAACATCCATTGATGACATAAACATGGGTACGTGGTGTGGTATGCTGGAACATGTTTTATTTGTAATAAAGCTGTGCATGTATAGACTGAAACCTTGGTAGCAATACTTTTGACTTACCCTTGGATAGCAGCTATCTATATGGTGTGGCGCTGTGGGTTAATGCACCAGACTGCAAAGCCATTTGAACTACAATGTCAGTGGTTCAAGCTCACCAGCTGTTCCTCAGAAACCCTATACAGGGTCGCTACAGAGGGTCAGAGAAAAAGAGGAAGATCCTCAATGAGATAGATTGGCGCAGCAGCAGTGGGCTCAAAACATAGCAAGGATTGTAAAGTTGGCACAAGACCTGGCAGTGTTTCGTTCTGTTGTGCATAGGGTTATTATGAATTGGTACCAACTTGATGGTACCTAACAGCAACAACAACGGGTGGGAGGGAAGACAGAATAATTCACTGGATACAGGGTTGACACTTGTTAACTTGGGTGGTGGGGAAGGCAATAACAAGAGGGAGGTTGGCAGAAGAAATGATGGAGGGAGGGAAAGACATGGGGAGGAGAACAAGAGATAAAGGGAGTAGTCATAAATACTGTTATATATGCAGTCTTGCCATAACCGTGATCTATGGATAGATACAGGGACAGAAAGGCTGAATGGATATGTAAGACAGAGTAGAAGGATCCCTACAAATACATAAAGCTTTGACAGGATATTTGCACACGAGTATTTACCTTTGTTGCCAACATATCCATATATGTGGTGGAGTATACAGGGGGCAAAATTATGAACACTTCTTAGACATTACTAAATACCTTCAGGGAATCAGTTGCTGGGCCCAGGGGCTCAGGACCATAGTCTTGGGGGACACCCTGGTGAATTAGAATAGCATAATACACAAGGACAATGTTCTAAATCTGACTTTTGTACAAAGCTCATGAGCAGTCACCCAAGGGGCAACTATTGGTCTCTCCCTGTACAGAGGACAAAAGAGTGGTGAAAACGGAAGACATTTGGAATTGGTTAGTCCAGTGGAGCATGTGAATGTCAGTCTCCATGACCCTGAGACCGGAAGGACTAGATGGTGCCCAGTTACCACTACTAATGGTTCTGTTATTGTTGTTGTTAAGCATCGCGGAGTCAGTTCCAACTCATAGCGACCCTGTATAGGGTTTCCAAGGCTTTAAATCTTGTGCGGGAGTAGAAAGCTTCATCTTTCTCCTGTGGGGTGGCTGGTGGACTTGAACCACCAACCCTGTGGTTCACAGTTCCGTGCTTAGCCTATGTAGCCACCTGTTCTCATAGGAATCACTTTAGAAGGTCCCAGATAGAATGGGAGAAAAAGTGGGACTGCACTCAAGATTATAAAAAAGACCAGATTTACTGGTCAGAAAGGGACTGGAGGAACCCCAATACTATGGCCCTTGGTCACCCTTCAGGTCTGGAACTGAACTCACCATCGTGGCTCAATTTTCAGCCACATGGTAGATAGGTATATATGGGGGTGGTAGTGGTTATGTGCCATGGGGTTGATTCCAACTCATAGTGACCCTGTACAGGGTTTCCAAGGTTGTAACTCTTTACAGGAGCAGAAAGCCTCCTCTTTCTCCTGCGGAACCGCTGGTAGTTTCGAACTGCTGACTGTGAGATTAGCAGCCTGACTCGTAACCATTAGACTCCCAGAGCCCCTTTGATAGGTATGGATAATAATACTAGTGAGGTATGCACACCATGGAATGGTCCATCATTCGAGATCAAAAGGACAGCATGTATCTTAGGAGAAAATTCAGAAAGGTAGAAAAAGAAGGTTGAATGAAAACAAGAATCACGAAGAGGCCGTGGTATAACAGATGTTTTATGGAGGGGATGGTGATCATTGAAATGAAAGGACGTGTATGATTTGTTGAATGCAAAATTGATGATCTGTTTTGTAAACCTTCACTCAGTTCACAATACTAAGTTTTTTTTTTAATTGCCAAACCAATTCTGGCTCATGGCGACCTTGAGTGTATTATAGTAGAACTGTGCTTTACAAAGTCAGTGGCTGATTTTTTGCAAGTAGAACACCAGACCTTTCTATTGGGCATCTCTGCGGGGGGAAACTTGAACCTCCAAACTTGCTGAGTAATTAATTATGGCATCAGCCAGGGTCTCCACATAACTAGGTAGGGGTTGTGTTTTGGAGGACCTCATGTGCTCAAATTAGAAGCTTAGATTTTCTCCTCTAAGTGACTACCAGCTATTCTAAGGAATCAGATCAGGATTTTGGAAAGTTGAGTCTGGTGCGTGTCATGTGCAGCAGCTGACCTCAGTCTTCTCCATGCCAGTCAATGGCCAGCCTTGGCACAGGGCCTTTCAGAATCACACATGTATCAGTAGTGGTAATCCTACTAGCCACCCTGAGGTATAGGGAGTGAGGTCCCTCACACAAAAGCCCTTGTGTATGTCATACAGTACGAAGCACTGGTTTATCATCATTACTGCATAGAGATTAATGATTGCCTTTTTTCTGAAGCATTCTGCTCTTGGGTCTCAAGGAATTCATTGTTCCAATAATCCCTTTGATTTTTCGCATCAGGAAATGATGCCACTGAGTTATAGCATTCCTATAAATACTTCTTTCCCTTTCAGTAAGCACACACCCTTCTGAGTTATACACTGCAATTTAGGAATTACACTCACATGTGCAATAATATAGTTAGTGGACTGGTAGGCTGGCATCAGTCCTTTAATTGTTGAAGATCCCTGGGAATTTCTATTCTGCTGTAAATTAGCTAGTATTTCTCCCCCAAGTTCATTATTGCTATTTTTATGTCCATGATTTATTTATAAGGTCTTAGAGGTACACCCAGGTCCAAAGCTTCATGAAAGAAATGTTTTCTGTGTAGCTTGGCATTGAACGTAATTTCTCTGACATCAGAGTTTGTTCCAGTTGATTTGATGGTTGTGGCTTATAGCACAAATACTCAGAGGCTGTCTCTTCTTTCTTACTGAACTGTTTCTTTCTTTTTTTTTTTTTTTTTTA
>NW_006408552.1:7738722-7739394 GCF_000296735.1 Chrysochloris asiatica | reverse complement strand
TTTCTTTTTTTTTTTTTTTTTAACTTTTTATTGTGAATTGAGTGAAGGTTTATAGATCAAATCATCATGATTCAACACAACTCAACAAATCATACACTTAATTGTGCTCATGAGGAATTTGTTCACAGACCAATAGGTGGTCCTTCCAATAGAACATGAGGAGCAGGGGAGGTTTAACTCCAGGTTTGAAGGGTGTCAAAGGACAACAGTCTTGAGGGTCCCACCAGTCTCTAGCAGAACAGGAAGTCTGGACTTTTTTATGGATTTGAATTTTGTTTCACATTTTTCTCCCACTCTGTGCAGGACCTTCAATTGTGATCTTAACACAAGCATCTTGGTCTTCTGGTCTCAGGGTTGTAGAGGCTGAGGTGTCCATGGTCCATTAGTCATTTGGACTAATTGTTTGCATGCATCCTTTGACTGTATTCACTCTTCTTTGCTTTGGATGGGAAGAGACGCAGGGCTGCTTCGGATAAGCGTTTTTGATCCCTGTCACTACTCACCCAAGTAGGATTAGTACACTGTGTTGTGGACTATGTCATATCAATTGACCTTTGAGTCCTCTGAGACTAAGGGCCTGAGCCACATTAAGGCTTAAGCCTTAAGGCTCTGGTCATGTTCAAGAAGGTCTCATAACTTTGTCCTCTGTAGTCTCAAGTATATGTTGTTGTT
>NW_006408552.1:7737427-7738449 GCF_000296735.1 Chrysochloris asiatica | reverse complement strand
CTTGGAATATGCATTTTTAAAGTTCTGTATAGGTGACTCCTCATGGAGCATTAATGTTTCAGTGGTAAAATTCTCATCATCCCTGTAGGATTCTGGGGCTCCATTCCGGGCCAGTGCACTGCATGTGAAGAAACTAGCCACTGTCATGAAGTTTGTGTGCTACAACGATGCTGAACAGGTCTCAGAAGAGCTTCCAGACTAAGAGAGACTAGGAAGAAAGGCCTGGTGATCTGTTTCTGGAAATCAGCTACTGGAAACCCTATGGGTCATAATGGTCTGGTCTACAATGGATCATGGGGATGGTGAAGAACTGGACAGCATTTTGTTCTTCTGTTCATGGAGTCCCCATGAGTCAGGGCTAACTCATGGCCAATAACAATACTATGACTAACCAGGATTAGGAAATACTGCATTAGACTGTAAATTCCATGCAAAGTTTTGTTGACCTTGTATCCTAACCCTGCCTGGAACCTTGCTTGTTGATGTTAGGTGCAATTGAGCATGTATCAACTTCTAGGGACCCCATGTATAACAGAACAAAACTCTCTCTGGTCCTGCACCATCCTAACAATCTTGGCTATACTTGAACCCACTGTGTCAGTCCATCTTGTAGGGAGACTTTTTCTTTTCCAAAGACCCTCCATTTCACCAAGCATGATGTCTTTCTCCAGGAATTGTACCCTCCTGATAACATGTCCAAAGTTCATGAGATGAAGTCTCGTCCTCCTTGATTTGAAGGAGCATTCTGACTGTATTTCTTTCTATACAGATTTGTTAACTTTTCTGGCAGTCCTTAGTAATTTCAATATTTTTCATCAACACCATAATTCAAATGCTTTGATTCTTCTTTGGTCTTCTGTCCAGTCTTCACGTGCATATGGAGCCATTGGGAAACCATTGCTGGGGCCAGGTGAACCTCAAAGGCACATCTTAGCTTTTGCAGAAAGATGTTTAAAGAGGTTTTTTGAAGCATTGAAGCAGCTTAGCCCATTACAAACTGTCACTCCATTTTTTTTTTTTTT
>NW_006408552.1:7734237-7735955 GCF_000296735.1 Chrysochloris asiatica | reverse complement strand
TGTCCCCAGGTCTCACCATACTCTGGACCAACCAGTCCTTCCTCTTCTCTCTCTCATCTCCAGGTCAACAGGAGTCAATGGACTGGGCTTGAACTCAGCCCATTTCTTCATTGCTGCCGTTCCCCCTCTTCCACTCACCAGTAGACCAATGTGGTTGCCAGCAAGCTTACATGCCTGCTCATGTGTTCTCTTTGAGCTTCAGTCTTAGAGTGGGGTTTGTCCTGAAGGAACTTGATTGCTTGCCTTGATGGCTTCCCAGCGAACACCTTGCTTGTTCTTGTAGTAGCCTGTCATACTGACATTTGTGTTTTGGGTTTTCCTGATGATCTGTCTTTGAAGATGTATCTTCTATCACTCTAACTGTTCTAGACAGGTCTGCTTATCCTTTCTAGTGGGGGTGTCCCACCTTGAAGGTTCTAGATGGGACTCAGGATTACACCTAAGGTCCTATACTCTGCAAAGACTTTGCCAGAGGCCTATTTCACTGGGCAAGTTCTAAAACCCCTTTTAGGTATTCCAATCAGTTATAGGCTGAAGATGGGCTTGCAGGTTTCTGTAATCATGTTTCCCAACATTCTTTTATATCCCACTCAAGTGTCTATTTTACAATAGTAGGCAAGGGAACTCAATATTCCTAAGACAGTCAAGCATCTTAGTATTATTTCCTGTGTTCAAATGATGCCTAGATCCCTGTATCACAGAACTCTGTTGTACCAAGTCTAAGCATCCATCACTATTTACCTCTGTCCTACTTAGTCCTTGCAAACCTGTCTCAGTGTTCCCCTATCTACCTTTCTCTTCCACATCCTCCCCCTTCTTATATTGCCCTCCCCAACACCCAAACTATGATGTGTCTGCCCTTCTCTTGTGCTCTATCATTGTTTCCCTCCGCCTCCCCCTAATCCCCCCACCCAAACCCTATCATTGTGGTTACCTTATATTCCATTAACTTTTCTCTCCATTTAAGACAGTCTATTTTATGCTGTAATGTACCTGACCTTCCCACCACCTAGTTCTCTGTTCCTCTCTGTTTACCTTCTTTCACATTGTACTGGTTTTGATCATAGACTGAATCTCTGTCTATGTCACATTGTAATGGTTTTGATCATAGACCAAACCTCCCAGATCCTCTGAATTTGTTCTTATAGTTTTATTCTTTTCTTGACTTTTCTATTTGTCAATTGAGTTCTGAGTGATGCTGCCACGTACGTCATTCTCTGGTTGTTGTCTGTTCTTGTTGGTTCTCAGTCCACAGAACTCCATTTAGGATGTTTTTCATAGCAGTATTAGCTTTGGCACAATCCCTTAACATATGTTTATCCTGGAATGTTTTGATTACACCATCATATCTGATTGACAGCTTTGCTTGGTAGAGGATTCTTGGTTGGCAGTTTTTTTTCTTTCAGGGTTTTATATATGTCTCCCCATTGTCATCTTGCCTGCATGGTTTCTGTTGAGAGATCCGAACTTAATCTGATTTGATTGCCTTTGTATGTTACACTTCTCTTTTCCCTAGCTGCTTTCAGGATTCTGTCCTTATCTTTGATTTTGGAGAGCATGATTATTATATGTCTTGCTGATTTTCCTTTAGGGTCTATGCTTCCTGGGGTTTGTTGAGCTTCCTAAATGCTTATCTTTTCACTTTTCAGGATGTTAGGGAAATTTTCTTCCAGAAGCTCTTCAGCTATCTCCTCTGTGGACTTGTGTGATTCTTCCTG
>NW_006408552.1:7710758-7733806 GCF_000296735.1 Chrysochloris asiatica | reverse complement strand
ATATTTCAGGAGTTATCTGTGGCCTTAATACTTAGATGAGTGTGTGTTTTGGTATTTTTTATGCTTTCTGATTGCCTCCAGGTAGATGTGATCAGGAGACGGGCTTCTTTTTTCATTCTTCTTCCTGAGAAATTTCAGGGTGCCACTGTTGGTCACTATGACGTAACTCAGGATTTAATTTTCAGCCTGTTTCCTTTTTAGTCTGCCTGTCCTGCTCCACAATCCCCATTCAGGCCTTGTTCCTAGTGATTAAACAAGTTCAGGGCTGGCTATGGCCATTTTGCCTTGCCGTTTGGTTTTAAGTGCAAACTGTCACTTTAAATTTTGAAGAGATCTGTATGCATGCATAATAGAACACTCTCGGGGTGGGGGTGGGGTGTCCACTCTCTCTGGCACCCCTTCTAGTCACCAGAATGGAGGTGCGCAGCCAGCGAGAGACCAGTGAACAGATGCCAAAAACAACAACAAAAAAAAGAATGTCCACACCTTTATCTCTGTGGTTCTGTCAGGCATCAAGGCTGCTCTGATCCTTTTCCCACTTGGTCTCTTCCAAGATGGCAGCTGCCGGAGCAGCTAAGTGTCTAGAATTAGAAAGCAATGGATTTCTTGCTTCTGCTACAAATTCCACTGGCTGTATGCCTTCCAACTTTTTATATATTCCTTTATATGTGGCTCAGAGTTCTGGCACCATTCCCGAGTCTGCTTGGTTCAGTATTCTGTGTTGTTGCTGACAGAGCTCCTCACTGTGCTTCCACCTTCTCCACCATCTTGTTTGTCCTCTTGCTTCATTTCTTGACTACTGTTTCCCTGGGCATTTCTTTGGATCCAGGGAAAATGACATAATAGCTGAACGAAAGAAGGCTGAACACAACATGCTCCTAGGAGCTCCTTGTTTACTGCTTTTTGCCTTCTTTTATTTTTCAGATGATTGAAGCATCAGGTTCCTCACCTGGACCTGTTCTTAGGCAATAAGCATGCATTTCACTGAGCTACTGCATGATAGTTGGCTGGGGACTCAGGAGGTCAGCATTTCCATATTTGCTGGGAAACCAGTTGCCATGGAGTCTATGCTGACTCATCATGACTCCATATGTATCCCAGTAGAATTGTGCAGCAGAGGGTTTCCCATGGCATCAGTGGTGGCTTTTCCACAAGTAGATTGTCACACCTTTCTTCGGAGGCACCTCTTGGTGGATTTAACCCTCCAACCTTTCAGTTAGCTATTGAGTGTGTTATTAACTCTTTGCCCCACCCAGAGACTTCTGCAAAGACAAAGCCAACCTAAAATAGCAACTTCTCACACCCTTGATCAAGGAATGTTCTCTAGGACCTACCCTGCTTCTGTTTGTGACGTAATTGCTCTGGGTGGGAATTTCTGTGAAGAGGATAACAGGAATGGACTGGCAGGATTCTGATGCTCAGGATTCAGCCAGTTGCTGACTGGAGCATTCTGGGAAAAACTGGTTATATCACTTTATCTGAAGAATGAAGACAGAAACTACTCCATGGAGTTATTATGAGAGTAAGAGCAAAGGGTTTGATAGGAAGTGTAATGTGTGTAAGATGTGTATAGATAATTATGGACATGTAATACTTTCTCTCTTGGGAGGCTGTATTATAGTAGAAAGAGCTCAGCATTTGGCCACAGGCTGAACTGGAGTCAAACTTGGCTATGCCACTTCACAAGCATTGGGATGCTCTGAGGCCCAGTTTCCTGCTCAGCAGTTGAGCAGATTAGAAGGATTGATTGAATACGGTGAAATCCCTGCACATGGAAAATGTCTTATGGAAAGAGACTCTGTCCTGGGGACACAAGCATCCAGTCTGGTTTCAAAATGTTTGAGGGGGCGGCCGGTGGTGCACATTAGTTTCCACTGCCCTGGCACAATGCCACGCCTGTGACCAACCCCATTGGATCTGATTTATTGTTGGATGGGAACAGAGTGTACAGACAGGTGGTTTCTCACTGTATTTTTTAAATTATGTTTTCATTGTTGTAAACAATGTGTACAACACAACATATGGCAAGTGCAGCGTTTTTCACATGTACAGTTTTTGTTGTATAACTGTCCCAAGTACACATTACCAAATTCTGCATTGCATTTTGCCAAGGAGGAAACCAAGTTTCAAGGAAGCTCAGTAACTTGTTCAAGGCCACTGAAACTTCAAGCAATCCAGCTGGGACTGTTTTTTATCTCCATGCCATTTTGACTACTAGTGATGGGCTTCTGGTTGTGAGTAAAGCACCTCACCAGGGTCGTTGAGCCAAACATGCTACTATCACTTCCAGAGTCTTAACTGAATTCTCTTCTATGTACTAAATGGGGAGACGTGATCACCGGACTGTGGGCTTGTCCAGACTTCTAAAAATAACCGGATTTCTGGGTCAGCAGCTGTGCGGGCCACACTGAACGATGACAATACCTTGGACACATTTAGCACCAAAGCTGTCGCCTGCCCTCTGTTGTGCCTTAGTTTAGAGCATTATTTCCCACAGGCTTTTCATCCTGGGGCCACATGAGACCTTCAGTCTGGGGTCTGGGAATCTGGGTGTTTAACTAGTGTCCCAGCTGCTTAGGAAAGATATGATCAAACCCAATCAAAGTCTTCCAGTTGATTCTAATTCCTGGAGATCCCATATGAGCAGAACAGAAGTGCATTCCACAGGGTTTTCAAGGCTGAGAACTTTTGGAAGCAGATTGCCAGACCTTTCTTCTGAGGGACTTCTGGGTGGGTTGGATTTCTAGGTTTTGGGGACTCCAAACATATGACCTCCAGACCCACTGCTGTTGAACTGATTTCATCTCAGTGACCCTGTAGGAGGGAAGAGAAGTACCCCTAGGTTCTCCAAGGCTGTAAATCTTTACAGAAGCTGACGGGCACATCTTTCTCCTGTAGAGCAGCTAGTAGATTCAAACAGCTGACCTTTTGGTTAGCAATCAGTTAATTTACTCACTACACAACCAGGACTCCCTAAAAAGGACCCTGCCTAGGGTTTCCAAGGAGCAGCTAGTGCGTTTGAATTGCTGACATTATGGTTCAAACTGACCTTGCGGACCAGTGCTCATCTTACAGCGCCACACCAGGATTCTAAGACAGATTGAGGTGGTATTAAGTCTTCATTACAGAGGGGCAATCAGGCAGCAGAGGCTTGGTTTTGATTTGGATCCTTTGATCTTCCTCATGAGATATGAAGTCCTGAGGTCCCAGAGTGTTACATTCCATAAGTATTTATGTTTTATTATGTACTTAGCTCTTTGAGAAATGGCTACATCAGACATCTATTAATCCACGAGATCCCGGAAAACAAGGACAGATTGTCGGAGTGCCCTCCTTGCATGTTGAAGATTAGGGACGGCTATAATGATGTTGATGACAATGATGATTAGATTCAGGGCTGGAGCCGGTCCCTTAACTTCTCTGATGAAGTGTCTTCCTTTTTAAAATCGGGATAATGAGACTCGTCCGCTGTTGTTTGGGAGACCAATTAACTACTGTGTTGGCAGGACTCAGACCTATAAACACTGTGTAATCTATTCACATATAAGACGCTTGTTGATGAGGACTTTAGTCTGAACTGATACACACAAAAGGCAGAAAATGCAAATGTGCAGGTTGGCCTTGTGAAGTCAGTCTGCTACATCCAGTTCCTATCTGCCCCATAACAACTTTCCTAGTGATTCAAGCCCTATAAAACACACAACTCATGGTTCCACACCACAAACAACAAACAAACAACTAGAGAAATGAATAAGCAAGACCCTATGTGGGATGAGTATACCTTGGCCTTTATCAAGAAGTTCCTTTTCTTTGATAAATAGTGGTTTGAATGTGTGTGTGTGTGTGTGTGTGTGTGTGTGTTCTATTATTGTTGTTTTGAAGTTCTTTTTTCATTGTGGTATCAAGGCCAAAATAAGTTAAATGGAAAATCTACTTTTGGAAATCATATCAGTTGGCAAAAAATTTGGAATAAAACACCCACCCTCTTTGCCTTCCTTGGACTGCCCAGGTTCAGACTGAAGCTGAGAGTAGGGGGTGGGTTTGGAGAGAAACCCTCCTGAGTGAATAGCATCCTGTCCAAGAGCCCCGATGGTGCTATAGGATAATACTGGTTACCAGTTCAAACCCACCAGCTATTCTGCAGGAGAAAGATACGGATTTACGCTCCTGGAAAGATTTACAGCCTTAGAAACCCTATATAGGGTCATTGTGATTCAAAAGATTAATATATACATACATACATACATACATACTTTATGGAGTTTTTGGTGAAACTTTACAAGGCAAATTAGATTCCCTTCTACCAATTCCTGTGCTGGTGTGGTGCTACAGGATAATGCACTAGACTGCAAGGTTGGTTTGAATTTTAAGGTCCGAGGAATAACACAGAATACAGGATGAAGCAGGTTCAGGGTACGGTTCTGGAACTCTGAACTACATATAAAGGAATATTTAGACGGATGGAAAGGTTATAGCTAGTGGGGTTTGTTGCCAAAGTACAACAGGTGGAATTTTCTGACCTGCGGCTGCCAGCAGCTTCCAGGGTGGCCATCTTGGGTGTGATGGAGCAGGATCAGGATCAGAGGAGCATTCCCACCACAGACGTCTGACCTGTTGTCAGAGGTAAAGGTGTAAAAATTTTTTTTTCCTGTTTATTTTTCTCTCTTTGTCTATATACCTCCATTCTGGTGACTAGAGTGGGGTACCTGAGCAAGTGGATGTCCCCCACCCCAGGAAGGATCTACTATGCATGTTCATGGATCTGCTCAGCAAAAACCACCGCACGTGCAGCACAGAATCGTAGAAGGGGGCAGAGTCAACAGGAACTGTTTAACACAGCTCTGGCCAGCCCCTAGCTGTTTCTTACTAGGAGAAACACCTAAACAGGCTTAAGGAAAGGTGAGGCAGACAAAAAAGGAAAGAAGCCAAAAATTAAATCTGGAATTATGTTATAAGGAGCAATGGTAACATCTTGGGAGCAGCCATGAGGAAATCAAAGGACATAGTACATTAGGTAAATCTGCCACACAAGACCTCTTGAAAGTGTTCAAAAGCAAAGATACCAGTTTAAGGACTAAGGTGTGCCTGACCCACTACGGTATTTTCAACTACCTCATATGCATGTAAAATCTGGACAATGAATAAGGAAGAGGAGGAAGAATCAGTGCATTTGAATTATGGTGTTGACAAAGAATATTAAATGTGCTGTTGATGGCCAGAAGAACAAACAAAACTGCCCTGGAAAAAGTACAGCCAGGAGACTCTTTAGCAGTGAGATGACTTTGTCCTTAGTACTTTGGACATGTTAGGAGGGACCAGTCCTTGCAGTGGCATCACAAGAAAAAGTAAGGGGTATGGACACTGTCAGAGGGGGTGAAACCAAAACAACTGTTGAAAAAAGTTTGTTTCAGCAGAAATGTATTGTTTTTATTAAAAAATATTCCTATAGAAAAGAAACAAACAAGATGGTGGATTGCGTGAAAGTGCAGTAAGAAGCTCCATCAGCAACAACACAGAATACTGGACCAAGCAGCCTCAGGGGATGGTGCCAGAACTCTGAACCACATATAAAGGAATATTTAGAAGTTTGAAAGGCTTACAGCTAAGGGAATTTGCAGCAGAAGCAAGAACTCCATTGCTTTCTAATTCAAGATGCTCAGCTGCTCCTGGAGTCACCATCTTGAGTGAGACCAAGTGGGGGAAGGATCAGAGCAGACGTGGACCCCTGACAGAACCATGGAGATAAAGGTGTGAACAGTCTTTTTTTGTGTGTGTGTATATTGTGTGTGTGTTCATTGGTCTCTCGCTGTCTGTGCACTTCCATTCTGGTGACTAGAGGGGTTGCCTGAGTGAGTGGACACTCTACCCCCACCCTGGAGGGTTCTACTATGCATGTGCACAGATCTCCTCAAAATTTAAAGGGACAGTTTCCACTTAAAACCAAATAGCAGTGCAAAGCGGCCACTGCTGGCCCTGAACTTTTTATCACTAGGAAAAAGGCCTGAATGGGGATTGTGGAGCAGACCAGACAGACTAAAAATGAAATAGGCTGAAAATTAAATCCTGAGTTATGTCACAATGACCAACAGTGGCATCTTGAAATTTCTCAGGAAGAAGAGTGAAAAGAGAAGCCCATTTCCTGATCACATCTATCTGGAGGCAATTAGAAAGCATAAAAAATACCAAAACACACACCCATCTAAGTATTAAGTCCACAGATAACTCCTGAAATATGCCCCAAAAAACAAAAACAGATGACCATATCAGCACATGTCCAGAAACGAGATAAAGTGACTGAAGCAAATGAGCTGGAAGTAGACCTACACTCAATACTGGAAGATGGGTAGGCTTGGGAAATGCCTGAGAAGGAATTCAGAAAAATGATTATAAAATGTATCAAAACACTATAAAATGGAGTTGAGAAAAATAAGGAAGGAGTCAGGAAAGTGATACAGGAACAATCAAATAAAATAGATACAGCATTGGAAACTATTCAAAACCTACATAAAGAGGTCCAAATGATTAATAATAGAATATCAGAAATGGAAAATACACTGAAAGTGCAAAGGAGTATAATTGAAGAGATAGAAGCCAGAACTAGTGAGCTAGAAGATAAATCTCTCAACACTACTAAGATAGAGGAGCAAAGACAAAAACGGATGAAAAATCTGAAGATTCATGTTGGACAACATAAAGAAGAATAATTTAAGAATTATCGGCATTCCAGAACAGGAAGAATCACACAAGTTCACAGAGGAGATAATTGAAAAGCTTCTGGGAGAAAATTTCCTTAACATCCTAAAAAGCAAAAAGTTAAGCATTTAAGAAGCTCAATAATCCCCAGGAAGGATAGACCCTAAAAGATAATCACCAAGGCATATAATAATAAGCTCTCCAAAATCAAAGATAAGGACAGAATCTTGAAAGCAGCTAGGGAAAAGAGAAGTGTAACATACAAAGGCAATCAAATCAGATTAGGTTCGGATCTCTCAACAGAAACCATGTAGACAAGAAGACAATGGGGAGACATATATAAAACCCTGAAAGAAAAAAACAAAACTGCTAACCAAAAATCCTTTTACCCAGCAAAGCTGTCAATCAAATACGATGGTGTAATCAAAACACTCCAGGATAAACAGTAGCTAAGGGACTTTGCCAAAGCGAACCCTGCTATGGAAAATATCCTAAAGGGAGTTTTGTGGACTGAAAACCAACAATAACAGACAACAACTAGGGAATGATGTACGTGGCAGTATTACCCTGAACTCAGTCGACAAATAGAAGAGTCAAGAACAGAATAAAATCATAAGAACAGAGGATCTGGGAAGTTAGTCTATGATCAAAACAATTACAATGTGAAAGAAGGTAAATACAGAGGAACAGAGATCCAAGTGGTGGGAAGTTCAGGATAAATTAGACTGTCTTAAATGGAGGGAAGAGTTAATGGAATATAAGGTAACCACAACTTTGGGGTTCGGGTAGGAGGTTTATTTAGTTCATGTGTTAGGGAGGAAATACAAGAAGGGGGAGGAGGCAGAAGAACAAGATAGATAGGGGACCACTAAGACAGGTTTGCATGTCCTAAGTGGGACAGAGGTAAATAGTGATGCATGCTCAACCTTGGGACAACAGGGTTCTGTGATACACAGGAATCTAGGCATAGTTTGAAGAGGGGACAAAATACTAAAATGCTTAACTGTCTTATGAATATTGGTTTCCCTTGCCTACTATTGTAAAATAGACACTTGAGTGGGATAGAAAGGAATGTTGGGAAACATGATTACAGAAAACTTGTAAGCCTGTCTTCAGTCTATAACTGATTGGAATACCTTAAAGGGGTTCTAGAACTTGTTCAGTGAAATAGGCCTCTTGCAAAACCTTTGCAGAGTATAGGACCTTAGATGGAATACTGAGTCCCATCCAGAGGTGAGACATTCCCACTAGAAAGGACAAGCAGACCTGTCTGTAACAGCTAGAGTTACCAGAAGATACATCTTTAAAGAAAGATCATCTGGAAAAACCCAAAACAAAAATGTCAGCATGACTGGCTACTACAAGAATAAGCAAGCTATTCTCCGGAAAGCCATCAAGGCAAGCAATCAAGTTCCTGCAGGACAAACTCCCCTCTAAGACTGAAACTCAAAGGGAACACACAAACAGGCATGTAAGCTAGCTGGTGACCACATTGGTCTACTGGTGAGTGGAAGAGGGGGAAAGGCAGCAAGGAAGAAATGGGCTGAGTTTAACCCCAGTCCATTGACTCCTGTTGACCTGGAGATGAGAGGGAGAAGAGGAAGGGCTGGTTTTCCAAAGTGTGGGGAGACCTGAGGGCATTTATGCCCATGGACAAGGACAGCCACAGAGGGCTAGAGCTGAGAGTGAAGCATCCAGCTGATGTAAAGTGAAGGGAGATGCACAAGAACACCCAAACTTGCAGACAGTATCCATTTGACCTAGCCTTGATTGCATAATAATCAGAACTCCACTAGAGGAAGATAATGAAAAGTACCGTTTTGTTTTGATAATGGAAACAAGGGTAAATTGCTACAATTTGATGAACCTGACCTATATGCATGGCAGTAGTAATTCTAAATACCAACAGAGAAGGAAGGAGTGTTCACATCAAGTATCAATGCTATCCCCTCTGTACACAGGGTACATAGGGGTGGGCAACTTAGTCACTGGCTACCAAAAATGAGGGGGCGATAAAGGCATGGAGTGACTGGCTTACAAGGTTTCAAGAGGGAGTGGTTTATTTTAAGAGTATGGGGGGAAAGTCCCCACTGAATAGATTTTATCTTGTCTAGATGTGTCCGGTGAAAAGAGATGGGGATAAGATTTGTATGATTCAATAGTGAATAATTGTTATCATGGCTAATTGCAACTGTCACAATTGTAAAGGTAGAAGTTTTGTAACAAAAACAGGGGCGTGGTTAATCTTGCAGTTCAGAAACAAGGGACCCTAGGACCATCAAGGAAGAAGAGTACAAGTTGAATGTGGGACCTTATCCAGAGAAGCAAAGACAGCAGAGTTGGAGGCAGAGATGGGGTCATGGAGAGGGAGAGCAGCTGAGGACTCTAGATTCATGGGAAGAGAGGGACTAAGAGTTGGTGGCCAGGAGGCAAATTTGCAGAATATGCCATTTAGAGGTGTGAATTATTATATATGCATGAGTGTGTTTTGTTTATTTTTTTTCTTTTTCTTTTAAGCTGAAGTGGATGGAGAGAAATACTGTTAACTGATGGTACATGGAGGGGAGTATAATCATTGTAATGAAACAAGGTGTATGATTTGTTGGATGTAAAACTGATGATCTGCCCTGTAAACTTTCACTCAATTAACAATAAAAACCTTAAAAAAAAAAAAAGAAAGAAAAAGAAATTCCTGTAGCTAGTTATAATAGGAGATCCATTTCTCATAAGCCCAGCTTACATGTATCAATATACCTACAAGGCTCAAAATCGATGTTAATTTGCTTTCTGAACCTTCTAACATGCTCCTGTCATAACTGTCATTATTACTAAATTATAATGATGCTTTAAATTACGTGGTTTCATCTGCAAGTGCTACAAGTACACACGGCTCTTTTCACTTTTACTCGAATTTTTATAGTTGCTGATTTTGGCAAAATTTTCTAGCGTTTCAGTTAACATTTTGTGGTAATTAGTATTTGTGAATCTATATCAGTAGTTTTTTAAAAATATACATATATAATGGAGTAATAATTAAAGGAGTGAGAAGGAGAAAAGTTTAAAAAGATTTCCACTCAGTTATTAATAATATTGTGACTAATAATGCTATAATTAATGTAAAAGGATTCAACAAAACTATTTTGTTGTCAATATTCATATAATCTAAGAAATAACTACATTTAAGCAACTTACAACTCTATTTATCACATATTATTCTATGATTAAAATTGATCATAGACACTACCAAAGATTCTGTATGTTCTGGTAGGGAATGAGGTACATGGGGAGTTAGGGTGACACCAAACTAGTGATACAACTGGACCCTCAGAGAAGGACATCTTGCTTGGTAGAGTGGGGGGCGGGGTGTCAGTGAAAAGGAGGAAGACCCTCAGTAAAATGCACTGATACTGTGGCAGCAACAATGACCTCAACAATTGTGAGGACAGTGCAGGACCGGGCAGTGATTCATTCTGTTGTACAGAGGGTCACTATGAATCAGAACCAACTCAATGACACCTAACAACCACAACAAAACAATAACAACAAGTTGTGCATACTTCACCCGCCTTTAACATTGCTTTTCCCATCACCCAAACCACCAAATGTCTAGCCAGTGATTCTCTCTCCCTCTCTCTCTCATCCCTGGTAATCACCCAAGAAAGTTAATTTCCATATGAATATCTATTTGTGCCTTTTAGAAAAGTGATAGCATATAATATTGATTTATTTTATATAGCCTAACGGGAGTCCTGGTGTGGTGCTGTGGGTTAATGCACCAGGCTGCAAAGCCATTTGAACTGCAAGGTCGGTGGTTCAGGCTTATCAGCTGCTCCTTGGAAACCCTGTACAGGGTCGCTATGGGTCAGAATCGACTCAAAGGCACTTAACAATAAGAACAGTGTCCTGCTCTGCTATTTATAAGGTGTTCAGTGACTAAATATTCGAAAGTAGTTCGTTACTCCTTCTTCCTAGTCTGTCTTCATCTAGAAGCTCATCTGAAACCTGTCCACCATGGGTAACCCTGCTGGTATTTAAAATACCAGTGGCATAGCTTTCAGAATCACAGCAACTCACAAGCCACCACAGTACGACAAACTGACAGACGAGTGGTGGATCAATTATCAACACTCATGGAAGCAGCAGTCAAGAAATCAAATGACATATTGCATTAGCCAAATCTGCTGCACAAGACCTTTTTAAAGTATTGAAGAGCAAAGATGTCAGCTTGAGGACTAAGGTGTGCCTGACCCAAGCCATGGTATTTTCAATAACCTCATATGCATGTGAAAGCTGGACAGTGAATAAGGAAGACCATAGAAGATTGATACTTTTAAGTTACAGTGTTGGAGGAGAATATTGAAAGTGCCATGGGCTGTCAAAGGAACCAATAGATCCGTTTTGGAAGAAATGCAGCCAAGAGTGCTCCTTGGAAGCCAATATGACCAAACTTCGTCTCTCATACTTTGGACATATTGTCAGTAGGGAGCAGTTGCTGATGAAGGATATCATGTTTGGTGAGGTGGAGGGTCAGAGAAAAAGAGGAAGACCCCCAATGAGATGATTTGGTCAAGTGGCAGCATCGATGGACTCAAGCATGGCAACAGTAGTGAGGCTGGCCCAGAACCAGGCAGTGTTTCGTTCTGCTGCGCATAAGGTCCCTATGAGTCAGTAATGACTTGATGGCACCTAACAACAATAACAATGTCCTCCTTATCCATCTCTGTTATGCTTTGTGAACTCATTATTATTCTTTATTTTGTTTTTGTTGTTGTTAAGTGCTGTCAAGTCAGGTTCTGACTCATAGACCCTGTATAGGGTTTCCAAGGAGAGGCTGGTGGATTTGAACCACTGATCTTATGGTTAGCAGTTAAGTCTTTATCCTACAGTGCCATGGCAGGACTCTTTTATGCTGTTGTTGTTTTTAAGTGTCGTGGAGTCAGTTCAGACTCATAGCGACCCTGTACAGGGTTTCTGAGGAGCCTTGGGTAAGTTTGAAACACTGACCTTTCAGTTCAAACTGACCTTGCAGTCCAGCACATTAACCCGCAGCGCCACACCAGGACTCCAGGACTCTTTTCAGCTGCATAGTGTTCCTTTGTATGCATATGCCACATTTTGTTTATCCATTCATCCTTGTTGGTCATTCAGGTGGTTTCTGTCTTTTTCCTGTTGTGAATAATGCTGTAATGAACATAGTTCTCCATGATGCTATTGGTGTTATTGCAATATGATCTGTAGGGTACATCTAGGAGTGGGATAGCTGGGTTATAATGTGTATTTATATTCTGGCTTTTTAAGGAAATACCATACCACTTTCCAAAGTGGTGGTCTCATATTACAATCCCACCAGCACAGGATAGGTTCAATATCTACAGCTGCACCAGCATTTATTGTTTTCTGTGTTTTGTTTTGTTTTGTGTGTGTATGATTAATGTCATTTTTGCAGCAGTGAGATAATAGCTCATTGTGGTTTTGAATTGCATCTCACTAATGGAGCCCTGGGGAGTCCTGGTGTAGTGCTGTGGGTTAATGCATCAGACTGCAAAGCCAATTGAACTGCAAAGTTGGTGGTTCAAGCTCACCAGTCACTCCTCAGAAACCCTATACAGGGTTGCTATGGGTCGGAACTGACTCAACAGCACTTAGCAACAACAACAACAACAATGAAGCCCTGGAGTCCTGATGTAGTGCTGTGGGTTAATGCACTGGACTGTAAGTTCGTTTGAATAGCAACATCTGCAGTTCAAGCTCACCAGCTGCTGCTTGGAAGTCCTATACGGGATCCCTATGGGTTGGAACAGATTCAACGGCACTTAACGACGACAACAACAGTGGAGCCCTGGCATGGTGCTACAGGATAATGCGCTAGACTGCAAGGTTGGTTTGAACCTCCAGCCTCTAGAGGGTCACTCACCTATAAAGGGTAGCTATGAGTTGGAACTGACTCAAGGGCACTTAACTCAACAACAGTGGCTAATGAGATGAGTCCTGGTGTGGCACTGTCAACTAAGCATTGAATCACCAACTGCAGGGTTGGTGGTTCAAAGTCACCAGATGTTCATGGGAAACTCTATCCCTGGTTGATAAGAGTTGGAACTGACTCAACAGCGCTTAACAACAACAACAATGGCTAATGATTTTGTGAATCTCTTCATGTGTATGTTGGCCATTTGCATGTCTTCTTTGATGAAGTATCTATTCATGTTTTTTGTCTATTTTTTAATTGGATGTCCTGTCTTTTTGTTGTTGAGTTACTGTTATTTTCTACAGATCAGATCCTTATTACTGCCAAATATTTCCCCCCAATCTGTAGGTTCTTTTTTTTTATTCTTTTGATGATTTCTTTTTGGTGAGCATAGGTATTTGATTTTTAGAACATCCCCGTTATCTAATGTGTCTTCTGTTACTTGTGCATTTGCATTTGTGTTTGATAGACTATGCAAAAAATTTTGTGGCACTGTGGGTTAGTGTGCTGGACTGCAAAGTTGCTTTGAATCATAAGGTTGGTGGTTCAAGCTCACCAATTGCTCCTGGGAAACCCTATACAGGGTCACTATGGGTCGGAACCAACTTTACAGCTCTTAATAACAACAACAAGTTTCATCCCTGCTGGTTCATGCACTGGACTGCAAACTACTTTGAACTGCAAGGTCAGTGGTTTAAGTTTACCAGCAGCTCCTTGGAAACCCCATGCAGGGATGCTATGGGCTGGAACTGACTCAATGGCACATAACATAACAACAATAGTTTTGTCCCCATGTTATCTTTCAGGAATTTCATAGTTTCACCTTTAGCATTTAGGTCTTTGATTTTGTTTTTTGAATTAGTTTTGTGAATGGGCTGAGATATGGATCCTGTTTTATTTTACTGCAAATGAATGAATATCCAATTTGGCCAGCATCATGTGTTAAAGACACTTTCTTCCCTATTGAATGCATTTTGACTCATCAAAAATCAGCTGCTGTAGATGGATGGAATGTTTTCTGGGTTCTGAAGTCTTTCCATTGGTCTATTTGTCTGTAGTTGAACGAGCACCAGGCTGTTTTGAACTAGTCATTCAACCAAAACCAGTACCGTGGCTTTGTATGTTTTGAGATTGGGAGGTGTGAGGTCTCCTTGCCTTATTCTTCAATAGTGCTTTGGTAATTCAGGAACCCGTTCCTTTGCATATAAAGTTGGAGATTAGTTTTTCCATTTCATTAAAGAATGTTGTTGAGATTTCTATTTGGATTATGTTACATGGAGTCCTGGTATGGCATTGTGGGTTAACATACTGGATTGCAAAGTTGGTTTGAACTGCAACATCGGCAATTCAAACTCACCAGTTGTTCCTTAGAAACCCTATACAGGGTCACTATGGGTTGCAACTGACTTGACAGCACTAAACAACAACAACATTGATCACTTTGGAAAGTACTGACATTTTCACAATGTTGAGTCTTCCGATCCATGAACATAGAAAGTTTTTCCATTTATGTAAGCATAGGATTTTCATCCACCACTTTGTCTGTCAGTTTGTTGTACTGTGGTGGCTTGCATATTGCTGTGATTCTGGAAGCTATGCCATGGGTATTTTGAAAACCAGCAGGGTCACCATGGTGGACAGGTTTCAGCTGAGCTTCCAGACGAAGACAGAGCAGGAAGAAGGAGAGATGGACTACTTCTGAATATTTAGTCACTGCAAACCTTATGAATAGCAGTGGAACAGTGTCAGCAACAGAATAGTGAATATTGAAACATGATAGAGAACACCAGAATTTTGTTGGATATAGTACTGGAACATAAGCCCCTGAGGTTGGAAGGCACTCAAAATGTGACTGGAGAAGAGCTGCCTCCTCAAAGTACAGTTGACTGTGATGATGTGAATGAGTAAAGCCTGCAGGACCTTCATTTACTGATGGGGCACAACTCAAAATGAAGAGAAATAGCTGTGTTGGTGTTGTAAGGTGCCGTCAAGTAAGTTCCGACCCATAGTGACCCTGTATAGGGTTTCCAAGGAGCAGCTGGTGTGCTTGAACTACTGACCTTGCAGTTCAAATGGCTTTGCAGTCTGGCACATTAATCCACAGCACCACACTGTAAGCACTCATGAATAATCGGAATGTGGAAGGTACAAAGTATGAATCTGGGAAAACTGGAAATTGTAAAAAATGAAATGGGACGCATAAACATCAATATCTTAGGCATTTGTGAGCTGAAGTGGACTGGTATTGGCCATTTTGAATCTGACAATCACATGGTTTACTATGCTGGGAATGACAAATTAAAGAGGAATGACATTGCATTCATCATCAAAAAGAACTTATCAAGATCTGTCTTGAACTCCAATGCTGTCTGTGATAAAATAATAGCCATACACCTACAAGTAAGACCAGTTAATACCACTATTATTAAAATTTATACACCAACCAGAGATGCCAGTGATGATGAAATTGAAGAATTTTACCAACTTCTTCAGTCTGAAATTGATCAAACATACAATCAAGATGGATTGATAAATATTGGAGATTGGAATGCAAAGGTTGGAAACAAAAAGGAAGGATCTATAGTTGGAAAATATGGCCTTGGTGATAGAAATGATGCTGGAGACTGCATAATAGAATTTTGCAAGACCAATGACTTGTTCATTGTAAATACCATTTTAAAAGATCATAAAAGATGACTGTGCACATGGACCTCACCAGTTGGAATACATGGAAATCAAATTGACTACATCTATGGAAAAGACAGTGGAAAAACTCCACATCTATCAGCCAAAACAGGGTCATGGGCAAACTGTGGAACAGACCATCAGTTGCTCATATGCAAATTCAGGCTGAAACTAAAGAAAATTAAAACAAGATCATCTTAAGAACAGATTTGATGCATTAGACACTAATGAACGAAGAATAGTTATGGGATGACATAAAATATATATATATATCATACAGAGAACAAAAGGTCATTGAGAAGGCAAGAAAGACAGAAAAGATCAAAATGAATGTAAAAACAAACAGACTCTGAAACTTGCTCTCCAGTGTAGCGATGTTAAAGCAAATGGGAGAAATGAGGAGGTAAAGGAAGTGAACAGAAAAAATCAAAGGCAAGTTCAAGAAGACAAAGTAAAATATTACAATGAAATGTGCAAAGATCTGGAGTTAGAAAACTGAAAGGGAAGAACATGCTCAGCATTCCTCAAGCTGAAAAAAAGGAGGAAAAATTCAAGCGTCAACTTGAAATACTGAAGGATGTTGTTGTTCTTGTTGTTAAGTGCTATTGAGTTGGTTCCAACCCATAGCGACCCTGCACAGGGTTTCCAAGGAGTGACTGGTCAGGGGAAAAATATTGAATGATGCAGAAACCATGAAAAAGGATACATAGAAGATGGAAGGAATACACAGAGTCACTGTACCAAAAATAAATGGTCCAAGTTCAACCATTTCAAGAAGTAGCATATGATCAAGAGCCAATTATACTGAAGGAAGACATCCAAGAAGGCATTGGCAAAGAACAAACCACTGGGAATTGATGGAATACAAATACAGTTTTTAAAAACTGATGATGCATTGAAAGTACTTAGTCATCTATGCTAAGAAATTTGGAAGACAACTCCTGGCTAACTAATTGAAAGCGATCCATATTTGTGCCTACTCTGAAGAGAGGTGACCCAATGGAATGTGGAAATCATCGGACTGTATCGTTGATATCAGATGCAAGTAAAATTTTGCTAAATATAATACGAAAATGGTTGCAACCATACATTGACAGAGAACTGCCAGAGGTTTAAGCTGAAATCAAAAGAATGAAATGAGGGATCTCATTGCTGACATCAGACTGATCTTGGCTGAAAGCAGAGAATATCAGAAAGATGTTTACCTGTGCTGTATTAACTATACAAAGGCTTTTGATTGTGTGGATCATGACAAGCTATGGACAACATTGCAGAGAATGAGTAATCCGGATCACTTAATTGTGCTGGTGAGGAGCCTGTATATAGACAAAGAGACAGTTGTTCGAACAGAACCAGGGAACACCAAATGGTTTAAAATTAGGAAAGGAGTGCACCAGGGTTGTATAGTTTCACCATACTTATTGAATTTGTATGCTGAGAAAATAATCTGGGAAACTTGATAACATGAAGAACAACATGGTAACAACCTGCTTTTTAACCTGTGATTTGTGACTGATACAACCTCGCTTGCTGAAAGCGAAAAGGACTGAAAATACTTACTGATGACAATTGAAGACCACAACATTTGGTATGGCTTGCACCCCAAATCCTCACCACTGGACCAATAAACAATAGCCATATAAATGGAGAAAATATTGAAGTTGTTAAAGACTTCATTTTACTTGGATCAACCATGGAAGCAGAAGTCAAGAAATCAAACGATTGATTGAATTAGGCAAATCTGCTACACTAGACCTCTTTAAAGTGTGTAAGAGCAACGATGTTAGTTTGAGGACTAAGATGCACCTGACCCCAGTCATGGTATTTTTAATAACCTCATGTGCATGTGAAAGTTGGACAATGAATAAGGAAGACCGGAGAAAAATGGATGCATTTGAGCTATGGTATTGGAGAAGAATATTCACAGTACCATGGACTGCCAAAAGAACAAACCAATCTGTGTTGGAAGAAGTACAGCCAGAATGTTTCCTGGAAGCCAGGATAGCCAGACTTTGTCTCTCATACTTCAGATATATTATCAGGAAGAATCAGTCCCCAGAGAAGGACATCATGTTTTATAAAGTGGAGGGTTGGAGAAAAAGAGTAAGACCCCCAAGGAGATGGAGCGGCACAGTGGCAGTAGCAATGGGTTCAACCATAAAGAGATTGTGGTTGTCACGGGACAGGCAGTGTTTTGTTCTGTTGTGCTATGAGTCAATACTGACTTGATGGCATTTAACAACAACAATGAGATTTTCATTGACTGATTTTCAGAAACAGATTATCATGTCTTTCTTCTTATTCTTTCCTAGTCCCAAAACTACACTGAAATCTCTTAGCATCATAACAGCCTGCAAGCCTCCAATGATAGTCAGATAGTGGCTTTGCATGAGGTACAGTGACTGGGAATTGAACCTTGGTCTCCCACATGGGAGGCAAGAACTCTACCACTGAGCCACCACTGCCCTCAAGATGTGCACACCATCATACAGCATTTTCACCATACTAATACAATAGACACCAACCGCCTGGATCTTGGTAATAGTGAAATGTCATAAAACAATGAGAAGGTGATGAGTTGTAAATACTTTTCACCTCTGCTTTTTAATGTAGTTTAATGATAAGTTTATAAAATTTAATTTAAGAATTGTTTTTGTGTGTTAAGTGCTGTTGAATTGGTTCTGACTCATAGAGACCCTGTATAGGGTTTCCAAGGAACAGCTTGTGAGTTTGAATTGTCCACCTTGTGGTTCAAACCCACCTTGGGGTCCAGTGCTTTAAGCCCACAGCACTGCAAAATTCCAGGTCAGAGCTGGCTTTAGGGCATTTGGGCCACATTTGCTACTCTGTTTCATCACCTTTGGCCTGGGTCAGCTTGGCTGAGTTCCCCTGTGAACTTAATTGAACCTCAGCATAATGATCCTGCTCGTTCGCCTGAGAGCAAGTGAGTGGTCTGGCAACGTCTTGCGTGGGAGATCTTCCTGCTGGTCTCCTCCCCCATGCCTCCTGCAGATGGCAAGTGTTTATGAATGGACGTGTTAGTCAGAGACGGGCAAGGATCACGTGGAAACTCAGCAACCTAAGACAGAGTCATTGCCATACTGCAATGAGTTCAAACACGGGTAAGACTTGAGAAATTCGCACGGACCACCTAACAGGCAGTGTCCTTTAAACAAAATAATAAACAGGGGGGAATATGTTGCGGACCGTGTAAGATTGGTCAGAGGTTCGAGGCCCTATAGGTCCGAGTGTAACAAATGAGGCCACTGGCAATTAATGGCAAATTGCTTTCATCTTAATATTCAGTTATATATATTAATTTAATACACGGAGCCTTTGAAAATCCACAGATAAATGTGATACTTTCCTAAAGCCGAGACTAAAGGTTGCAAGGTTAAACCTTTCTCCAAATGTACACATTTCCAATTTAACACATACAACACAGAAGTCTTAACTTCCTGCACCTCCATAAAATTGTTTTTCTCAATTGTTAATGTTCAAGCTAGAGTCCTGGTGTGGTGCTGTAGCATAACGCATTGGTTGAGCTGTGGGCAAGGTCCGGTTGAGCCACAAGGTCAGCAGTTCAAACCCACCAGCTGCTCCTTATACCAGGTCACTATGAGTCGATGGCATACAACAACAACATTCAAGCTTGGGAGAGTCTTCCTCGATTCTTTTGTTGCCCTGTGTGGCAGTGATATACTATTAAGTGTATCCCAATTCATAGTAACTCTATTGTTGTTACGTGCCATCGGGTCATTTCTGAACAACTGGTGAGTTTGAGCTGCTAACCTTGCAGTCCAGTGTTTATCCTACAGCATCGCACTAGGACTCTATCTTTGTGTGTTAGGTGCAATTTAATTAGGATGGACTCATAGCGACCTATGCACAACAGAGTGGAACACTGCCTGGTCCTGCACCGATCTCACAATCTTTGCTACATTTGAGACCATTGCTGCTGCCACTGTGCCAATCCATCTCATTGGGGATCTTCCTCTTTTTCTGTGACCCTCTATTTTACCAAACATTTTATCCTTCTCCGGGGACTGGTCCCTCCTGACAATAGCTTGGAAGTGTAAGAGAAACCATCCTGGTTTCCAGGGAGCATTCTGGTTGTACTTCCAACACAATTTGGTTTGTTCTTTTGGCAGTCCAAGGTACCTTGAATATTCTTCAACACCATAGCTCAAATGCATCAATTCTTCTACTGTCTTCCTTATTCACTGTCCAATTTTTACATGCACATGACGTTATTGAAACTACCATGGCTTGAGTCAGGTGTACTTTAGTCCTCAAACTGACATCTTTTCTCTTCAATACTTAAAGAAGTCTTGTGCTGCAGATTTGCCTAATGCAATACGTTATTTGACTTCTTGGCTACTGCTCCATGAGTTTTGATCCAAGCAAAATAGTCTTTGAAAACTTCAATCTTTTCTCCATTTATTTGAATGTTGTTTATTGGTCCTGTGGTGAGGACTTTTGTCTTCTTTACATTAAGGTGCAATCCATACCAAAGGCTGTGGTCTTTGATCATCATCAGTAATTTTTTTTTTTTACCTTTGATTTTTTTGTAAGTTTTTATTGTGAACTGAGTGGTAGTTTACATGGGAGAACATTGACTTTATACCATCATTTCATTGCAATGATTACAATCTCCTCAGTGCTTGACTCATCATTTTAATCAGTAGCACACACAGAGAGAGTTGTTATGTGCTGTTGAGTCACTTCTGACCCATAGTAACCCTGTATAGGGTGTCCCAGGGATGGCTGGTGAGTTTGAACAACCAAACTTGCAGTTCAAACTAACCTTGTGATCAAGTGCATTATCCTGATGGACTGCACCATCTCCTTAGGGAGTTTAACATTTTAATTGGCAGCACAGAGGGAGAGAGTTAGAGGTACAGGTATGGAGATCACAGTTTCAGCAAAAAAAGAACATCTGACCTCTCCACCTCAAGGATTCAAAGGGACGTAGTGAGTCAGATCAAAGGTTTTGGCATTGGTGAAACAAACAAGTGAGTAGGATTAGAATCTCTGATGAATGCGATCCCGCGCTGCATGGACTTACACAGCAGTATAGACAGCCCAAGAGAAGAAGAGAACAGTGTCTCATAGAGGGAAAGAAATACCACGACTGGTAACTGTTTATAAAATGGAAGCAAACTGGGTGAATTCAAAATTGATTCTGTTTTTCATTTAATTTATTTTTTTAACTCCTGTGTCTGGAGAAAGTCCAAGCTAAAACTATGTTAGACTGAACAGGAGTATAGGAGCCCCTGCTGGCCACTCCCACCCACCAAGACCTCCCACCACCTATCAGATACCAACCAGACACATGGCTCTGTGGCCGCCCCATAAATCCTCACCCTCTGGAGTCCTCCTGATGCAGTGAGTTATCCACTGGACTACTAACCTCTAGGTGAGTGGTTCAAGCCCACCAGGGTCTCAGAGGGAGCAAGACGAGGTTGTCTGCTCCCCTAAAGATTTTGTTGTTGTTGCTAAGTGCTGTTGAGTTGGTTCCAATGCATCGTGACCTGTATAGGGTTTCTGAGGAGCGGCTGATGAGGTTGAACTGTCAAACTTGTGGTTCAAACTGACCTTGAGGTTGAGTGCTTATCTTATGGCACCAGCCTTAAAAACCCTGTGGGGCAGTTCTACTCTGGACTAGGGGGTCCCTATGAGCTGAAATTGACTCAATAACAGTAGCTTTGATTTGTTATTTTGTTCTGTGTACAGCAGAGGTCCTGTCTCAGGAAAAGAGACCCACACCCATTTCTGTCCAGCTGATTCTGATGCATGGTCACCACATGTGTGCTGAGTAGACATGCTCCACAGGGCTTTCAGTAGCTGTCATCTTTACAGAAATAAGTCACAAGGACTTTTTTCTGTGGCATTATTGGGTGGGTTTGAATTGCCAACGTTTTAGTGAAAACCATTTTCCACACCCACTCACTACCATGGAGTCACGTAACCCACTCAGAGAGAGAAAATGACTCCCTAGGGTTCCCAGATTAAATGTTTACAGAAACAGACTGCTTCCTCTTTCTCCATTGGAGCAGCTGGTGGGTGTGAACCACTGACCTTTTGGTTAGCAACCCAATGCTTAACCCACTGCCCAACCATGGCTCCTTTTTTGATACTCAGGATTCTTAAATGTGTCTGAGTGGGCACAGGTTTCTGGAATTGTCTGAGATCTTTGTCCTAATTTAAGTTGAATTGATTTAAACACCGGTACGAGAAAACGTTTTTTTCCTCAAAACATACTATTAAGTTTTTTCTAAATAGTTTACAGTGCATGCTTCCAAAGTGTCCTGAAACAATAATCAGTTAATAAGAGTAAAATTTATTGAGCATTTGCTAGGTTCTAGGCATATGTTAAGTACTTACTTTATAGGTATGACCACAATTAACCACCACAATGTTTTTATGAGAGAAGCAAAGGGGATATTAAAAATGTTTCAAAATGAGCCCAGCATTAACCTTTTGATTATGGAATTACAGGAGCTCATAGGGTCACTTTGGGGGTTGAATAGCTTCTGTTTACTAATTACTTTAGACCAATCATCACGAAAGACCAGTCTCTACAAAAGGCCATGATGAGTGTTAGCAAAAACGAGAGGCCCTTCTACTGAGAGGGACTAATACCATGGACAAACGATGGGTTCAGGCATACCAACAATCGTGAAGACAACGCTGGGTCAGCTTCTCGTTGTGTTTTATGTAAGGTCGCTATGAGTGAGAGGTGACTTGAAGGTAGCTAGGAACAAACTAGAGAACACCATCCTTGACAAATGGTAAGACTACACAGTGACATACCATCTGATTAACAGCCCACACTGAAGGTGGGTTTCATCCACCTACCTGTTTTACAGATGAGAGGTATTAATAGAGATTACATGTGCCTTTGCTTAACAGAATACCCAGAATGCCAGTGACCTAAACAAACACGTTTATGTGTCTGTTACAGTGTCAATGACCATATTACTGACAAGGGTTGAGAGGGGTGGAAGGTTCTGGACTTGATGGAGTTGAAAGCACTTAGGTTTGGGTTTTGAAGGCTGGAATAACTTGTGTCACTGGTGGGGGAGGAGGATGGGAGGAGAAAGACTACTCCAGAAAAGCTCTCTCAATACGTCTCTGCCCATCTGGGACTGTCTCCATCACAGTCTTTACTACAAGACATTACCATGATTTGTTTGCATCTCAAAGCAGGGATTTTATGCCTCACATAGAACCTAATACAAAGAAGATACGTAGTAAATGTTAACCGACTGAATGGATAATAAATGAAAGTAGAAAGTGTTGAAAAATAGACTTAGGAATACTGTGGCTGACTCTGCTGGGTGGCTTATCTCCCATGCGTGCCTTCATTATGTAGAGCAAAGGGCAAAGCCCTCACGGTCCTAGATTCACTGAGAGTTAGGGGACTGGCCAAGGAGAAGTAAGAAGAAGCCTGTTGGGGTGGGGATGGATATATATACATATATAGATATATACAGGGAGCTCTGGTAGCGTAGTGATTACAAATCGGGCTGTGAACCGCAGGGTCAGCAGTTCAAAACTACCAGCTGCTCCACGGGAGAAAGATGAGGCTTTTTGCTCTTGTAAAGATTTAGTCTCGGAAACGCTGTACAGGGTCGCTATGAGTCTGAACCGACTCCACGGTACTATATATATATATAATTATAGTTGTTGTTGTTGTTAT
>NW_006408552.1:7707723-7710550 GCF_000296735.1 Chrysochloris asiatica | reverse complement strand
GTTCTAACTCACCAGCCACTCCTTGGAAACCCTATACTGGGTTTCTATGAGTTGAAACCAACTTGACGGCACTTAACAACAACAAAAACAATATATATATATAGACATCCTATTGGTTCTGTTTCTCTAGAGAATCTAGACTAATAAAGAACCCTAGTAATTCCTTTAATGAAGTTCTTGAGTGGTGCTAATGTTTGAGTGCTGACCCACACACCAAAAAGTTGGTGGTTCAGATTCACTCAGAGGAACCTCAGAAGTAAGGCACCGGTGATCTATTTTCAAAAGGTCACTGCCATTTAAAACCCTGTGCACAGCTATACTCTTAAACACATGAGGTCACTGTAAATTGGAATTGACTCACTGGCAACTGGAAGAGCTATTTGGAAGATGAAGTAGTGCAGACAAGGTGCCTAATACAGTACTTGGCATACAGTAAGCTCTCAATTAGTAATACTTAATTATTACTATTTAGGAGCTTTAGTGGCCCCGTGGGTTAGGCATTAAGCTGCTAACCACAAGGTCAGTAATTCAAGCCCACTAGCTGCTCCAAGGGAGAAAGATGAGGTTGTGTGCTCCCGTAAAGATTTACAACCTTAGAAACCCTCTATAAGGTTGCTGAGTTCAAATAGACTCAATGACCGTGAGTAATACTGCCATTGCTGTTGTTTTTGGCAAGCGCCACCAAGTTGGTTTCGGCTTAACTCTACAGATTTTCTGAGGCTTTTTATATCTTTGCAGGTGCAGAAAGCCTGATCTCTCTCACACATTGTGTCTGGTGGGCTTGAACCGCCGACCTTGTGGTTTACAGTCCGCCATGTTCCCAATGTTGTTAAGTGTCGTAGAGCTAGTTCCAACTCATAGTGACCTTGTATAAGTTCTACAGGAATGACTGGTGAGTTTGAACTGCTACCCTTGTTACCACACGTATTTTGAACATCTGCATTTGAAGAACCTGCAGGTGATTTTAGGAATACTTGTTATTGTTGCTAACTGCTGTTGAGTTGGTTCCGACTCATAGCGACCTTCTACAGGGTTTCGAAGGAATAGCAGGTGGGTTTGAACTGCCAACCCTTCAGTTAGCAAGCAGTCCAGTCCTGACTACAGCAGGACTCCTATAGAGACTTAGTCTCTGGGGAATTCCCAGGTGTCCCTTCTTCACTATGTTTTGAATATTCCTCAGAGCTCAAACTTACAGAGCTAAGCACATGCTTAATTTCCTTTAGCCTTCAAGAACAATCCCATCAGGCCAGCACAAATCTCTCCATGTAGGAGGATATCAAGATCCTTGTTGTGGTTGTTGTTATGTGCTGTGGAGTCGGAACCGACTCATAGCGACCCTGTACAGGGTTTCCGAGGGTGTAAATCTTTACGGGAGTAGAAAGCCTCCTCTTTCTCCCGCGGAGCAGCTGGTAGTTTCGAACTGCTGACCTTGCGGTTCACAGCCCGAGTCGTAACCACTACGCTACCTTTAGAGGTTTATATTTGCTCAAGGCCCTTCAAGACTAATTCCCAGGCACCCTTTTCCAGATCTCACCCTCCCAGCCCATACTCACACCCTCCCTGTATTCCATAAAGATGCCTCCACTACCTCCCATCACTGCGTCATGCTCCTGGTGTGTATATCTTGATGAAGAGGCAACCTTCATCCTTTTTAACTTCACTTAAACTGTTGACTCTGCTGGCTTGCTGCTCCCTTAAGTTCAGATCAGTTTGTTCTTTTCTCAAAGCCAACCGCTTACACAAAAGTACTAAGGAGCCCAAAGATTGCTGAATGTTTAACATTCATGGGCAACATGCCACAGTCACTATAAACACTTGAAACGTGATCCAGACAAGGAGGCAGGGGAAGGGAAGGAAGGGAAGAGGGAGATATAGCCACACAGTCATTCAGTCACGTCTCATAAACATCGAAGGACATTGCTTTCGTAGGTTAGAGAAGCATAAGACAGAGCTGTTGGTCCCATCGGCCAATGGTAGCTGCCTTTGATAATAGAGTTTTCAGAGCCCCAAACAAAAGAGCTGCAGACAGATAGGGATGAGGTATAGGGAGAAAGTTCAGATGCTAATGACCTACAAAAAGGCTTCAAAAAAATGTGTAGAAACCCTTCAGGTTTGGAAATGAACTCACCCTCATCACACACTTTCCAACAGACAGGTCTATAAGGGGAACAAACTAGGGAGGACTGAAGAGTTTTCATTTTGTCTAGACAGGTAGACAGGTCTGGTGAAAGGAGATGGGGATAACATTCTTACGATTCAGTAGTGAGTAATTATTATCATGACTAATTGCGACTGTCACAGCAGTAAAGGTAGAAGTTTTGTAACAAAAAGTGGGGAGTAGGAGGAACAAACAAGATGGCGGATCGGGTGGACATGTAGTTAAGAGCTCTTCCAACAACAACACAGAATACGCGACCAAACAGGCTCAGGGGATGGTCCCAGAACTCTGAACCCCATATAAAGGAATATTTAGAAGGTTAGAAGGCTTACAGCTGGGGGAATTTGTGGCAGAAGCAAGAAATCCATTGCTTTCTAGTCTGGGATGCTCAGCTGCTCCAGGAGCCGCCATCTTGGGTGAGACCATGTGAGGGAAGGACCGAAGCGGCCACAGACGCCTGGCAGAACTGCAGAGATAAAGGTGTGGACATTCTTTTCTTTTGGTAGCTGTTCAATGGTCCCTTGCTGTGTGCGCACCTCCATTCTGGTGACTATAGGGGTGCCTAAGCTAGTGGGCACCCCAGTCCCACCCTTGGAGAGTTCTACTAGGCATGCGCACAGATGTCCTTGAAATTTAAAGAGACAGTTTCCAATTAAAACCAAACGGAGA
>NW_006408552.1:7668225-7707115 GCF_000296735.1 Chrysochloris asiatica | reverse complement strand
GTTAATCTTACAGTCCAGAAGCAGAAGACCTTAGGACCATGAGGGGAGAAGAGCATGAGTAGAATGTGGGACCCTATTCAGAGAAGCAGCGACACCAGAGATGGAGGCAGAGATGAGGACGTGGAGAGATAGAGCAGCTGAGGACTCTAGACTCATGGAAAGAGAAAGGTTGTATGCTGATGGCCAGGAGGCAGGCTTGCAGACTTTGCCCTTGGGTTGTTTAAATGATTATATATTCCTGAGTGTTTTTGTGCACATCCAAACATGCCCACCCCCCCAAAAAAAAACAAACCTCGAAACAACCAGAGGGAATAGAAGCAAATACTGTTGAATGATGATGCACTGAGGGGATTGTAATCATTGCAATGAAACGATGAGTGTAAAACTGATGTTCTCCCATATAAACTATCACTCAATTCACAATAAAAACTTAAAAACAAAACAAAACACTAGGGAGGTATGCACACATTAGAATAATCAACCATTTGAGATCAAAAGGGCAGCACAACATTTACCCTAGGACAAAGTATAGAAGGGTTAGGAAAGGAGCAGGAATGGAAACAGGAAACCCAGGGAGGAAGTGGACGGAGTGATGCTGCTTTGTGGGGATTGCAATCAATGAGATGAAACAGAGTGTGTATGAGCTATTGAATGGAAACTGGTTTGCTCTATCAACCTTCATCCATTTCACAATTAAAAGGTAAAAAAAACACAAAAAATCATGGAGGAATTTCATTTCTTTTCATTGCGTTTTCCCATGAACTTTCTGAAGTCCTTTTTGTCTTGAGACAGGCTGTGTGGATTTGGAGTCGCTGGTTGGTGCAGATGGTTAAGTGCTTGGCTACTGGAAGGCTGGTGGTTCAAACTCACCCAGAGGCAGTTTGGAAGAAAGTCCTGTTTCTGAAAGGTCACAGTTATGAAAGTCTTATGGAGTACAGTTCTTCTGTGACATACACGGGGTCACCATAAGTTGGAACACACTCAACAGCAACTGATTTGGTCTTGGAATTGTTGCTAAGTGCCATTGGCTCTGAGGAGCCAGCTGGTAGGCTTGAACTGCTGACCTTGTGGTTTGCAGTCCAGTGCTAATCCTACAGTGACACACCAGGAGTTCCCAATTAAATTAGATCAAGTTTACTTCTGGCTCTTGCCACAGTCGGCTCAAACACACCAGACATGATAAAAAAAGATTCAGGATTGGAAGGTACTATCCAATGAGGGACAGGGTGGAGGACTGTGTGGCCAGGTAGAAATCACCTGTTGTTCTTAAGTGCTGTTAAGTTGGTTCTGATTCATAGTGAGTCTGTATAGGGTTTCCGAGAAGTGGCTGGTGAGTTTAAACCACTGACCTTGTGGCTGAGTGCTTATCCTATAGCGCCACATCAAGAAATCACTTAGATAAGGGCATATGCTTTACTTGTTGTTATGCGCCATGGAGTCAGTTCCAACTCAAAGGGATCCTGTACTGGGTTTCCGAGGCTGTAAATCTTTACGGGACGAAAGCCTCATCTTTCTCCTGCGGAACAGCTGGTACTTTCGAACTGCTGACCTTGAGGTTTGCAGCTCGATTCGTAACCACTATGATAGCAGAGCTCCTTTGCTTTACTAGAGATCAGAATTTTGGATCTTAGCTTGCTAGGTTTTTCATGCTAAGCCAGCGATAACCATTTTTTCTTCCTGCTGTAACACGTAGGGAGTACATGGACCATATTTCCTTCTTAATTACATCCTGAGAGGTACAAATTTACTGAATGGAAATATAATGCCTGTGGATTGAATTGGATTGGATTGTCAAGTTACATTCAAGTGAGTGTTCTTCTGTGGGGAGCAGGTTATGAAGGCCAGAGTTCTTGGCTGGGAAAGTGAAAACCCAGAGGTATAGGAATACAAAGTGCTTGATACTGCTCAGAACGGTAAAGGTATAAGCCAGACAAATAGCTAATGTGCTTGAGAGAGAAATGCAGGTCAGAAACAAAGCTCCCTTCAAATGACACCTCAAATCTATAAGATGAAAAGCATAAAGAACTCTCTTGGTTTTATTTATTACTAACTCTAAGAAATCTTCCTAACACACATCTGTCACTGTGTCGTGTGGTGGTGGCATGCCTGTTGCTGTGATGCTGGAAACTATGCCACTGGGATTTCAAACGGGGACAGGTTTTGGCAGAGCTTCCAGCCTAAGGCAGACCAGGAAGAAAGTCCTGGTTATCTATTTTCAAAAATGTTAGCCAAGGGAGCTCCGTAGAACATTGCCCAGGACAGTGCTGGAAGATAAGGCCCCTCAGTTGGGAGACAGTCAAATTACACAGACTATTGATGATGAAGACAGGCAGGATACTCAACTTCTCATTCTACGGTACTTGGGGAGCTCCACAAGTCAGAGTCAACTCCATGAAAACTGACAATGATAAGTTGAGTGGTGGGGAGATTTGCCAGGTAGAGAGGTCTAGGGAAGATCTCCTTAGCCAATAGCATAAACTGCCACAGTTCTGAGTCAATGAATGCCTTCATTGCTGGAATGTATGTTCTAGTGGGGCAATTAGACATTGCACAAGGAAACACGTGGGTAAGAATCATTTCAGACGTTAGTAGGAGAGAAAGAGGAAATTCAGCCGAGTGCCTTGATGAAGGATGGATAAGGCAATACTAGATAGGGTGCCAAGGAAGGCCTCCTCCTCATTCGAGGGGACATTTTGAATATATGCTTAAACAAGGGTTGTTTGTAGTGCTCCCTGATTGTCTGGTGTAAACTGTTGCCACCCTCGACTGCTAACTGAGGTTCAAGTCTACCTTGAAAGACCTCGAAAGAAAGGTCTGGTGATCTACTTTTGAAAAAAAGCATTCATTGAAAACTCTGGTGAGCACAGTTCTTTGATGCTCATGGGTCGCTCTGAGTTGCAGTTAACTTGCTACTTGGTAATATGGGCCCATCAGTGACCTCCAGTTACTCAGAGATCAGCGGAGACAACCCAGCTACCGCCACTCATTGGATTCTAATGCAGAGTGATCCTACAGACGGAGTAGAACTGCTTCATAGAGTTTCTGAGGTTGTAAGTCTTTACAAAAGCAGAAATCCTCATCTTCCTCCCATGAAGTAGCTGGTGGGTTTGAAACCACTGTTCTCTCAGTGACCTGTAAAGAAGTGGGATTCATACGTCCCTAGGGAAGACTGCGACCTGAACACAGCACCTTAGACTGCCCACCCCCACCCACCATCCATCTTCAGACCTGACCTGGTAAAAGCTCAGTATATGCGGGTATGTGGGGTAAACTCCCCTGCAGGCAAGAGACCTCTTTACCAAACAGAAAGTTGAGCTGGAGATTTGGGTAAATCTAAACTAAGGTTGATGGTAGCCCTGGGGAGGGCAGATTGGAGTAGTGTGGGAAGACGGGGCTATAGTTCTTGCCTTGACACTTGCTGGCCCTCTGTGCTTGGGCCTCTTTGTAATGAGAGCAGCATTGAGCTCAGAGGTGTTTTTGGTGGGTCATCATGAGAACACTGCAGCTCTTGACAGAGAGCCAGGCCTGGAGTAAACAAAACAAAAAACCCACTGCCCTTGACACCAGGCCTGTACATCTTGTTGTTAGTAAGTGCTCTTGAGTCGGTTCTGGTTCTGATACATAGAGACCCTGGTTTCTGAGGAGCAGCTGGTGAATTTGAACAGTCGACCTTGTGTTTCAAACTGACCTTGTGGTTAGGTGCTTATCCTACAATGCCACACCCGGAGTCCAGGCCTGTAATTGTTGTTGTTGTTGTTAAGTGCCGTCGAGTCGGGTCCGACCCATAGCGACCCTGTACAGGGTTTCCGAGGCCTGTAATAGGTGCTGATTAAAAGTGTCTGCCCTTCCTGCCCCCCTCCCCTCTGCCCACTTTGCTCTTTCTCTCTCCCTACTCCCGCTCTGTTTCCTTCCCTCTCTCCCTCCTTGTTCATCCCCATTTTTCCCCCCTGTCCCCAGTCCTCTCTCCCCCTTTCCCTCCATACCCCTATTTCCCTCCTTGCTTCCTCCCTCCTTCCAAGGAAGATTTAGCTGCTTTCTGACCTCAGAATAGAGGGGGTTAGCCCACACCCCTCTCTCCCTGAGTTCTGGGGCCTGTTAGCAGAATCCATCCACTGTGGGAGGGAGGGAAAGCCTCAATGATTTGGCTTGTGCTTGCTTCTGAAAGCAAAAAAGGCATCCTTTTGATTCTGTGTTTTCTTTCTCCTTTAAGAAAACACATAGCACCATGCAGCCAAGACAAGAGCATGGTTTGATCCTTTCTTTTATCTTTCTCTAGCCTGGGCTTTGGGCTGCCTTATTTGGGATCTGTACTGAAGGAAGGCAGGAGCAAAAGCTTTGGGAAGGTGGAGGAGGGGAAGCTTGTGAAGTGCCTCCTCCTATACAAGGCATGGGGAGCCAGGGCTTTCCAGCAGAGTGGAAGAGCCAGCTTAGCTGTTTTTGGCAGCTACTTCCTGATTTAGCTGAATCTCTTGATTTTAGCTAAGGAGGTCTGTGATGTCCTCATTTTAGGAGGAGTGAGATATACATCAGAGTCTTAGAAATAGTACTTACTGGCAGGGCACTGTAGGATCAGGAGCAGACTAGGAACCACAAGGTTGACAGTTCAAATCCACCAGCTGCCCCTCAGAAACTCTATACAGGGTCTCTATAAGTGGGAACTGACTCAATGGCACTTAACAACAACAACAATAAGAAGTATATGCCCAGAGTCATGGTGTGGCACTGTAGTGTAAGCATTAGATTGCTAATCTTAAGGTCGGAGGTTTAAACCCACCAACTGATCCTCAGAAACGCTATACAGGTTTGGAACCGACTGGATGTTTGTTGTTGTTGTTAGGTGCCATTGAGTCGGTACTGACCCATAGTGACCTTATGCACAGCAGAACGAAACACTACCTGATCCTGGGCCAACCTCACTACTGTTGCCATGCTTGAGTCCATTGATGCTGCCACTTGGCCAATCCATCTCATTGGGGGCTTCCTCTTTTTCTCTGACCCTCCACCTTACCAAACATGATATCCTTCTCCAGTGCCTGGTCCATCCTGACAATATGTCCGAAGTATGAGAGACGAAGTTTGGTCATATTGGCCTCCAAGGAGCAGTCTGGCTGCATTTCTTCCAAAACGGATCTACTGGTTCTTTTGGCAGTCCATGGTACTTTCAATATTCTCCTCCAACACCATAACTCAAATGCATCAATTCTTCTACGGTCTTCCTTATTCACTGTCCAGCTTTCACATGCATATGAGGTTATTGAAAATACCATGGCGTGGGTCAGTTGTACCTTAGTCCTCAAGCTGATGTCTTTGTGGTACTTAACCACAAATTATATACCCAGTTCTACACAAAGCCATTTGGAGCTATTAAATGTGAGGAGGGCTAGAACTGGGGATTGGGGAGGAGTTGGGAGAATTTGAAGGAGGAGGTAAGTGGGCAGAATCCTCACCTCCCATGTGGGACCCATGACCATGCACCTCATGAGCAGGCTCTACCCATCTGTCCACGGAGGCTTGTGTGTTGCTATGTTGCTGAACAAATGTCAGTGGAGCATCTAGTCTAGCTGATCTACGTTTGAAAAATCAGCCAATGAAAACACTGTTGCTGTTGTTAAGTGCCTTTGAGTTGAGTCCGACCCAAAGTAACCCTGTATAGGGTCTCTGCGGAGCAGCTGGTGAGCTTGAACGGCCAACCTTGCAGTTCAAATGGCCTTGCAGTCTGGTGCATTAACCCACAGTACCACACCAGGACTCCTAGGGACCACAAAAGTGCAATTACATTATGCATGTGGTCACCATAAGTATGAGCCAACAGCAATAGCAAAGGACTCTACTAAGTGGTTCAAAATTTCTCAGTCCCCAAACGTTTTAAACCAAAACTCTTGTGTCATTAAAGTTGATTTTGACTCCTAGTGACTCTGTAAGGCAGAGTTGAACTGCACCAAAGGGTTTCTGAGTTCGTAGATGCTTCTGGAAACAGGCTGCCCATCTTTCTCCCTCGGAGCAACTGGTGCATCTGAGTTTTTCACTTGGCAGTCCAGCACTTAACCCATCGTGCCACCAGGGCTCTTTCCCAAACTCTTGGTGAATGAGATGTGGGTGAGTGGGAGAAAGATGAGTAAGAAATCAGAAGATGACAGGAAAGGTTGAATCACAGGAACGTGGAGAAGATCCTATGGAAGACAGAGGGTGGAATGACTAGTGAGAATGCTTAAGTCCCAACTCCACAAGGTGGAACGGGTTGGGGATGTCACCATGGACAAGAGGGAGGAAAGCATCAGGGGCAGAGGATGAGGGCAAAGGCTTAAGGGTAGGGGAGCCAAAGTCTGTAACACCTTGGCCCTTGATACACAGGCATTCATCCTGTAATTGCTGGATTGTGAGAGAGGGGTCCTAGAGGAAGGGGAGGTGGCTAGAGGCACTGGGGTTGGGGAGCTTGGGCTAGTGGCTATTTATCAGGTTATACAAAGTTTTTCCACATTTAACAAATGATTCTGTGTTTCGGATGCATCTTGGTGGAATGCCAGCCTGCCAGGAGGAGAGAGAGAAGTGGTGTTTGCTCCTGTGGTTGTTGTTGTTGTTGTTGTTAAGTGTCTTGGAGTCAGTTTTGACTCACAGTGCCCCTGGTTCCCAGGAGCAGCTGGTTAGTTTAAACCCCTGACCTTGTGGTTCTATCTGACCTTGTGGTCCAGTGCTTATCCTATAGCACCACTGTTGGGCTTTGTTGTTGTTAGTAAGTACCCACAAGTTGGTTCTGACTCACAGTGACCCTGTATAGCATTTCCAAAGAGCAGTTCCTGGGTTTGAATAGCCAACCATGAGGTTAGCAGTCTGGTGCTTATCCTACCTACAGTGATGGTTGAACTGCAGGTTGAACCTGGGGGAGTGGTAAGAGATTAAGTTGGAGAGATTGGTAAATACAAGAAGCTTAAAAGCCTTGTATACTCAGGGGCCCTGGTGTTCTAATGGGTTTCCCATTGGGTTGTTAACTCCAAGGTCAGCAGTGTGAATCCACTATAGCCATTCTGAGGAAGAAAAGTGAGGCTTTCTGCTCCCTGAAAGATTTATAGCCTCGGAAACTCTATACAGGATTGCTGTGAGTTGGAACAGACTTGTTGACACACAACCATATCCCCACCCCCAGCTTGGATTTTAATGCAAAGTCAATGGGAGCTGTCAAAAGGTCTTAAGCCAGGGGACCATGGGAGGGGACTGTGGTGTAGATGAATGACCCTCTGTAGCCATAGACAAGGTTCCTTAGTGAGATGTTGTTGTTCTTAAATACCGTTTGGTTGGTTCCGACCCATAGTGACCCTGTGCAGGGTTTCCAAGGAGCAGCTGGTGAGCTTGAACCAACAACCTTGGAGTTCAAACTGACTTTGCAGTCTAGCACATAAATCCACAGTGCCACATACGATAGGTGGACCCATTAGGAGATCTTTCCTTCAGAGAGGTGGCTGTTGTGTCTAAGTGCCATAGTTAGTTCCAACCCATGTTGTTGTTAGGTGCCATCACATCATTTCTGACACATAGTGGCAACGCCTTATAAGGTTTCTGAGGAGTGGCTGGTGGCTTTGAACCACTGACCATGCAGTTCAAACCGACTTTTTGGTTCAGTGCTTATCCTACAGCACCACACTGGGACTCCATTCTGACTCATGCTGTTGTTACGCATCATCAAGTTGGTTCTGACTCATAGCGGCCCTATTAAGGGTTTCCAAGGAGCATCTGGTAGGTTTGAACTGATGACCTTGTGATTTAGCAATCCAGTGCTTATCCTACAGTACCGCACCAGGAGTCCTTGAGAAAGGTTAAGAGAATGCAAATCAAGGCTGTGGTACTAAGGAGCCAGAAGGGTAAGGTTCAAGGTAAACTGATGATAAATCCCAGGACTGTGCAAGGAAAAGGGACTGTGAATTTAAGGAGCTCCCTCCCTGTGTGCTATAGATGGTTAACACATTTGGCAACTCACCAAAGAGTTGGAGGTTCGAATCCTCCTAGGCATGCTTAGGTAGAAAGGCCTGGCAAACTACTTCCAACATCAGCCAAGGAAACCTCGTGGAGCACAGTTGTACTCTGACACACGTGGGCTGGCCATCAGTCAGAACTGACGGGCAGGAAGTGGTTGTTAACCGGTCTCTGGATTTGGCTATGAATGAAAGGGGTGCTAGGCACGGACTCCAGAAGGAAAAGAAGTTGGGGGTAAGGGAGAAAATTGGTCATTTCAAGGTACAAGAGAGGGGGAGGATTGGGTAAGCAGGGGCCTGTGGGTGTAAAATCTGTTAGTGAAAGTCTGCAGGGCAGTAGGGATGTGGTGGGCATGTATGATCCCCTTGAAGATAATGTGATGTGAGCAGAGGGAAGAAGTAGGACCCAAGGTGGGACATGTGGCTAGATTAATCCATTTCCATGGAGACAGTGAGGCAGGGTGGACGTTAGACTAGACGACGGTCAGGAGTCTAGCCTTGCCTCTGATGAGCTGGCTTACTGGGGGACTCACTTCAGTGCCTTGGTTTACCTACTCATAATGAGGGTGTTTGCCTTAGTGCAGGCTGGGGCAGCCACAGCGTGTTTCTCCTATTAAGTGTGCATGCGTCTCCTTCCCCCATGCCGTCTTAGTGCTGACTTATGAGAGGGACCCTATATACGAGTAATGAACACTGTCCCTGTTCCCTCGTCCTGGCCCTTGCCTTGTAGCTCTGTCTGGCAGTTCAGACCTTCTCTAATGCTTTCCCTCTTACACGGGGCCTCTTACAGGGAGTTGTGCTTCTGGAAGTTTCTGGAAAGAAAAGAGTTGTCATCTGACCTTTCTTGAACCAGTCTCTGGTTGGCAAGTTTTTGAGGTGACATCATTCACTCATAAGGGCTCTTTCATAACTGACATTTTAGAAGTCTGTAGCTTACCAATGAGTCCCAGGTGGCTCAACTGATGAAGTATTTCACTAGAAGCTGAAAGGTTGGTGGTTCAAACCTTGAAAGACAGGCCTGGGGATCTGCTTCTGAAAGAACACGACCTTGGAGACCCTATACAGCAGTTCTACTCTGTACGTGGGGTCGCCATGAATCAAAATCGACTTGATGACAACTAAAAAAAAAAATGTAGGACTTTACACCTAGACAAGGTCAACATGTTCATGGGTCCTACCCCACAAAACCCACTCCCTCTGAGTTAATTCCAGCTCATAGCCATCCTATCAGACAGATTTCTGAGATTGTATTGAGATTATTGTATTGAAAGCAGACAGCTTCATCTTTCTCCCATGGAGTACCTGGTGGGTTTGAACCGACAATCTCACGATTAGCAGCCCAGTGCATTACCCACTGCACCACCAGGGTTTCTTCTCATGGGCTATAGCATGCCTTAAAAAAAATTAAAGAAAAAAAAATTTTTTTATGACTCTCTGTGGTTGGAGAGATTTCAAACTCAAGTGTTAGCATAGTACCAAATGTTAAGAGCTTTGAAGCCTTGAGTTTTACACAGAAACAGCCATTGAATCTCATTGAATATCTCATTGAAGATCCTCCTTTCACTAAGATCTTTAATACTCAGGTGACAGAAGAGCAAAGATGGTCTTACACAAAGCAAAGGCACTGGGGTTTCTTCCTTCTGAAATTAGGCTGTGAGGAGTGAGGAGCAGATAGGACAGTAACCCTGGAAAGGAGGCTTAACATGTTGTAAACAGACTGAGGCGTAAGGGGTTCAGGAAGGACTAGCAACCGTGCATGTCACCTGATGCTGGAGGACATGACCTGAGAGAACACTTTTCCTCTTCACACACCACAAATGAGAGGCAGGACATGCACATGTGGGAATTGTTGCTGTTGTTAATTGCCACTGAGTTGGTTACAACGCATAGCGACTCGACTACCGACCGCCTGGTTTGCAGCCCAGTGCTGATCCACAGCGCCACACCTGAAGTGGTTCCACATATGTCTCCAATGATCACATACAAAATGCAGGACTAACCAGCATTTTATTCTGTTGTGTGGAAGGTTGTCGTAAATCAGAACTGAGTCAATGGCAACCAGCAGTAACAACAAATGAATCCACACTGGCTCCCTGGTTGAACTCTACCTGGTCTTGTCTAGCATCAGTTCATGGTGCAATGACAAAATAAAGCCTAATGTACTGTGTATTCCATGAAGCTAAATGTAACTAGTCGAATGAATGTCCTTTATTCTGAGAATTTGTTCTCTCTATATTTTTGGTATTTAAATATCCACTATTTCATCAGATGACACTGTTGTTGTTAAGTGCCATCGAGTCGGGTCCGACCCATAGCGACCCTGTAACAGGGTTTCCAAGGGTGTAAATCTTTACAGGAGTAGAAAGCCTCACCTTTCTCCCGCGGAGCGGCTGGTAGTTTCGAACTGCGGACCTTAAGGTTCGCAGCCCGATTCGTAACCACTACGCTACCAGAGCTCCTTCAGATGACACTAGCAGGTTTTAAAAAGAAATGGTGTTACTTTGGCAAAGAGTAACATTACCAATCCTATTCAGCTCCAAAAATTGCTTTAGAAAAGTGTCTTGGATCATTAAATTTTAGAAAGGCACACATTTAACTTGTAGGTGTTGCCTGTAACATCCGTGGCTGTTCTCAGAGCCCATGAAAACATCGAGACTGCTTATTCCCTTCTGTCTTATTCTGGGTTTCTCTCCTCTGTTGGACCGTTTTGGACTGATAAGACTTTTGGTCCATCCACTTGGTTCTTGATTCAGCCTTCATCCCTCGGTGCTGACCTTCCGAGCTTTTTGTTCTATGCACTTCTATTCAGCGGTCATTCCAAGCTGGTTACCAGGTCCTACAATCTAAGTCCAGGACCGTGGTCCAAACTTGGAACTGGGCCTCAGAAGAAGGTTAACGTGCATGTCCTGATTTCATACTTTCATATGTCATTGATTTCATTTCCGTTCAGTCAACATGCTTTTTCTGGATACCAGATTTTCAGTGAGACGATGTCAGCTACATCAGTCTGGGCTCTCTACAGGAACAGAACCAATAAAGGTTATATAATTAAGGTAAGATGTATACTTTAAAGAATTGGCTCAAGCATTAGTGGGGCTGTCAAGTCCAACATTTCTAGAGCAGACCCATAGCTGGAAACTCAGGCAGGATCTGATGCTGCATTCTTGAGGCAGAATTTCTTCTTCTTCTTCCTCTTCTTCAGTGTTTGATCAAAAGGCCTTTTAACTGATTGCATGAGGTCTACGCATATTATTGGAGTCCTGATGCGGTGCTGTGGGTTAATGTGCCAGACTGCAAAGCCATTTGAACTTCAAGGTCAGCGGTTCAAGCTCACCATCTGCTCCTTGGAAACCCTATACAGGGTCACTATGGGTCAGAATTGACTCAACAGCACTTAACAACAACAACAAACCCATATTATTGAGAATGATCTCTTTTACTTAGAGTAACCTGATTGTAGATGTCAACCTCATCTACAAAATACCTTCACAGAAGCACTTAGAATAGTATTTGATTAAATAACAGTATTATAGGATGTTCCTGTTGTTGTTAGGTGCCATTGAGTTGGTACTGACTCATAGCGACTCTATGCACAACAGAACAAAACACTGCTCGGTCCTGGACCAACCTCACGATTATTGCTAGACCTGAGTCAGTTGCTATTGCCACTGTACCAACCCATCTCATTGGGGTCTTCCACTTTTTCTCCAGCCCTCCACTCTACCAAACATGATATCCTCCAGTGACTGGTCCCTCCTGATAATATGTCTGAAGTATGAGAGATGAAGTCTGACTCCTCTGGCTTCCAAGGAGCATTCTGGTTGTACATTTTCCAACAGAGATCAGTTGGTTCTCCTGGCAGTCCATGGTACTTTTAATATTCTCCTCCAACATAGTAACTCAAATACATCAATTATTCTGTGGTCTTCTCTATTCATTGTCCAACTTTCATATGCATATGCAGTCATTGAAAGTACCATGAATTGATGCATTTGAATTAAGGTGTTGGAGGAGAGCACTGAAAGTCCCATGGATTGCCAGAAGAACAAACAAATCTGTGTTAGAAGAAGTACAGCCAGAATGCTCCTTACAAGCCAGGTTTGTGAGATTTTATCTCTCATACTTCAGACATGTTATCAAGAGGGTCCAGTCCCTGGAGAAGGACATCACGCTTGGTAAAGTGGAGGGTCAGAGAAAAAGAGGAGGACCCCCAACAAGATGGATTGGCACAGTGGCAGCAGCAATGGGCTAAAGTGTAACAATTCTGAGGATGCGCAGGATCAAGTAGTGTTTCATTCTGTTGTGCAGAGGATTTCTATGAGTCGGAACTGGCTGGACACATCTGACAACAACCAATAGACTACCTAGGAGTGCAGGGGCTCTATAGTGTAAGCACTGGACTGCTAACCACAAGATCAGTGGTTCAACTGCCATAGGTGAAAGATGAGGCTTTCTGTTCCCACAAAGATTTACAGCCTGGGAAGCCCTATGTTGTTGTTAAGTGCCGTTGAGTCGGTTTCGATCCATAGCGACCCTGAACAGGGTTTCCGAGGCTGTAAATCTTTATGGGAGCAGAAAGCCTCATCTTTCTCCCGCGGAACAGCTGGTAGATTCGTAACCACTACGCTACCAGAGCTGCCCTATACATGGTCACTATGAATCTGAACTGACTCTGTGGCACTGGACAACAACAACAACAACAACACAGCCCAGCTGAAGAGACCTAGTGGCAGAGTGGGTTAAGCATTGGACTGCTAGCCAGGAGATTGGTGGTTTGAACTCACCAGCTCTTCAGGCGAAAAATGAAACTGTTTCCTTAAAGATTTTCTGTCTCAAAAACCCTAAGAGGCAGTTTCCCTCTGTCCTATAGGGGTCACTGTGAGTCACAACCGACTTGGCGGCCATGGGTTTTTTTTTTTTAAACTAGCAGAGGCGTTGGTCTCAGGTAGAATTCTTGTCTTTCATGAGCAGCTCCCACCCATGTGTCAGTGGAGGCTTCGCAAAGATGCCCAGCAGGCTTTAGACTAGGAGGAAAAGTCTGGCAATCTGTTTCTGAAAACTAACCAATGGAAACCCTATGGATCACAACCATCTGATCTGCAGGTGTTTATGGGAATGGTGCAGGACCAGGCAGTGTTTTGTTTGGTTGTGCATGGGGTTGCCAAAGGGCCAACTCTTTACAACTAGTTAAAGGAGCTCTGGTAGCGTAGTGGTTACAAATTGGGCTGTGAACCTTAAGGTCAGCGGTTCAAAACTACTGGCTGTTCTGCGGGAGAAAGATGAGGCTTTCTGCTCCCGTAAAGATTTATAGCCTCAGAAATCCTGTACAGGGTTGCTATGAGTTGGTTCCGACTCCACAGCACATAACACTACCACCACCACAACACCTGGCCTAGCCAAGCTGATGTATAAAGCTAACCATCACATCTGCCTTGGGTAGTATTGTATAGGACCCAAGGGAAAGGTTCGCTGTCTGGGTGGGATATTCGTTTACAAAGTGCTGAGCTGTCACGTTCTGACTTTGCCTTTGATAAGTAGGAGCTCTCAGATACATCACTCCAGTGGATGCCTCAGGTTTGTGAATGGGTAGCGTGGATTGGCTTCTCTTTGTGTGCAGTTCTGTGGCTCTCTGGAAACAGTCTTTGTTTAGAGGTCAGCTGTCTTCTCTTGGAACCATAGCTGGAAAGTACTAGTCGTGATAACTAGCCCCAGATGGAATATAATTTACGACTCCCTAGTGTAGGCCAAAGCTGGGATGAAGACTTGGACAGAAGCTCCCAAGGGCCCTTTATTTCTTTTCTCTCCCACGATGCTTCACGCCTCCTCCTTCTCCTAAAACCCCACTGCCTTCGAGTCTATTCTGGCTCATAGTGACCCCATGGGACAGAGTAAAATGTCTTAGGGTTTCCAACTGGTGTATAGAAGAGAGGCAGCAAAGCCAGAGCCTGAAGCCATAACCCTTTCAGGGGAGCTGGGATTGAATGGGGCATATAACTCATAGAACCAGTGGGGAGACGCTATAGTGAGCTTGACAAGACAGAGAGGTTCTTTGTTGTTGTTAAGTGCCAATGAGTTGGTTCCAACCCATAGCGACCCTGTATAGGGTTTCCGAGGAGCTGCTGGTGAGCTTGAACTGCCAACCTTGCAGTTCAAATGGCTTTGCAGTCTGGTGCATTAACCCACAGCGCTACTTTGGGTACATTCAAATGTCAGTCTATACAGAAGCTGACTGCCTCATCGTTCTTCCTAAGAGCAACTGTTGGATTTGAACTGCTGACCTTTCTGTTTGCAATGGACTACTTTAAGCACTGTGCCACCAAGCCTCCCTTTTCTTCTCCAAACCCATTTCCTTCAAGTGGATTCCTTCTGACTTATATGACTTGTGGGGTTTCAGAGGCTGTAACTCTTCAGGGGAGCACAAAGCCTCATTTTTCTCCCTTGGAGTGGCTGGTGGGTTTGAACTGCTGACCTTGAGGCTAACCCACAGTGTTTCCAGGACTCCTTTCTTCTTCTCTTGTTGTTGTTTGTCATTGAGTCACTTCTGACTCATAGCGACCCCTGTATAGGGTTTCCAAGGAGTGGTTGGTGGGTTTGAAACACTGACTTTGCAATTAGCATTCCATCTTATCCAACAGCATCACATCAGAACTGCTTTCTTCATCTCTAGTGGATGCTCAATACTGAGCTGAGTGGGTCTTAGGTCATGTTGTTCTTGTGTTAATTTGTTTTCTTTATGTAACTGTTGCTCTCCTGGAGGGCTGGTGGTGGATGGTGGTGGTTATGTGCCGTGGAGTCCGTTCCGACTCAGAGCGACCCCGTATAGGGTTTCCGAGGCTGTAAATCTTTAGGGGAACAGAAAGCCTCATCTTTCTCCCACGGAACAGTTGTTTGTTGTTAGGTTTGAACTGTTGACCTTGAGTAACCACTACGCTACCAGAGCTAGAGGGCTGGGACTGTTTTGTTTTGTTTTTTCGTCCCATGGTGTGCTAGTAAAATGCTTCTTCACTGGCTCCCTGCTTTGAGAGAGAACAGCGTGGGGCTGGGCACACACAGTCTGTTCTCAGAGTCTATTGTCCAGCAACAAGGTTGTTGTATGAACAGGAGCAGGAAGACAGGAAGCAGAGAGAAGCTGCTGTCTGGGCTCTTGCCTCAGCTCCCTAGGGACTAAGTCACAGTCACAGAGACATCACAAAGGGATGCCTTAAGAAACAGACATCTATTTTCTCAGTGCAGGAGACTACAAGTCCCAATTCAGGCCACTGTCTCTCAGGGAAGTACATCATGATTGTTAAAGTGGAGAACCTGACCCTCAAGGAGACAGATTGACACAATGACAGCAACAATGGGTCAAACATAACAGTAATTGTGAGGTTGACCCATGACCCGGCAATGGTTCCCTCTGTCTTGCATAGGGTTGCTCTGAGACTGAACCAACTCCATGGCATCTGACAACAACACAGATAATGGTCTCATTAACATAACAAAGGCTGCTCTATTCTCAAATGGGATTGCATTTACTTGTAAAGGAGTGAGGATTCCAACACACATTTTGGGAAGGAGACAAAATTCAATCCAAAATAGCACCTTTGAAAAGACATCCATTAGAGCGATCTTCAAGAAGTTCACAGAAAAACTTCACTATCATTTAACTCCATTGTCCCATCCACTTCAGAAGCCCCATAATCCAAATGCATCAGTTCTTCTAGGGTCTTCCTTATTCACGGTCCAACTTTGCATGCATATGAGATTATTGAAAATACTATAACTTGGGTTATGGTGTTTGGAGGAGAATATTAAAAGTACCAGGGACTGCCAGAAGAACAAACTGATCTGTGTTGGGAAAAGTACACCCAGAGTGCTCCTTGGAAGTCAGGTTGGCCCAACTTTGTCTCTCATTCTTTGGACATATTGTCAGGAGGGACCAGTCACTGGAGAAGGATACCATGTTTGGTAGAGTGGAAGGTCGGAGAAAAAGAGGAAGTCTCCCAATGAGCTGGATTGGCACAGTGGCAGCGTAGCAATGATTGTGAGGTTGGCCCAGGACCAGGCAGGGTTTTGTTCTGTTGTGCATAGGGTCGCTATGAGTCAGTACCGACTTGATGGCACCTAACAACAACAATTAGAAGTCTCTTGGTATGTCTTTTCCGTCTTTCATCTGTGACTGAAATGCTTTCTCTCAAATACATTTTGTTTGGATGATGTCACCTCCTTCTCTTAAACTCTTTAATGGCTTCCCACTGCCATCCCCAAACGGGTGGGGGACTTTTTTCTGCCAAAACTTATAACATGATTCACAGGCTACATACAAAATCATCAACTTAAACATTAGCCTGCTATATTTGATCAAACATTTAATCAACTCACCCCCAATGTGATGGTGGCTCCTGGTGTGGCTCTGCGGGTTAATGCGCTGGACTGCAAGGTTGGTTTGAATGGTAAGATCAGCAGTTCAAACTCACCAGCTGCTCCTTGAAAACCCTATATAGGGTCACTATGAGTCGAAATTGACTTGACAGCAGCAACAATATGATGGCTGGAACTGCGGTTGCCTTGACAGGACTAGATCAAATGAGTTAGAGGGTCTTAGACCGTGGGATGTTTCCCATCCCTGGTCTACAAGATGAATTTGTTATGCATTCAGTCTGATGCCTTTCAATCTCACCCCCAGCATTTCTCCAAACGTCCACACTCTGTACTTCTAATCCCCATAGATGTGCCATAGTTTCAGGCCTCCTGTGTGCGCTTTTCTTCCATTCACCAGTGGGAGAATTCTTACTCAATCTTAAAGGGGAAATGCTGGGAAAACGAGCCAAGAGAATGTTCTTCCTCTGCAGTTGTTGTATACAAGATTGAGGACCTCCACACGTAAGCACTGGGGGGATTTGAGCTCTCAGGACTGGCTCAGGGCTTTCTCCCACCTGGTCATGTCCAACAGTCCATGGAGCAATGAGAGAAATGATGGCTGACGTAGTGTGTTTTGTGTGTTCTTCACCAAGTTCAGTGCAGTCCATTTAAATGAATGCCATTTACTCTGTTTCCTCTGAGAGTTTGTTCTTTCTCTATTTTTGCCTTGACAAAGGAAAAGTTGGCAATCCTATTGAAGTACTCCCCTCCCCCAAATCTTTTTAGGAAAATGTTTTGGATCATGAGAGCCTTTCACCAGCTGAAGACATAGTTATTGTTGTCAGTTGCTGTCAAACTGGTGTCCCATTCATAGTGACCCTATGCACAAAGGAACACTGCCCGTCCAGGTGTCCGGGATCAGCTGTGGATCAGACTGTTGTAAACCACAGGGTTTTCATTGGCTGCTTTTTGGAAATCCTGATCGATTTCCAGGCCTTTCTTCCTAGTCTGTCTTAATCTGAAAGCTCCACTGTTCAACACCATAGCAACATGCAAGTTTCCACTGACAGACAGGTGGTGGCTACACATGTGATGCATTGTCTGGGAATCGAACCAGGGTCTCCCACATGGAAAGCAAGAATTACTGAATCTTAAAGGCTCGCTCGTGTTGCCTGACTAGGAAGACAGAGAGTCCTTCCAAGGAGCTCCTTCACAATCTCCGACGTAATCCCACTATGTGATATCCCTACATGGGAGCTTACCTCCTGTGAGTTCCTGGAGAACAGAAAGCATTTCTTACTTATTTTCTTCCCGGAACTCAGCACCATGCCTGGCACATTGTAGGTGCACAGTAATCTGGTGCTAAATGGGTAAACAGAACAATGACTGGTCTTTGCCTCTCCTCACACTCCTTGCCTTTGATTAGACTGTATCATTTGGAATTGGCAGCTGTTATCAACCCCTTCCTCTCCACCTGGGTTTAAACCAACACTAAAATGTTTTAGCTGGTTGACTGTTGTCCTTCTGGGCAGATGAAAGTGGCAATTCAGCCTGCGTTTTTCTATCAACCCCTGCGTGTGCCAGAGCATTTGAAGATGGCATGTGTGGGAGCTTCTGTTCTCTGGCGAGTTCTCTCGATTTAATTAGTCTGACCTTCTGTGATAATCCCCCTTGGATGTCCCTGGCTTCCCCCTCCGCTTCTGTATCGTATTCCGGCTTCTGCCTCCATCAGCAAAAGACCAACTGCGTAGGCCAGCCTGTGGCATAATTCACAGCTTGGCTCTCAGAAATGAACTCCTACTCAGACGGAGCTGCTCCTCACACGAAAATTGGCCTGAAAGAGTTAGGAAAGTTTATCTTGGAGCCAGCAGGGGGTCTGTCCCTCCAAGTCAAATATTTCTCTTAAAAAACGAGAATGAGCTTTTAGTGTGGACTACCAATGGCTTCCTGAAATATTGGGATCTCTTTAAACATTAACATTTAGTTATAGCGCTGAAGGCTTTTTGGAGACTTTTGAGGTCTCCTCCCCTCCCTGTCACCTTTCTGAATAACCAGGGCTTTCACTACATGTTCTTTCATTTCAGGATCCATGCAATCTCCCTGCTCAGGAGGGCAAATGCATTGAAATAGCTCAACACCAGGCTAATCAAACAGCTATTTGTTTTCGGTCCATCCTCAAAGGATTTTCTAAATGAGGTAGAGAGGTCACTTTAGAATGATCCAGAAAGTCAAAGCGATATCCCTGGGGCATCTGGTCTTCAGAATGCTGGGAAAATCCCAGGGAGTTTAATACGCTCCTTGCAAAAGCCCCCCTGGCCAGACTGTGAGCTATACTGTGATTCTCCCACTATATCCTGTTTCTCTCCCTATTTCAGAACAAAAATATAGTGAGAGATGAAAGAATGACTTCTTATCCAGCCGCAGAAGATAGAACAGGGAAATATATAGCTTATTTTTATTCAGTATTTATTGATATAGACCCTGGGCCAGGAATTTTTCTACCCACATGTGGTGCAGAAATGAATAAGGCATTACGGTTGTTGTTAGGTGCCACCTAGTCCGTACCAACTCATAGCAGCCTTATGCACAACAGAATGAAATAGTGCCCTGTCCTTTGCTGATCTCACAATCGCTGCTATGCTTGACCCCATTGCTGCTGTCACTGTGCCAATCCATCTTGTTGTGGGGGGGGTCTTCCTCTTTTTTTGATGACCCTCCACTTTACCTAGAATGATGTCCTTCTCCAGGGACTAGTCTCCCCTGACAATATGTTCAAAGTATGAGATACAACGTCTGGCCATCCTGGCTTCTAAGGAACATCTGGCTGTACATCTTCCAACACAGATTTGTTTGTTCTTCTGGAAGTCCATGGTACTTTTCATATTCTCCTCCAACACCATAACTCAAATTCATCAGTTCTTCTACAGTCTTCCTTATTCATTGTCCAACTTTCACATGTATATGAGGTTATTGAATATACCATGGTTTGGGTCACACACACCTTAGTCCTCAAACTGATATTTTTGCTCTTGAACGTTTTAAAGAGGACTTGTGCAGATTTACCTAATGTAATTTCTTATTGGGTTTCTTGAGTGTTGATGGTTGATCCGAGCAAAATGAAGTCTTTGACAACTTCAATCGTTTCTCCCTTTATCTTGATGTTATTTATTGGTCCAGTGGTGAGGATTCTTTTTTCTTTACACTGAGGTGCAACTCGTAACAAAATCTGGGGTCTTTGACCTTCATCAGTAAGTATTAGCCACTCTATGCAGGATCACTATGAGTCAGAACTGACTCCATGGCATACCACCACCACCACTAAGAAATCCTGGTGTGAATGAACTGGATAATGAATCCAGGATAAGGAACGGGACCACAAGTGATTCAAACTCATCAGCCTCTCCGCGGAAACCTTATACAGCATTGCTCTGTGTCAGGACCAACTCAATGGTACTTAATAACAATAATAAGAAATCTTCTAAAATGGAAGACATGGGCTCAGCAATGAAGTCCAAATGAGACATTTTTACAGTCTACCTGGAACCCAGGGGCAGGGGACAGCGAGCTGTGTTGGGAGAATTGAAGATGTAGCCACTGAGGACACTTGAGCTGGGTACTGTGGATATTGTCATAGATGATGAGACAAGTGAGTTGGCTATTTTAGGGCCAGTGGACTTCCAACAGCTGCTGCAAGTTGGAAGGGATGTTCTAGGTAATACTATGGTACTTGAGAAGTGGCTGTGAGTTTGGAGTAGCTTGAAGACAGGGAGCACAAGAATGGAGCATTTGGTGATGAGGCTGTTTGAGACCAGATTATGAAAAACCTTTCATGTAGCTCTAAGGAAATTGAGTTATTTTTGTTGGTATTGAGGCTATGGGAGAATTTGAAGAAAAGAAAGGGTCTAATTGGATTCAAATTTTAAACAGAGAATGGAAGTGGTATAGCAGGGGAGGAGTGGAAACCAGTTAAGAAGACCATGGCACAATAAAGTCAATGACAGCCGAGTGAGATGGGAGGGATTTGTTTGCCGCTGCCAATGAGAGTTACCACACAGGGATTCACAGGGTGACATCCATGACATCAAGCACCATGGCTGCTGAGGAGCCTGTGAACCATTAGGGACTTGCTCGAACCAAGGACGGGATGTAGGGAATTTGGCATCACAGTAATTTTTCTTTGTGTATGGAGTAGTGCGCAAGGGTAAAAAAAAAAAAAAACTCGGGTAGTTTTCCCTCTGACTAACCTTGTGCTCACCCACATTTCCCAGCTCCCTAGCAGCTAGGTGGAGTCATGTGACTAGCTCTGGCCAACAGGCTATAAACAGAACAGATCTGCGTTGGCTCTAAGTAAAAGCAATGAAGAACTGGCTCTTTCTTAACCTTATCTGCCAGATGTGTCCCCTGGGTCTATGAGTCACCACTTGAAAAGGACTGCTCTGGGGAGTTTCCAGATAACACAGAGAACTTCTCATGAATCAGAAATTCATCGTACTGTGGAGCCACCAAAGTTTTGAGGCTCTTTATTATTTATTCCTGGTGTGGTGCTGTGGGTTAGTGCACTGAACTGCAAAGTCGGTTTGAACCACAAGGTCGGAAGTTCAAGCCCACCAGCTGCTCCTTGGAAACCCTATAGAAGGTCGCTATGGGTCGGAACCGACTCGATGGCACTTAACAACAGGTTATTATAGAAAGGTCTCTTGGTAGTACAGCTATTGACTGAAAGGTTGGCAGTTCGAACCCACCCAGAGGCACCACAGAAATATGGCCTAGTAATGTGTTTTAGTAAACATGTCAGCTAAGAAAACCCTATATAGCAGTTTTGCTCTGTAACCCAGGGAGTCACCATGGCTTAGGGTCGACTTGATGGCAAAGGTTTGGTTTGGAGTTTGTTACTACAGCAGACTATTCTGGCAAAATTCCTTTCTTCCTCTAGCAGGTTAATGAGCCAGAGGCGGGGAGAAAGGGAGACAGGGATGGGATGAAGTCAGCATTTATGGCTGCAGGTTATTTTAGCTCCTTTGGCATAAGCATCAGAAAAGTGTCTGGGAAGAACCACATGCAGATTTAGGCTTATCAGCCTCGAAATACTTTGGCTTCCCTTGGATGGAGAATATGACAGTTTCCTCAAGCAGGCAGACCCATGGGAGGAAAAAAAAAAAAAAATGATATTATGGTGAAATATCCATGTCCTTCATGATGCCAGGGAGATTGACAGCAATTCTTAGGACTCATGGACTATGTGTCATCCTGAGAAAGCATAAATGTATTACAAGCCTCTAGGGGCTGGATGAAAGCGTCTCTGGTCATCAATAGTATATAGCTCTTGTCAAGCCCTGCGGCAGAGAAGGAGGCATGGGGGGAGGGATTCATAATCAGGAGCCATGGAGGAGGAAGGGGCTGAAGAGGCAGCAGACATGGGTCTTTCAGAATCTAAGGCTGTTATGTAATTGAACAGATCTGTTCTTGGTGGTCCTGCAGGGTAGAGTTAGATCAATGGATGGATGTTGCACGGAGACATCTTCCAGGTCACTGGAAGGATCAGCAGTGGAACTGTTAAAAGATGGATTGTTACGGTTGCTTCTATGGGTGGTGAGCTCCCCTTCACTGAAAGTACTTAATCATAGGCCTGAAGGTGTTGTTGTCAAAGGGAGAAATTAACTAAGGGAGAAATTAACTGAGAGACAGTCTTGTGTAAATACCTGTGCCTCTAATGCTTCTTCTCCAACTCTGTGTGATCTTCGGCAAATCAAGTGACCTTTTGTAACTGTTTCCTTGTTGTTGTTGTTAAGTACTGTTGAGTTGGTTGCAACCCTGTATAGGGTTTCCAAGGAGTGACTGGTGAGCTTGAACTGCTAACCTTGCAGCTCAAGCTGACTTTGCAATTCAGCACCTTAACCCACAGCACCACACCAGGACTCCCTGTTTCCATAACTGAATATAATTGGATAACAAGTCCTATCTCTCCTCTTGGTGGTGGTGGTTATGTGCCATGGAGTCGATTCTGACTCACAGTGACCCGGCATAGGATTTCCGAGGCTGTGAATCTTTACAGGAGCAGAAAGCCTCATCTTTCTCTGGTGGAGCTGCTGGTAGTTTCGAGGTCAGCAGCCCGACTCATCACCACTATGCTGCCAGAGCTCCTTTATCTCTCCTTTTAGGATTCTTTATCTCTTTATCTCTTAGGATCCTTCATCTCTCCTCTTCTTGTTGTTAAGTGCCATCTAGAGTTTGTTCTGACCCTTAGTGATCCTGTGTAGGGTTTCTGAGGAGCTGCTGGTGAGCTTGAATCGCCGACTTTGCAGTTCAAATGGTTTTGCAGTCTGGAGCATTTGCCCGCAGCGCCATACCAGGACTTTAAAATATACACGAGGCAATAAAAAACTCATGGAAAACTTCCTTTATTTTTCAATTCCATTTTTCCACGATCTTTTGAAGCACCCTTTGTAATATGAAATACCTTAATAAGCTTATTTTGAAAAACATTTGTAGTAATATCATCATCATCAAAGACAAAAAAAGCCATCACCATCATTGTTGTTAGGTGCCACTGAGTCAATTTCAAGTCATAGAGACCCCATATGTGACAGAAGGATGGTTCCAGAGAGTGGAGCTCTGGTAGCGTAGTGGTTACGAATCAGGTTGCTAACCTCTAGGTTGGCAGTTCGAAACTGCCAGCCGTTCTACAGAAGAAAAATGAGGCTTTCTGCTCCTGTAAAGATTTACAGTCTAGGAAACCCTGTACAAGGTCACTATGAGTCGGAACCGACTCCACGGTACTTAACAACAACAACAATCTTGACAAGAGCAGATTGCCAGGCTGTTCTCACCCGGAGGCACTGTGCGGGTTCAAATTTCCAACCTTTGGTTACCCGTTTGTTCTACGAGGGCACCTTACAAGATATGCTGTCTTGTTGGTTTCCACACATAGTGACCATATATGTATAACAGAATGAAACACGGCACTGTGCTCCACCATCTTCACATTCGCATTCTGTTTGAGCCCATTGTTGTAGCCACTGTGTCAACTCGTGTCATTGATGGTCTTCTTTATTGCTGACCCTTTGCTTTACCAAGCATGATGTCCTTCTCCCAGGACGAGTTCCTCCTGATAACATGTCCAAAGGACAGGAGATGAAGTGTCTTCATCCTCATTTCTAAGAAGTATTCTGGCTATAATTCTTACCAGACGGATTCGTTTGTTCTTCTGGCAGTCCACGGACTCTTAAATGTTCTTCACCAACACTGTAATTACAAAGAAACAAAGTCTTCTTTGGTCTTCCTTATTCATTATCCAACTTTGGCATTCATGTGAGGCTATTGCCAACACCACAATTTGGGTCAGGTGCACCTGACTCTTCAAGGTGACACCTTTTGCTTTTTAAGACTTTGAAGAGGTCTTTTGCAGTAGATTTGCCTAATGCAATATGTCATTTCATTTCTTGACTGCTGCTTCTGTGGGTTTCGATTGTGGATTTAAATAAAATGAAATCCTTGACAACTTCAATATTTCCTTCACTTCCCATCATCAAAGGACCTCATATTTTCTAAGTGTTTCCTCTGTTATAGGCACCATACTTTGCCTGTAACATCTTATTTGACACTTAACAATAACCATATGGAACCGGTCCTATTCTTATCCCCATTCTACACATGAGTAAACTGAGACTGCAGTGACTTGCCCAGGGTCACTTACTCAGTAGTGAATCTGGCATCCCAATCCTTGTCTCTTGAACTCTGGAGTCTAAATTCTGTTATTAAACTTGTTATGTTTCATAAAGATAGAAATAAAAGATGTATTTGTAGATTGCTATGAATACTGTAAGGGGGATAGGTTTTATTGAAAGAGATTCAGTGATTGGCTGGGCAACTGATATTTGTGAAATGAAGTCTTCTTCTCATACTATGATTGTATGGATACTGCTTGTGTTAGGTTGCATTGTTAACAATGAACTGTGTTTCAGTATCTATCATTACTTCTGTTGGTGCAGTTGAGTAGATTCTGACTGAACCTATGACTAGAGTAGAGTTGCCCTGTAGGGCTTGCTTCCCTATACTCTATGGGCTTAGAATTCCAGGTCTTTTTCCTGGTGAGCCACTGGGTGGGTTCAAACAGCCAAAGTTTTGATTGGCAGCTGAGTGCTTAACCATCTTGCAACCAGGGTTCCTTGTTTTCTACTACTATATAATTCCCACGGCTGGACAATTGCTTCTGGCTTTTAGCAACCCTGGGAAAGTGCTATAGGCTAAGCACTGGACCACAAAATCAGTTTGAACCACAGGGTTGGAGGTTCAAATTCACAAGCTGCTCCTCTATGCAACAGCCTGAGAGACCCTAAGCAAGAGTGGCTCAGTTGAGCCCAATCAACCTCCAGAACCTCGAAAGATAAGAATAAAATAATTGATGCTGTGTTAAATCACAAAGTTCTGGGGTGATTGTGTTCAGCAGGACAGTTCTTGCTCAGGGTCTTTCACACTGTTGCAGTCAGATGACAAATAGGTATTAATTCCTGGTGGTGCGGTAGTTAAAGCACTCAGTCTGTTAATGGAAAGGTTTACAGTTTGAATCCACAAGGGTGCTCTGCGAAAATGATGTGGTAATCTACTTTCATGAAGATTTATAGCCTTGGAAACCCTATGGAGCAGTTCTACTCTGTCTTGTGTTGTTGTTATTAAGTGCCATTGAGTCAGTTCCTACCCACAGTGACTCTGTATAGGGTTTCTGAGGAGCGGCTGGTGAGCGTGAACTGCTGACCTTGTAGTCCAAACCGACTTTGCAGTCCAGCGTATCAATCTACAGCACCACTGAGTTCAAAGCCTAGAAAACTCTGTCGGGCAGTTGTACTTGGTCATGTGGGGTCACTCACTGCAAGCTGGTAACAACTCAGTAACAATATACAACAGAAACACAGTTCATGGTTAACCATTAGCCTTAACACAATTAAACAGCAGTTGGCAATTCAACATTTGCTAGGTGTACAATTGAATGAAATCAATGTAATTACTTATGTTGTGCAACTATCATTGTTGACAAACTCTATTCTTTGAGTTCTTAAAAATGGATAGAATTTAGACTAGTCATGACATATCTGGGGGAAAGTGGGAATTTAAAAATAGATCAAATGGCTGTGGCAGGTTCAGATGGCATGACTCTTGTCTCTCTGCAGTTGCCCCTTATACATTTCTCCTCTTTTGGATGGTTCTACAAATAGCACAAAGGAGCTCTGGTAGTGTAGTGGTTGCAAATTGGGCTGCTAACCTCAGGGTCAGCAGTTTGAAACTACCAACTGTTTTGTGGGAGAAAGATGAGGCTTTCTGCTCCCGTAAAGATTTACAGCCTCAGAAACCCTGTGCAGGGTCGCTATGAGTCAGAGTCGACTCCACGGTACTTAACAAAAACAACAACATTTACTAATTTGTAGTGAACAATTTCACCTGGGTTTTACCATGCCTTGAACATGGCAAAACCCAGGTAAAATTGTTCACTGTGATTAGTAAGTAAACACAATTAAGCCTGTGTGTACCTCATTTACTGTAAACCAGTACATAGCATGGTTATTGGTTAATCTGCTCCTGCCGTCAAGAAAACTGTGTGGAGCAAGTCTACTTGGTAACACATGATGTCATCATAAGTCAGCATCAACTCCATGACAATGGGGTTGGGTCTTTGAGTTAATGCTTTTGATGAAAGAATTCTAAGGGCACAGGGTAAGGAGTTTGGGGAAGCCATATCATTTGCTGTTAAACTTTGATGACTGGACTTTAAATGTCTGCCAAGCCATTAGTGGCCAAAAGAAAGCTCAGCAAAACTAAACCTGCGGTCATGAGGCGCCATCTTGGCTCCTCAGGAAGTTCTCAATGTGCTGCCTTGCAGTTACTTGTTTTCTTTCTTTGAAAACTTTTATTTATTTATTTTTAATTGGGAATTGACTGAAAGTTTACAGAGCAGATCGTCAGGGTTTTTTTTTTTTTTTCTAGATCCTCAGTTTTATTTTTAACAGTTCACACACATTTTGTTGTATCTCATTGATTACAACCCCTAGGAGTCCTGATGTGGCACTGTAGGATCAGCACTGACTGTGAACCACAAGACTGGTTGTTGAAGCCCACCTACTGGTCCTTGGAAATCCTAAAGAGGGTGGCTATGAGTCAGAACTACCTCAGTGGCACTTAATAATAACAACAACAACAACAACAACATTACATCACATGCCTCTTCCTCCCTGTGTTTCTGGTTTCCAGTCCTCCTTTCCTATCCCTTCTGAAGTTTGTCATTGGGTAAATACTATTCTTTTGATCTCACATGGTTGATTATTTTAAGTGTTTCTATCCATTGTCTCCAATATTGTTATTGTTAAGTGCCGTTGAGTCGGTTCCAACTCATAGTGACCCTGTCTAGGGTTTCCACAGACCTTGTGGTTCAAACTGACTTTGTAGTCCAGCACAATAACCCACAGTGCCACACCAGGACCCTGTTCCCATTATAGGCCTGTCTATTTTTTGACTGACATTTGAGACATCAGGGTAGTTTTGTTTCTAGACCTGAAAAGTGGCTAAGGGCCATAGTCTCTGGGATTCTATCAGTCTCTCTCAGACCAGTAAGTTTAGTCTCTTTTCTAATATTGAGTTTGGTTCCCCATTTTCTCCCATTCTTTCCAGAACCTTCTAGTGCAGTCCTTTTCAGAGCAGTTGGTAGTGATAGTTGGGTATCATCTAGTTCATCTGGTCTTAGGACCATGGCAACTGATGGTCCATGAGTCCATTGGACTAGTTGCTGCCCTGTGTCTTTCGATTTTCATCATTTTTCTTTCCTTTGTCTGGGAAAGATCAACAGTTGCACACTTAATGGCCGCTCACAGCTTTTAAAACCCCAATCACTACTCACCAAAGTAGGATGTAGAATTTTGTCTTTATGGACTATGTTATGCCAACTGACCTTAGTGCTCCCTCAGACTAGGGCCCGGAGCCCCTGGTGGCCCATCGACTCATTCCCACAAGGTGTTTGGTTATGTCCTTGGGGTTGTTTCTGACTTTGGCTCTCTCTTTCCTGGGGGTGCTAAATCGACTTGAGGTGTTGGCGCTCTTACTGCCACCCCTTTCTTGACTCTGATCGCATGGAATCTAAACATTTTGGTCTGCAAAGCTGTACCTCTCAGAATTTATTTCGGTATTTGAGCACTGAGGAAGAATTGATTAAGCCTGTATCATGGGTTGTTGATTGGGAGTTGTTATTGTTGAGTATCGTGGAGTTGTTTCCGACTCCTAGTGACCCTGCAGAGGGTTTCCGAGGCTGTAAATCTTTACAGGAGCAGAAAGCCTCATCTTTCTCCCATGGAACAGCTGTAGTTTCGAACTGCTGACCTTGAGGTTAGCAGCCCAATTCGTAACCACTACTCTACATAGGCATTTATAAAACAACAACAACAAAGGCAGACTAAAGGGCAAACTGCAAGAAATATAGCTATTTCTACTCAAAGACTAGATCTTAAAATATATGTGTGTGTGTTTATAAAGTAGATGGGCCATCTTCTGTAAACCAAGATAAATGCTTACTTGCTCAGCTGTGAGACCTGTATAGGGAGAGGAGAAGAAAAAAATGAACACTGAGAGAGAAAATTATATTATAAGAACAACTAGTTTAGAATTTTAGGACCATATTCAAAAGAAATTAGAATTTATTAAATATTTATTTATGAAGGGACTTAAAAAAAACTTATAGAAAAATTCCATTATCTTTTGATTCCATTTTTCCATAATCTTTGCTGCTTCCTTGTATTTGTATACATGTTGTATTGTTGTTGGTAAGTGCCACTGAGTCTGTTCTAACCCACAGCGACCCTGTATAGGGTTTCCTAGGAGCAGCTGGTGAGCTTGAACCACAGACCTTTCAGATCAAACTGATTTTGCATCCAGTGCATTAATCCACAGCGCCACACCAGGACTCCCACACCAGGACACATTGTATACATACATATATATCAAGAGAAAGAAGAAACTTTCTATTTTTTCAAAGAGGAGCAGCTGGTGAGCTTGAACAGCCAACCTTGCAGTTCAAATGGTTTTGCAGTCTGGCGCATTAACCCACAGCACTACACAGGACTCCAAATATACGGGTGCATACAGCTATCTATAGATATTTAGATAGACAGGGAGTCCTGGTATGGCACTGCAGGATAATGAAGTGGACTACAGTTAGTTTGAACTGCAAGGTTGGTGATTCAAATTCACCAGCCGTTCCTCGAAAACTCTATACAGAGTCGCTATGAGTTGGAACCAACTTGATGGCACTTAACAAAAACAGCAATAGATATGGTGGTGATGATATGCCGTGGAGTCATTGCCAACTCATAGTGATCTTTCATAGGGTTTCTGAAGTTGTAAATCTTTATAGGAGCAGAAAACCTTATCTTTCTCCAGCATAACAGCTGGTAGTTTTGAACTGCAGGATATATAAAGGAGTGCAGTAACTCTGTAGCATAAACACTGACCTGTGAACCACAAAGTTGACAGTTCAAGCCCACCAGGAGAAAGATGAGACTTTCTGTTTGCGCAAAGATTTAGAGCCTCTGAAACCCTATGCAGGGTCACTATGAGTCAGAACCAACAGATATGTTTTTAAATGCCATTGAGTCTGTTCTGATTCATAGCGACCCTGCATAGGGTTTCCGATGAGTAGTCTGATGCTTAACCTATAGCACCACACCAGTACTTCATGTGTGGTACTGTAGGATAAACCCACCAACAGCTCCCTTGGAAACCCTACACAGGGTCGCTGTGAGTCAGAACTGACTCAATGGTGGTTGTTTTTTTTTTTTTTTTAAAGTTTTTATTGTAATTTGAGTGAAAGCATATAGGGCAATTCATCAGTTTTACATTCAACAAATCATATACTTTGTTTTATTACAATGATTATAATCCCCTCCATGTAGCAATATTTCCTTCTATTCATTTTAGCTCTCTCTCTCTCTTTTTTAAACACTCAGGCATATATAATAATTTAAACCACCAAAGATCATAGTTGGCAAACCTACCTTCTGGCCATCAGCTTTCAGTCCCTCTCTTTCCGTGAGTCTAGAGTCCTCAGCTGCTCCCTCTCTCCATGTCCCCATCTCAGCCTCCATCTTTGGTGTCATTGCTACTCTGGATAAGGTCTAGCATTCCGCTTGTGCTCTTCTCCCTTGATGGTCCTAGGGTCCTCTTTTTCTGCACTGTAAGATTAACTACTCTACTGTTTTTGTTACAATCGATAGTTCCTAATAACAACTAACAAATATGTGTATATGGAACCCTGGTGTGGTGCCCTGGCATAATGCACTGGATTGCAAGGTTGGTTTGAACTGCAAAGTCAGTGGTTCAAACTCACCAGTTGCTCATTGGAAACCTTATACAGGGTCACTATGAGTCAGCATGACTCAATAACAAAATAGCACACATATATAATATACATGCACAGCTTGAAATAGAAAGCATAGATTTTTTGTTTGTTTTTAGTGTATTGTTGTTGTTGTTGTTATGTACCATGGAGTGGGTTCCGACTCATAGTGACCCTGCACAGGGTTTCCGAGGCTGTAAATCTTTACAGGAGCAGAAAGCCTCATCTTTCTCCAGTGGAACGCCTGATTCGTAACCACTATGCTACCAGAGCTCCTTACTTGCATTAAAAAGGTCTGGTGGCCAGCCTCTCTCCTTTGCTTTCTTTTAAATCATATTATGGAAAAATTTCAAACATACACAAAAGTAGGGGGAATAGTATTATGTAATCTAATCAAGAGTTCGTTTAATTAACTTTTTGCAACATTTACAGTAGGATTCCGTTTCCAAAAAAATTGCTTAGGAAGTTTGGAAAGACTCCTCTTTGTATAAAATGAACAATAAATGTATTTATAAAATTGTTCTCAGGAGATAGTTACACATGATAATATGACAAAGATGTTTTTACTGACTAATAATGGTGGTGGTTGGTGGTGGTGTGCCGTCAAGTCTGTTCTGACTCATAGTGACCCTGTATAGGGTTTCCGAGGCTGTAAATCTTTATGGGAGTAGAAAGTCTTGTCTTTCTCCCATGGAGCATCTGGTAGATTTGAACTGCTGACCTTGCAGTTAGCAGCCCAGCTCATAGTCCACTACACTATCAGGGCTCTAATGTTAGTAATTATAGTGTAATAATGTTGTTGTTGTTGTTAAGTGGCTTCGAGTTGGTTCCGACTCATAGCAACTCTGTATAAGGTTTCCTAGAAGCAGCTGGTGAGGTTGAACCACCGACCTTGAGGCTCAAACCGACTTTGCAGCCCAGTGCATTAACCTATAGCACACCACACCAGGATCCCTAATATTGTTGTTGTTGTCAGGTGCCATCGAGTTGGAACAGACTCATGCACAGCAGAACGAAACAATGTCCGTAGAATAGCAATATCAGAAATCTTCTCTTCTCTAATTGTATACATTTTAGAATAGACCTTCATGAACATCTGAATTTGAGGAGAAATAAGGAAAATAATTTGTAAGTTCGTGCTCATGACCATTTTGTTATGATGAACAATGTATGATGCAACTGACCAATTGTTTCAGATGTGAAGTTGGTAGATTATTTCCCCCCACCAAATGGATAAGTGGTTTCCCAGATCTAACTTTAAAAAGTATTAATTAGACAGTGCTTTTACCTTATTGCTCTACAGCTTAGTAAACAAAGCAGACACATTTGATTGGGGTCAGTGGTTATCCAGTTGGCTGAGGTAGATTGGGCAAGAAAAAGTTGGTCATTGGGCCTCCATCTGTGAGCAATCCAAGAGGCAGAACTGAATTCCTGTAATTTGACAGATGATGGCCAAGAGAAGAACATGACCCCCAGAGACACAAGCATAACAACATAGATGTTCTATTCCATGGCATTTGGGTGCAATGGGATAAAACTCTGGATTGCAAGGTCTGTTTGAACCACAAGGTCAGTGGTTCAAACTCACCAGGTGCTCCTTGGAAACCCTATGCAGGATCGCTGTGAGTTGGAAACAACTCGACAGCATTTAACAATAGCAACACCATACCTGCAGCAACAAAAAACCAGAACCACCTCTCAGCTTTAAGACGTCAGGAATATTAAAGGGAGGCAGGAGAGGGGAGTGCTTAAAAAGGTGAACTCTGGAGGCAGACTGCCTAGATTTGAATCCCAGATCTACTTTTCTCTGAATGTGTAACTTGGGCAGATTACTTACCTTTTCTGTCATTCTACTTCCTCATCTGAAACGGGACCCTAAGTGTGCCAACCTCATAGGGTTGCTATGAGGATTAAACTATTATGTATTTAAAGAATGAGTCTCATGCAAGTATTTGCTATGCTTATGATAATGATGGTTATCTGTCTATCCATCCATCCATCTATCCATCCATCCATCCATCCATCCATCCATCCATCCATCCATCCATCTACCCATCCATCCATGTGTGTATGAGGGCGCTTCAAACGTTTCATAGAAAAATGGAGTTGAAAGGTAATGGAATTTATCCGCCAACACTTTGAAACCCACTCATATGTTGTTGTTAAGTACCATGGAGTCGGTTCCGACTCATAGTGACCCTGCACAGGGTTTCCGAGGCTGCAAGTCTTTACGGGAGCAGAAATCCTCATCTTTCTCCCATGAACAGCTGGTAGTTTTGAACTGCTGACCCTGAGGTTAGCAGCCTGATTTGTAACCACTATACTACCAGAGCTCCTTCCCGTCATATGTCATAAATATAAAAAAAATAATGATGATGCATGGGGCATTGGTGGGTCAGTGGTAAAATTTTTGCCTTCCATGTTGGAGACCCAGGTTCAATTCTCAGCCAATACACCTCACACACAGCCACCACATGTCTGTCAGTGGAGGTTTGCATGTTGTTATGATTATTACGACATTGAAAGGGTTTCACGGAACTCCCAGACTAAGCTAGACTAGGATAGTCTAGAAAGGCCTGAAAATCTGCTTCCAAAAATCAGCCAATGAAAATCCTATGGGTCCTAATGATCCAGCTCATGGGGGTGGTGCTGGACTGGGCAACATGTTGTTTTTCGGTGCTGGGGTTATCATGAGTCAGGGGCCTTCTATGGCCGCTAATAATCCCAGCGATAATAATAACACTGATATAGAACAAGCGTTGGCCTTGTGTAATCTGTAGTTTACTTGCTGTTGGGATGGGTGAGTGAGGGCTGTTACATAAACTGGGCTTGGCCTGCTCTTACCCAGCATGTGTCCCATGTGGCTAAGTACCCCTGAAGCCCACTTTGTTCTTAGCTACTCGGCAGGTGTTCAAAGGCACCTTGGAACTGTGTATCATGTCTTTGGACTGTGTATCACTGTCACACTGCTCAGAAATTGGATTCTGTAGAGTGGAAACATGTGGCTTGTTGGCAAGGTAACTGGTTCAGAGCAGGGACATTTCCAGTCTGGGAGAACCCGCCTCTGTGGATTGGGTTGCAGTCCTCCTAACAGCCAGCTTGTTTATGTTCTTTCCTGGACGCTCACAGGCATCAGGCCATGTGTCGAGTGGTAAGGGGGACGTGTGCTCCACACCTGCATTTCTCCAGCCCCACCCTGGTCCTTGTTCATCCTGGCTGCTAACCGGATAATCTCTCTCTAGTCCTCGCTGAACTGGAGGGTCTGCTGCCGGGACTGCACCTGACATATCTGGTTTTGTCTCCAGGTAGCTGGAAAGATATGGGAGGTTTGTGGCCGTTTCACTCCTGTGCACAAGATGCCATCAATTTCCGTTAGAAAAGCAGAAGGGTATCCTTCTAAAGTATCGAGTTTGGGGTGTGACAAATGGAAATTTACAGCATAAGAGTTAACTCCTGAACTGTTGAAATCTGTCAGGAGTTCCATTATGAATGAAATGAAAGGGTATGAGCATTTGGAAACCTAGGAGGCGCTCTTGGTGGCTGATGGCCACAGATTCCTGGTTGAAATGTCAGCACTGACATTTTTGTATTCCTTTATCTTGAGCCAGTGAAGATTTCTGAACTTTCATTCACATGCAGGAAGGGGATCATGGTGGGGTCTGATCAGACCATTAAGACGATGGTTAAAGATCAAGTCCATCCAAAAAAACTGGGTGAATGGTAAGACATGATACAAACTTCAGGCCTAAAGATAGACTGGGTGTTTGTTGTTGTAGTTGTTGTTAAGTGCCCTTGAGTCTGTTCCAATTCATAATGACACTGTATAGGATTTCCGAGCAGCATCTAAGATAAACCAAATGCTTATCTTACAGTTGCCATACCAGGACTTCAGATTGGGTTGGGGAGGCTCCCTAAATGATGAACTGTGACTCTCAACTCATTTATGTTTCCACCCTTCATGGATTCATTCACACTCGCATTTATTTACTCACTAAGTACAAGGGGGGCTTCAAAAAGTTCATGGAAACTTGGAATGAAAAGATATTGGAATTAGTCCAGGAACTCTTGGAATCTCCCTTGTATTTCTTGAGTACCTACTAGGTACCCCATGCAGAACCAGTTGCTAGGGATACAATCAGTAAGTCAAAGAAATGACATTTATTTATTTTTAAAATGTCTTTGTTCTCTCAAATCTAAAGGAGAGGACATGAGCAAAATAAATAAAACCTGGTGTGGCACTGTAGGATCAACACTGGACTTCAAACCATAAGGTCAGCAGTTCAAACCCACCAGCTGCTCCTCAGAAAACCTATCCAGGGTTGCTATGAATCAGTACCGACTGAACAGCACTTAACAATAACAATATTAGTGATCAATGCTGTTGGGAAATTAAAGTAGCAGGGAACAGACACTGACAGGATGCAGCGGCAGTTCAGGGTCAGATACGATGTCAGAGGAGACCTTCCTGGGAAGGTGACATTTGGGTCAGAACATTACAGAGCTGACCGAGTGAGCAGTGCATCTACCAGGCAGAAACCTTTCCCAGGGAAGAGAAGAGTACATCCAAATGCCCTGGGGCTGCACTTGAGAAAAGACTAGGAGGCAGGTGTAGCAGGCATGGCGTAGGGAGAGACAGGAGTGAGGGTATGTTGGCTACAGGGAATTCTGGGTCATTCTAAGGACACACATTTGCTGTCTTTGATTCCCAACAAGATGGGAAGCCTGTGGAAGGTTTGACGCACTGGAGGGATAAGATCTCATTTATTGGTTTTAAAGTTGATTTCATTTTGAAGACAGCTTCATTGATGTGTAATTGATACACGGTAACTGAACATACTCAGCATGTACAGTTTGATGGATTTTGACACATAGGCACTTGGGAAACCAAGACCACAGACAAGAGTTAAACATGCTCATTGCTCCACAAACTCCCTTTGACACCCTGCCCTCTCGACCCCATTCTCTGCTTCTTGTCCCCAGGTAGCCACCGACCTGCTTTCTATCAGGATAGATTATAGTTTTGTTTTTTTTTCTAGAATTCTATATAAATGGAATATACAGGATGTACTTTTTTTCTTTTTAAAAATATTTTTTTTTGGTTTGGTCTCATACTCAGCAAAATTATTTTGGGATTCATTCATATTGTATCAATAATTCATTCCTTTTTATTGATGAGTAGTATTCCATACCATCACCTGTCCGTTGATTTGTCATATGGTGGTGGCTTGTGTGGCCGGGATGCTGGAATCTACGCTATTGGGTATTCTAAATACCAGCAGGGTCATCCATGGTGGGCAGGTTTCAGTGGAGCTTCCCAACTAAGACAAACCAGGAAAAAAAGATCTGGTCGTCTACTTTAGAAAATCAGCCAATCAACTCCCTGTGGATCGCAGAAGAATGCTGGCAGATGAGCCCCGGTTAGACAGCATTGGTCTTGAGCAATTCATTTCATGATTGTGAAATGGCATGGGATTGAGCAGTGTTTAGTTCCCATTGAGCATGGGGTCTCCAGGACTGGGAGCTAACTTGTCAGCAACTAACAACAATGGGTATTTCATTGTATGGATATACCACAATTTGCATATCCATTCACCTGTCGATGGATACTTGGATTGTTTCTACTTTTTGGTTCTCAAAAAAGAAGTTGCTGTGAATATTCATATATAGGTATTTGTATGGATAGATGCTTTCTAATCTCTTGAGTACACACCTATGAGGGGGATGGCTGGACCCTAAAGGTGGGTTTTAGCTTATTTTTTAAAGAAATGACCAAACTTTCCCAAAGCAATTATACTATTTTACATTGTCACCAATAGTTGGTTGCTTGGTTATATGCTATGGAGTCACCAACAGTATAAGAGAGTAATTCTTCCCTATCCTCACCAACACAGGATGATCAATCATTTTAATTTTAATATTTCTAAGAGATGGGATGGGAGGCCTTGGGTGGTCCAAACAGTTAAGTGCTCAGTTGCTAGCCCAGAGGTGCCTCAGAAGACCAGCCTGGTAATCTGATTTTGAAATCCCTATGATGTGGTTCCACTCCACACACCTATCTCTCCATGAGTCAGAATCCATCTGACAACACCTTACAGTAGGTGGTGGGTAGCTATGTGTCACTGAGTCAGTTCCCGTTCATAGCCACCATGTATGGCATTTCTGACGCTGTAAATCTTTATGGGAGCAGAGAGTCTCATAGTTCTCCCACAGAACCACTGGTATATTCGAGCTGCTGACCTTGCAGTTAACATCTCACCCACCAGGGCTCCTTGACAGTAAGTGGGTAGTGGTATCTTTCACCTCTGTTTGCATGTCACTAGTGGCTACCAATCGGGCTGCTAACCTCAGGGTCTGCAGTTCAAAACTACCAGCTGTTCCGTGGGAGAAAGATGAGGCTTTCTGCTCCCGTAAAGATTTACAGCCTCGCAAAACCTATACAGGGTCGTTATGAGTCGGAACCAACTCCATGACACTTAACCACCAGTAGCTACTAGGGGAGTCCTGATGTGGCACTGTGGGTTAATGCGCCAGGCTGCAAAGCCGTTTGAACTGCAAGGTTGGCGGTTCAAGCTCACCAGCTGCTTCTTGGAGACCCTATACAGGGTTGCTATAGGCCGGAATCGACTCGATGGAACTTAACAACAACAACAACAAAGTAGCTACTAGGAACCCTGGTGTGGTGCTGTGGGTTAATGCGCTGGACTGCAAGGTTGGGTTGAACTGCAAGGTCAACAGCTCAAGCTCACAGATGTTCCTTAGAAACCCTATAGGGTCGCTATGAGTTGTAACCAACTTGACAGCACTTAACAACCACAACAACACAGTAGGTACTGATGTTATAGATCTTCTCATGTGATTATGTGCCATCTCAGAAGCCCTTTGGAGCAATTCTATTCTGCACTATACAGTTGCTTTGAGTTGGAATCAACTCAGTGGGCGTGAGTTTGGTTTGGGGATTGATGATAGGTCATAGCTGCATGGGAGCCTTAGGTACTCTTTCCTTGGTCCTGCAGATAATGTTATTTCCAGCAGGCTTCCCTGGAACTGGGGCGGCTCATCAGGCCTGAACTTGGGTCCTTTCCCCAGACTCTGGGTGTGTTGAATTGCTAGCATCGTTGTGTGCCCCTGAGTTGATTCCAACTCTTAGCGATGCTATAGGACAGAATAGACCTGTCCTATAAGATTTCCCAGGCCATAGTACGGTGCCGCAGGATAATGTGCTGGACCGCAAGATAAGTTTGAACTGCAAGGTCAGTGGTTCAAACCTACCAGCTGCTCCTTGGAAACCAAATACAAGGTTACCATGGGTTGGGACCGACTCTACGACACTTAACAACAACCATTATGGTTACTGGTGTGGCACTATTGGATAAATACTGAATCGCAAGGTGATTTGAATCACCCTGTACAGGGCTGCTGTGCGTAGGAAGCAACTTCACAGCACTTAACAACAACACAATCTTTATGGGAGCAGATGGTTAGGTCTTTTCTCCCTCCAGCTGGTGGGTTTGAACCACTGACCTTTCAATTAGCAGGTCAGCACTTAACCATTGCATGTCAGGGCTCCTTTTCTGAGAGTGTTCCTGTGCTGGAAATACCTCAAGTGGATGACTTTAAAGAACAAAAATGAATATCTTTACAGTTAGGAGATTAGACGTTCAAATCCAGGGCTCTGGTGGGAAGACATTTGTTGCTCTCAGCTTCTCCCAACCTGGCGTTCCTCACTTCCTTGGCGATCTCCTCTTAGCACTTAACTCCCTTGTTTTGTATGAATAATCTGCTCTTCTTACAACTCAAAATTTTAGGTTGAATATATGCCCTACATGGTTCTGGCCTCCTTAACGTCTACAGAGGAAGTCTTGCTCCCAGCCAGAATAGAGTAGTTAGGATGCGAATACATTTTTTTTTTTTTAAGGGGGACACAACCAACCTACAACATGGGAAATTTGCTGGCGAGGCTTCTGAGTCTCTCTCCTTTTTTTTTTTTTTTAAAAAAGGAATTCATCTTTAAGGAAGATAGATGACTAACACTATTAGATTCTTGGGCCAACAAATGCTTCTTGGTCCCTTGGGTAACTGAAGATGATTTTGAAGCAAGGTGTACCCATGAAGCATATGTGCTATTTTTATAATCTTAACAACCAGATCACAGATAGCCTTGGTTTAAAACTAGGTGGATTCATTTAAGTAGATTTTAGCATATTTTAATTTTATTTCCTTCCAGATTTCTATGATTTCTGAAACAAAATCATTTCAAACAGGAAAGTGATTTATAATGTTGCCTCTTTCAAAAAGAAGCCATTTTCATCATTCCTTGCTCCCTTCTAAGGCTTCTTTGCTTATGGTCACACTCACGTTGTTGTAATCACTGTGTGTTGAACGCACTCTGATTCTAAGCAAAAGGTTGGTGGTTTCAGTCCATCCAGAGGCACCTCATAAGAAAGGTCTGGCAATCTACTTCTACAAAAACAGCCGTTGAAAGCTTGACGGTACACAGTTCTACTCTGACTCACCTGGGGTTCCCATGAGTGGGAGCTGACTCAATAGTAACTGGGTGATTTCATTCTACTGTAGATAATGTTTGTTTTCATATAATTTCGTATTATTATTTTTCTTATTGAGTGCTGACTGTATGTAACACCCTGTGTTAAGACCGTCACAACCATATTTTAGCTAATCCTCATAACCATTCTGAAGGTCCAAGTGTTAGTCCAGAGACTTCATGGTGGTGCAAATAGTGCACTGGGCTAGGGTAGAGATTTTGAGTCCACCCAGAAGTGATTATAAAGAAAGGCCTGGTAATTTACTTCTGCAGAATCAACCATTGAAAACCCTGTGGAACCTGACCTATACTCATGGAGGTAGTAACTCTAAATACCAATATAGAGGGAAGGACTCTTCACATCAAGTATCAATGCTATCCTCTCTGTACACAGGTTAGATAGGGACGGGCAACTTAGACATTGGCTACCTAAAATGAGGGGGCGATAAAAGCACTAAATGATTGGTTTACAAGGTTTCAAGGAGAAGCTTAGTTTAGTAATGTGTGGGGATAGAAAGAATCCCCCCTGAAGAGTTTCCATCTTGTCTAGATGGGTCTGGTAAAAAGACATGGGAATTAGATTCTTATGATTCAATAGTGAGTAATTGTTATCATGACTAATTGTGACTCTCACAATTGTAACAAGATAGAAGTTTTGTAACAAAAACAGGG
>NW_006408552.1:7624179-7667220 GCF_000296735.1 Chrysochloris asiatica | reverse complement strand
AAGACCTGGGGACTCTTGGGCCCAGAGTCAGTGACATAGCCACAGAGAACTAGAGTGGGAAGTGAAGCATCCAGCTTATAAGAAGAGAGGGCATATGCACAAGAACACTCACACTTGCAGATAATACCCACTTGACCTGGCTTCAATGACTGGGATGATCAGAGCTCAACCAGAAGAAGAAAGAAGAGGGAAAAAAAGAGTATTCTGATACAGTTTGATGAACTTGACCTACACCTTTGGATGCAGTAGCTCAAAAGGGGAACAAATCTTTACAGCAAGGATCATTCCCACCCCCTCCATACACAGAGTAGACAGGGTTGGGCAACTTAGATATTGGCTACCCAAAGTGGGAGGTGAGGGGGTGGGCTACAAAGGCAAGAAGTGATTTGCTTACAAGCTTTCATGAGGGAATCTAGATCCAGAGTGTGTGGAGGAAGGTAGAATCTCCACTGAGTAGTATCTAATCTGTCTAGGCTGGGCTGATGAAAGGAGATGAGGATAGGTCTCTTGTGATACAATAGTGAATAATTGTTATCAGGACTGATTATATGGGTTGGAAATGTAAAGGTGGATGTTTTATAGCAAAGAGGGGAGTGATTAACTTTTCAGTTTAGGAGCTGAGTTCCCTGGGACCATCAAAGGAGAAGAGCAGAGAGCGGGACCCTACCCAGAGTAGCAGTGATACCAGAGATGGAGGCAGAGACGATGACATGGAGAGATGGAGCAACTGGGGACTTTAGACCCAGAAAGGGAGAGGGGCTGTGTGCTGACGACTGGAGGGCAGGCTTGTTAGTGTATACCCTTCAGTTGGTTGATTATGCATAGAGGGGATTGTAACCATGGCAATGAACTGATACATGATAGGATTAATGTAAAACTAATGTTCTTCCATGTAAACTATCACATAATTCACAATAAAACGTGTTTTGTTTTGTTTTTTAAAAAATGGTCATCATCCTCTAGTTCACTTCAATAGCCCATTCAGTAAAATTAGAGAAGATTAGCATGGATCCTAACTCTAGGTCTTTGCACATTTCAATATCATTCTTGACTTTGTCTTTCTGAGCTGCCTGGAGTTAGAAAACATAAAGGGAAAAACAAAGCCATCATTTCTTAAGAGGCAGCATAAGCTCAAGAGCCAATGAAAGAAGAAGTCCAAGGTGCACTAAAGGCATTGGAAAAGGACAAGGATCCAGGAATTGATGGAATACAAGTTGAAATCTTTCAACAAACTGATGTAGCACTGGAGGCACTCCCTCATCTATGCCAAGAAATTTGGAAGACAGTTACATGCACAACAGACTGGAGGAGATCCATATTTGTGCCCATTCCAAAGAAAGGTGACCCAATGGAATGTCGCAATCATCAAATGATATTACTAATATCACATGGAAATACATTTTTGCTAAATATAATTTAAAAATGGCTGCAACCATACATTGACAAGGAACTGCCGAAGGTTAAACCTGGATTCAGAAGAGAACATGGAATGAGGAATATCATTGCTGACGTCAGATGGATCTTGGCTGAAAGCATAAAATACCAGAAAGTTTACCTGTGCTTTATTGACTATGCAAAGGATTTTAAATGTGTGAATCATGACAAGCTATAGATAACATTGTTGTTGTTGTTGTTAAGTGCCGTCGAGTCGGTTCTGACCCATAGCGACCCTGTACAGGGTTTCCGAGGGTGTAAATCTTTACGGGAGTAGAAAGCCTCATCTTTCTCCCACGGAGCGGCTGGTAGTTTCGAACTGCTGACCTTAAGGTTCGCAGCCCGATTCGTAACCACTATGCTTTGCAGAACACTTAATTGTGCTCATGCGTAACCTGTGCATAGGCCTAGAGGCAGTCATTTGAACATAACAAGGGGACATTGAATGGTTCAGAATCAGGAAAGTGTGTACCAGGGTTGTATTCTTTCACCATACTTATTCAATCTGTCTGCTGAGAAAATAATCTGAGAAGCTGGATTATATGAAAAAGAACATGGCATTAGGATTGGAGGCAGACTCATTAACAACCTAAGATAAGCAAATGATAAAACTTTGCTTGCAGAAAGCCAAGAGGACTTAAAATGCTGATGAAAATCAAAGACCACAGACTTTGGTATGGGTTGCATCTCAATGTAAAGAAAACAAAAATCCTCACTACTGGACCAATAAACAACAACCATATAAATGGAGAGAAGATTCAAGTTGTTAAAGACTTCATTTTGCTTGGATCCACAATCAAAGGAGTCAAGAAATCAAATGACATATTGTATTAGGTAAATGTTCTGGAAAAGACCTCTTTAAAGTATTCAACAGCAAAGATACCAGTTTGAAGACTAAGGTGGGCCTGACCCAAGCCAAAGTATTGTCAATAACCTCATATGCTTGTGAAAGTTGGACAGTGAATAAGGAAGACCATAGAAACATTGATTTGAGTTATGGTATTGGAGGAGAATATTGAAAGTACCTTAGACTACAAGAAAAACAAACAAATTTGTGTTGGGAGAAGTATAGCCAGAATACTTCTTAGAAGCCAGGATGGCCAGACTTCATCTCTCATACTTTGGACATATTCTTAGGAGGGACAGTCCCTGGAGAAGGACATTATGCTTGGTAAAGTGGAGGGTCAGCAAAAAACAAGAAGACCCTCAAAAATATGGATTGGCACAGTGGCAGAAGCATGGTGCAGGACCTGACATTGGGCATTGTTTCGCTCTATTGTATATAGGGTCGCTATGAGTTGGAACTGACTTGATGGCACCTAATAGGAATACTGGTGTGGCGCTGTGGGTTAATGTGCCAGACTCCAAAGCCATTTGAACTGCAAGGTTGGTGATTCAACCTCACCAGTCACTCCTCCTCAGAAACACTATACAGGGTCTCTATGGGTCAGAACTGACTCAATAGCACTTACCAACAACAAACAATAGCATGGCCCCTTCCAGAAGGGTGACTAACAAATTATTAAACTTTGCTTTTTTATGGTATGTGAATTGTACCCCAAAAGAGTTTATAACAAAAAAGAAAATATCAGCATTCTAAAAGTCTAAAGCATTATGGTGGCTGTGTGCTGTGGAGTTGGTTCCAACTCACGGCGACCCTGTACAGGGTTTCCGAGGCTGTAAATCTTTATGGGAGCAGAAGACCTCATCTTTCTCCCACGGAACAGCTGGTAGTTTCGAACTGCTGACCTTGCAGTTCGCAGCCCAATTCGTAACCATTATACTACCAGAGCTCCTTAGAGGTAAGGATTATAATTAAATTTTTCTTGTCCATATTCACATGTTATTGTTGTTGTTAAGTGCAGTTGAGTCGGTTCTAATTCACAGCAACCCTGAACAGGGTTTCTGAAGAGCAAGCAACTGGAAGGTTTGAATCACCAATAAGTGCTTTTAATTTTCCTTTTGCATATTTTAATCTTTATCAGGTTTTAGGAAGAAGCATGCTTTGCAAATGGACATAATATTTTTGCATTCTGTATGAGCTACACAACCTTGAAGTAATTTGTTTCTTAACAATACAAAAATTGTCTTGGTGGAAACATCAGAATGAGCTACATTTTAGGGGTTGGTGTTAGATAGTTTCCTCAACTTTTTTGTTTTTTATTCTGTTTATGTTTATAATTTTTAATATTAATTTTAGTAATCTGTATATATCTGAAAAGCAACAACAACACTATATATTTCTTAAGAGTCCTAGCGTGGCGCTGTAGGATAAGCACTTGACCGCAAGGTTGGTTTGAACTGCAAGTTTGGCGGTTTAAACACATCGGCTGCTCTTCGGAAACCCTTTACAAGGTTGTTATGAGTCAAAACTGACTCAACCGCACTTAACAACAACAAAAACATACCAGGAGCCCTGGTAATGTAGTGAGTTTACGTGTTAGGCTACCTTATTAACTGCAAGGTCATCAGTTCAAGTCCACCAGGTGCTCCACATGGGTTTCTGGGAAGTAGTGTTACACAATCAGGAAAGGAAATGGTAGGAAATGAGTGTAAAATACTTGGTAGTCAAGCAAACTTGTCTGAGAAACATGAACTGCAAAATCATGAACCATGTACCGTTGGAGGTGGGTATGAAGTTACATATCATCTAGGTAAATTTGTTGTTATTATATGCCGTGGAGTCGGTTCTGACTCTTAGTTATCCTGCACAGGCTTTCCGAGGCTGTAAATCTTTATGGGAGCAGAAAGCCTCATCTTTCTCCCGCAGAGCAGCTGGTAGTATCAAACTGCTGACCCTGAGGTTAGCAGCCTGATTCATGACCACTACGCTACTAGAGCTCCTTTCTAGGTCAATTACTATGAATTTGAATTGTGTCCTCCAACAATTTCTGTTGAAGTCCTAATCACTGACCCTATTTGGAAACAGGGTCTTTCAAGAAGCTATGACCTATTGTGAGGTCATGCTTAAGTAGGGTTGGTCCTAATCTAATCTAAGTGGTGTCCTTACAAAAGAGGAGAAGAGGCACAGAGAAGCAGACAGAGGAGAGAAAGTCTTGTGAAGATGCAACCACAAGGCAAGGAAAGACAAGATGAGATGGTTCCCTAGATACTTTGGAGAGAGTATGGGCCAGTCAGTACATTGACTTGAAGTTCTTACTCCCCAGATCTGTGAAATAATAAATTTCTGTTCCCATAAAGATTTACAGCCTCAGAAACCCTATAGGGACTCGCTGTGAATTGGAATGGACTCCACGGCACACCAGTACCAGCACCAGCCCTACATGGTTCTAGAAATTACTATTTTCATTGTGATTTCAATTTATTACCCAACAAGCGTGCATAACATTCTCTTTGGATTTAGAGCAAACAAAACCTATTTTTCTATAAACTATCCCTGTCTCCTTTCTCCTTTCTAATTAAAAATGTTCCCTTAATTATATTTGTCAGAGGTTTGTTTATCCTCTTAGTTCTTATCAAAGCACTAGCCTGTGAATTCATTTACCATTCTAAGTCTACTGCTTTATCCCTAACAATGTATTTATTAATTTTGCTTTTATCTTTCTCTACCACTTCTTTCAAAATGATTTCTCCTCTTTAACTTTTAAATAGCAAGTTTTGTTCATATCCACTTGAATAAGATCAGCCTGAACATGCGTCTCAAGCCTGAAACAAGTTGTGGGGCCAGAAATGGATGTGTTAACATTGCGTGTGTATCAATCAGGGACCACAAAGGACAACAGAGCTGACACCGGTCGGCTCACTAGAGGGAAACGCACTTGGAGAACTTGTGGTACAGGTGTAGGAAGAGCTGAAATGCCACAAGGACAGCACCGAGATGAACAACAGCAGCAGACTGCAGCTTCCCACCCACATGCAGCTGGAGACACCAAGCAGATGGGATGTTACCAGGAGCTGGCAGAGCTGGGACAGCCAGATTCAAACCTCTGCCACAAGTCCAATACATCATATCCCTGTATTCCTTTCTCAGATGATAGGACCATCCCACTCCTACCAAATGCTTAACTGGCCATCTTGGATTCACCAATGTCAGATTACCCAATAAGCGATGCTAGCATGGACTTCCTTGTACTTACTTTACTAATCTGTAGTAATCAAGTGCATTTCTTCACAGAGATTCTGCTTCCAGGGATGCCTAGTATCTGTGTCTCTCCCGTACCTTCCTTCAGAATCCAATACCTCTTTTCACATGTATAATCGTTGGCAGGGACCGAGGACCTGGGACATTTAGTAATCTGTCGTGATCAAATTCAAGGAACATGGTTAGCGGTTCTGCAGGAGAAAGATGAGATTTCCTACTCCCGTAAAGATTTACAGCCTCAGAAACTCTATATAGAGTTGCTATGAGTCGGAACCGATGCCACGGCACACCATCACCATCACCAGGGACAGATTTCATGTTTCTTCACCACAGCAAAGATCCTGCTTCTAGGGATGGCTGACCTCTGTCTCACTCTCTCAACTCCACAGCACCTTCCTTCAGAATTAGTCTCTTCATGTGTACAGTCCCTGGCAGGGACAGAGGACCCCAGGAGCACTGTAGGAGAAGCACTTGGATTCAAATCCACCAGCCACTCCTCGGAAACCTTGTGGTCCAGTGCTTATCCTACAGTGCCACATATAAAAATATATTGTTGTTTTTGTTAAGTGCTGTCGAGTCGATTCCGACTCATAGTGACCTTTTCAAGGAGAGACTGGTGAGTTTGAACTGGTGACCTTGTGATTAGCAGTTCCATATATATATATGGAATCCTGGTGTGGCGCTGAGAGATAAGCACTGGACTGTAAGGTCGGTTTGAACTGCAGGGTAGGTGGTCCAAATTCACCAGCCGCTCTTTGGAAACCCTATACAGGGTTGCTTTTTGTCAGAATAGACTCGACGGCACTTAACAACAACAACATATATATGCATAAATATATGTATATGTGTATGTGTGTGTGTGTGTGTATACACACACGTAAACACACACATATTTATACATATTTGATGGTGGTGGTGGTGGTGGTGTTGGTATGCTGTAGTCGGTTCCGACTCATAGCAACCCTGTATGGGGTTTCCGAGGCTGTAAATCTTTATGGGAGCAGAAAGCCTCATCTTTCTCCTGCAGAACAGCTGGTAGTTTTGAACTGCTGACCTTGAGGTTAGCAGCCCGACTTGTAACCACTATGCTACCAGAGCTCCTTACATATTTGATATACACACTTATTTGTTTGAATGCTGGTAGCACGTAAGGTAATCACTGGACATTAACCACAATGTCTGTGGTTCGAGCCCACCAGCTGCTCCTTGGGAGAATGATAAGACTTTCTGCTTAGTAAAGATTTACAGCCTCAGAAACCCTATACAAAGTCACTGTGAGTTGGAATCAACTTGATAACACTTAACCACAATAACAACATACATCATACATATGTGTGTATATATATATACACACACATATACAAACACATAAACATGAGGGAGGTTTCAAAGTTTGTGAAAAATTGTATTACCTTTTAATTCCATTTTTCCAGAAACTTTTTGAAGTCACGTTGTGTGTGTGTGTGTATACCAATGTTGCTATTGTTAAATGCCATCGAGTCAGTTCTGACTCACAACCACCCTGTATAGGGTTCCCAAGGAGCAGTTGGTGGGTTTGAGCCTCTAACCTTGCAGCTTATATTGATCTTGCTGTCCAGTGCTTATCCTACAGCGCCACACCAGGACACCGTGTATACATATACACATACATTTATATTCTTTTGAGTGGTGGATAAATATACCATAAGAAATAATTCAACAGGTATTGATCTAATGCTTTCAGTCAGCCAATGGACCGAGCACTACAAAATGAGAAACCTCTTGATCCTCTTAAGGACTGGAAACATTAGGTACTTAGAGAGCTGGAGGCACAGGGAAGAGAAGGTTAGTTTCGCTCAGCCAGAGAGGGGCAGAGCGGTGGTTTGAGATCTTGTGGTTTGGCTCTGGCATCTTAGTTCTTAACCCCTGCCCCATGCTGCGTCTCAGAAGAATGAACTGTGTTGAGGGGACACAAGGAGAGGACTCTTCACCGCACAAGGTCTTTGTGTGCTGTGTGAGGCCATTTCTTCAACTTACACAGCTCCCAAAGCAGTGGAGGGGGTTCAGTTTAGGGCAGCTACTCAGGAGGCTCACGGGTCTGCTGAACGTTTGTCTTCTCCTAGGTGAGAGGCTAATGATCTAGAAGAGCTTGTTTGTTTTCAGGGCTACTTATCTCAGCTGACCCAGAAGGCTCATGTAAAAGGCTAGAGTGGTAGTTTGGAATTTTGTTTGAGTCAGACTATTACTAGGCAAGTTTTTGGAGACCTTTAAGAAGAAAATGTGTATTTGTCCCCCCAAGTAATGTAGATAGTCACCTGTCCACACAATGGCCAGCTTCACTGGAGATTCCTGCAATTCACGTCTGGTTCAGAAGCAGGCCTGTCCCTTGTGCTTAGTTTCCTAGAGAAGAGAATTTCCAGAGTGGACCACTAACCACAAGGGTAGTTCTTCACATCCACCAGCTGCTCCTTGGAAACCCTATACTGGGTCGCTATGAGTCATAACTGACTTGATGGCACACAACATCAACAGCAAACAAATGAAAAGCCCTCCTTCAGTATCCATTGTTGTTTTGTGCTGTTGGTTCCAACTCATAGCGATCCTGTATAGGGTTTCTGACATTGCAAATCTTGTTTAACAGTCCAGTCCTTATCCAACAGAACTGTCACTCACTCATGCAGTGGTGGTGGATGTGTGCCATCAAGTCCATTTAGACTCATAGTGACCCTATATAGGGTTCTGGGAGTTCTGGTGTGGGGCTGTAGGATAAAGTGCCATACTGCAAGGTCAGTTTGATCCACAAGGTTGGCGGTTCACAATCACAGTCGTTCCTTGGAAACCTATACTAGATCGCTAGGGGTCGGATCGGACTCAACAGCACTTAACAACAACATAGGGGTTCCAAGGCTGTAAATCTTTACAGGAAAAGAAAACATCATCTTTTTCCCGTGGAGTGACTGGATTCTAACTACTGACCTTGAGATCGGCAGCTCAGCTCATAATCCACTATACTCCCAGGGCTCCTTGATTTATACTGCTCGTCATAGCGCCTCACAAACCCTATACAGTGTTGCTGTGAGTCAAAACTGACTCAATGGCACTTTATAACAACAACTATTCATAGGGTATGCGTCATTTGGAGTCCTGGTATGGCACTGCAGGCTAATGCGCCAGATTGCAAAGCTGTTTGAACTGCAACATCAGCAGTTCAAGCTCACCAGCTACTCCTTGAAACCCTATACAGGGTCGCTATGGGTCAGAATCAACTCGACGGCACTTAACAACAACAATGCATGATCCAGGCTCCACCACCAATCAGCTTGTCACACTGTGGTAACTTGCGTGTTGCTATGACACTAGCAACAATGCCACCAATGTTTGAAATACTGGTGGCATAGCATTTGTGGATCACAAAATTGTAATCGGTTAAATTTGGGAAGTAACATTCTCCAACTTGCTTGCTTTAGACACATTGAACATTCTCCAACTTGCTTGCTTTAGACCCGTCCTCAGGAGGGACCAATCACTAGAAGAGGATATCGTATTTGGTGAAGTAGAGGGCCAGAGAAGGTGAGGGAGACCTCATTGAGATATATTGGCACAGTAGCTGCATCAGAATCATGAGGTTGATGTTCTGATCTTCATAAGGCTGCCGTGAGTCTGAGCTGACTTGATGACAGTGAGCTATCTCTTGTTAGCTCTTGGTCTCTATTTAAGCTATGCTGAGGTAATAGCCTCAGACTACCAGTGACCTGACACAGCAGAAGTTTATTCTTGCTTAACTATGATCATCTGCTGGGTTGAAGAGCTTTCCAGGCAGCTGCTTTCCTGCTCTGACTTTGTAGCTTCATTTCTTAATATGTTGCTTCAGAGTTGACCTTGGAAGAAACAGAGAGAATGGAGAGTCATGTGCCTGCTCTGCAGGGCTTTGTCTGGAAATGAAATGAGTCATTCTTACTTACATTTCATTGGCCCATGTCAGTCATAGGACCATGACTAACTTCAAGAGAGGGGAGGAGAAATGAAAATAGTGGAAAGCAATCATTGGGTCTACCATGAAGTCCTTTCCTTACAGTCTCTGTAATAGGGAGGGAGGGATGTCCAAGTATCCTGATCAGACTGAGTTGGGAAGAAATGGTAAATACAACCAACTGAGGTTGTCGGTTCAAGTGGGGAGAAAAGAATTGGCTTGACACTTCTTTGACTTAATCTTTGTCTGAGGACTTCTTGATCTAATGAACCAGCCTACTGCTCAGTTAGGTGGTTAAGAACGTCTCCTTGTATGTATTAGTGCTGGACCTCAGTTTGTGTGCCCTCAAACTGTATTCTGTTCTCCACTCTACCCTACTATTTGCACCTGCTCCTTGGGCAGCCATTTTTAAGCCCTGGATCATTTTAAGATCATTGCTCAGATCCAAACATATCAGCCCAACATCTTATCACTTCAGGATTTTGAATGAAACCATAAGCTAATTCAAGCTAAGATGTGATAGTTTGATAAAATAACTCACCTAGTCTATTTGCATTTTAATGGAGATGCTCAATGCCTCTAAGCAGAAGAGTTGTAATTTCAGGCACCCTGGTAAGCTGGTTGGGAAAATATTTTTCTCCAGAGGAGTCTTTTAGTGTTCCTTAAATCTTATCACACCACTGTGCCGGTGGAACAGGACAGACTCTCAGGGCTGATTTCTGTCACATGCCAAGTCAGATGCCTCGTGGGGAGAGGGTGAAATGATAACAACATGGCCCAATTTTATTAAGTCTATTGGCAGGAGAAAAAAAGGAAGCTTATTCAGAAGGGATGGACTCAGGTGTGTAGAGGAAAACAAATCAACCACCCCACCGTTCTGTCCCCTGATACAACATCCGCTGGTTTTCACTGCGGAATTATGCTGTTTTCCCCAAAAAAGACAACTCGGCCTCTTTGTGCCATTGTAGGGTCCTTCCCTACTGTTTGACATTTTCCACGCTTGTTGCTAAATCTTTGACAGAAGCATTAGCTGGGCTGAAGAATAATAGTGTTGTAAGGAAGCTGATAATGGCCTAGAAAAAAAAAGTATGTATAATACATACCTTGACATTGAATCACTGAATACTTTAATAAGTAATGCACACACACAGGGGCCTTTTATGTTGACATAAAATGTAGGCTCTACCTTTCTTCTCATTGAGAAGCGTAAAGAACAGGAGACGAAAATAGATGGAAAAAATTCAAATATTTTCCTTTGGGGACTTTGATGTGCCAATGTGCTATACACCGAGAGATTCTCTTTAATTTCCTTAAGTGTTAGAGAGAGAATGAGAGCAAGAGAGGAAGAATGTGCCAGAGAAAGAAGAAACAGAGTGTGTGGTATGTTTTCTGATGCTTTTTAGAAACAAGTTCCAGGCGTGAGAATCGCATTCTGACACAGCTTTCAGAATCTCAGAGGACTCCACAGGTAGACTTGTGAGCACCATGGAAAGCCAAAAGGTCCAAGATTCCACTGGCCAAGAACCAACCTGTGTGTCAGCATGGGTCCATGTGACCTCTAAAGGGGTCACACAATCATAGCAGGTCCTTGATGAGCAGGCATGGGTAAGAGCAGTAAAAGGAGCTGAATGTGCAAAAGAGCTTTGATGGCCTAGAAAAAAAAAGTATGTATAATACATACCTTGACATTGAATCACTGAATACTTTAATAAGTAATGCACACACACAGGGGCCTTTTATGTTGACATAAAATGTAGGCTCTACGTAAAAGAGTCCTAGTAAATTTCCATTGTAAAGAATCCACTACTTGTTGGTAGGTGCCGTTGAGTTGATTTCAACTCATAGCACCATTCCATATAACAGAATGAGACTTTGTCTGGTCTGACTTCATCCTCAGTATCGTTTTCCTATGTTGGCCCATTGTTGTAGCTACTTTGTCGGTCTATCTCATTAAGGGGCTCTTTCCTTTTCACTCACCCTCGACTTTACCAAACATGTTGTCTTTTTCCAGCAGTTGGTCTTTCCTGATGACATACCTAAGGAGTCCTACTAGCATTGTAGGATTAGCACTGGATAGCTAGCCACAAGGTTGGCAGTTCAAACCCAGCAGTCACTCTGAGGGAGAAAGACGACTCTTTCATTCCTATAAAGATTTATAGCCGTGGAAATCCTATGCAGGTCACTGTGAGTTGGAACTGATTTGTTGGCTTGGGGCTTGCTGTTTGAATGACACGTCTAAAGTAAGAGGGACAAAGTCTTGCCATCTTAGCTTCTAAGGAACATTCTGTTCCTCCAAGACACATTTGTTCTTCTGGCAATCCACGGTGTATTCAGTATTCTTCACCAAGACTAACTTGAAGCCCTTTTATTCCTTTCTTTCATCTTTATATGTTCTCCATAGAAATAATTGCTGTCTCCAACTCCCTAAACTGTCTGCTAAACTATCTGTTATGGATTGAACTGCATCCTCACCTCCAATTATGTGTTGGAATTCCGACATACCTGTGGATGTAAACCTATTTGGACATTTGCTCTTTGTTTAGTTACTGAGGCCATATCAGAATAGGGTGAATCTTAAACCTAATCACTTCTGAGTTATACAGAGAACAGGTTAGACACAAAGAAAAGCAAACAGGGGTAGGGGGTTTGGGGAGGGAGGAAAGACCAATGCCATATGAGCATTGCTGGGCACCTAAGGAATGTTGGGGCTACAGGAGCTGAAATGAGGGCCTTCCTTGTAGAGCAGGGGTGAGGAAACTTTGCTTCTGCCAAAATTTATAACATCATTGGTGGGCCATACAAAATTATCAACTTAAAAATAAGCCTGTTCACTTGAAAGGATGGGCAGACCAGCCTGGAGCAGCTAGAAGAACAGAAGATACTTCTTGAAAGAAATACTGACAGGAAAAATACAAAACAGTATAGGCAGACCCACTGATTACTACAAGAATAAGCAAGTTGTTCGCCCACGAGCCATCAAGGCAAGTGGTCGGGTCCCTTCAGAGCAAACCCTCTTCCAAGAGTAAGACTCAATGGGAATGCGCACTCTGATTGGTGACCATGTTTGTCACTGATAAGGGAAAAACAGCAATGAAGCCCCACAATGTTCAATAGACTCTTGTGAACCTGGGTGGAGACCTGGTTGACCAGCAGTGTGGCAAGACCTGGGGACTCTTGGGTCCAAAGTCAGTGACATAGCTACAGAGGACTAGAATGGAGAGTGAAGCATCCAGCTGATAAGAAGAGAGGGCATATGCATAAGAACACTCACACTTTCAGATAATACCCACTTGACCTGTTTTCAATGACTGGATGATCAAAGCTCAACTAGAAGAAGAAAGAAGAGGAAAAAAAAGAGTCATCTGATACAATTTGATGAACTTGACCTACACCTATGGATGCAGTAGCTCAAAAGAGGGAACAAATCTTCACAGCAAGGATCATTCCCACCCCCTCCACACACAGAGTAGACAGGGATGGGCAACTTGTACACTGGCTACCCAAAATGCACGGGATACAAAGACAAGAAGTGACTGACTTACAAGCTTTCAAGAGGGAACCTAGATCTAGAGGACGTGGAGGAAGGAAGGTACAATCTCCACTGAGTAGTATCCAATCTGTCTAGGTGGGGCTAATGAAAGGAAATGCGGATAGGTCTCTTGTGACACAATAGTGAATAATTGTTATCAGGACTGATTGTGAGGGTTGGAAATGTAAAGGTAGGTGTTCTGTAGCAAGGAGGGGAGTGATTAACTTTTCAGTCTAGGAGCAGAGGTCCCTGGGACCATCAAGGGAGAAGAGTGGAGAGTGGGACCCTACCCAGAGAAAGAGTGACGCCAGAGAAGGAGGCAGAGATGATGACATGGAGAGATGGAGCAGTAGGGGACTTTAGACCCATAGACGGAGAGGGGCTGTGTGCTGATGACCTGGGGCAGGCTTGCAGGCTGTACCCTTTGGTTGGTTGATGATGCATGGAGGGGACTGTAACCATGGCAATGAAATGATATTCGATGGGATGAATGTAAATAAAGCTAATGTTCTCCCACGTAAACTATCACATAATTCACAATAAAGCATTTAAAAAAAAAAGCCTGTTATATTTGGTCAAACATTTAATTAACTCACCTCCAATATGATGACTCAAAGAGCTCTAGTAGCATAGTGGTTATGAGTCAGGCTGCTAATCTCAAGGTCAGTAGTTCAATACTACCAGTGGTTCTGAGGGAGAAAGATAAGGTTTTCTGCTCCCATAAAGATTGACAGCCTCGGAAACTATATGCAGGGTTGCTAGGTGTTGGAACCGACTCCACAGCACGTAACCACTACCACCACCAACAACAATGTGAAGGCTGGAACTGTGGTAGCCTTGGCAGGGTGAGACCAAATGATCTTGTGGGCCTTATACAGTCCGTGGACCTGAAGTTCCCCACCCCTGTTGTAGTGTATTGGTATCAGAAGTCCCCTAACTTCAGGGGGAGAGATGAGAATCACTGTCAGCTCCCACATGTCTCCTTTGAGGGGGAGATCAGACGTATCTCCACTCTCCATCTTTCTGTTACCAATTTTAACACCAGCCATCCTCATGCCATTTTCTGCTTCTCTATTGGGTTCCATAATTTGCTGTGATGGTCACACAGAACTCACAGGTCACACAGAACTCACACAGAACTTACAATTATGGGGGCTATTAGGGAAGTGTTGTTGTTGTTAAGTGCCGTCGTGTCAGTACTGACACAATAGCGACCCTGTATAGGGTTTCCAAGGAGCAGCTGGTGAGCTTGAACCACCGACCTTGCAGTTCAAACGGCTTTGCTTTCTGGTACATTAACCCACAGTGCCACACCAGGACTCCTTAGGGAAGTAACAGGTTACAATTCAGAATTGGGATCAACTTGGAGCTAACAGGATTCAATTCAGCATATAGTTTTCCAATCAGTACAGCTTCCAACCAAGACAATTCTTAGCTCCTCTGGGCCATGCTTGCAGGTAGGTTAGAGTTCTTGGCTGTGCGTTAAGGCTGGCCTCCTTGTCGCTGGCCCAGCTCAGGCCTGACTTCTCTCTGTGACTCAGCTGGAGCAAATGTTGCAGCTCTTTTGGTTCTGTGGTTAAGTGGAGGAGGCACCCCACTCTGCCAGCAAACCTTCCTGAAGGCACTTGCTCTCTCATTCCATGGGTCGATAAGTTTACTGTAGCTGTCTCACTCTGTGAGCCAGGAAGCTCCTGAAAGCTGTCTTGTGCCCATCTCCTGACTCTCTTCACTTGTACCTTCTCATACTTTCTCATACTGTCTCGTGCCATCTTGCACTGTCTCCATTGTTACAACTTTCTCTATCTCCTGGATCTAGGAGGTTCTCAGCACAGGAAGCCTGGGTTCAAAGGACAGGCTCTGCTCTAAATTCTTCTTGATGGTAGTGAAGTCCTCCTCAATCTCTGTGGGATTAGCCCTTATAAAAACCTAACAAGGATTGCAAAACTGACCAATTCCTGTGGTAGTTCACTTATTTGCATAGTAAATGATCCAATCCCTGTAAGAGTTTTATGAACCTGATTTGCATAGTCAATTGTCCTATCTCCATGCAAGATTGTGACCTAGCAAATCATCTTGCAATAACTACAAACCCTGGGCCAGAAAATCCATCTATAAAGAGAAACCTACTGAACTGCATTCACCCAGAGCCAATACGGAGAGGCCTTTCTTGCAGATCCAGTGCCCTGAATTTGTTGCAGAAGAATATAGAAAGTACCATGGACTGCCAGAAGAACAAACAAGTGAAGTACAGCCAGAATGCTTTTTAGGAACAAAGCTGGAGAGCGTTCATCTTATATGCTTTGAACATGTTATCAGGAAGGACTGGTCCCTACAGAAGGACTAGAGGATCAAGAATAAAGAGGAAGACCCTTAAAGAGAGGGATTGATACAGTGGTTACAACAATGGGCTCAGACTTAGCAATGGTGAGGATGGCACAGGACCAGGCAGTGTTTTGTTCTATTGTACATAAAGTTGATATAAGTTGGAACCAACTCACAGCCACCTACTGACTGTAATTACCCCCTCTGAAAATGTGAGAAAATACATTTGTGTTCTTTAAGTATTTGCGTTGCAGCAGCACTAAGAAGCCAAGACACCATCCGTCAAACAGTTCTTGAAATTCTTCTTCCCCCGTGACAACTATTTTCCTATTCCTTATGGCCAACTCCATATGGAATGGGAATCCCAATATGACTGGTTGCCTTATGCAGCTTATACTTGACTAGAAATGCATTTGGTTAGAATGTGATGTTGGCTCCAGGTAATAGAAAACAGGGATAATAGTGGCTGGAACAATAAGGATATTTCATTGTCTCACACAACAAGAAGTTCATTGGTAAGAGTTCTGGGGCTGGAACAGTGACACATGAATGTCATCAAGGCCCAGGTTCCTTCTCAGTTTCTACTCTTGGCATTTCCGGAAACTGGCTTTTGATCCTCATGCTTAATACCTCTAGTGGGTTTGGATCTTGACCTTGTGGCTAGCAGTCCAGTGCTTATGAAACAGTTATATATCATTCTCTGGTGGAGGCATGTCCCTGGGTAGTGGCTGTAAATGTCTGGATATGAAATCATTATTATTTTCACAAAATAACCGAGATGGGTTTACATGGAAAACATTTTGCCCAAGATTATACTGAATAACATGCTTAAAAGGGTGATAAAGCAGATCTTGAAATATAAAACTGTATAGGTTATTTCCATACTTGAGCAAAAGATACGCTCCAGTAGAATGCCCTAAGGTGACTTTATGTAAAGTGAATCTTGTTTGCCTTTTAACCATGATTATGAAATGGGAGATATATTCTCAATAGAAAACATTTCTCTGTAGGTGATAGATGCAGCTTAAAAATGGTGGCAGATGGGTTTTATATGGTGGCTCAGCCACCAAATTGGCTTTGAAACAGAACCATCTTTCTAAAATGAAAACCTCCAGGTTCCTCTATAAGTTGTTGGAATCCCAGTCTCCAGAAAGAAAATCCAGAATGCTTTGGATTTATTCAGATTTCCCACAGGATGAGGATGCCTGGGCAAACTTAGGAATCATTGTCATAGTCTTGTTGTTGTTATTGTTATGTGCCATGGAGTTGGTTCCGACTCATAGTGACCATACACAGGGTTTCCGAGGCTGGAAATCTTTACGGGAACAGAAAGCCTCATCTTTCTTCCGCAGAACCACTGGTAGTTTTGAACTGCTGACTTTGAGGTTGGCAGACTGACTTGTAACCACTACGCTACCAGAGTTCCTTAATAGTCTTAGACCCACCGAATTAAGGAGCTTACTGGGACTTTGGAATCATTTAGCTCAAGTCCTTCCTTTAGAGTTGAGAGAAGTCAGGAGATTTCCCAGTGGCCCTAGAGCGACATATCAGCTGGGACTCTTCATTTGGATACTTGTGTTCTTGTCTTCACATCACCTGACTAGGGAAGCACTGTAGGATATTTTATACGGTGCTTCCAGTGACAGAGTATTTTCTGAACCTGGAATTTATTGTTTGTCACTCACATCTTTTTCTCCTTTCCTTCTTCATACCCTTGCTCAGATGTAAGATTTTCTTTGGAAATCATCAGGCTCTTTCTTTGGGTCAAAGACACAGACCACTATACAGAACCAGACCCCATCATCCCCATTCATGACGGCCTCCAAATATCCAAAAAGTTACACTCCAAATGTAAATCTTAAAAATTTGAAGAGTTTTTAACATGTATTTTGAGTTAACCATGTTGTTCAGGATTCTGTAAAATAAACTTAATTGCATTAAGAAGTTATTAAGCTACCCAGCCTGCTAGATGGACAAACAAATCAGTCTAAGGGTACAACCAGAATGCTCTTTAAAAATTAGGCTGGTCATCATCAGGAAATACCAGTCACTAAAAAAAGCCACTGTGGAAAAAAAAAAAAGCCACTGTGATTGACAAATGAGGGACCCTCTCAATGAGCTGGATTGGCGCAGTCGCCCAAACAATGGTCACAAGCACACCAACACCAGTGAAGACCAGGCAGGGTCAGGCAATGTTTCATTTTGTTTATGCATGGCACCTAACAGCAACCCAACAAGACACTACCCATGAAGCTAGGGATAACAGAAAGATACCCAGATTTCATTGGCAAGGAAATAAGGAAGATCATGTTTGGGGATGGCGGAAGAGGACTAATCACAGGTGATAACTGTAACATTTGAGGAATGTGCAATTCTGATTGAGGCCCAGACTGCTCACAGAAGAAAGATGAGGCATTCCACTCCTGTAAAGATTTACAGCCTTGGATACAGGGTCCCTATGAGTTGGAACCAATTCCATGGCACAAAACCAACCAACCATAGATGCTATCTGATGAATGCCAAGGTGAAGAAGACCAGGGCTACAGATGCTGAGACAAGGATAATCCCTCAAAGCCCACACACAGAGAGAGACTTTCCCAGTAGCTGGTGTATGCCTGGAATATAGACTTTTGGCGTGCATAGGTATAAAATACAGTTTTGCTCTTTAAAACCACTGTGTGCTGCATTTCTGTTATAGCAAGGCTAAGTAACGAAGCAGTCTCTCTCCAAGTTCTGCAGAAACTATACTTGGTGTGGCTTATCATTTTGTTTTTGTTTTGTGTGATATTTAGGAGGAAAAGGGGTAGACAGGGGAGAGGAGAAGGTTACTTATTTGTAGTCATCTCCATACCAGAAGGCTTGCTTTTGAAACCAGTGTGAAATCCACACCTTGCTAACTCCACCCAGAAGCATAAACTCATACTAAGGAAGAGAGATGTCATATGTAGATTACCATGGAACCAAGGAACACTGGGATTGCAGAAGGTGACAAAAGCACAAGGATCTTCCACCAGAGCAACAGAAACAAGAGAGTCTCCCCCATAGCCAAGTCGTGAATTTAGACTTTTAGCGTCTAGAAATTTGAGAAAATACATGTTTTTTCTTTAAAGCTGTTCACTTGTGGTATTTCTGTTAAAGCAGCATTAAGAGCCTTAGACAACCCAATATTTTAATTTTGTGTTTCCTATGAGGAAAATGAGGGGCTTTGTGCTCTGGTAAATATTTACAGGTTTGGAAAGCCAATAGAGGGTCCCTAGGAGCCCTGGTGTGGCGCTGTGGGTTAATAAGCCCAACTGCAAAGCCATTTGAACTACAAGGTTGGTGGTTCAAACTCACCAGCTGCTCCTTGAAAACCCTATACAGGGTCGCTATGGGTTGGAACCGACTTAAGGACACTTAACAATAACAACAACTGGAAGGTATGCAGCTACCACCACTTTGAATGGGAACTCCTCGAAGTACTAAGGCTTGTGCATGAATAATTTCTCTTTTGAAAAATCAACACACACACACACACACACCAAAAAAAAAAATCCCACAAAAAAACCCAAACAAAACAACAACAACAAAAAAAACACACCCCAAAATCAACACAAGGGTGTTCCTTATGAGTTGGAAGTAAAGATATCTCAACTGTTCAACCTCTCTGACATGTTATGCCTCTCTATAGTCTTGGATAACAATCCCAACTCCTCCCTTACCTCAAGTCCCAGAATTCTGCAACACACTGTTGTACTGTTGATGTTGTGACATTCCACAAAACTCACAGTTGTCAAAAGGAGTGGCTCACAAAATTGTAGAGACTGGCAAGTCCCAAATCTATACTTCTGAGATCAGTCTGGAGGTATGTTCTCACCTATGTGGTCTCAGAACCTAAACCCAAATTGGCAGGATTTACAATAGATCACAGAATGGAGACATTTGACTAGAAGGGCTGTAATAAATTATTAGTTTGATTCTCTGTGTCTCTCACACTGTAGTACAGTCTTGGTACAGAAGTGATGCTCCATGTATCATAAGAAATTGAAGACGCACGCTCCAATGTCTCCAACATTTTCTGATGGTATTTCTGACAGCCATCTCATAATGTTGGGAAGATGTGTCATAGTCTCCACCTTGCAAGTACTAGGGGTAACACATTCACCTGCAGCAAAAGGGTGAGATATCCCCAGCTTTCTGGGACCCCTGGTGTAGTGCTGCAGGGTAAGCATTGGCCTACTAATTGCAAAGCTGATAGTTCAGACTCATCAGTTTTCTTGGAAACCCCATACAGGGTCGCTATGAATCAGAGCCGACTCAATGGCACATAACAACAGTATTGAATTTCAGGCAACTTCCAGCCTCCTAAAGTTGAGCTTTCAGGTTTATAGCGATTTGAAATCTTTAGAACTATGAAGTTCTAGTGTTTACAAAGAACAATCACATATTTCTTCTCTTTGTGTTGCTTCAGACGAACCAAGCAGTAAATGAATTAGAGTCTGTGTGAGATGGATTGAGGGAAGAGAAACCAGAAGAAAGAGACAGAGAGATGACACAGAAGAACATCACAGAAGTCCAAGGAAACTCCCAAGTTTGGGCTTCAGGAAGGCTGGGTGGTGGTGCCATTTGCCGAAATTCCTAACATAGGAAGTGGGTCAGGTTTAGGAGTTAAGAATGGTTGGTCATGCTGAGCTTGTGGTGTGTGTGGGGCATCCTGTGAGGTTCTCCACAAGGCAGCCACGCGTGTCAGAATCATTGTGAGCTGAAATGGAGAGAGTGGATGAGATTGCTAAGGGAGTATGTAGAGAGACAAGGAGAAGATACTGAATGGAAGACTCTGCTCCAATAATGAACCAGAGAGATGGAGCAAGATGTGGGAGCGCCCGAAGAACAGAAAACCATTGAAATGGAAGGAGAAACGTTGGCTGAGAAGTTGTTTGGAGACATTGTAAAGGAACTCTTGTATTTTGTTTTCTTAAATGAAAAGTAGGATTTGTCTTTATGCAATTGACACCCTCCTTAACTATGAGCAAGGTGTTGGGAAAGCTGCAGGTGGGGATTGCGACTTTAGCTAAGCCAATTTGATTTATTTGAGTCAGCTCAGGCATGGAAAGAGAGAATACCTTCAATACAATGGGTATGTGTACGAAAGTTAAATGACACAGAAAATGATTGGTACTTTAATATTAGTAAGATTCCCAATTGATTGTTTTGAACACCATGACCCTCCTCCCCCAACCCAGTCTTTCCCTAGAAGCCCTGGTGGTGCGGTGGTTAAGTGCTCAACTGCTAACTGAGAGGTTGGTTGTTTGATCCCACTAGCTGCTCTGTTGGAGAAAGATGTGGGAATCTGCTTCCATAAAGATACTGTCACTGCCATTGAGTTGGTTCTGACTCACAGAGACCCTTTATAGGGTTTCTGAGACTGTGGAAGCTTATGGGGCAGTTCTACTCTGTCCTATAGGGTTGCGGTGAGTTGGAATTGATTCAACAGCAATGGATCGTTCCCTAAGCAGCTTGGGTGGTACAGTGATTGCTCAGCGATAATTGGATGTTGGTATGTTCCATAGGAGAAAATGCCTGGCAGTCTGGTATGGTAAAGGTGGTAACCTTGGAAACTCTAATGGGACAGTTCTACTGGGTCACATGAGGTCACCAAGAGTTGAACTTGTTTCAACGGCACACAACAACAACAACAACAATCTTTCCCTAACAGCAAAAGGCTTATTTCTGGTTTACATGTACAATAACTGGATCTATTTGGAATGACCTCTGTGCTTTTTTATAAGCAATCAGTACTCAGAATACACCTTGGGGAATCTTGATGACTAGAGTCCATTTGCCTGAATGTCTTGGATCCAGCTATCTGGGGTGTGAGACTTAATTCTTCTATTATTTTCTCTGTGGCTTTTGCTCTGCCCCCTCCTGAAACAGTGAATAGAAATTTCTCTCCAAAAAAGCCATTTTGCACATTTTCCACACAGCATTCAATAGCGACAATTGTCTGATTGGCATCCTGGTGGTGGTTTCAACTATTGCCAAAGGTCTCTTATGGAGGCATGGTGGCGGATGGTGGCATTGATCCAGCAGGAAGGAGCCCTGCATCATGCACTCCTGTTCAGGATAGGACCCCTGGAGACCCTCACATGTGATAGAATGCCTGGGTTTCCTGAACCTGAGCAATCACTACCCTCATCGTGTGAACACTTGTCACATGTCAAAACACTTCTTTATTTTTATGGCTTTAATAAAACTTTTTTTTACAAGTCCCAATTTTTTTTATTATTAAGTTCAATAGACATAAAACGATTCTGCCAAATTGCTATAAATGTTTCTGAGTGCTTTTAGTAATTACTAAATTCCTGATTTTAGTATTTGTCTCATTATGACCCAAGGGGTAGTATACAGACCAGGCTGGTAGGATTGCCCCATGCGGGGTGGGTGGCTTGGTGCCCATGATTCTTCCTGTTGACTCTCTATCCCTGTACACCACGAGAAGGGATTGGTCAGCCTGAACGAATCTCTAGATTCCCAACGTTTGAGAGGAGGCTCTTTGTTGATTGTTCTGCACCATATTTGTGTTAGTAATTCAGACAAGAAGCAAGAAAACATCCAGGGCTCCAATCCTGATTTCAAGCTTTACAAAAAACAAAGTCCAAAGCAGTTTTCATTGAGTTGATTACATGTCATAGTGACCCGATATGTGTCAGAGTAGACCTGTGCTCCATAGGGTTTCTAGTGACTGAACTCCAAGGTTTTCTTCTGAGATGCCTCTGGATGAACTCACACCGCTAAATTTCCATAGTGTTAACTTTTAGCACCATCCAGGGACAATTTTATTGTTGTGTTAAGTGTTTACGAATTGGGCTGCAAACCACAAGATCAGCAGTTCGAAAACTACCAGCTGTTTCGCCGGAGAAAGATAAGGCGTTCTGCTCCCGTAAAGATTTCCAGCCTTGGAAACCCGGTACAGGGTTGCTATGAATTGGAATCTACTCGACGGCACACAGCCAGCCAGCCAAGTGCCATGGAGTTGGTTCCAACTCATAGCAACCTTGTATGGGGTTTTCAAGGAGTGCCTGGTGACTTTGAACTGCGGACCTTGTGGTTCAAACCAATCTTGCAGTCCAGTGCTTAACCTACAGTGTCACACAAGGAACAGTTTTAAGACTGTCAAAGTTGATTTTAAGACTCTAGTCCAGCTTTGTTCAAGTCAACCTTGAAGGTGGTCCATCAGGATGTTAAGAAATTCTCCAAGGCACCTAACTGAGCGAACAGGCATAGCTCCGCAGCATACTTGTACACACCAATTCCCAGTCCCTTTCTTGTCTTGTTGTTGTTAAGTGCTGTGGAGTCGATTCCGACTCATGGCGACCTTACGCACAACAGAATGAAATGCTGCCCAGTCCTGCAGTAACTGTTGCCACTGTGCTAACCATCTCCTTGGGGGTATTACTCTGTTTTTGTTGACCCTGCACTTTTTCAAGCCTGAGCTCTTCTGCAGGAACTGGTCCTCCTGATAACATATCCCAAGTATGAGAGATGATGTCTGGCCATCCTGCCTTCTAAGGAGCATTCTGTTTGTACTTCTTCCAAGACAGAGTGATTTGCTCTCTTGTACTTTAAAAATTCTCCTCCAACACCATAACTCAAATGCATCAGTTCTTCAGTGGTTTTCCTTAATCATTATCTAACTTCTACATGTAAATGAGCTTATTGAAAATACCATGGCTGGGGTCAGGCACACCTTAGTACTCAAACTGACATCTTTGCTCTTGGACACTCTTGTGCTGTAGATTTGTCTAATGCAATATATTGCTTGATTTTTTGACTGCTGTTTCCATGAGTGTTGATAGTGAATCCAAGCAAAACATAGTCTTTGGCAACTTCAATTTTTTCTCCATTTATCATGATGCTATATCCAGTGGTGAGGACTTTTGTTTTGTTTACGTTGAGGTGCAACCCATACTGAAGGCTGTGGTCTTTGATCTTCATCAGTAAGTATTTTACATCCTCTTCCTCTCAGAAAGAAAGTTTGTATCATCTGCGTATCACAGGTATTAATGAGTCTTCCTCCAATCCTGATACCACAGTTTATCTTCAGGTAATCCAGCTTCTTGGATTATTTGATAAGCATACAGATTGGATACTTTTGGTGAAAGAATACAGTCCTCGCACACAACTTTCCTGATTTTAAACTATTCGGTGTCCACTTGTTCTTTTTGAACAACTGCCTCTTGGTCTATATATAGTTTCCTCATAAGCATAATTAAGTGTTCTGGAATACTCATTCCTTGCAATGTTGTCCATAGCTTCTCAAGATTCACGCAGTTGAAAGCCTTTGTGTAGTCAATAAAGCATAGGTAAACATCTTTCTGGTTTCTCTGCTTTCAGCCAAGATCCATCTGACGTCAGCAGTGATATCCTTCATTCCATGTCCTCTTCTTAATCTGGTTTGAACCTCTGGCATTTCCCTATCAATGTACAGCTGCAGCTGTTTTTGAATTATCTTTAGCAAAACGTTACTTGCATGTGATATGAATGATAGTGTCTGACAATTTCCACATTCTGTTGGGTCACCTTGCTTTGGAATGGGCACAAATATGGATCTCTTCCAATCAGTTGATCAGGTAGCTGTCTTCCAAATTTCTTGTCAGAGATGATTGAGTGCCTCCAGTGCTGTATCAGTTTGCTGAAAGATTTCAATTTGTATTCCACCTATTCCCAGAGCCTTGTTCTTTGCCAATGCCTTCATTGCATCTTGGGCTTCTTCATTCAGTACCATTGACTTTTAACTATTTTCTACCTCTTGAAATGGTTGAACATCAGCCATTTCTTTGTGGTACAGTGACTCTGTATATTCCATCTTCTTTTGATGCTTTCTGCATCATTCAATGTTTTGCCCATAAATCCTCCAATATAGCAAGTTGAGGAGGCTTGAATTTTTTTCTTCAGTTTACTCGGCTTACGAAATGCTGAGCGTGTTCTTTCCTTTTGGTTTTCTAACCTGAGGTCTTTGCACATTTCTCTTGTATTATTAAGAATACTTAATCTTTGAACAACTCCAATGCTGAAAACACAGGTGCTGTGATCAATTCTATAAGTTAATGCAACGTTGAGTCTTCAGTGACAAACGAGTATTAGGAATGCTAGCATCGTGTGAAATCTTATCAAGCTTATCTTTGAGTTCCATGGATGGCAATGCCACAGAATGCTTTTGTGAAGAATGTAATGACTGAGGTCAAAACACAGCTATGACAGTTAAAGTTTTATGTCAACTTGACTGGGCGAGGATTCTTAATTGTTTGGCAGTTGAGATGTAGTAAACCTCATGATGAGATCTAATATACTGTAATCACTTCCATGATGAGATCTGCTGTCAGCAGCCAATCCGTTGAAAGGAAATTTACTCAGGGGTGTGGCCTGCTTCTAATATACTGGACACTGGCAAAGCTTCCTGGTAGTCACCAGCAGCTTGTCATCTTCCCTACTTTCCTGACAGTTGATCTGATGATCTTGGTTCATCTGACCCATAGACTTGGGACGTCCCACCTCTATACCTATTTAAGCCATTTCCTTGCTATAGATCTCTCGTTATATATACATATATAAGCATCACTGATCTTGCTTCTCTAGATAGATAGCCCAGCCTAAGACAACAGCCTCTTAATTTAACAACCTCAGGATGCAGACCAATGGATCAAACAGCTCCACATCGCAGGAAATAGTGTCTGAAATACGAGTATTAGAGTTCACACCCAGGTTCAATCCCTTCTCTGTCATGTATAAACTACATGGGTTAGCAGGAACTTCTGCCCTCAAAACCTCATAGATTTCAAATGTTAGGAGGAGTAAATGAATGTGTATAGAGAACTCAGTTCCCAGTGTATAGCAAACACTCCGATGTTGGCTTTCTTCTCCAGCATGATTTCTCTGCTGTCCTCCAAAAGGCCGCCTCTGAATGCCCAGGTTATAGGTTGGGAGGGAGTCAAATGCTTTGCAGTAGTGGTTGAGAACCCATGGATACGGCTTGCCCTAGAATGTCTTCTTTGCTCCTCCTTTGTGTTTTATTTTTTTAGCTAGAGAATCTACAGTCATTGTGTTAGCAGCAAATGGGCTTTTAGTGAAATCGCTCTTTAATCCTACTCAAGCACAGTCTGTACTCACAATGGAAATGCAAATGAAAACTAACATGAGCCATCATTTTTTTGTCACCTACGGGTTGGGCAAAGATCAAGAGTTTGATAACATACTGGGTTAGGGTGGGTTCCAGGCAGCAGATAGGGGTAAGACTTAGGGAGAGTAAATTGGAACAACTTTTATAAAGAGCAATTTAACAATGTGAATTCCACATGTCTAAAATCATTTCTGCTCATTCATATGCAAAGTAAAGGCTTTACTGATTTAATATGATCTTCAAGATATACTTTTAAGTGAAACACGAGAAGTGCAGAGGGATACGTGTCATTTACATTGCATAGATCATATTTTTATTAAACAATAAGAAAATAATCCATCCCTAGAGACAAAAAGACTGCTTAGGGACTGTCCCAGCTATTGTTGGTGTGGCGCTGTAGGATAAACACAGGACTGCAAAGTCGGTTTGAATCATGAGGTCAGATGTTCAAGCTCACCAGCTGCTCCTGGGAAGCTCTATACAGGGTCTTTAGGAGTCGGAAACAACTCCATGGCACTTAACAACAACAACAGCTATTGTAACACATGGAAACGCAAAGAAACAAATGGAACCCTAGTGTTTGTAGGAATCAGTTAAAATATTTACTCTTCTGTGCAGGTGTGACACATGGGTCTTCTATACTTCTCTACTTCAGTTAGCTCCATGAGGCCAAGGGGGCTCTGGAGGTGGTGTTGTAGACTACTAGCCAGAAAGCAGATGGTTCAAACCCACCTAAAAGCACCTCAGAAGAAAGGTGTGGCAATCTGCTTCTGAAAGTCACAGCTTTTAAAGCATTATGGAGCACAGTTTCTACTCTGTGGTATCTAACAGTCAAAGTGAACTCAAAGGTAACTGGAAAGAAAAATAACTAGACATGAGGCCAAATTGAATTTCTGTCTCTCGTTTCAAAACTTTTGATTGTGAATTGGCTGAAGGTTTACACAGCAGAGCATCCATTCAAGAATTCAGACACATTTTGTTTCATGTCATTGATAGTAATTCCCCACAATGCAACATCATTTATCCCACTTCCTCCCTGTGTTTCCTGTTTCCATTCTGTCTTCCTTTCAAATACTTCTAAACTTTGTCCTTGGGTAAACACCATCCTTTGATCTCAAATGGTTGACTGTTCTAAAGTATTCATACCTCTCCAGTGTTATTGTTCCTCTTAGAGACCTGTCTTGTTTGACTGAAAATCGAGCTGTAGGGGAGGGTTCATTTCCAGAGAGCTTAAGGGTAACTGAGGGCCATAGACTCAGGGGATTCCACCAGATTCTATCTGACCAATAAGCCTGGTCTCTGACTTTGAATTTTGTTCCACATTTTTATCCCACTCTATCTAGGACATTCTAATGGGATTCTTTTCAGATCAGTTGGTAGTAGTAGTCAGGCACCTTTAAGTTCTTCTAGTTTCAGTGTCATGGAGACTGATGTTCCTGGGGTTCACCAGTCCTTCGGACTAGCTATTTCCAGGTGTTTTCAATTCTCTTCACGCTTCTTTCCCCTAGACAAGGAGAGACCAACAGTTGTACCCTAGATGGGCTCTCAATAGCTATTAAGATCAGTTGGGTCTCTTGCTCACTGTTGTACTCTCAGCCTACCTCACTAGACTCTAGTAGATGAATCGGTGAATGAGAGAACAGATAGGTTAACTTGGCTTTTCTCCTGAACTTGCGGTTGAATACCTTCTGTCAGTGCTAGTGTATCAGGGATATTTATTCATCTGATGTTCCTGCAAATATCTGCAAGTTGAGATGTGGGGAGAAGCAGAGTTAGGGTCCACGTAACCGGGGGCTACAGGACCTGCCTCTTGACTGCAGGAAAGAGCTCTTCACGTTGCCCAAGAGAACCTACAACTTGGTAGTATTTGAAAAGCAAGATTTGCACAGAGACCCTCTTTCAATTAGGCCCATTTATGATAGAAATGCAGTCAGTGTTTATGATAGAGAATAAGAGCGGCAACAACATTAGACACATGCTAACTTGGGAAACAGGGAAGACAATTAAAAAGAAAAGGAAGGAAAATAATTAGCAATACCACTACTGAGGCATTGTTGTTGTTGTTAAGTGCCATCAAGTCAGTTCAAACTCACAGTGATACTGTAAAAGTTTTCTGAGGAGTGGCTGGTGGGATTGAACCACCGACCTTGCAGTTAGCAGTCCAGTGCTTATCCTACAGCATCACAACAACCACTGTTAACATCTGGGGATACATGTTTTTCCAGACTTTACTCATTCATCACAAATACACCCTTTTTAAAAGAATCCAAGGTTTGTTTTACATGAAAAAAAAAAAAAAATCGAATGATTCTGGCGGTGGTAGTTATGTGCTGTGGAATCGGTTCCGACTCACAGCGACCCTGTACAAGGTTTCCAAGGCTGTAAATCTTTACGGGAGCAGAACGGCCTCATCTTTCTCCCGCGGAACAGCTGGTAGTTTCGAACTGCTGACCTTGCGGTTCACAGTCAGCTATAATTGTTTTCTGCTATTTGATCTTAGACCCCTTTGAGGGTTTTTTTGTTCTGTTGTATATAGGGTGGCCATGAGTTGGTGCCGACTTGATGACACCTAACAACAACAACAAAGAGGGTTGTTACCTGCTTTTCCTATTGAACTCTGTACACTGTGGAGAGGAGAGATCTTAGAAGTCACTGCTAGCTGTGTTCTGCACCTTCATCACCCCTCTCCAGAAAGCAGACATGGTCTGTCATTCAAGATCAAAGGGTAACATTTACCTATGGACAGAGTTGAGAAGGAATGGGGAAGAAGGTGAAATGAGAATCACAGGGAGGAAGCGGGATAACTGTTGTTGCATGGAGGAGACTGCAATCACTGAGATGAGACAAAGTGTGTGATGAGCTGAATGTAAAACTGATGATCTGCTTTGTAAACCTTCACATAATTCACAATAAAAAATACTTCAAAAAAATAAAGGAAAGATTCAATAGTGAGTCATTGTTATCATGACTAACTGCAATGGTCACAACTATAAAGGTAGAAGTTTTGTAACAAAAAGAGGGTACAGTCCAGGAACAGAGGACCCTTGTCCCTAGGGACAAGAGCACAAGCAGAATGCGGGACTCTATCCAGAGAAGCAGTGACACCAGAGAGGGAGGCAGAGATGAGGACATGGAGAGATCGAGCAGCTGAGGACTCTGGACTCATGGAAAGAGAAAGGCTTGTGTGCTGGCTGCCAAGAAGCAGTCTTGCAGAATATGCCCTTTGGTTGTTTAAATGATTATTTATTCCTGAGTGTTTTTGTTTACATACAAAGAAACAACAAACAAAAAACAGAGGGAATAGAAGCAAATACTCTTGAATGATGATGCGTGGAGGGGATTCTAATCATTGCAATGAAATACCATAGGATGAGTATAAAACTGATGTTGTCCCATGTAAACTATCACATGCCCCACCCAGTTTAGTCCACGTAGTCCCTGTTGTTGACTGTTGGTCCAAGCAGAATCATTGTTCTTCATGACGTTTTCATTGACTCATTTTCAGAAGTAGATTGGTCAGTCCGTTCTTCCTAGTCTGTCTTTGTTTGGAGCCTTCCCTGAAACCTGTCCACTCTGGGTAACCTGCTGAAATACTGACTCCACTCGATGGCAGGAGTCCTGGTGTGACACTGTAGGATAAAGCACAGGACTGCAAGGTCGGTTTGAACCGCAAAGTTGAGAGTTCGAGTTCACCAGCCACTCCTCGGAAACCCTATACAGGGTCACTATGGGTGGGAACAGACTCGACGGCACTTAACAACAACAACATGAGTCAGAACTGACTTGATGGCACTTAACAACACAACATTTGGAATGCCTTAGGTGGGACAAATGACTAACGTGTTCCATTGCTAACAGGAAGGAGGTACAAGTTCACCTAGAGACACCCCGGAAGAAAGACCTGGAGATCTACTTCTGAAAAATCAGCCTTTGGACAAGCCTATGGAGGACAGTTCTCCTCTGACACACATGAGGGGGCTGTGAGTTGCAGTTGACTCAGTGGCAGCTGGTTGGACGTGTACTGCAAGCTGTAGCGGTTATTCCCAGATCCAGTGGAAGGAGAAACTCAGACATGCTTTATGTGTCATCTAATTTCGGGTCAGTCCACCTTCTGGACTGGCATATCACTGTCCATTGCTCTCGGGGGCACATTGCTAAGTGTCCAGTAAACATACGCTTACCAGGATCCTGAATGCCGCTTAGCACAAGAGGCCCTCCAGAACAGAAACAGGCTGTGTAAACATTCATTACAGATGGCTACAAAGGAGTTATGAGATCATGTCTTCAGCATGGGAAGCCCTGAGCAATGGTTTTCTCGTCACACCCACAGGCACAGGTCAAAGCACCACGGGCCATGGGCCCCTCAGAAATGGACATAACACAGGGTGGAAGCTTGGAGCCTCCCTGACCGCTTTCTGTTCCTGCCTTCAGGTTTTCAGACTGGCCGGCTTCAGAATGCGGCTTCCCCTTCCTTTTCATATCTCTACTGTGCTTTCAAACCCATGGCTATTTGGAGGGGAACGTAGTCCATATGTTTCTGATTTACTTACATGAAACTCACCAGAAGTTTCTTTTCTGCAAAATCTATTCCACGTCTGGGAAACCTTTCCAGTCTTTTCTTTAAAAAAAAAAAAAAAAAATTTAAAGCCTTTCAGTCTAGATCTTCACACTCAAAGCGAAGCAGGGAACTGAAGCAATTATTAGGGTATAATTGAGACCAGGAAGAGCCCCTCTGCCTTTGTTACTTCCACACTAGGGGGTGGGGGTGGCTGGAGGGGGTAAGGTAAACCCGGAGGCCTGTGGTACCGAGAAAATTATTCTGTTATACACTTAACGTTTCTTGTGCAGATCCAATCTTTGAATCTGAGGTCTTTCTTCAAAGAGCTATTCATTTGCAAGGTTTTGGTTTTCTAACTGAGTTAATGTTGGCCAAGTGTCCCTGGCCTGTTTCCTATTCAGAAATCTCTGAATTTGAGTAGGTTATAAATTTGATAAAGTGCTTTTATTTATTTATTCTTTGCTTGGAGGAGAGAGTGACATAAATCCAAGTAAAAACAAATGTGCATAAAACTTGTAAAACCATACTACGAACTTTTTGCTGCTAAGTGTTATTATAATTTTTCTTAACAATCGATGTCAAAACATTGAAGTGTGGCTGGGAGAGTTGAAATGGTAAGACAAAAAATATATTAAGGAGAAAAATAGGGCTGACCCACTTAAGAAATGGAGTTCTGGTATGGTGCTGCAGGATAAATCACTGTACAGCAAAGTCAGGTTGAACTATAAGGTCAGCGGTTCAAACCCACCAGCCACTTCTTGGAAACCTTATACAGGGTCGCTATGAGTTGCAACCGACTCGACAGCATTTAACAACAGCAAAACAACTTAAGAAATAGGGAGAGAAAATGATAGCCAACCCACCCAACATCTATATCAATTTAAGAAACTATGTTTTTTGAGGAGTCCTGGTTACATGTTGAGGAGCATGTTACATGTTGGATTGCTAACTGAAGGGTCAGAAGTTTGAATCCACCAGCTGCTCTGCAGGACAAATATGAGGCTTTCTCATCTGTAAAGATGTGCAAACTTGGAAACCCCATACAGGGTTGCTATGAGTCAGAGCTGACAAGATGGCACACAGCCCCCACTACCACCATGTCTGGTTTTTAGAGTCACCTAAATTCCTTACCCCACCACCTGTCATACTGTGATGGATGACGTATTGTTGTGATGCTGTAAAGCTATGCCGCCAGCAAGGTCACCCGGGATGGATAGGTTTCAGACCAAGACACACTAGGAAGAAAGTTCTGGCAATCTACATGTGTAAACGAGTCAATGAAAACCTTATGGATCATAATGGAGCATTGTCTGACTCACTTGCTTTGGAGTGATCTTCATGCTTCATGCTGGAGGAGAACTTCATGCTTGGTAAAGTGGAAGGTCAACAAGTTGAGGGAGACACTCAGTGGGATGGGTTGGCCAAATTGCTGCAATAGTTGGCGAATGTGAAGATGATGCAAGACTTAGCTATGTTTCCTAATGTATCTCAGGTCATCCGAAGCTGGGGTCGTCTCGATATCTAAGAAGAGCAGCTACATATTCCTAACCTAGAAGGCTGAATGCAGGCCAGAGGCTGGGGTGAAGAGGTGGGATTTCTGTCACATTGAAAAGCAGAAGAAAGGCCCTCCCTGCTCCTAGCTGCTAGCAGGACTGTACTTGTCACATGTTGGGGACTCACCTCTGTTGTCAGCTTACTTTTACTGCTCACTTTCAGCTCAATTTTCACCAAGTGCAATTTTTGATTTGGAATCCTGTTTTCCTTTCTCTCTCTTTCTTTTTCCTTTGTAGAACTGAATGTGTGCTTTCTACTGGAAGATGTCGAGGCTGCGATGTTCCAGAAATGGTATCTAGCCCAAGAAGAGAGACAATGGGAGATGCAACATGAAAGAAAAGGTCTTTAGAAGAAGTCCTGTTGTGGCACCGGCGCATAAACACTGGACGCAAGGTTAGTTCAAACTGCGAGGTCGGTGGTTCAGACTCACCAACTGGTCCTTGGAAACCCTACACAGGGTTGCTGTGAGTCAGAACCGACTCGACGACACTTAACAACAGCTACAACAAGGCCTTTTAAAAGGAGAGGGTTATTGTCAGTGGTTGTTGAGTCAGTTCTGACACATGGAGACCCCAGGCATAAACAGAGTAGAGCGTTTTCATAAGATCATCAGGTCTGTTTTCTAAAGCACCTCTGGGTGGATTTGAACCACCAACCTTTTGATCAGTAGTTGAGCATTTTGTGTCATCCAGGGACACCTAAAAGGGAAGTATAGCTTTCAAATCAGGCATGGTCCTTTGACTTCCCCAATGCAGCTCTGGAGTTGCTTCCAATTCATAGAGACCCTCTATAGGATTTCTGAGGAGCAGGTGGCAGATTTGAACCGTTGACCTTGAGATTAGCAGTCCAGTGGTTATCCTACGGTGCCACACTGCAGACCTCTCCTAAAAAGTATGGAGATGATGGGAAAGTTAAGGAAAGGGCAATGGCAAAGAAGTTGGCTGGAAGGATGTCTTGGCTTCATCTTTTGAGTGAAAGCTTCTGAAGATCATCACTGTTCCTTTCAGTGGGGGAATGGAATGGAGTCATGTGTTTGTTTTTTGTTTTGTTTTCTTCAGCTCACATGTTTAATCAGAAGATGTTGGCATCTGCAGGGTTATCTTGCTACTGATGATCTTCCCAGGAAGTAATGCTTTATCAACGTCGAAGCCGTGGCATCTATTAAGAATTCTAGTCCCATTTTCCAAAGGGCAAGATCCCTTTCGGGCTGTGGTTCAGTCCTTGGATTTTGTTACAGTCGTTTCTGACCTTTCTCCGCAGTGTGCCTGTCCGAACTTTGAAGAGATGATCAGTTTGGTCTGTGTTCTCTGTAGGTCAGTAATGAGAGTCAGGGTTCACAGGTGTAGAACCTAGGAGGGGAAGTATATGGCCTCAGCCTGGGCTTAGTGCTCTGCGCCTGGTGGTGACTCCAGGTTGTCCCCGAGGACAGGCACAGCTCCTGATTGAAGACCTCTTTGATGCGGGCAGCAAGGCAATCCAGGGAGCCCGCAGGCCAAGCCCTGAGTGAGACCCAGCGAGGGCCCTAAAGATGGTGCAGGATCGGTCACAGCAGCAGCAACAACAGCAAATCCAAACCCAGCCCACCGCTGTTAAACCAACTCCCACTCATGGTGATCTAATGCATTGTCATACAGCAGAACTGAGCTCCATGGAGTTTTCTTGGCTGTCATCTTACCAGACGTGGACCATCAGATCTTGTCTTCCATGGTACCACTGGGTGGGTTTGACGCACCAATCTTTAGGTTAGTAGATGAGTACAAACATTTGTGTCACCCCGGGACCTTCACCCAAATTAAACCGGATATAAACCAGATGGCATGAACTTCCACTTTTTCCCCTTGGCATTATGCCTTGACTTTTGAATTCCTGCCTTGTATAATGTGCCTGTAGCGTAGTGGTTACGACTTGGGCTGTGAACCGCAAGGTCAGCAGTTCGAAACTACCAGCTGCTCCGCGGGAGAAAGATGAGGCTTTCTACTCCCGTAAAGATTTACACCCTCGGAAACCCTGTACAGGGTCGCTATGAGTCGGTTCCGACTCCACGGCACATAACAACAACAACAACATAATGTGCCTGTGATTTTTTTTTAAGTGCCAGCCTGTCAGTGAGTTCCAACTCATAGTGACCCTGTATAGGGTTTCTGGGGCTTTAAATCTTTGCAGGAGCAGAAAGCCACTTCTTTCTCCTACGGAGTGTCTGGTGGGATTGAACCACCAATCTTGTTGTTTGTAATTCATTGCTTATTGCACAGAGCCACCTGTGACTTGTCCCGTTTTAAATTTAGTTCTGCCACCTATCTGGTTTACACACCTAATTTATGCACTCTGGGTTCTCCATTTCATTTATTTGAAAAAGACAGTTCTTGGAGCAGATAAACAAGGTTTTGTTTATTTCCCACCCTTCCACCCCCTCCTGGCATGTGTGTTTCTACCTGAAACAGCTATTTTTCTTTTGTTTTTGAGAAAGACACAGAGCAAATTAAGGAAATTAGAAAATTAGTAGCTAATCTAGAATGCTGGTGGCTCCAATTTTATGCATAGGCGAGGTAAATCTATGACAACCGATAAAATGATCCAAATATTTTCTGAAAACATTACCAGGCGATACAGGCAACACTGTTTTTGGGGAGAGGACTGCTCCTTATATAATACTATTGCTCCCTGACAGTACCCGCTGAAGAGTTCTGCCATTGCAGTTGGTTTGACTTAGTTAGCATGCTAGCAGGGTACTGAATTCCTGACTCAGGCATTTCTCATGGGATGCTCAAATCAAATCTTTTTTTAAAAGAATAATTTCAGATTGATTCCAAATGTGCAGATGGATGAGGGGTGTGCATAAATATTGTCATCATGTGAATTAGGTACGGGGACAAAATGTTCAGCTGTGTTCAGTCGGACACATCACCATTGTAATTGAAACACTGAACAATACCACATTCTGGAAATGGAAAATTACCACTAGGCTTTGCCAGCGGCAGCAAAGAATCCATGTTCTGAGTCCAGTCTACATCATTAAGGCACCCTGGTGGTGCCATGGTTAAGCAATGGACTCAAGGCTGACAGTTCAAACCCATCAGCTACTCCAAGAGAGAAGGCTGAGGCTTTCTGCCTCTGTAAAGATCTGCACTTTCAGAAACCTAAAGGGTCACTATGAGTCTGAATGAATTAGATGGCAGTGGGCTTTTTTCTCTTGGTTCCTACATCATTACTGTGCCCTAGAAATCCTGATGTGTTAATGTGTTAATATGTTAATGTGTGGGATTATGTGTTAATGCGCTGGGCTGCAAGGTCGGTTTGAACCATAAGGTCGGTGGATCAAGCTCACCAGCCGTTCCTTGGAAACCCTATACAGGGTTGCTGTGGGTCAGAACCCACTCAAGTTCTCATTACTTATCAGGCTATGCTAGTATATATTTTATTGTCTGCCAGTTATGATCTGGAAGAGCAATTTGTACTTGAGTTGCCGTCTGTCAAATTTCCATGCCCAAGTGCCCGTCTTCTTTCTTAATTTACCAAGGTCTCAGTTGTGGGTACTGTCAATACAATGCTTTCTTATGAGAGCAAACTGCTTAAGATAAGGGTGACTGACTCCTTAATGTGATTGAATGGAAGTATGAAAATTGAGATTATAGAGAAAGTAAATGCTGAAGGTCACGGTGTACAGATTCAAAAGGAAATTATAACATTTTGGCAAGCAATGAAGACTGGAATCGGATAATGAATTTCAGAGGAAAAAGAAGATGATGATTTGGTTGGGGCTAAGACCATTTTTTCCCTCTTTTTTTATTGTGAATTGAGTGATAGTTTACATGGGAGAACATCGGTTTTACACTCATCCTATCGTATTTCGTTTCACTGCAATGATTGCAATCTCCTCTGTGCATTATCATTCAACAGTATTTGCTTCTATTCCCTCTGGGGTTTTTTGGGGGGCGAAGAGGGAGTGTACAAAAAAAACACTCAGGAATATATAATCATTTAAACAATGAAAGGGCACATTCTGCAAGCCTGGCTCCTGGCCATCAGCACACAGCCTTTCTCTTTCCATGAGCCTAGAGTTCTCAGCTGCTTTTTTTCTCCGTGTCCTCATCTCTGCCTCCATCTCTGGTGTCGCTGCTTCTCTGGATAGGGTAGCACATTCCGTTCCTGCTCTTCTCCCTTGATGGGCCTAGGGCCTTCTGTTCCTGGACTGTAAGATGAACTACTTCCTCCTTCATGTTACAAAACTTCTGCCTTTACAGTTGTGATCATTTCAATTAGTCTTGATAACAATTACTCACTATTAAACCATTAGAATCTTATCCCCATCTCTTTTCAACAACCCCATCTAAACAAGATGAAAACTATTCATTGGGGAGTCTACCTATTACCACACATTCTGAAACTAAACTCCCTCTTGAAAACTTGTAAGCCAGACTCCTTCTCTCTCAGTTGCTATTTTTAGCTATTACATCCGTAAGTATAGGTCAAGTTCAACAAATTTATACTTGTTTCCTTTATCCAATTTTTTAATCTTTTTTCAAGTTGTGATCATCAAGCCATCAAGGCTAGGTCAAATGGGTACCATCTGCCAGTTTGGGTGTTCTTGTGCCTCTCCCCTCACTTCATATCAGCTGGGTGCTTCACTCTCAGCTCTAGCCTTCTGTGGCTATGTCCTTGTCCATGGGCTCAGGTGTCTCCAGGTCTCACCACACTTTGTACCAACCAGCCCTTCCTCTTCTCTCTCTCATCTCCATGTTGATGGGGGTCTATGGAATGTGGTCGAACTCAGCCCATTTCTTTCTTGCTGCCTTTCCCTCACTTACACTCACCAGTAGACCAACATTGTCACCAGCAAGCTTACATGCCTGCTCATGTGTTCCCTTTGAGTTTCCATCTTAGAGGGGGGTTTGTTCTGAATGAAATTGATTGTTTGCCTTGATGGCTTTCTGGAAAACCACTTGCTTGTTCTTGTAGTAGCCAATCAGACTGCCGTTTTTGTTTTTGTTTTTGTTTTCCTGCTGGTTTTTCTTTCAAGAAGCATCTTCTGTTCCTCTAGCTGCGTCAGGCTGGTCTGCTTGTCCTTTCAAGTGGGAATTTCCCACCTCAGAGGGTTCTGAATGGGGCTTAAGACCCTTTTGACAATTCACATATGCTACAGGGAGCTAGCCATCTTTCAAAGTTCTTCAGCTCAGGCTGGTCTTCCCCCAAACGTCTTTGGACAATGGAATGTAAAGACAAGGAGCTTCAGGCTCAGCCTGACTTCGACATCCAACTCATTTATGTCCTTACTGTGTGACCTTGAGTCAATTAACCTCTTTAAGTCTCAGTTTCTTTACCTTTTAAAAACTGGAGACAAGGATAGCAGTTGTGCAGTATGATTGTTGTTGTTGTTAAGTGCCTTCAAGTCAGTTCTGACTCATCCGACCCTGTATAGGGTTTTCAAGGAGCAGCTGTGAGTTTGAACCACTAACCTGATGGTTCAAACAAACCTTTTGGTCCTGCACTTATCCTCCAGTGCCACACCAGTCCTCTGCAATATGATATGAGCCATTAGTCACATAATGAATGTAAGAGTGACTACCTGCACTTTGGGAAGTCATAAGTTCAAATGATCTCAATGCCGGCTAATGATGGTGACAATACTTTGCATGGCTACCTGGGTGGCATAAACAGTTAAGTGTTCCGCTACTATCAAAAACATTGGCTGTTCAAACACATTCAGAGTCACTTCAGAAGACAGACCTGGTGATCTGCTTCTGGTAGGTTCTCTTGTTGTTGTTAGGTGCCACTGAGTTCTGACTCATGTCCACTTTATCCACAACAGGATGAAACACTGCCCGGTCCTGCAACATCCTCACAATTGTTGCTTTGTTTGAGCCCACTGTGAAAGCCACTGTATCGATCCATTTCCTCGAGGGTCTTTCTCTTTTCTGTTGACTTTTTCATTTACCAAGCATGCTGTCCTTCTCAAGGGACTGGTCCCTCCTGCTTTCATGTCCAAAGCACGTAAGATGAAATCTTGCCTCCTCACTTGCAAGGTGCATTCTGACTGTACTTCTTTCAGGACACATTTGTTCCTTCTTTTGGCAGTTCATGGTACACTTGCTATTCTTTGCTAATACCATAATTCAAATGCATCAATTCTGCTAAGGTCTTCCCTATTCACTGTTCAACTTTCTCATGCATATGAGGTGATTGAAAATACCATGACTTGGATCAGATGCATATTAGTCCTCAAAGTGATATCACTGCATTTTTTTTCACACTTGAAAAGGGTCTTTTTGCAGCAGATTTACCCAGGTGCACTAGGCGATTTGCTTTCTTTCTTTCTTTTAATGTTTTATTGTAAATTATGTGATAGTTTGCATGGGAGAACATTAGTTTTACATTCATCCTATTGTGTATCATTTCATTGCCATGGTTACAATCCCTTCCATGCATTATCAGCCGACCAAAGGGTATACACTACATGCCTGCCCCCCCGGTCATCACCACACAGCCCCTCTCCCTCTCTGTGTCTAAAGTCCCCAACTGTTCCATCTCTCCACGTCATCATCTCTGCCTCCATCTCAGGCATCACTGCTTCTCTGGGTAGGATCCCACTGTCCGCTCTTATCCTTTGATGGTCCCAGGGACCTCTGCTCCTAGACTAAGAAGTTAATCACTCCCCTCTTTGCTACAAAACATCTATCTTTACGTTTCCAACCCTCACAAGCAGTCCTGATAACAATTATTCACTATTGTATCACAAGAGAACCATCTGCATTTCATCAGCCCCGCCTAGACAGATTGGATACTACTCAGTGGAGATTCTACATTCCTCCATGTCCTCTGGATCTAGGTTACCTCTTGAAAGCTTGTAAGTCAGTCACTTCTTGCCTTTGCAGCCCCCTCATTTTGGGTTGCCCGATTTGCTTTCTTGACTGCTGCTTCCATGGACATTAATTGCGGGTCCAAGTAAAATGCAATCTTTGACTTCAATGCTTTTTGTCTTTATCGTGATGTGCTTTATGGATTCAGTTGTGAGGAGTTTTGTTTTCTTTGCCTTGAAGTGTAATACATACTTTAGTCTGCAATCATTGGTCTTCATCAGAAAGTGCTTCAATTCCTCTTCACTTTCAACAAGTTATCTGCATATCACATGATGTCAATGAGTCTTCCTCCAATCTTGATACCACATTCTCCTTCATATAGTTCAGCTTCTTGGATTATTTGATCAGAATACAGATTGAATACATATGGTGAGAGGTTATAACCCTGAAGCACACCTTTTCTGGTTTTAAACCATTCATATCCTCTTGTTCCATTGGAATGACTGCCTCAGAGTCTATGTACAGGTTCCTCATGACAACAATGAAGTGTTCCAGAATTTCATTCTTCACCATGTTGTCCATAGTTTGTTAAACTTGTAGCCATTGAAAACCATGTGTAGCAGAATTCTACTCTCATACACATTGGATCACCATGAGTTCGAATCAACTAAATGGTAACTAAAAAAAAAAAAAAAATGTATACACTACCCATATAGTAGATGCTCTGTGAATGTTGTTGTTGTTGTTAAGTGCCGTTGAGTCAATTTCGACCCATAGCGACCCTGTACAGGGTTTCCAAGGCTGTAAATCTTGATGGGAGTAGAAAGCCTCATCTTTCTCCCACGAAGCAGCTGGTAGTTTCGAACTGCTGACCTTAAGGTTCGCAGCCCGATTCGTAACCACTATGCTACCAGAGCTCTGTGAATATTGCTTCTTAAAACCACAAGGTTGGTGGTTCAAACCTACCAGTCATTCCTCAGAAACCCTATACAGGGTCACTATGAATCTGAAGCAACTCGACAGCACTTACCAATAACCAATGTGTGTAATTGCTTTTATTAAGGACATTAGATGTTGCTTGCACTATTGTTGTTAAGTGTTATCGAGTCGGTCCTGACTCTTAGCAACCCTGTCTAGGGTTTCTGAGGAATGGCTGGTGGATTTGAATTGCTGACCTTGTGGTCCAGTGCTAATCCTACAGTGCCACACCAGGACTCCTTGCTTGCCCATAGAAATCTTTTTTTTTTTTTTTTTTTCTCCTGTGTGTGCATGTTGGACTGCCCATTCTCAGATGTTGGTATGAAAGAGAAACAGGGTTTGTGGTGTAGTCCGGATGACTGGTTGCTTCATGACTCTCATCTTCCAGGCAGATGATTCTGCATGCTTTCTGTATCTTACTTCTCCTTGACTTTTACAACTGTTGTACCTAGCCGAACGATTGTACCCTTACTCCTCTGCCAGGCTGGGCATTCTTACTACCCTGGCATGCTCTGGTTATTTCTGGTACATTAATATAGAATCCTGGTGTGGCACTGCAGGTTAAGTACTGGACTGCTCACCACAAGATCTGTGGTTCAAACCCACCAGCCACTCCTTAGAAACCTAAGCATGTTCGCTATGAGTTGGAATCATCGATGGCATTTAGTAACAACGATACCAATTGTCTTTGAGCTGATCCTGACTCATGTCAACCCCATATGTGTCAGAGTAGAACTGAGCTCTATAGGATTTGGGTTATGTTTCAGGAGTAGATCACCAACACTTTCTTCAGAGGTGTACTTGGGTGACTTTTTGGTTAGCATCTGAGCATGTTAACTGTTTGCATCACCCAGGGACTCCCTGATAATAATGTTGTTGTTGTCAAATGCCATCGAGTCAGTTCTGACTCATAGCAACACTGTTTAGGGTTTCCAAGTAGCTAATGGTGAGTTTGAACCACCAGCCTTGTGATTAGCAGTCCAGTGCTTATCCTATAGCGCCACAATAGGAGTCCTCATAAGGATAATAGCTAATGTTTATTTAACACTTACAAGGTATCAGACATTGTAGTACATTTCATCATCTCACTTAGTCTTAGCAACAACCTAAATGAGCGAGATGGTTTATTATCTACATCTGATAGTCGGGGTCTAAAAGCAAAACCAAATTTGTTGTTGTCTGTACAGGGTCGCTATGGGTCGGACCCGACTCGACGGCACTTAACAACAACAACAAAGTAGTGGTTATGAATTGGGCTGAGAGCCTTAAAAGGGTCAGCAGTTCGAAGCTACCAACCAGCCGCTTCGTGGGAGAAAGATGAGGCTTTCTACTCCCGTCAAGATTTACAGCCTTGGAAACCCTGTATAGGGTCGCTATGGGTTGGAAACGACTCAATGGCACTTAACAACAACAACAGTTAATTTTGGGAGTCCTGGTGTGGCACTGAGGGTTAATGTGCCAGACCTCAAAGTTGTTTGAACTGCAAAGTCAGTAGTTCTCTCCAGGTGCTCCTTGGAACCCCTATACAGGGTCACTATGGGTTGCAACTGACTCAATGGCACTTAACGACAACAACAGTCAATTTTGACTCAGAGTGACCATACAGAATAGAATAGGAATGCTTCATTACAGTTATCCACCTATCACTTGTACTCTGATGGCTTATGTGTTGCTGTGATGTTGTTTCAAAGACCTACAGGATTACTTATGTTGGACGGATTTCAGTGGAGCTTCGAGCTAAGACAGACTAGAACAAGGACCTGGAGATCTACTTATGATAAAAATAGGCCAGTGACTACCTTATGGGTAATAGCAGAGCATTGTCTGATATATTGCAAAAAGATGAACCTTTCAGGTTGGAAAACACTCAACAGAAGACTGGGGAAGAGCAGCCCCCACAAAGTAGAATCAACTTTAATGAAAAGTGAAAGTAAGCTCTGGAACCTTCATTCTGTGATGTGGCATGGCTCAAAATGCGAAGAAACATAGCAAAACATCTGTTAGTAAATAAGAACGTGGAATGTATAAAGTATGAACCAAAGAAAACTGGAAGTTGTCAAAGAATGAAATGGAACACTTGAAGAAGATCAGAATCCTTGGAATTAATGATCTAATATGGACTGGTATTGGACATTTTGAACTGGATAACCATATGGTCTCTATACTGGGAATGAAAAATTGGAGAGGAACAGCGTCACTCATCAATAAGAACATTTCAAAGTTTATCCTTAAACACAATGGTCAATGACAGAATAGTATAAGGAAGACCCATAATGAAAATGAAAATCCTTACCACTGGACCAATACATAGCAGCATGATAAATGGTGAAAAGATTGAAGTTGTCAAAGACTTAATTTTGCTTGGATCCACCAACAACACTCACGTCAGCAGCAGTCAAAAAAATGAAAAGATGTTTTGCATGAGACAAATCTGCTACAAAAGACTTCTTTAAAATATTCAAGTGCAAAGGTATAGGTATGAGATCTAAGGTGCACTTGACCCAAGCCATGATATTTTCAATAACCTCATATGCATTTGAAAGTTGCACAGTGAATAAGGAAAACTGTAGAGGAATAGATGCATTTGAACTATGGTGTTGAAGAAAAACATTAAAGGTACCATGGACTGCCAGAAGGCTCCTCAAAAGCCAGGATGGTGACACTCCATGTCTCGTCTGAACTATACATCTCTCCAGTACTATATGCAGAAGAACGTAGCATCAGGATTGAAGGGTCATTAACAACCTGCAATATGCTGTTGATACTACCTTGCATGTTGAAAGCAAAGAGGACTTAAAACATTTACTCTGGTAGTGCAGTGGTTACGAATCAAGCTGCTAACCTCAGGGTCAGCAGTTTGAAACTACCAGCTGTTCCATGGGAGAAAGATGAGGCTTTCTGCTGTACAGGGTCGTTATGAGTTGGAACTGACTCCACAGTACATGACAAAAACAACAATGAAGATCAAAGACTACAGTTTTCAGCATGGATCATACCTCAACACTGAGAAAACAAAAATCCTCAAAACTAAGCAACATCATGACACATTGAGAAAATATTGAAATTGTTAAGGATTTCCTTTTACTTGGATCCACAATCAAAAACCATGAAAGTAGTAGTCAAGAAACCAAAGGGCATTTTGCATTGGGCAAAAGACCTCTTTGATGTTGTTAGGTGCATTCGGTCTGAATCTGATCCATAGCAGTGTTTCGTTCCTGAGCTAGACTCAAAACTGTTGTTATGTTTGAGCCCATTGTTACTGCCACTGTGTTAATTTATCTCACTGGAAGGTCTTTCCTTTTGTCCTTTGCCAAGCATGATAGCCTACTCTAAGAACTGGTCCATCCTGACAACAGGTCCAAAGTATAAGAGATGAAGTTTTACCATCATCTTTTCCAAGGAGCATTCGGACTGTACTTCCTCTAAGAGAGATTTGTTGTTTAAAAGACTTCTTTAAAGGGTTAAAAGGCAAAGATATCATCTAAGGACTAAGGTGAGCTTGACCAAAGCCCTGGTATGGGTTCATTTGCATGTGGAAGCTGGACAATGAATAAGAATTGATGCATTTGAGTTTTGGTGTTCGTGAAGACTGAGTATACTGTTAAAAGAACCAGCATTTCTGTCTTGGAAGAATTTTATCCAGCACTGACTTTTTTTTTCAAATT
>NW_006408552.1:7610341-7622829 GCF_000296735.1 Chrysochloris asiatica | reverse complement strand
GCACCTGGAGCAGCTGGGCGTTCCGAACTAGAAAGCAATGGATTTCTTGATTCTGCCTCAAATTCCCCCAGCTGTAAGTCTTTCAACCTTCTAAATATTCCTTTATATGTGATTCAGAGTTCTGGGACCATCCCCCTGCCTTGGTTGGGTATTCTGTGTTGTTGCAGGTGGAGCTCTTACTGCACTTCCACCTGATCTGCCATTTTGTTTGTTCTCCTTCCAGCACTGACTTTTAGAAGGCAGTATCTCAGGTACTTTGGACATGTTATCCAGTGGAACCAGTCCCTGGAGAAAGACATCATACTTGATAAAGTAGAGGGTCAGAGAAAAACGAGGAAGACTCTCAGATGAATTGATTTGCCAGCTGTAAAAATGAACTTAGATCTAGCAATGAGCATGAGTTTGGCACAGGACTAGGCTCCCTGTCCAGTGCACACATAAATCCAATCTTTGGACACGAGATTTTGAGAAGAGAACATAACTTTATTGCAAAGCACTGAACAAGGAATCAGATAGAGGGTTTCTTTAGATCTGACTTCCTGAATATCTATTTTATGGGGCAATAGACAAATTGTTGTCATTAAGTGCCATTGAGTGGATTTCGACTCATAGAGACTCTGTACAGGGTTTCCAAGGAGCTTGAACCTCCGACCTTGCGGTTCAAAGCAACTTTGCAGTCCAGTGCATTAACCCATGATGACACACCAGGACAAGTAAATTACGTTCTGTGGAGTCAGTTCCAACCCAAAGCGGCAGCAGGAGCAGAAAGCCTCATCTTTCTCCTGCTGAATGGCTGGTAGTTTCGAACTTCTGACCCTAAGCAGCCCAGACTTGTCAGGCTATCAGAGCTCCTTAAGTAAATTATACATTTTTATAAAATGGGTGGAGTCAGACTAGAGATTGGTTGAACTCATGGGTGCTTCTATTTAAAGGGCAATGCAGTTTTTAACTGACTGCACAAATGTACAGGAAGTGTGCCACATTTGTGTTCCGGGAAACTAGGACATTTTGGAGGATTTAATACATTGGTTCTGTTGACTGTAAGACTCTGGCCGTGTTTGAGGCAGAGTCAGTTGAGTCTGGTTTGGGCTAATTATCTTCTGAGTGAGGCTGCTGGTTTCTGAAAAACAACTAAAAGGAAGTTATGTACTACAATGAATTAGCAAAAGAATTGTTTTTGTCAAGTCCTGGTTGAATCAGTTCTGACTTGTAGCCACCCTGTACAGGGTTTCCGAGGAATGGCTGATGAGTGTGAACCGAAGACTCTGTGGTTCAAACCGACCTTGTGGTCCAGTGCTTTATCCCAGAGCACCACATTAACCCCCAGATGTGGTGGTTTTAAGAGTTGGATATGACTCAAGGGCATCTAAGAGCAACTCTAACAATCTCTATGGAAGCAGATGGTCATGCATCTCCCCCATGGACTGGCTAGTGGCTTTGAACACAGGACCTTCAGCATGCTCACCAAGACTCCTTTGTAACCATGGCACTTGAGACTTGAACAGGCTGAGAAACTTGTATATGTGGCTTTTAACCCAGGACTGTTAGTTTTCAAGCCCAGCAATGAGCCACTGTGCTGGAGAGCTCATTCCAACTACCTCCTGCAAGTCTGTAGACTTAGAATGGGCACTGGAGAGCGTGGACTCTTCATTCTCTAGGGGAAAACATTGGTAACAGCAGCTACTCAGCTGAAACATTCAATGACTATGAACAGGATGCAATTCAGTCTATAATCTGTTATAATCACCTAAAGGATCATTTGAAAATGAGAACTACTTACAACAAGCAGTTCAGATTACGTAGGTGTTCATGTTGGATACCCATAATGTCTGTGCGTATCATTCCGGATGGATGAGCAGGAAATATTTCTAAGTATCTTCAAAATAGTCATGAACAATTGGTGAGTCTTGTGACCCTGCAGTCTCTCAGAGTGTGAGTTACTTGCATAATGGGAGCTGCTAGTTCAATGGAATCCTAGTGTGACATTGAACCTCAAGGTCAGTGGTTCAAAAATCACCAGCCGCTCCTATACAGGGTCATTATGAATCTGAACCGACTTGAAGGCATTTAGCAACAACAACAACAACAGTTCAGTAGTTGGGTCTACTCTTTCAGTTATGGTGTTGAAGAAGAATCTTCAAAGTACCATGGACTGCTAGAAGAACAGAATAAATCTGTGTTGGATGAAGTGTAGACAGAATACTCCTTAGAAGCCAGGATGGGGAGACTTTATCTCTCATACTTCGGACATGTTATCAGGAGGGACCAGCCCCTGGAGAAGGACGTCATGCTTGGCAAAGTGAGGAGGTCTATGAAAATGGGGAAGACCTCCATTGAGATGGATTGCCACAGTGGCAGCTACAAGGGACTCAAGTGTATCAGTGATCGTGAGGACGGCACAGGACCAGTCAGTGCATGGGGGCCCTATGAGTGATTACCATCTTTATGGTACCTAACAACATCAACAACTCTTGAAGAGCCAAAGAGTTGGGGAACTCAATTTTATTCTCTCTCTCAACGTGGTGACGTTGTCTCCTGTTAGGGGACTGGCCAACATGGAGGAAGGGTTAGTAGAGTTTGATTGTTGTCTTATAAACAATCCAGAGGAACAGCCAGGTGCTCAGTTGTTGTTTAAAAGTAAAAGCCTAATACCCTAGAGATAGAGTGGAATGATGGCCCCTCACCAGTGACCAGGACACATAAAGCAGGGCTTCCTTAGCTAGCACTCCCCTTGCTGGGCCGTTATGACATAACCACTAGGGCACTTGATTTGGAATCAGACAAGGCTGGCTTGGAATTCCCTTCCACTAATTTCTCAGAACATGATTTTTGACAATTTTGTATTCCTCAGTTTTAAATTGGGGATTACCACACAATGACAAGAACAAACTGACCTCCCCCCCACCTCAATTCATTGATACTACTACCACTGAAAAATGGCTGTTTCAGACAATGGGATATGGCAGTGGTGGTGTGAGCCAACAGCTTCTAGCAACCACAGTGACTACTTAGTGACTTTGAAGTAAGCTCATACAAAGCTACCCAGCCTCCACTTGGTGTCACGGAGAAGTCACCTGTATATTCCCACTCAACAGATTCTGCAGTATCAAGGGTCACCCATCCATGTGCATGTACTTCTCTGGCAGAAGAGGCCAGTCAGTTACTCCTTCGTCTTCTGAATGATGGATGCCTTTGATGCTTCCTTCCTGGGTCTCCAGTCAGTCCTGCACCTAACCAACCTACTGCCTTTTCCAAGAATAGTATCCCATCCTCTCTTCTCTAAAGGCCTGGAAATTCAGGATTGAAACATTAAAAAGAAATGACAGGAGACTTTTCAGTGTTGAGCTAGAGGCTATGACAACATTGAAAGGAAGATTTATCCCCACCTATATGACCTTGAGGCTAAGGACACCTCTGCAGGCTTGCAAGAATGTATTAGCATTGAATGAGTGGCCTGCCTTTTATGCTTGCCTCTCTTCAGACTGCTGTTTCTTAGGTGAGGTTACTGATCTCTTTGACCCTCTTGACCTCAGCCTGGACACAGGGATCTAGGGGGACTGTGGGCTGTGCCTCTTACAAGTGGTACCCTTGAGAGACGCAGAGGATCTTTGGCGAGTGAATCCAAACAAACCCCAAAGCAAACCTGGTGCTGTTGCGTCTATTCTGACTCATAGTAACCTTGTAGGACAGGGTAGAACCAAGGTTGCCAAGGCCACCATCTTTATGGAAACACCGCCACATCTTCCTCTCACAAAGCAGCTTGTGGTTGAAATCAGTGGTCTTCTAGCAGCTTAACAACTGCACCACCAGGCCTCCTGGGATCAAGGTAAGAGACCCAGTAAGAGTGTTTCTGTTTGGGAGAGAAGGCGTTCAGCTGGAGAGCTGAGAAAACATTTCTCTTCTTCTCAAACGGCAGAGGGGAAATCTACCTTTGGAGAGCATTGGAAAGCACGTGGGGCTTTCCAGGCACAGCAATGTTTCCAGATGTCACATGTGTCTTTGGAAAGCAAAGGACATGCTCTGTGAGGACCTGACAACAGCAAGGTTGTCCCTGGGACTTGGGAGCCATGGCGTTCCTGAGCCCAGGCCCATCCTCAGCCAACACTGGGCAAACCAGACATGAAGGTTGTGTCAAGAAGACAGTTGGGTAGGAAGGAAGAGGAGCAGACCCACCTGTGCCAGGGTTGGGGAGCATGAGCTGGGGGTGGGAGGCTGAGCTTAGCTATGACACAACCTCTGGGCATCAGCTTTGATTAGCATCCCCTTGCAATGTCTCTGGGAGAGCCTGTTGATGGCTGGACATTCATTTGTGCTTAGCTGAACTTTGGTGGGGTGTTTTGGGGCCACTTTTGAGTTGTTTGCAGTCAGTCCACGTTGTGCTATGAACTTTCAGGTGTTAACGGGCCTCCAGGTGAGACTTCCTGTCCTGGGTTGGGGCAGTAGTGATCCCGTAATATTCCATTCATGGTTTTGGGTGGTAGAGGGAGTGCTAGGAGAGGCTGTGCCTGAGACCTTGAGCTGATCTACTTTTCCTACTTAGTAAGTGGAAGAGAGGGAACTACGAAGAACCCCATACTTCCTTAGTCACGTTTCTTGTCTATGTGTGAATGTGTGCATATGTGTGTGTGCATGCACACATGTGCAAGTACGTATGTGTCTTTATATAGCCTGCTTCTTATTGTGGTATTCAGGGAGGATTTGTGGGAGACTACAGCATTGGTTCTTTTGATCTGTAAGATGAATCTCCGAAGGTTGGAGTCCTGGTGTGGTGCTGTGGGTTAATGCGCTGGACTGTCAGTTTGAACCGCCAGGTCAGGGGTTCAAGCTCACCAGTTGCTCCTCAGAAACCCTATTCAGGTTCACTATGAGTCAGAACCGACTCAAGGGCACCTAACAAGAACAGCATACATTGAGTTGACTCTGACGTATGGTATCCTTATGCATAATGGAATACAATATGAGGGGGGTTCAAAAGGTTCATGTAGAAATTGAATGAAAAGATAATGGATTCCAAAGGATTGTTGTAAAGACAGAAAAGCTAACCCATATAAAACACTTGGCATGTAATAAGTTTTAATAAATGAGAGCTTAGTGATGTTACCGTCTGGTAGTGTAGTGGTTACAAATCGGGCTGCGAACCACAAGGTCAGCTGTTCGAAACTAACAGCCTCTCCATGGGAGACAGATGAAACTTTCTACTCCCATAAAGATTTACAACCTCAGAAACCCTGTATAGGGTTGCTATGGGTCGGAACCGACTCGATGGCACTTAATAACAACAATAACTGTTAAGAAGAAAAAAAAAGATAATGGAAATATTCCATGCTTGTTTTTTAAAGCCCGGCCCCCAGATTACCCAGTTGTGCATCACCTTCATAATTACAGGCATATTCGAGTTCAACCTTGTGGCTCTTGTTCCTGACTTTCTCACCTCGAGTTTCTGCCTTCCTCATTGGCCCTCATTTCACCCAACTGGATGGCTTCCTGCAGCATTTAACCTCTCTGGATGACATGTCCAAAGAAAACACGTGGGGCAATGTTTTGTTGTAAGCTGTAAGGTTTTCCTTGGCTAATTTTTGGAAGTAGAAGACCAGGCCATTCGTCCTGGTTTATCTTGGTCTGGAGGCTGCACTGAAACCTGTCCACCATGGGTCAGCCTGCTGGCCACAGCAACATGCAAACCACTACGGTACGCTAAATTGACAGACTGCAAAAGTTTGGGAATGCGAAGAAATAAAAAGTGTTAGGAATGTGGTTGTGATATGAAAATGGGCCCTGGGACCAGGGATACTGATTCGAACCCCAGATGTATTCCCCCTTCCCAGTGGCGTGGTTTCCTTGAGGTTATTTAATCTCCTGCAACCCCGGTTTCTCACTTTAAAGTTCAGTTTCTCCACTGCGTTTACATTATAGGGTTATGCTGAGGCTTAGGATAATTCACAAAATGTTCCTGGCAGAGTGCCTGGCTCATGGTAAAAAGATTCGTAAGCAGAAGTTACAAGAAGGAATGTATATCTCTAGCCACCTCTCAGTTTTGCACTAGAGGTGGGCTGTGCCGGATTCAGGCATGCTTTTCACTTTGCCCACATTTAGGGGAAATGCACCCCCAGAAGCTGGAAGCCCTTGTGCACCAGTGATCCCTTCCAGTCCCTATCCATAGGTCAAGCTGCTTCGTGTCTTTAGTCCTTACTCCAAGTAGGGACAACCAGCACTCTTCTGTTCTAAAGCCTCTTCCCTTTACTTCATTACAGTCCCCTTGTGATTTCAATGTGTTCCTTATTTAACTGGAAAAGCCATGCACATGGTTAGTGAAAGTTGAGGGAGAGAGTGTGGTGTGTGGAGTGCGTGGGTGTGTGTGTACATGTGTATGTGAGAGAGAGACTGGGTGCAGGAGTATGTTGAGGGCACACACAGAAAGAGGTGAGAGGAAAAGAAAACTGTAAATCCCATGCTGCTGTTTTTGGAGCATCTTTGGGGTTTGCATCTGAAGATTATAGTTGAACTCTGCCAGTTCATTCATGATTTAATCCTCTAATTGATGACTGTGGCGGAAAAAATGCCATCAGCACATCCTTGGCAGGGAGGCAGATCCCACTTATTTGTTTATTAAAGTTGCACAATTTATCTAGTGGAGAGCGAGTGATGGGAGGCCACCAGGCGTCATGGTTCAAGATGTTGTTATAAATAACAATTAATCCACTTAGCTATCTGGCGCCGCTCAACCTGAAGAATCCCACTGGATAGAAAAGATTCTGTAAGAGAATATTGTTGGAGGAAGCTGAATTTTCCTTTTCCTTGGCTTTGTCTTCCTGCCTGGTCATCCTAAGATTCCTGAGGTTTTATGAGAACCTGAATCTTCCAGAGCATGGATGTTTGACTTCTGTTTGTCTACCAGCATCTCCGTTAACCACACGTTAGCTTGTGCACCGTTACCTTTACCTGTAAATGTTGTTATAATTTATGTCATTGATGGTGTGATTTTTTGTAAAATTTGTAACTCCTTGAAGGCAGGGACTGTCTCTAAGCATAGGTAGATGCTTAATAGCACATACACACATACACACATACAAAGCCATTGTTCTCCTTGATCCTAAATTCATGGCAACCCCAAGTATTTATGAATGGAACTGTGCTCTGGAGGATTTTTGATGATTATGATCTTTGAGAAATAGACCTTGATTTAGGACGTATTCGAGTTACGATGAACTACACTTCGGAGACAGCCTGTTGTTTTGGTACAAATTATCAGGAGGGACCAGTTCCTGGTTGGCCAGCGAAAAAGAGGGAGACCCCCAACGTGATGGACTGGCACAGTGGCAGCAGCAATGGGCTCAAGCATGCCAGCAATTGCGAGGATGGTGCAGGACTGGGTGATGTTTCATTCTGTTGTGCACAGGGTCACTATGGATGGCACCGAACCTCAACAACAATAGATACTACATATAATATTGCAGTACATAGATTGCTAATCTTATCATTCTTAAGTTCATCTGCAGATGTTTAGTTAAATGATTTACAGTTCAAAACACTGCCATATTGATCAAGTTCTCCAGATGAAATCAGGGGCTTCAGTGAGCTAAAAACATGATCCCAAATGCTGATCAATTTACTAAGGTTGATAGGCAGATTCAGGAAGCAGGGAGAAGATACCATGGGATATTTGAAGTGAAAAGCCAAAGCCCATAGAGCTCACTAATTTTCTGACTAGAAATGCCATCGCCAATCCCAGGGAGAATCCAGATGATCTGGATTCTTCCATGAGTACTTCACCTGACAAAATGCCAACTTCAATGTCCAATTCTTCTTCGTCAGAGTAAATTCTTATGATTGATGTATTTGTATGCATGGAGTCCTGGTGTGGCGCTGTAGGATGAGCACTGGATCACATGGTTGGTTCAAACCATCAGGTAGGCGGTTCAAACTCACCAGCTGCTCCTTGGAGTTGGAATCAACTCGATGGCACTTAACAACAACAAAAATATATTAAACTGTATCTGTAAGTTGATATACAATGTTTCCAATCCCTAAAGACAAATAAATCTCAGATTTATAAAGATACTGATAATAAAAGTCAATATGAATATAAAGTAAAAAAAAAAAAAAATGAGATCTTCAACTTCTATTGTTGTTGTTGTTGTTAAGTGCCATCCAGTCGATTCCAACCCATAGTGACCCTGTATAGGGTTTTTGAGGAGCAGTTGGTGAGCTTGAACCACCAACCTTGCAGTTCAAACGGCTTTGCAGTCTGGTGCATTAACCCACAGCGCCACACCAGGACTCCTCGACTTATATTGAAACTAAGTTATTGTGGAGTCATTGGAAACCTGAAAACTACCTGAAGATGGCTAGGTGTTTTTTCCTCAGCATCATAACCACACACAAACCTCCATGGACAGACAATGCACATGAGGTGCACTGGCTGGGAACTGAGCCCAGGTCTCCTGAATGGGAGACAAAAATGTATCACTTTGGAACCACCAATGGCTCCTATTGTTGTTAAGTACCATGGAGTTGGTTCTGACCCATAGCGACCCTGCATGGGATTTTTGAGGCTGTAAATCTTTACAGGAGCAGGAAGCCTCATCTTTCTCCCACGAAATGGCTGGTAGTTTTGAACTGCTGACCTTAAAGTTAGCAGCCCAACTCGTAACCACTACGCTACCAGAGCTCCTTCCAAGGGCTCCTAGATGGCAGTGTATTCGCTACCAGAGTGAGACAGGATGTGGTGGCTAGAAAGAGTTTTGCCCCAGAACCATCAGTGCCCCTTTTAATAGTCTTCAACCAGGAGTATTGTTTCTGACCCCCTTCCATTTCTGTTCTCAGTTAAAAAAAAAAATAGTTTCCATTCAAATGCAGTGTCATTATTTTATAACAACACATCATATAAACCTTTATCCAACACCTCATCAGTGGAAAGGGTAACCTGCTGAATCCAGAACCTTCTCCAGGGCAGGTTGTGATTTTGCTGAGATGTCCAAGGGCCAATCTCTGAGGCACCAAATTCATCATCAATGTACCCAACAGACTAGGACTGTCTAGTCTTTCAGACTGCAGTTGTAACTGATAAGTAGCTGCTTTGTCATCTGAATAGGAAGATAAAGCAGGCACTCAGCTCAGCACTGCATGTAAAATAGGAATCTCTCGAATGTCATGGTCACTGTCATCAAATCGATGGGAGTCCGTCTTGTGGAAAGCCGTTGCATTACTAAAACAAAAGAAGAACAGCAGTGAACTCTCAGGCACTGATTTATTCAAGGAGCCTTGAAATACAGGTGGTCACATTCATAGCTGGGACAATTGTTCCTCTCTGCTGAATGGTCTCATTGTTTCGAGGTCACACTTTGCAGTGAATGGGAACCTCTGAAGATAGGAAATGCTTAAGTCAGCCCCATAGAAAGCATTTCTCAGTTGTGTATCACGGGTTGCCAGGTTCCAGTTTGCTCCTCAGAGTTTCTAAATTGGCAGAGGAGAGTTAGTGACTCATTGCTGTTTTTCAAGTGTTTTTTAGTGTCATAGATAGAGTCCCTCTCAAATTTGTGGCCACTTCAGTTCACAGCCCTGGGCTCATCTCATCTAATTGAAGCATCTCATCACTTGAAGCAGGAGAAGTCTGGGTTGTCTCTGAAAGTTCTTTTTAAAAATAGAAAAGAACCTTTTGGGGGAAATTATTATTATTAAAACAATGCTGGGTCATTCAAGAAACTTGGGAGATACTGGCAAGCAAATACAAAGCTAATAAGAGCCATTTATAATGCGGAGATTGCCAGTGTTAAGATTTTGGTAAATATTTTTAAAGTCAATCTCTCTTTGTCTCTGTTCCTATTTGGATCCTGATTCCTCCTCCAGACTCACTTATGTCTATATATAAACACACACTTGCCCACGACACCGTTTATCAGTAATTATGGATTATGTATCATGGACTGCCAGAAGAACAAATAAATCTGTGTTCAAAAAAGTACAACCAGATGCTCCTTAGAAGCCGAGATGGTCAGATTTCGCCTCTCATACTTTGGACATGTTCTCAGGAGGGACCAGTCCCTGGAGAAGGACGTCATGTTTGGTAAAGTGGAGGGTCACCAAAAAAAGAGGGAGACCCCCAAGAAGATGTATTGCCACAGTGGCAGCAACTGTGTGCTCAAGCATGACCAGCCAGTGTTTAATTCTGTTGTACGCTGGGTTGCTCTCCGTCAGAACTGACTCGATGGCACTTGACAACAATGATTATATATACTATACACTTATATGATGAAGATCAAAGAGTACCCACAGCCTTCGGTATGGATTACATCTCAATGTAAAGAAAACAAAAATTCTCACCACTGGACCAATAAACAACATTCTTATCAAAGGAGAAAAGATTGAAGTTGTCAAGGACTTCATTCTTCTTGGATCAGCCATCAACACTCACAGAAGCAACAGTCAAGAAATAAAACGATGTATTGCATTAGGCAAATATGCTGCACAAGACCTTTTTAAAGTGTTGAAGAGCTTGAAGACTAAGGTGCGCCTGATCCAAGCCATGGTATTTTCAATAACCTTATATGGATGCAAAAGCTGGACAGTAGTGAGGTTGGCCCAGGATCGGGCAGTGTTTTGTTCTGCTGTGCATAAGGTCGCTATGGGTCAGTACTGACTCGATGGCACCTAATAACAACAACATATTCTGTCTTATAGTCAGGTTTCTTTTTTCTTCTTCTTCACAATTTACTTAGCTTTCCTTAGCATTGTTTTTCCATAGCATTGTTTCTAATGGTTGCATCCTGCCTCTTAAAGTTCTTAATATAATAATGTGTAAGTATATTGCTTTATGACAGTTTTCAGAACACATTTATATCACATCCTTGTTGCCTCAAGCCACAGGGATGCAGAGTCATGGTAATTTGACCAAGGCAGATTTCTGTGCTTACCATCCTCCGAAGAAAGTTTTCACTGAAATAGGGCTTAGGATACTGAGGTGAAATGGATCCAAAATTACGGGGTTTTTGGAAGCAGCTTAGCAGCACTCTCTTAAGGACAAATAGAATTCATCTACTCGTATTGTTCTAACAGATGCCATAACTATTTATTGATTACAGAGCCATTTGTAGGCAATAACCAACTGATTAACAACCAATCTCTATGCATTGAACAGGAACCGTGTGCTTGTTATATGGTATGGAGGAAATAAAGATAAATAAATACAGTCCCCAAGTGAGGACTAATGTACACCTGACCCAAGCCAGGGTATTTTCAATAACCTCATATGAATGTGAACGCTGCACAATGAATAAAGAAGACCTAAGAAGAATTCATGCACTTGAGTTATGGTGTTGGAGGAGAATATTAAGAGAACACGGATTGCCAAAGGAATAAACCAGTCTTTGTTGGAGTAAGTACAGCTAGAATGCTCATTAGACACTAGGATGGCCAGACATCGTCTCTCATACTTTGGACATGTTATCAGGAAGGACCAGTCCCTGGAGGACATCATGCTTGGTAAAGTGGAGGGTCAGAGAAAAAGAGGAAGACCCTCAGTGAGATGGATTGGCGCAGTGGCGGCAGCAGCTATGGACTGAGGCATAGCAATGATTGTAAGGCTGGTGCAGAACTGGGCAGGGTTTTGCTTTGTTGTGTCTGGGGTTTCTCTGAGTTGGTACTGACTGGATGGTACCAACAACAATAACCTCAAGTGTGTGTAAATACTGACTTGTGTCTACACTAGTTGCCCACTCATGATCAATTCCTTTTTTAGTATTTTATAAGTGTCTCAATTTTGTCCGGAGCATTGATGCACATGTGGTTGTATACCACAGAGTCAATTCCAGCCCCATGTGTAGAACTGAGTAGTTTTCTTGGCTGTAATTTTTGTGGAAGTTTATCACAAGCTCTTTCTCCTATGGAGACATCCCCTTCTGGAAAAAAACAAACAAAACAAAACAAGAAAAAATCCAAACCAATTTCCATCAAGTTGATTCCAATTCCTAGCGACCCAATAACACAGAATAGACCTGATCCTTAGGGTGTTTTGAGTCTATAAATCTTTATGAGAGCTGACAGCCTCAGCTTTTTTTGGTGGAGTGACTGGTGGGTTTGAACCACTGACCTTGTGGTTAGAAGCTCAACTTTTAATCCATTGAGTCACCAAAGTCATCATGAAGCCATGTTGTTGTTGTTGTTAAGTGCCATCAAGTCGATTCCGACCCATAGCAACCCTGGATAGGGTTTCCGAGGAGAGGCTGGTGAGCTTGAACCACCAACCTTGCAGTTCAAATGGCTTTGCAATCTGGCATATTAACCCACAGTGCCACACCATAGTTCTAGTAAAATAGTCACTTTTTCAGCCTCCCTTGCAGCTAAGGGTGGCCATGTGGTAGTATTCTGACAATGAATTGGCAGTATTCTGACAATTAATTGGTAGTATTCTGACCAATGAGTTGGTAGTATTCTGACCAATGAGTTGGTAGTATTCTGACAATGAATTGTAAGTATTCTGACCAATGAGTTGG
>NW_006408552.1:7607074-7607597 GCF_000296735.1 Chrysochloris asiatica | reverse complement strand
ACAACAACATCCTTCCATGGATTAAACATAGTTTCAAATGTCTGGAGCTCTGGCATCCATATTTTTATCTTGACATGGAGCAAAGGAAAAGAAAGAATCTGAGTCTCTGACAGCACCATCACCTTCCTACCTATGGATTATTTTATACTGAATCATAAAGTCCTAATTGTAGATGCCACTGCTAGTCAGTTAACTTCGTTTCTTGCAATTGAATCCTTTCCCATGAAACACACTATCTGAGCGCAGAGGTCAGTAAAAAATGCAATGGTCAAGGAGACTTTTTAGGACAGGTGAGAAGCTTAATTTGGGTGTAGAAGCAATGGGGATCTGAGGCTTCTGGGACAGAGTGGGGTCATAAAGCAAATTTATGTTGTGAAGCTTAAGTGAATGATTTTGGATTCAGAGATGAGTTTCTGCTCAGTTCCATAAACAACAGGAAGCTACTTGAGGAGCGCTGGGACAGTGGATAAGGGCTTGCCTGCAAACCAAAACATTGGGGGTTTTCTTTTATCAGCTGCTGTGC
>NW_006408552.1:7586067-7606064 GCF_000296735.1 Chrysochloris asiatica | reverse complement strand
TAAGAGAGACCAGTCACTATAGGAAGACCTGTACAGGGTTGCTATGGGTCAGAACCGACTCCTTGGCACATAACTACCACCCCTCCCCCACTAGTCCTAGGACAGATTTCTTTCCTCCTTTTCCCCATTTCATCCTGCTTACATACCCCTGGGTATGAATCAACAGTCTATGTCTGGTCTAGCAATCTCATGAGCTCTTTGTTGATTCCTGAAGATGGACCATCTTGAGAATTTTGGACAGTAGGCGTGCCCCATAGGGCTCCCAAGGATACCGTCTTTATGGGTGCAGACAGCCACATCTTTTATTCTTGGAAGTCCAGAAAAATGTTAGCCACAGAATGGCAACAAAGGGACCGGTGTTTGAGGCACTGCAAGGATGTTGCTGCTAATTGCTGTCTCACTCATGGTGACCCCATGCAGAATGGAATGAAATATTGCCTGGACCTGCACCATCCCCATAGTTGGGATGGAATCGGACTATTGGGATCCATAGAGTTTCCATTGGCTGATAATCAGAAGTAGAGTGCCAGACTTCATAGTTGGTCTTAGTCCGGAAGCTCTGCTAAAACCTATTCAGCATCTGGTAGCTATTGTTGTTAAGTGCTGTCGACTTGGTTCCGACCCATAGTGATCCTGCATAGGGTTTCCAAACAGTGACTGGTGGGTTTGAATCACCATCTTGCAGTTCAAATTGACTCATCTTACAGCACCACACCAGGACTCCAGTCAGCATCCTAGCAGCACATAAGCCCCACTGACAGATGAAGGGTATGTACACATGAGGTGACTTGACCAGGAATTGAACCCATGTCTTCTGATGAGAAAACAAGACTTCTACCACAGAACCACTGGATGACACCATTCATAACTGCAGCTGTACTCACTGTAGACTAAATCTGGTGTATCCTTCATCATCACACTCAGCCTTCTTCTTAAAAATGCTTCATTCCTTAAGAGAGGGCTAACAGGCTCCCTTCATATTCTAGCACTCACATACAAGGGTGGGGAATGTCCAGCCCAGGGCCATAGAACTCCTGATAAATCTTTTAGTTTGGTCCTACCAACGCAACCGTATGTAGTTCCAGTCATCACATTTGTTGTTAAGTACCCTCGAGTAGGTTCTGACTCATAGTGACCCTGGATAGGGTTTCCGACGAGTGACTGGTGAGCTTGAACAGCTGACCTTTTGTTTCAAACCAATCTTGCAGTCCAGCCCTTTAACCTGCAACCCCACACCAGGATTCCAATGATCACATTTGTTGTTGTTGTTGTTAACTGCCATCGAGTTGATTCCGACCCATAGTGACCCTGTATAGGCTTTCCAAGGAGCAGCTGGTGAGCTTGAACCACTGACCTTGCAATTCAAATGACTTTGCAGTTTGATGCATTAGCCCACAGCACCACACCAGGACTCACATTAGGGGTGAGTTAATTAACTGACCAAATATAGCTGGTTAATTTTTAAGTTACTAATTTTGTATGGCTCGCGAATGGTGTTATAAATGTTGGCAACACAAAATGTTCCCCACCCTGGTGTGGCACTGCAGCTTAATGTGTTGGACATCAAAGCTGGTTTGAACCACGAGGTTGGTGGTTCAAGCTCATCAGCCGCTCCTTGGAAACCCTATATAGTAGGGTCACTATGGGTTGGAAGTGACTCGATGACACTTAACAACAACAGCTACCACTGACCCAGAAGAACCAACTTCTCTCTCATCCATGCAGTACAAGATCCACCAACTCATCCTGGATGGAATGACCATGTTTGTGTCTCTGCGTCTTCCATACCTGATTCAGTGTTCTGTAGTCAGGGGCATGTACATGTTTATTGAGCAGAATAGGAGGCAGCTAAATAGTTCAGGCAGTTGTTGTTAAGTGCCATCCAGTCGATTCTGACCCATTGCGACCCTGTATAGGGTTTCCAAGGAGCAGCTGGTGAGCTTGAACTGCCAACCTTGCAGCTCAGACGGCTTTGCAGTCTGGCGCATTAACCCCCAATGCCACACCAGGACTCCAGTTCAGGCAGTCCTCCTTGTTGATTTCTATGGGAAACAACTGAACTTTTGCTTTCCAATTACGTTAACTCTCAGTTTTATAATTCTACCAGACTCTTTGTTGTTTCCCTCAAGTCAGTTCAACTCTTAGCGACCCTGTTTAGGGTTTCCAAGGCTTTAGATCTTCACAGGAGCAGAAAGCCTCATCATTCTTCTGCGGAGTGGCTGGTGGGCTTGACCCTCAGACCTCGTCGTTCATAATCCAGTGTTTATCCTAGGGTGTCACTGTGCTCCTATACCTATCAATAACTGAAGGCAGTTAAGCAAGCAATGAAAAAATGACACGGATATGCCTAAGTTGGTGTGAGCAGTCTGTGGAGTTGGAGGGAAGAGAGATGAAAGACCGACAGACTTTCTACAGGTTAGGTTCAGCATAAAGATTGAAAGCCTTGGTGGTGGGTGGGTTAACCGTTGAGCTGTTCAAACCCAGCGGCCATGCCTTGGGAGAAAGATGAGGCTCCTTGTTACTGTAAAGATTTATAGTCTTAAAAACCCCAAGGAGCAGTTGTACTCTGGCCTATAGCATGGCGCCGTTTGAATCAGCTTCAGCTCCGTGGCAGTGGGCAGATTAGGCACTGAGAGAAACAAGCATTAGTGAAGGAAAGGTAGATGTCATCTGAATATCTTCAAGGAACACTGAGAAGAGTGCTGGAGAAGCCGGGACAAAGATCTTCCCAAGTGCAGGCAGAAACAGAATATTTCCCTTGAGCTGGTGCCCTGCATTCGACTCCTAAGCCTCTGATCTAAAAAATCAATGTCTGTTTCTTAAAGCCACCCACCTGTGGCATTTCTGTTTCAATAGCGCTACTTCACTAAGACAGTTCCTATCAGACCTTGTTGTTGTTGTTGTTAGGTGCCGTAGAGTTGGTTCCGACTCACAGCGACCCTGTACAGGGTTTCCGAGACTACAAATCTTTATGGGAGCAGAAAGCCTCATCTTTCTCCCGTGGAGAGGCTGGTAGTTTCGAACTGATGACCCTATGTTAGCAGCCCGATTCGTAACCACTACGCTACCTACCAGAGCTCGTTATCAGACCTTATGAATGTTTAAAAATATGCTGTAGTTGCATCTGAATATTTCTCATTTGGGGGAGTGTGGTGACTCCATAGCATAAGCACTGGACTGCAAACCACAAAGTCTGCAATTCGAGCCCACCAGGGATCTGTGGGAGAAAGATGGGGCTTTCTGCTCCCGCCAAGATTTACAGCATCAGAAACCCTATACAGGGTCGCTATGAGTTGGAACCTACTCAATAGCACTTAACAGCAACTCCTCATGTGGGCTGCTAATCGCAAGCCAGCAGTTTGAATCTACCAGCTACCCTGTGGGAGAAAGATAAGGCTTTCTGCTCCTGTAAAGACTTATAGCCTCAGAAACCCCATAAAGGGTCTCTATGAGTCAGAACCGACTCCACAGCATGTAACCGCCACCACCACTACACTATATAACAAGCTGGGAGGAGAAGTTCTTCTTTGGGTGAATATGAGTTAAAAAAAAACAAAGCAAAACAAAAAAAATCCTTCTGTATAGCCCACATCTCTTTGAAGATACTGGCATATGTTCCAGCTCACCCAAAACTACTAACATATCCTGCCCCCAATAAATGATTTGTGTTCCTTTGGAAACAGCTTTCCATGGGAAATCCTGGAAACAGAACCCCTACTCTCTCTGCCTCCCCAAGAACAACACGAGTCAACAAATCTGGAATCCCTGCCTCTGTCCTCTTTTACACAGTTGTTCCTGAGAAGCAGAGTCAGCCCACAGTGCAGATGGCTCACTCAAGTGGCTATACTGGGAAGGCAGTCCCGAGAGTATATATAGTACGCTCTTCCAGACATTTTCCTTCTGCTCCTTCTTACTCCAGAAATCAGTACACAGCAGCATGCCCCACCAGCCATCCGCTGTGGCTGCCATCGCACCTCGGTTTCCTTTCAACTCTTGGGAGGGGAAACACTTCTGCAATTGTATTTCATTACTTTGTGTCTTTGATGCATAAAGTGAGGATCATAGGAGTTGGCTACTCAGACACATCTCCAGAGCAATTGGTTTGGGATTTGAGGAAAGAGGATTTCTCCTGGAAAAAGAGGCTATCAAGACACAATTAAGCGCACCATGACTGCTATATTTTGTGCTCAACATGCGTACAATTTTTCCAACCTCATACTCCCCCGTTGTGCACCGTTTTCATAAGCACGCTGTGCTGCACATTATACCTGTGGGTGTGGTATTTACATGGGTGTATTATTTGTGAAAAATATCAAAACCAAAAGGTGGGCAATTCTAACCTAACCAGTGGTCCCGCAGTACACAAATCTGGCCATCTGCTTCTTTCTGTGACGTTTGCTCTTGTTAGTTTTCATCAAGTCAATCCCGACTCATAATGACGCTATGAACAACAGAAGGAAACACTGCCCAGTTCTGTATTATCCTGACAACCATTGTTATGTCGGAGCTCCTTGTTGGAGGCACTATGTGAACCACTACACTGTCTGAGCTCCACCTGTCCAAAGCAGGAGAGAGGAATTCTTACCATCCTAGCTTCCAAAGAGCAGTTTGGCTGTACTTCTTCCAAAACAGATTTGCTCATTCTTCTGGCAGCCCACAGTCCTTTCAATATTCATCTCCAACACCATCATTCAAATGCATGGGTTCTTCTGAAGTCTTCCTTATACATCGTCCAGTTTTCATATGCATATGAGCCCATTGAAAATACCATAGCTGATTCAGGTGCACCTTAAGTCTTCAAAGCAACATCTTTGCTCCTTAACGCTTTAAAGAGGTCTTTTGCAGCAGATTCACAGCAGATTTGCGGAATACAAGAAGAGAGTGTTTGGTTTTTGACTGTCACTTTTAGGAGCTTTGATTATGAATCCAAGTAAATGGATTAGGGTCTAGTCTCCTGCTTTCCATGGACACTGAGCCAAGCCTAGTGTCCCTGCAAAGCAGTGGGTGGGGACCGCTGATCTTCCCATTGGTAACACAATGCTTAACCCACTGCGCCAACAGCCTCCTTAGTTTAGCTGTGTTGCATGATACACATTGGGATAATTGGAGTCCCTAGGTGGTGAAATGCTACTAACTGAAAGTTTGCTGGTTTGAGTACAACCAGAAGTACCTTGGAAGAAAGACCTGATGATGCATTTTCAAAGAATCAGCATTAAAAACTCTATGGAACACAGTCCCGGAGTTGGGATTTACTCAACAGCAACTGTTTTCTTATTGGCACAAATATACATTCTGGGGTCCCAGGCTTGCATTTTTATCAGTAGAAATACAATCTGATAATATAGCAAGGGTTTGGTTTTCTACTGCATTAATGCTCGGATTTGGGGGACTTGGGGAGCACGATTTGCAAACCTAAAAAACATCTCTTTCATGAAGTGTTTCATGGTGGCCAGCTTTGTAAACAGCAGTAAACACAGTGAACTGCAGTATCTGATCCCTGCTGATGTAGCGGAGTGTGATAGTTGTTCGCCACAATGAGATCTAATGTAACGTAATCACTTCCATGATGAGAGCTGTTATGGCAGCCAATCAATTAAAAGGACAAAAAGATGTTCTCTCAGGGGTGTGGCCTGCAACACTGGCTTTCTTACAAGAAAAAGATTAAAGGTGAGAAACGTAAGCAGAGGAAAAGGGACCTACTATCACCAAGACCTGGTGTGGCGCTGTAGGTTAATGCGCTAGATTGTAAAGTCATTTGAACTGCAAGGTCGGCGGTTCAAGCTCACCAGGTGCTCCTTGGAAACCCTATACAGGGTCGCTGTGGGTTGGAACTGACTCGATGGCACTAAACAACAACCACCACCACCAAGACAGAAGAGGCGGGAGTGGGCTGTGTCCTTTGGACCTGGGGTCCCTGCAGTGTGAAGCTCCTATATCCAGGGGGAGATTGATGCCAAGACACATGGAGACCTCCAAGGAATTCTGGGTCTACTGATGCTGAAAGGAGACAGGAGCTTTCTTCAGAGATGACGCTCTGAATCAGGACTCCCAGCTTCCTGTTTGTTAAAGCCATCCACTTGTGGAATTTCTTTTATGGTGTCTATAGACAACTGAAACAAAGTAGTAAGTGGCCTCACTTAGAGGTTCACTTAGAGGAGTTTGCGCTGAGCTGTGATGATGATGATGATGATGGAGTCATTGAGTTGAGTCCAACTGCTAGGATCTTAAGTACAACAGAAAGAAACAGTGCTCAGTTCTATGTCACCCTCAGAACCTCCCACACGTTTGCCTCTGGTTGTGGTGTGAATCTGTGAGATGTTGTTTCTTCTCACTGAGAGTCTTCCTTGCCCTTGCTGGCCCTCTACCAAAATGATGTTCTCCTCCAGAAATCAACCCCTTCTGATGATGTGTCCAAAGCAAGCGGGTTAAACAGTGTTCGGATGGGATTCATGAGGGTTTCATCGGCTAATTTTTGAAAGGGGTACACCAGGTCTTTTCTTCCTTATCTGCTGAATCTGGAAGCACCACTGAAGCTTGTTCACTACAGGTGAGCCTACTGGTATATGAAATACTGATGTTCCAGCATCATTGTTGTTGTTAAATGCCGTTGAGTCGATTCTGACCCATAGCGGCCCTGTATAGGGTTTCTGAGGAGCAGCTGGTGAGTTTGAACCACCGACCTTGTAGTTCAAACTGCTTTGCAGTCTGGCACATTAACCCACAGCTCCACACCAGGACTCCGGCATGATAGCCACATGGAAACCACCACAGTACAACAAACTGACAGACAACTGTGAGTTAAGGAAGTGAAATAAGTTTTCATGGCTAAAGGGAAGAGTTGGCCTTGAAGAATGGAATGGATTTTAGAGGAGCCATGAGAAGGCAGAGACCAACTCGCTACATAGAGAAAGTTTATGTCTTTCCTATGCTCTGATTAGGGGGCAGTTTGTCTGTCTGACTCAGAATAACAGCCTATTGCTGTCAGGGTCTTCTATGATCTACCGTATGTCATTTCTCAGATGAAGAAATGAAATCCAGGGTTCAGGTCACAAACCCGCCAATCCCCACCCTAGGTCTTCTTGTGGCTCAATATCTTCCTAAGACACCTTTTAAAAATAATAAAAACTCCCATGCTCTGGTAGCATAGTGCTTATGAATTGGGCTGCGAACCGCAAGGTCAGCAGTTCGAAACTACCAGCTGTTCCGCGGGAGAAAGATGAGGTTTTCTGCTCCCGTAAAGATTTACAGCCTCGGAAACCCTGTACAGGGTGGCTATGAGTCAGAACCAACTCCACGGCACACAACAACAACAACAACAGCATAGTTATAATACTAGGTCTCTGATGATCCAGTCGTTACTGCAGACCCTAACTGTTGTTATGTGCCGTCAAGTCAGTTACAACTCATAGCAACCCTGCATAGGGTTTCTGAAAAGAAGCTGGTGGGTTTGAACTGCCAACCTTATGGTTCACAGTCCAGTGCTTCTACTATAACACCACACACTAGTCCCAGACACTAGTTAGAATATGACAAATGTATCAGAAGGCAGAAGTCATGCATGGACAGTGATTTTAAAAGAAAGTTGTTGATTTTCATTTTTCTAGAATTCGTCACTCTCTAAGACAGTGAAATACTGGCGATTCGTAATTAGTTGGTATTTGAAAAGGCTCCTTCTCTGTAGAGAGAGCTACTACAGTTATATAAAGAAAGAGACCCTTTGGCACCAAGCTCCGTACCTCTGAGCCGGGAATGATCCTTTAGCTGACAAAATAAATCCCTAGAACAAAAATCCGTTTGATGATCTGTTACACAGAGGACTCAAGGTAAATGAGCAAACATCATGAGCGTTTCTCCTGGAAAGAAGAGGCAGCCAGAAGAGCCACGAACCACCAGAGAGAAGATTCTCATCTTTCATCTCATTTCTGATGAAAGCTTTACCAACATCTGCAAAAGTGGACATGCAATTTCAAGTCACTTTTGGGTGAGGGCTCCAGCCTTGTTGTTCGTCGCTTTGAGTAATTTGGTGGCTGTTGTGATGTTGTTACTATGGATATGAAGACTACGTTCTAGCAGACGAAATGACTTCGGGAATGAATGGAAGCCATCGGACAATAGTCTGATTACAAAAATCAGACATACATTGACAGAGAGGGATGCCTCTTTTCATGGGGGAAGCAGAAAGTCCAAGAAACCATGTGTGTTACAGTAACTAACAGAATCTCATCCCTCACCCCAGATCCAGTTTCCTTGGGTAAATAGTATTTATGAGTTCTTGGTTAGTTCTGGGTGGAAAGGTCTAGGCTTGTGTTTGGGACTGGACATAGGGGCTGCAATTCTCAGGATGCTGATTTCTTACTGCTGGGCTTGGTTTTCTAGCTAGCCCATCTCTAGCATTCTTCCCAACACTCTTGGATTCCTTCTCTCCACAAACCACCTTCCTCTGTCTCATACCAATTCTTCCTTCTGTTAGGCCACACCAACTCCAAATACCAATACTTTTCTATTTTTATTTATTTATTTTTAGGTTACGGAGATGAAAACATTATTTTAGAGAAAGTGTTCCTCTCGGTTTCTAAATTGATGTCCTTTTCTTGTGACATCCTTAAGTCACGTGCTGAGAGGCAGCTGTTTCTTTAGATGCCAAGTCTCACAACTTCTGGAAAAGACTGGAATGGGTAACCAGTAAGTGGCCGTTGCCTCTGCTTTTCAAGTGAAGCCAAAGAGATCCAGATTCCAGCTCATGGCAAGCCCATATGTGCAAGTAGAACTGCATACCACAGGGGTTTCAAGGTTGCAAACTTTCTGAAGTTGGTTGCCAGGTATTTCTTCCAAGGTATCTCTGTTGTTGTTAAGCACTGTTAAGTTGGTTCCAACTCATAATAACCCCATATAGGGTTTCCAAGAAACAGTTGGTGGGTTTGAACCGCAAGTTGGTTCCAACTCATAATAACCCCATATAGGGTTTCCAAGAAACAGTTGGTGGGTTTGAACCGCCTCTGGGTGGGCTTATCTTGCATTTTTTTGGTTAGTGGCAAGGCCCTTAGCCAGTTGTGCCACCAAGAGATCACAGTCATGGATGTAAAAATAATCCAAACAGTGCCTAACACACAGTAAATGAAGTGACAGGGTAGGACAAGGTAGGTAAGATGGAGCAGGTAGGGTGGGGTGGTATCTAGGGACAAAGAAAATCCATGAGGGTGGTTCAAATAAATGCTCCCCAATTTTTCCATACAGCCACATTGTTAGGTATAAGGTGTATGGTATTCATAGGTGTTCCAGCTACAGATGTTTTTGTACTAGAAACAGCAAATCTCACAAGCAATAAAGGGTTTCTTAAAGTTGGTGAGAGCAACTTTTGAGGGCTTGAATTGCCCTCAAAGCTATTAACAAATGGTGATCTGGCAAGCAACATTTGAATAATAGAAAATTAACAAGGATCAAGCTATTAAGACTGAAAACAAAAAACCTGGACTATCAAATAATTAAGAGGGGCCCTTCATTTAGGGCTCAGCGTATTTTGTAAAATTGATGCTTTTTAATGATTGTGTCAAAGGTATTGTATCTATGTCATGTGTCTATGTCATGTGTCTGTGTCATGTATCTTTGTCATGTATCTATGTCAACAGGCAATTTTGTTGGAAAAACTGTGCTTCAGCTTCCCAGGCATACTTTAACTCGTTTTGTTTGTTTGTTTGACTTTAATCAAAGCATTAGCTTTTCGATAGAATTTTCATCTGTATTTTGTTAATTATAAAACAACAGCATCTCTTTATCAATTTTCATCTCATGGTTCAACATGAAATCCCATCCAATATCTTCTTAACACTAAGACTTGGGCACCTTTTTAAGTGGACCCCTTTTGAATGGCCGTTTTCTAATACCAAGGCCCCTTGATGACCATGACCTTCAGTAGATTGGACTTGAACGTTCCTTGTATTAAGTGTGCTTCCAATTTTTATGATTTCACTGATCTTAATTGTCAAGATCTCCTTAGGCGGCTACTCTGATTTATGTGGCTAAAGTGGAAAGGTTCACTGGAGGAGGTGTGTAGATATCACCTTCCTGAGAGCTTTGAAATAGATGTATCTGACTAACCGCTCTAGACATCTTCATCTAGTCCTGTGTAGGGTATGGAACAAGACACCTTTGTTGGAATGGCCTATGATGTCTTAGAGTGTTCTGTCCTCTGGCCTGGAGCCCTTCATCCCCATGCCACCCTCTCTGCCATTCGAGTTGACCAGGTTGAACCAGAAATGGCAGAGATTACCTCTTCAGAGTCTATGTTGACTTGATGATAATGTGCTAGTTTACATTCAGTGACTGAACAGTTAGTTGTGGTTTCAGGTCCCGTTCGCCTTCTGTCCACTTGTCCTTGCCATGGACGCCATGCTGCTGGACACTGTCATCCTTCTTGCGTTTGTGTGTTTTCCAAATTAGTAGTTTGCTCTTGTGTGTTGACCTTTTTAATATTCTGTATTTTGATTGGTTGGTCTTCCCTTTCGCTCTCATTTTCAGCCCGGCTAACCCTCCAGGGAAGAGGCGAAACAGCTATCCAATAAAAATACAAAATACTGAAAAGGTCAAAATACACGATTACAATAAATTACCATAACTCAAACTGGGCAGCAGGCATTAAAATGCGGATGCATACGAGGATAGTGATTGGCAGGAGAGTTGAAATGGCACCACATTAATGCATGTGAGTGTCAGAGTTCACTCAGAAGAGAGTAAACATTCTAGAACCAGAGTCTGAACATCATCTTGTGAGTCTCTTTAGCTGTCACATCTTGGCAACATTGAATAATAGAAATGCTGCATGCTACCAACTGCTTACCCCATTTCTCCTTGTTCCCCACAAATGGAGACAAGAAGGAAAAAAGGAAGCGCAAACAAAACCAGCAGCATGTTGCCTCTGCAAGATGAAGCTTTGAAATCAGGCTTGCTGGGGACCAGCTACCACTTACGGCTGACCCAGACACAGAGCATCCGTTTTGCTGATTTTTTATCTGGGTTCAATGGGCTGTTGCTTGGCAGAGTGTCATGCACACAAGACAGAAACAGTGTATTCAAAGTCCTTTTATCCTGGCTCCAGATGGAATATTTATTCTAGGGATATTGTATACCATGGCACAAGGAACAATGAATTGGGAAGTGAGGTCTAGTTCTAATCCCTGGAGAAGGCCATCATGCTTGGTCAAGTGGAGGGTCAGGAAAACCCACTAATGCTGTAGTTGTGATAGTAGACAATAGGGCCCATTCTGAGGCTGGCACAGGACCAGCCAGGATTTCGTTCTGTTGTTTACAGGGTCCCTATGATTCAGAACTGACTGGATGGAACCTAACAACAACAAATTCTAACACGGAGCCTTGTAGCTCAGTGTCCTTGACTGCTAACTGAAGGTTAGTGGTTGGAATTGACCCTGCCACTCCGTGGAAGAAAGAACTGGCAACTTCTGCCCTAAAGATTTCAGTCAAGAAAACCCCATAGGTAGACAGGGATGGGCAACTTAGACATTGGCTACCCAAAATGGGGGGCGGGGGACTACAAAGGCAAGAAGTGACTGGCTTACAAGCTTTCAAGAGGGAACCTAGATCCAGAGGGTGTAGAGGAAGGTAAAGTCTTCAGTGAGTAATATTCAATCTGTCTAGGAAGGGCTGATGAAATGAAATGCAGATGGGTCTCTTGTGATACAATAGTGAATAATTGTTATCAGGACTGCTTGTGAGGGTTGGAAATGTAAAGGTAGACGTTTCGTAGCAAGGAGAGGAGTGATTAACTTTTCAGTCTAGAAGCGAAGGGCCCTGGGACCGACAATGGAGAAGAGTGGAGAGCGGGACCCTACCCAGAGAAGTTGTGACACCTGAGATGGAGGCAGAGACGATGACGCGGAGAGATGGAGAGGCTGGGGACTTGAGATCCAGAGAGGGAGAGAAGCTGTGTGCTGAGGACCATGGGGTGGGGTAGGGGGGCAGGCTTGCAGGGTACACCCTTTGGTTGGTTGATGATGCATGGACAGGATTGTAACCATGGCAATGAAACGATATATGAAAGAATGAATGTAAAACTAATGTTCTCCTATGTAAACTATCACATAATTCACAATAAAACATTAAAAAAAAAAGAAAACCCCATAGGGCAGTTGTACTCTTCCACATGGAGTCACTAGGAGTCAGAACTGACTTGACAACACCCCCAAATCATCAGTTCCAACATATCTTTGCCGTTGACGTATGGTTGCTTGACAGGTTTGTTGTACAATGCACTCCTGACTCAGGGTGGCCACATGTACAATGGGATGGGACTATTGTGACCCATGGGGTTTTCACTGGCTGGTTTTTCAGAATATCCACAGGCCTTTCGTCCTAATTTTCCTTCGTCCGGACACTCGCTGAAACCTGCAAGCCTCCAGCCTCCACTGATAGATTACTGGAGGCTGCAGGTCCACTGGCCAAGAATCGAACTCAGGTCGTCTGCATGGAGGATGTTAATTTAAGTAGTCTGCCGCTTAATATCAGTCATTGTGAACATGAAATACTAGAGTAGCAGTAAAAGTGACTAACACAGAACCGGTTGCTTTGTGAGTCTCTCTTCCTCCACCCTCTCCAAACAAACCAGAAGAGACCCCCGGCGGTAGAGACCACCATTTCATGACTTGCCAGGAAGCCTCATGTGGGAATGTAGAAGCTGTGTTCAATCCCCATTCTGGAAGGCCGTTTCGTATTTGTTGGATCAACAAGAACTCAATTTTCCCTAGCCATCCCTGGTGGCTCCTGATAGCTGGGTTGTGGGCATTTGTGGTGCGCTCAGCTCTACTGCTTGTCCCCCAGTCACAATGGCAGACCCCCACAGGGGATCAGCACAGCCAGAACATCCGGAGACTGGGCTCCTGCTTGAACAAAGCTCCTTTAAGTGGTACCGTGAAGAGAGCTGTGTTAATCTACTAAATCATAAACCTCTCCCCCACAGTGTGATGCCACGGAGCCAGACAGATACTAATCTGTAGCTGCTTTGTCAGTTACAGTTTTGACACCAACACTTTGAATTGCCAACAGAAAATCGGATTTGACATTTAATTCCAATCATGCAGAACCCTTCATAGAAAGTGCTGTCAGTTTACCTTTATTTGGGAGAAGAGGAGACAATATGCTTGTGTCTGCAGGGATTTTTTTCCCCCCTTGAAGGAGGTGGGAGTGGAGCGGAGGGAGGAAGACAAATCAAACTTCCCACACGGAGCCCGTTGAAGGAATTCCTCAATCCATGTGTCAGCCTGATGCCGAATCCACTCTGACATGCATTTGGGTTTTGTATTTTCGAATTCACTGTATTTCAGGAAAGTGCCATTGTTTTACACAGATTAGGTATTGATTTAGTTCAAATGCGGATTAATTAGTCAGTGTGAGCCAGCTAGTGGCACCCATGGACCAACCGGTCTTTAAGAATAATGTCCTCTTAGTTTGAAGCAGTCATTTCTGAGGCAGGGGCCACGGAAGAATTAGAAAATGTTAGTCATCAGGTACCCCAGGGGACTGTCAATGAGGAAAAGTGTCAGTTTTAGCAGTCCTTAAATCTCTCCTGCCACAGAAATGAAGGTTTTTCTCAAATTAGGACCTGTTGGCAAATAAAGGGATGGATAAAAATGGAACAGCCACTGTCTGCCAGCTTGTCATGCTGTGGTGATGTATATTGTTGAGATGCACACACAAGACACCACAGCATGACAAGGCGACAGGCGATGGTGGTTCTATCCTTTATCCATCTCTTTATTTGCATGTTTCAATAGAGCTTTCTGTCTAAGACCAGGAAGAAAGGCCAGAACTCTGTTGCTGAAAATCAACCAGTGAAACCCTGATGTAGCACAACAGAACAGTGTCTGAATTGCTTGTGTGGAACATGGCATCGGGAGGGGTCATGCGCTGGTGGAGGGCATCATGTTTGGGGAAGAAGAAGCCAGTGAAGGTGGGGAGGACCCACGGTAACAAGGATTGGGACAGTAGCAGCAACAGTGGAACTCAAACACCCCACAAACAGTGAGGAGGACACAGGACTTGGCAATGTTTCCTTCTGTTGTTCATGAGGTCAGCATGAGGTGGTCGATCTGTCTGTGTGCCTACCTTATCTATCTACCTATCTGTCTACCTACCTACCTACCTTCTGTTGTACACGAGTTCACCATGAGTTGGTCAGTCTATCTGTCTGTGTACCTTATCTGTCTACCTACCTACCTATCTGTCTACCTACCTACCTAACTAACTTCTGTTGTACATGAGGTCACCATGAGATAGTCAGTCTGTCTGTCTGTGTACACTATCTACCTATTTATCTATCTGTCTACCTACCTGCTTATCTAACTACCTACCTACGTACCTACCTACTTACCTTCTGTTGTACATGAGATAAGTATGAGGTGGCCAGTCTGTCTGTCTGCTTACCCTACCTATCGCTCTTTCTTTCTTTTTATCTTACTCCCTTTCTATTTGTCTACTCATCCATCCATCCATCTCTCATCTATCAGACAGAAAAAGTGGATGTGTTCATAAAGCCAGAGTACCTGCCTTTAAGATCAGCAGCTCTTACATTTGCACAGGTTTCAGAATTACCTGCAGGGCTTTTTACAGACACAGACTGATGGATTCCACACCCGTCGTGGGTCTGGGGAAGGGCCTGAAAATGTGCTGTTATAACAAATTCCCAGGTAATGTTGATGTTACCAGCCTGCGGCCACACTTTGAAAATCTCTGCTTTGAAAGCAATATTGTCCATGGAGAGGCAGCTAGCACATGCACGGGACCATGCAGCCAGATGCCGAGACTAGGGTAGAGGAAACGTATACCCCAGATTGTACAGAAAGCCCATCCAAACTTCCCCAGATGGCTGCTGCTGCTACTGCTGCTGCGGAGTCGGTTCTGATCCATAGCAACCCTGTAAAGGATTTCTGAGGTTGTAAATCTTTTGGGGAGCAGAAGGCTTCATCTTTCTCCTGTGGAGTGGCTGGTGGATTCGAACTGCTGATCTTGCAGTTAGCGGCCCAGCTCGTAATTCATTATGCAACCAGGGCTCCAGGTGGTAGGAGGCCACCAAAATGACCCCAGACCAGTCAGTGTTTGAGGACTAAAGGACTGTATTGGATTCCTGGTGTGGCGCTGAAGGATAAGTATTGGACTGCTAACCACAAGGTTGTCAGTTCAAACCCACTAGCTACTCCTCAGATAACCTATACAGGGTCACTATGAGTCGGAACCAACTTGACAGCACTCCATAGCAACAGTAAAGGACTGCATTGTCTCCCAGCACTGTCATGACAAAGTACCCCAAATGGGTGACTGATAAGAAGTGTGTTGTCCCTCAAATTGGGTTAGGACCAACCCTACTCCACTATGACCTCATATCAGCTTTAACTAATAACAACTTCTCCAGTAAATGCTCCAAGTCCTCTTCATTTTCAGCAAGCAAAGTTGTGTCATCTTCATGTTGCAGGTTGATATTGAGTCTTCTCCAGTCCTGATGCCATGTTCTTCTTCATCTCATGCCGTGTCTTGGATTATTTGCTCAGCTTGTCTATGGCCATGGTCATAAGATGAGAACCAGGAGTTGGGACTTCAAAATCCATTCTTGGAGGACACAATTCAGTCCATAAAAGAGGCCCATATTCGGGAAAGTAGGACCCCCACTGAATAGTTTTCATCTTGTCTAGACAGGTCTGGTGAAAGGAGATGGGGTTAAGATTCTTGTGATTCAAAAGTGAGTAATTCCCTCAATTCCTGGTGCCCTTTTTTCACCAAGCCTTCAATGGAGCTTGGACTTCTTCCTTCAATATCATTGGTTCTTCATCATGTGATGTCTCTTGAAATGTTGGAACATCAAGTTTTTGCCCATGGTGGTGGTGATTGGTGGCTATGTGCTGTGGAATCCGTTCCAACTCATAGCAACCCTACATAGGGTTTCCGAGGCTGTAAATCTTTACGGGAGCAGAAAACCTCCTCTTTCTCCTGCAGAATGGCTGGTAGTTTCTAACTGCTGACCCTGAGGTTAGCAGTCCGATTTGTAACCACTACGCTACCAGAGCTCCATAGACTCCCTCAATATTTCAACTCAAGCCTTGATTTTTTTCTTTTAGTTCTCTCAGCCTGAGAAATGCTGAACATGTTTGGCACACAGCTATTGTTCAGTGCAGTCAAATTCATTCTGACTCATAGTGACTCCATATAGGATTTCTGAGGAGTAGCTGTTGAGTTTGAATTACCAACCTTGCAGCCCAATGCTTATCTTACAGCGGAGCATAAGGAATCCATTTGCCATACAATTGTTGTTGTTAAGTGCTGTCAAGTTGGTTTTGACCCATAGTGACCCTGTACAGGGTTTCCAAGGCTATAAATCTTTACGGGAGCAGAAAGCCTCATCTTTCTCCCGCAGAGCGGCTGGTAGTTTCGAACTGCTGACCTTAAGGTTCGCAGCCCGATTTGTAACCACTACACTACAGAGCTCATTTTGCTAGATGCTCAATAAATGTTTGCTTTGTTTCTTTCCTATGGAGTTCCACTATTCCAGGCCATGTTTTAATTCAAGTGACTGTTGTTATATTGACTCTGAGGTTAGAGAGCAGATGCAGTTTTTGAAATGTCCCTGGATTTGGAGGTGATTTCATCAACACTCTTTACACAGATCAGAGAAGCCTCCAAGAAGCCAGCCAGCTTCTTGAGCATTTGGCTTGGAGGTGGCAGGCAAGTGAGAAAATGATGAAAGGTGGAGAAGGACAAAGGAAAGAAGAAAAGAGTCAAGGTGTGGCTAGAGAGAGAGGTGGTCTCCCCTCTTTTCAGACTCTAAAACCAATTTCCATCTGTTGCTGGTGGTGGTGGTTACCGTGGAGTTGGTTCCGACATACAATGACCCTATATAGGATTTCTGAAACTATAAGTATATATTTTTAATCAATTAATTAATTTTTATTAAAAACCATTTTTTTTTTCCAGGCGGACATTCTTTACTACGAGACTGTAAATCTTACAGGGGCAGATAACCTCATCTTTATCCCACAGAATGGCTGATAGTTTTGAACAGCTGACCTTGAGGTTAGTAGCCCGACTTGTAACCACTACACTATTAGAGTCAATTTCAAAACATAGCAACCCACGTGTTTCAGAGTAGTTGTTGTTAAGTGCCAATGAGTCAGTTCCAACTCATAATGACCCTGTAAAGGAGCTCTGGTAGCATAGTGGTTACGAAATAGGCTGCAAACCGCAAGATCAGCAGTTCGAAACTAGCAGCTGCTCCTCGGGAGAAAGATGAGGCTTTCTGCTCCCGTAACGATTTACAGCCTCGGAAACCCTGTACAGGGTCGCTATGAGTCGGAACCAACTCCACGGCACTTAACAACAACATGCGGCTTCCAAGGAGCATCTGGTGGGTTTGAACCTCTGACTATGTGGTTTCTAGTCCAGTGCTGATCCTACAATGCCACACCAATACTGTGCTCCACATGATTTTCGATGGCTGATTTTTAAAAACAGATGACCTGGTCTTTCTTTTGAGCTGTCCCTGAGTAGACTCAATCCACCAACCTTTTGGTTAGCAGCTGAGCATGTTAACCCTTTCTTTACACTATCCAGGGTCTCCTTGCAGATTCCAGAGTCCCTATATCCCCATGTAGGGATGGAGAATGGCATCTGTAGGGGTTTACAGCGGCATCTATGTGGGGGAATATAGTGATCTCAATGTTGTTGTTCAGTACCATTGAGTCAGTTCCGATAGGGTTTCCAAGGAGCGTCTGGTGAGCTTGAACCACCGACCTTGCGGTTTAAACTGGCCTTGCAGTCTAGCACATTAACCTACAGTGCCACAGCAAACAACCTCATATGCATGTGAAAGCTGGACAGTGAACTAAGAAGCCTGTAGAAGATTCGATGCATTTGAGTTATGGTGTTGGAGAATATTGAACAAAAGAACCAACAGCTCTGTGTTGGAAAAAGTACAGCCAGAATGCTCTTTGGAAGCCAGGATGGCCAGACTTTATCTCTCATACTTCAGACATATTATCAGGAGGGACCAGACCCTGGAGAAGGATATCATGCTTGGTAAAGTGGAGGGTCAGAGAAAAAGAGGAAGACCCCCACTGAGATGGATTGGCACCGTGGCAGCAACGATGGACTCAGGTGTAGTAAGGATTGTGAGGTCGGCCCTGGACCAGGCAGTGTTTCGTTCTGTTGTGCATAGGGTCGCTATGAGTCAGTACTGACTTGATGGTACCTTATAGCAACATAACAACATAGGGGCCAGTGGTGACATCTATAAGAGCAGATAGTGACATCTACAGGGCCTATGGAGTCCTGGTATGGCGCTATAAGATCAGTACTGGACTATGAAGGTTGGTGGTTCAAAATGACCATGTGCTCCTCGGAAACCCTATACAGGGTCACTGTGAGTCAGAACTCACTTGACGGCACTTAACAGCAACAACAACCTAGGGGCGTATGGAGTCCTGGTCTGATGCTTCAGCATAAACACTGGACCTCTAGGTCGGTTTGACGGCAAAGTCGGTGATTCTAGCTCACCAGCTGTTTATTGGAAACCCTATACAGGGTCGCTATGAGTTAGACCTGACGTGATGGCACTTACTAACAGCAAAAACAATAGGGGCCTATAATGGAATCTATAGGGATTTGTAGTGGCATATATAGTGGCATGTATAGGGCCTGTCATGTTTCTGTAGTGCTGTCCTGGAGAGGAAGGCCTGCTTCCTGCAGTGTTGTACCCACCCAGACCTGCTGCTTGGCTGGAATACACCACTTACATGACTCTGCCACGTGCGAACCTTCATTTCAATAGCAACAGTGGCAGAAAAAGGCAAGACCTAGTCTCCTTCAGCTGGGCTTTGTGAGGCAAGCATGTCTTTTGGCTTCTTGACAGTTGCTCTTGTGGGCTGAACAGAACCTTCTCAGCTCTTTATATCTCAGCTGGGAATGCCAGATCACCATGGCTGAGGAGGGGTTCATTCAATGATTGTGGCTGAGGGCCTCTTCTGTGGGTCAGTTGTCAGGGAAACCCAGACAAATAAGACACAGTGTATCTACTTGGACCCTGCTCTGATGGAGAACATGTAACCCCACAATTCTACTATAACATGAAATGTGCTATAACAGGGCTGAGTAAGGGGCCAGAAGACAGACAGGCAACCACTGATTAAGCAACTAGGGACCTCAAGTCCTTGGGTGGCAGAAACAGTTTGCATTCAGTTATTCATGGGAAGGTTGGTCCTTTGCCTGAGCTATTTCCTTAAGTGCATAGCCAAGAAAACCCGATGGAGCTCAGTTCTGCCCTGATACACAGGGTTTCCCTGAATCTAAATCAAGTCAAGGACAATGGGGATAATTTATGACTTCTACCACCCATCTTACTTCAATGCTTGCTGCGCCACTAGTATTTCAAATACCAGCAGGTAACTTATGGGAGGAAGGTTTCAGCAGAGCCTTCAGACTAAGACAGACTATGAACAAATGGCTGGTGTCTAATTTCTGAAAATTAGTCATTGAGAACCCTAGCAATCCCAACAGAATATTGTCTGGAAGATAAGCCCCCCAAGTTGGAAGGCACTTAAAATATACAGTAGTCACAACGATGGGCCGGACATACCAACTATCGTGATGATGGGCTGGGTCTAGGCAAGGGTTAGTTGTACACAGTTGTCATGAGTTGGAACTGACTCAGTGGCAACTACCAACAACAACAGTAACAAGAATAACAACAAGTCCTCACTTGGGGTCAGGAATCTCCCGAAGAGGTCAGGGCAGGTCTTTATTCTCATCTGGCACAGCCCTGTCTAAAGATGGACCCGGACAAGACTTCAATGGCTCTCTCTGGTAGCATCGTGGTTACGAATCGGGCTGCTAACCTCAGGGACAGCAGTTCAAACTACCAGATAATACGACAGGCTCAATGTGAAGCTGATGTCCTCCCATGTAAACTGTCACATAATTCACAATAAAGCATTAAAAAAAAAAAAAAA
>NW_006408552.1:7557561-7585939 GCF_000296735.1 Chrysochloris asiatica | reverse complement strand
GGTCGCTATGAGTTGGAACCGAACCGACTCCATGGCACATAACCACCACCACCACCTTACCTTTCCGTTGTTAAAGGAGTCTGTATAGAAAAGACCCCACTGGGGCCACTAAGCAGTAAGAGGTCTTCAGTTGTTCTTCTGAAGGCTTCTAGCAGGCAGGATAGGAACCCTTCCTCAAATACTTGGTTCTCCTCTCCTTCATTGCCATTCCACTGGAGTGAAGACAGGAGTGTGAGGAGCGTGTACGCGTGCGTGTGTGCACACCTGCGCCTGTTTCCAAACGCCGCCCCACTGGTAGATGTCTCTGATGCTCATGGTGAGAAGATTGCGGAACCTCCAGCAGCAGGCGGTGGTAGCAGCAGGGACTCACCAGCGTTGTTGAGAAACAGGGAAGAAGTGTGAATCGTCCATTTCACACTGCTCCTTTAACAGCGATGCTGCCCTTCCCGGCGATAATGAAACAGGAGGAGGACGGGATCCTGTGATTTCTGTTTCCACTGCTGTCTGGGGGCAGCTGGCTGTTCTGCAATCTTGTGAAGGCTGTAGTCACCAAGTGACAGCCACCTGGCCGGGGAGCTGATGGCTTCGCGGGCACGGGGGAGTTTGTTTATTTCATGGTTCACGGTGCCAAGGCCTAATTAGAGTAGGCCTATGTCTCTAGTCAGTTGTACTGCCTAGCACGGTGTTTTCCCTCTGGTAGTCATCTCGCAAACATTTACGAATCAAAATGATGCTGATATGGACAAAATGATGCTTAAATACCGTGGTGGTGAGATGCCTTGTGGTGCAAAAGGTTAAGCACTTGGTTACTAACTGAAAGGTTGATGGTTCAAACCCACCCAGAGGTGTTTCAGAAGAAAGGCCTGAAGACCTGCTAAGAAAGACCACAGCCTTGAAAACCCTTTGGGAATATGTTTCAACTCTGACACACAGAATACCTCGGAGTTGGAATCAACTCAACAGCAACTGGTTGGGCTTTATGGACGATTCCGTTGCTGTACTTCCGTCCTTCGGAACTGGAAGAATTAAACGGGTGATTCTATTTGGGAATTTCTTCTTTTATGAAGGAGGGTTTTGCTGTCCCCGCCTCCCCCCGCCCAGATCACAGTGGCTGATTTTTCCAATGTGATCTTGGGCGAGTAAGTTTACTTCCCTGAGCTTCAGTTTCCCTTGTTTTCTGGGAAATAAGATTGAAATGCGTAATATAAATTAAGTCACTAAATTCAAATAGTTGTGGAAACTGCTCAGCAGAGAGGTTGAGAATATGAAGTAGGACCAGGCTATGCTTCATACCTGCTGTGATCTTAACCCCTTTGTGTCTCAGCTTCCTCACCTGAGAAATATGAATGATTTGTAAATCTACTTTACAGGGCTTTGTGAGAACTGAAGACAACGATTTTTGTACAGTGCTTAGAGCACATGGATGGATGGATGCACGGATGGATGGACAGACAGCTGTTCTTGAGTCTCCTAGAGACTTATGCACAACAGAACGAAATATTGTCTCGTCCTGTGTCATCCTCTAGATGGTTACCTGATTTTCTCACACCATTTACTGACTGTCCTGCAAGGACTTGAGAATCACATCTTAAATTCCATATGCCTTTAGGTCCTTTAATGAACCTTGTATTACGTTCCACTGGTCTATCTGCTTCTTTACGTACCAGATCTACATTGTTTGATTTCTTGATACGTTTTAAGGAATGCTGGTGGCACAACAAGGAACCCTGATGGCACCATGGGTTAAGTGTTGGGTTGCTAACCACAAGGTTGATGATTTGAACCCACCAGACCCTCCCAAGGAGAGACACGTGGCAGTCTGTTTCCGTAAAGATTTACAGCCTTGGAAACCCTATGGAGAAGTTCTGCTCTGACCTAGAGGGTCACAGAATCAACACAACAGCAGTGGGTTTGGCTTCGTTTTGATGGTGCAATGTTTACGGGATCAACAACTAACCAAAAAGTTGGTCATTCTAATCTACTCAGTGGTGCTGCAGGAGAAAGACCTGGTGAGCTGGTCTTGTAGGGATAATAGCCCAAGAAACGCCGGCAGGCAGTTCTCGTCTGTCCCATGAGGTGTCTATGTGCCAACCTCACCTAACAACAACAACAACAATAAGACGTTAAGATTTACTATCTGCTAAGATCTGTCCTATTTCTTTCTCATTACTCTTCTCTTCCAGAGTCTCTTCTGGTCATATTTATGTATTCCTTTTCTACATAAGCTTTAGAAGCAGCTTGTCAATTTTCCTACGCTCCATCCCTCCACCCTCCTACACCACAAAAATAGCTGCAAATATTTTCATTTGAATCATGTTAAATCTATTTTTAAAGCATGTATAAATTGATATATTGAGTTAACATTGAATTTATAAATTGACAGTCCCTTATAAAATTTACTATGTTTATGAGATTGAGATTTATTGTCCAAGAGCAGGCTTCATGAATTCCCATCCTCTTTCATGCCCTGGAAAAGGTCTGAAACATTTCTTGTTGAGGTTTTCTTCCCTTTTACAAGCAGGGTCTTTTCTTTCTTGGTATTTTCAACTATCTGCTATTTATTGAGCTGTTGTTAAGTACCGTGGAGTCAGTTCCGACTCATAGTGACCCTGCACAGGGTTTCTGAGAGCAGAAAACCTCATCTTTACGGGAGCAGAAAGCTTCATTTTTTTCCTGCGGAACTGCTGGTAGTTTCGAACTGTTGACCTTGAGGTTGGCAGCCTGACTTGTAACCACTACACTACCAGAGCTCCTTATCTGCCATTAGTATATCAAAAACTATTGATTTCTGAACATGGATTTTATATCTTTTGGAATTAGCTTACTCTTACTATAAGTAAGTATAATTTGAATCATTGGGGCTTTCTAGGTAGATGTTATTGTAATATGAAAATGGCAAGTTCTTCACTTCTATTGGCGCTGTGGGCAAATGTGTCAGACTGCAAAGTCATTTGAACTGCAGGGTCAGTGGTTCAAGCTCACCAGCTGCTCCTTGGAAACCCTATACAGGGTCGCTATGGGTCAGAATCGACTTGAAGGCACTTAACAAGAACAACAACATTTCCAAATATCATATTTCTGATTTTTGTTTCATTTTGTTTATTTGCAGAGGCTCCAATGAAATGTTAAATTATGGTGGGCATTCTTGTCTTGTCTTTAAAGGCCTGGTCTCTCCCCTATTAATATTTGATGTTGACTTTGGGTGGATATCTGTTTTATAACATGAAATGAAAGAATGAAATCAAACTCTTTACCACTGAATCAATTCCAATTCAGTGTAGCATAGAACAGCTCCAAGGCATCTGTGGGTGACTTCAAACCGCCAACCTTGAATCGCTGACCTTGTGGTTCAAACCAACCTGTTTATCCTACAGTACCATGTATATGAGTTCTACATCATTTTATTCTTGACTAAGTTTTATCATCTCCTTTACCAAAAACTCAAAAAAAAAAAAAGAATGAATGATTTATTTTTGCAAAGTTTTAATGTGAATTGAGTGAGGGTTTACAGAGTAGATTATCAATTTCACATTCAACAAATCATAGACTTTGTTTCATCTCAATGATTACATCCCCTCCATGTAACAACACTTATCCGGCTTCCTCCCTGTGGTTCCTGTTTCCATTCCACCCTCCTTCCCATTCCTTCTCAACTTTGCCCTTAGGAAAATGTTGCCATTTTGATCTTGAATGTTTGACTATCCATTCCATGGTGAGCATACTTTACTAGTCTTGTCCTTCCTGTGTATCTACTGTTAGGCTGAAAATTGGGCCAAGAGGGTGAGTTCTGTTCCAGACTTAAAGGATGGCTGAGGGCCATAGTCTCAAGTTTCTCTGATGTTTTTTAGACTTTTCAATCTTGTTCCCCATTTTCTCCTCATTTATCCAAGACCCTTTAATGTGATCCCTTGCAGAACAATTGGTAATGGTACAAGGCACCATCTAGTTTTTGGTCTTAAAGTCATGGAGTCTCAAACACATGTCCATGTGTTCCAAAGAATGAACTTTTATATTAATAATTTAATGTTTTAGTTATATTATTGATTTCTTCTTTTATTTTTATTAATTCTTTTAAAAAAGTTTTATTCTTTTACTATTTTAGGTAAAAGCTTACAGAGCAAATTAGTTTCTCATTAGAAAGTTTATACATGCAGTGTTCCATGACATTGGCTTAATTCTGTTTTTTTTTTTTTTTAATCTTACTTTGTTGTTCCTTTTATAATTTTTTGCCGAATTCATTTCTTTTCTTTATGTTTTCTTGATATAAATGTTTAAAGTTATGAATTTGCCGTTGAGAATTGCTTGGCAGCATTGGATCAGTTCAGATACGTAGCATGCTCATCATCTAAAAGCTCACTTTTGGTTTTCGTTTCTTATTTAAGGACCCCTGGTAGTGCACTGGTTAAACACCCAACTGCTTACCGGAAGGTCAGCAGTTCAAATCCATCAGTTGCTCCCGAGGAAGAAGGATGTGGCTATCTGCCAACCTTGGAGACCCTATGTGGCATTTGTACTCTGTCTTACAGAGCCACTATGGGTCAGAGTCAATTAGAAGATGTTGAACAGAGTGCTCTAATTTCTAGGTGGAAAGAACTTTTGGTTCTTTGGTATTGTTATAAATTTAGAGTCTCACTGTAATGTGATCCGAGAAAGTAGTTTAACTTTTCTTTACTTTTGGAATATGGCAACATATTTTCATGGTCTAGTATCAAGTCATTTTTCACAAGTGTTCCCTGTGTATTTGAAAAATGAGATACAGTCTCTGAGTTCAGAATCTAGAAGTATATACTATATCCAACACTCTTGATATTAATTATTTACTTACCTTTTCTATTCCTTATGTATTTTTGTCAGCTTGCTTTATCATGGTATGAGAGAACTGAATTACAGTCTTATGCAACTGGCTGGTTTTTGTCTATTTTTCTGGGTCTCAATAATTTCTGCTTTAGGAATGTTGCTGCTATGCAATCGGGTATATAAATATTCATAACTGTAATGTCTTAATTGTGAATTGCACTCCTTAGCATTATAAAGTGCCTTCCTTTGTGTTGTTTACTGCTTTGGCCAGGATTCTACAGTGTCTAAAATTGTCTCTTTGAGCCTATTGTTTGGCTTGGTTGTTGGTATTGTCTGGTAAAGGTTTTCAACCTTTTCTTAATCACTTTGTTTTAGGTATGTCTGTCTCTAATACAAACAAACCAAACCCATTGCCACTGTGTCAATTTCAACTCATACCAACCCTAAAGGACAGAGTAGAACTACCCCAGAGGGTCTCCAAAGCTATAAATCTTTCTTTACAGCAACAACGGGCCTCATCTTTTTCCAGTGGAGCAGCTGGTGAGTTTGAACCACAGACCTCTCAATGTTACATTCAACAAATTATACACTTTGTTTCATCTCAATGATTGCAATCCCCTCCATAACAACAGTGTTCCCCCTTCCTCCCTGTGGTTCCTGTCTCCATTCCTTACCCTCCTTCCCAACTCTTCTCAACTTTGTCCTTAGGTAACTGTTGCCCTTTTGATCTTAAATGTTTGACCATTCAGTCCATGGTGAGCATACCTTACTAGTCTTGTCCTTCCTGTATATCTACACTTACCCCACTGCACAACACTTATCCCACTGCACAACCAGGGCTCCGTATATCTCGCATATGGAGCATATTAAAAAAAAAAAAGAGGTGCTGCCTAGTTGATTCTGACTCACAGGGACCCTATAGGACAGGGTAGAATTGCCCCATAGGGTCTCCGACCTTTCCATCACAGCCAAGCCCTTAAGCACTGTGCCAGCAGGTCTCCATTTCTGTACAGTACAGAGTTTGGACTTGGTGATGGGGGTCTGAAAACCTCTTAGTACACGAGTAAGAATCACTTGTACATTTAAGCTTTTCTTATTCTTTCAAGTGAACTCTTAACAGCTTTTAAAAATTGCAATGAATGTACACAAAACAAAGAATTGCTGTCGCAACAATGTTTACATATACAATTCAGTGACGTTAATTATGAATATCAGGAAGCGCACCCATCAACATTATCCGTATCCCAAATTTGCTAATCCCTCTTCAGAGAAGCTCCCTGCCTGCAAAGTACTCTCCTTTTTCTTTCTTTATTTGTTTTTAAGTATTCCCCTCTGGGTTGTGCTCTCTCTTTTCCTGTAATTCTTCTGACGTTTAAGAGGACTAGTATTTGTGTTCTATTTTTTCTCTTCATAACTATAACTTTTTATGTAACTCTCTTACTTCCTATCTTTCTGCCCAGCATCAAATGGTTTCATTTCTTGCAATTTACCTCAGAGCTGTCAGTATTACTTGATGTGTCAATTTTGCAGACTATCCTCTGACTCTTATCTGTTAGAGTCAAACAGCAAACCCTTGTAGCTTTGTTTGGGTTAGTTGTATCATTTCTAGATTGGCGGGGAAATGCACTTTCATTCTCTTCTGTCATCTGCACACACAGAGCATTCTCTGCTCTTTGTTTCATGTGTTTGAGGCTCACAGCCAGTTCTTTTGTCGTAAAACCCCAGGCATTTCTCATGCACCTGCAGTTTGTCTTCTTAGAGTTTCTGCAGGAATTTCTGTGAGAGCAATAACCCATGCATTTTCACAGGTATAATTTGGTGAAATGGAAAATGTTTGACTTAAACTTTGGATCCCTGAGGACACCTAAGTATCTCTCCAGTGCCTTCAGGTATTGAATGCTGTTGAGGAGAAGTCTGAATCCAGTCTGATCTCTTCTTGTAAATGAGCTTTTGAAGTCTAGCACCTTCACAAGGAGCCATCTAGGTGTAGACTCTTCTGAGTCAGCCTTCCTGATTGTGATCCTCTGTTTCAGTATGGAGACTCAAACTTAGTATTTCAGGAATGTTTTCTTGAATTATGTTGCTAAGTATATTCAGTGTTTTTTTTTCCCTTTCTTTATTAAAAAAAAAAAAAAATGTTTACTGAGTCTAATATTGAGTCAGAGTCCTGGTGTGGCACTGTAGGATAAGCACTGGACAGCTAACCACAAGGTCAGTAGTTCAAATCCACCAGCCTTTCCTTGGAAACCCTATACAGGGTCACTATGAGTCAGAACTGATTTGACAGCACTTCACAACAACAATTTTGAGTCTCCTTTGCCTGTTTTTTAAGTCTATATTTTTTATCTCTAATGTTCTGAATGTAACTCTTTTCTTCTATTTGGCATCCTTTGATTCAAGTTTTGCATGTCTGTTCTTTGCATTCTGTATTTCTGTTGTGGTTGTTCAACCTTTTGTTCCTTCAACCTTTGTTTTCATTTCTGATATAAACTTTTTGATTTTCCTGTATTTAAAAAAAAATATATATATATATATTTCCTGAATTTTTGTCAGCCCACAGGTCATTGGGTAATTTTGAAAATTAATCGTTTTGTCTGCCTTTTCCCAGGTTTTTTATTTTTTTCTTATACAATTTTCACGTTGATTCTGAATCGGTTATCCATTATCACTGTTGCCCTGTTGCTGTGATGATGATGATGATGATGATGATGATGATGATGATAAGTGCATTAGAGTTTTTTTAGCCAACTCCTTGTTGGACGATTGTGTGAAGGGCTGGTGCCACAGCAGCTTTCTGGGTTTCAGAGTCCAAAGACACCCTCCTGTGCTGCATGTTATTGTTGTCGTGCCATTGAGTCATGGAGATGAACCTGTAAAGGTGGCCCATACTGTGGTTCTCTGGTACCTGCCTGAGGGGGTCAGTCACCAGCTTGGTTCACTCAGTACCTTGAAAACCTGGGATATACGCTTTACTCTTCATGGTGAGCTGTCACCTTCAGACAATGCAAGTTTGCTGATGCCTTCTAGGATTTGCTGCCATGGGCTCTGTTCAATCCTCAGTGTTCAACCCTTCTACTGTTCTTGTCCCTAATTAAGTCTCTGCCTAATCACTGCCAAATTAAGGAGCTCTTAAGGAGCTATGGTAGCGTAGCGGTTACAAGTTGGGCTGCCGACCTCAAGGTCAGCAGTTCGAAACTACCAGCGGTTCTGTGGGAGAAAGATGAGGCTTTCTGCTCCCATAAAGATTTGCAGCCTCAGAAACCCTGTGCAGGGTCACTATGAGTTGAAACCGACTCCACAGTACTTAACAACAACACATAGTTTGGAATCAGAATTTAATCTGTGTTGTAGACTGAGTTGTATTATCTCCAAATAAGTACTAGAAGTGTAACCCTGCATTTAAATTATGGGGCTGGTAGAGATTACCGAAAGTATCATGGACTACTAAAAAATACAGACAAATCTTTGCTGGAAGAAGTACAGCCAGAGTGCTCTGTGGACGTGAGAATGGGGAGACTTCCTCTCAAATGCTTTGGGCATGTTATCAGGACATGTTATCAGTCCTTGGAAGGGGACATCATGCTTGGCCAAGTGGAGGGTGCGCAAAAAAAGAGAAAGACCCCCGAATGAGAGGGATTGATGCAGTGGACCCAAATAAGACAATTATGAGGACTGCAGTGTCTCATTCTTTTATGTATTGGGTCGCTTTGAGTTGAAACCAACTTGATAACATCTGCCAGCACCACCAACAATACCGGTGGGTGAAATCTGTTGAGGGTGTACTTTGCGATGAGAATGAGGCTGCATGTCAGTGTGGGGTGCGCCTTGGATCTAATCACTTCTAAGTTATGAAAACAGCAGATTAAACACAGAAGTATGAGCACATAATGTGGGGGTGGGGAGATGGTACACACAGGTCACCAGGGAACCAAGGGACACCTGGGCTATGGTGACAGAGAGCCTTCCCTTTGTCCAGTGCCCTGAATTCAGGTGTCTAGCAGTGACATCACTAGAGGGTGTGGGGGTGCAGACCACACCAGGGTGTGGGGGTACAGACCACACCAGAGTGGGTAACATCAAAATGACCATCTATAAAATCAGATGCATTGATTCAGGAGAAATTTATTCTTTTTTATAATAACTTTGCGTAAATTCACCTTGTTGTTAAGTGCTGTTGAGTCAGTTTTTACTCATAGCAGTCCTGTATAGGGTTTCCAATGGTGGGTTTGAACCACTGACCTTGCACTTAAGAGTCCACTGCTTATCCCATAGTGCCACACTAGCCCAATTACATGTATCCTATTAATGTTATCAATAAACCTACAAGGCTGAAACTATGCTTATTTACTTTGTGAAACTTCTAATGAGCTCAGGGCATACCTGTCATTGTTACTTAATGACAGCGATGCTTTTAATTACGTGGTCTCATTTCTACGCACTACAAGCACCTTGTTTGATCAACACAGGATGTATGAATCTAGGAAAATTGGAAGTTATCAAAAATGAAATGGAACACTCAAGATTGATATCCTAGGCATTAGGACTGAAGTGGACTGGTATTGGCCATTCTGAATCACGATAATATGACTTACTATGCCAGGAACACTAAATCCAAGAGGAATGGTGTCACATTCATCTTTGAAAATAACATTTCAACATCTGTCTTGAAGTACAATTCTGTCTGTGATAGGGTAATATCGATACACCTACAAGGAAGACCAAGGAGCTCTGGTAGCGTAGTGGTTATGAATCGAGCTGCGAACCGCAAGGTCAGCAGTTCGAAACTACTAGCTGTTCCGCGGGAGAAAGATGAGGCGTTCTGCTCCCGTAAAGATTAACAGCCTCGGAAACCCTGTGCAGGGTTGCTATGAGTCGGAACCGACTTCACGGCACATCACAACAACACAACAACAACAACAAGGAAGACCAGTTAATATCACTGTTATTTAATTGTCGTTGTTGTTAAATGTTGTAGAGTCGATTCCAACCCATAGCGACACTGTATAGGGTTTCCAAGGAGCAGCTGGTGAGCTTGCAAATAAAGCTGTTGTACCATCAAGTCGGTTCCGACTCATAGTGGCCCTGTATAGGGTTTCTGAGGAGCGTCTAGTGGTTTTGAACTGCTAGCCTTGCAGTTCTAACCGATTTTGTGGTTCCATGCTTATCCTACACACCAGGGCTCTCATACCACTAAAACCAGTGACAATGCAATTAAAGAATTCGACCCAGTTTTTCAGTTTGAAACTGATCAAACATGCAGTAAGATGCACTATGATTATATTGGTGATGGGAATGCAAAGGTTGGAGACAGAGAAGGATCAGTAGTTGGAAAATATGGCCTTGGTGATAGAAATGATGCTAGAGACAATATGATCAAATTTTATAACACAAACAACTTAGTCATTGCAACCATCTTTTTTCAACAACATAAAAAGTGAATATGCACATTGACCTCACCAAATGGAAAGCACAGAAATTAAATTGACCACATCCGAAGGCAGAGATGGTGGAAAAGCCAAAACAAAGCCAGGGGCAGACCGTGGAACAGACTCTCCATTGCTCATAAGCAAGTTCAGGCTGAAGCTGAGAAAAATGAAAACAACTCCATGAGAACCAAAATATGACCTTGAATATATTGTTGTTGTTAAGTGCCATCAAGTTAGTTCTGACTTATAGCGACTCTGGATAGGTTTTCCGAGGAGTGGCTGGTGACCTTGAACTGCTGACTCTGCAGTTCAATCTAACTTTGTATCAGTGTTTTATCCCACAGAGTCAACTGAATTTAGAGATCATCTCAAGAACAGATTTGATGCATTAGACATTAATGACTGAAGACCTGAGGAGTTGTGAGATGACATCAAGAGCATCATACAGGAAGAAAGCAAAGGTTATTAAATAGACAGGAAAGAAACAAAAAGCCAAAATGGGTGTCACAAGTGACTCTGAAACTTGCTCTTAAGCATAGAGAACCTAAAGAGAATGAAAGAAAGGAGAAAGTCAAAGAGCTGAACAGAAAATTTCCAAGGGCATCTCGAGAAGACAAAGTCAGGTGTTATAACTAAATGTGTAAAGACCTCAAGTTAAAAAGCCAAAAGGAAAGAAAATACTCAGCATTTGCCAAGCTGAGGGAAGTGAAGAAAAATTCAAGCCTCGACTTGCAAATTGGAAAGAGTCTATGGGCAAACTATTGAATGATGTAGAAAGCATCTTAAGAAGATGGAAGATATACACAGATTCACTGTACCAAAAAGAAATGGTCCGTGTTCAACCATTTCGAATGTTCTTAATCATATGATTAAGAACTGATGGGACTGAGGCATATGTACAAGCTTCACTGAAAGTATTGCCAAAAAACATGGCTCTAGAAATTGATGGAACACAAACTGAAAACTTTCAACAAACTGATGCAGCAGAGGCAACCCAATGGAATGTGGAAACCATTGAACAATATCATTAATATCATATGCAAGTAATATTGTGCTGAAGATAAGTCTAAACGGCTTCACACGAAACTATCAGAAATGCAAACCGGATTCAGAAGAGGATGAGAAATGAGGGATATCATTGCTGATGTCAGATGGATCTTGGCTGAAAGCAGAGAATACCAGAAAGATATTTACTTGTGCTTTATTGACTATGCAAAGGCTTTTGACTGTGTGCATCGTGACAAGCTATGGATAACATTGCAAAAAAAGGGTATTCCAGAACACTTAATTGTGCTCATGAGGAACCTGTACATAGACCAAAAGGCAGTCATTCGAATAGAACAAGGAGACACTGAATGGTTTGAAATCAGGAAAGGTGTGTGCCAGGGTTGTATTCTTTCACCATACTTATTCAGTCTATGTATTTAGCAAATAATCTGAGAAACTGGATTATCTGAAGAACAATGTGACATCAGGATTGGAGGAAGACTCATTAACAACCTGTGATATGCAGATGGTACAACCTTGATCGCTGGAAGTGAAAAGGACATAAAATATTTACTGATGAAGATCAAAGACTGCAGCCTTCAGTATGGATTACATCTCAATGTAAAACAAACAAACAAACTGTAAATCCGTACCACTGGATCAATAAATAACATCATGATTAATGGAAAAAAGATTGAAGCTGTCAAAAGAATTCTTTTTGCTTGGCTCCACAATCAACACTCAAGGAAGTGGCTGTCAAGAAATCAAGCAACGCGTTGCATTAGGCAAATCTGCTACATAAGACCTCTTTAAAGAAAGTTGGACTTCCTTTTACTGAAGACTGTAGAAGAATCCATGCCTTTGAATTCTGGTGCTGGAGAAGAATATTAAAAGCACCATGGACATCCTCCAGAAGAACAATTAGATCTGTCTTGGAAGAAGTACAGCAAGGAAGCTGAGACTTGGACATGTTATCAGGAGATGCTGCTTGGCAAAGAGGAGGGTCAGCGAAAACGAGAAAGACCTCACAAGATGGATGGACACAGGGACAGTAACCAAAGCTTGAAACATAGCCACAGTTCTGAGGAGGGTGGAGGACCGGGAAGTGTTTTGTTCTGTTGTGTTAATGTCACTATGACTCAGAACCCATTCAACGGCACCTAACAGTAACAATAACAATAATGCTGCAATTCATTCTAGAAAGCTTTTGCAAATCCTGGTTTCGTGATGGTGAATAAGCACTTGACTGCCAACCAAAAGTTCGGCAGATCAAACTCACCAGCTGCTCCTTGGAAACCTTATACAGGCTCGCTATGAGTCGGAACTGACTTGATGGCACTTAAAAACAAGTATTTAAACATTCTAAAAAAGATTACACTTAAAATCCTGGTGTGGAGCTATGGGTTAATGCGCCCAACTACAAAGCTGTTTCAGCTTCAAGGTTGGCGGTTCAAGCTCACCAGTCGCTCCTTGGAAACCCTATATAGGGTAGCTATGGGTCAGAACCAACTTTGTTGTTGTTGTTATGTGCCGTGGAGTCGGTTCCGACTCATAGTGACCCTGTATATGGTTTTCGAGGCTATAAATCGTACGGGAGCAGAAAGCCTCATCTTTCTCCCGTGGAACAGCTTGTAGTTTCGAACTGCTGACCTTGAGGATGGCAGCCCGATTCGTAACCACTACTCCTCAGAACCGACTAGATGGTACTTAATGACAACAACATTTAAACATTCTAAGAAAAATTATACTTAAAGCCATTTTCAAATTATATGGTATATTATTCTATGATTAAAATTCATGAGAAACATTACTAAGTATTCTGTTTAGTCTGGCATGGGCTCAGGTCCATGTGAGGACCTGTGACACCAAGAGTCACCCTATTGAGTGAAACCATCCCTGTAGTGACCTTAAGACTTCTGAATGGTGACAGATACAGTTCTGTCCTTTAAAGCCACTTGTTTGTGGTGTTACAGCAACACCAACACAGATAATTGGCCTCCAAGTTCTGTAGAAAGAACATTTCTTGTCTTTTAGGATTCTGTTTTAGCTTTTGCATGATTCCTAGGAGGAGAAAGGGTGAAGAGAGGAGGGGAGATGTCTCCTAATTATGTAGTCCTGTCCATACCCCAAGGCTTGCTTTTGAAACCAACTTGAAATCTACACACTGCTGATATTTTCTTAGAACACAATGATGTGGTTTCCTTTAAAACCTGGGGTACCTGATTGTAATTAGAGAAAGCTACTTCACCGATTAGATGTCAAGACACACACAATTCTTGGGGCAGCAGTATTCTTTGAGATAATGGTGTTTTCAGTAGGGCCTTTCTTTGGGATCCAGAAAGATACTTTCACAAAGCAATTAGCAAACGTGTGTAGTTTATACCTGAGTGCTCTGAGAATGGTTGTCTTGTTTGCTGATTTCTAAAGGCGGACAATGGGACTCAGCTATGACATCAAAACAGCTGTGAGTTATGATGACAAGAGGCCTGCATACACAGGCAACTGGTCAGGATTTCTGGAGAGATCGAAAATCTATATTGGGAGATGGGAAGAAAAATCAGACCCTTTGACCAGTAATTCGATTTTTAGGAGTTCAGCTTAAGTATACAGGCCATAGTAAATGCCCAAAAATAATTAGAAAAAATTGGAAACTGATTGAAAGGTCAATGATGGAACAGAAGCCAGTCAGTAATCTGATAACGTTTTAGTGATGTGAGATACTGTTTAATTTATTATTTCAACTGTTGGTCTGGGTTGTACTTCAATGTAAAGAAAGCAAAAATCCTCACCACTGGACCAATAAATAATATCATGATAAGTGGAGAAAAGACTGAAGTTGTCAAAGACTTCATTTTCTTGGATCCATTATCAATTCTTATGGAAGCAGCAGTCAAGGAATCACATGATGGATTCATTAGGAAAATTTGCTGCACAAGACCTCTTTAAAGTGCTCAAAAGCAAAGATGTCACTTTGAGGACTAAGGCGTGACTAATGTAAACTATGGTGTTTTCAATAGCTTCATTTGCGTGTAAAAGTTGAACAACCATTGAGGAAGACCAGAGAAGACTTATTGCATTTGAGTTATTGTGTTGAAGAAGAATATTAAAAGTACTGCTATAAAAACAAATAAATCTGTGTTGGAAGAAATACAACCAGAATGTTCCTTAGAAGCCAAAATGGCCAGATTTCATCTCTCCTACTTTGGACTTGAGATCAGACGACGTATTGCATTGGGCAAATCTGCTGCACAGGAACTTTTTAAAGTGTTGAAGAGCAGAGATGTCAGCTTGAGGACTAAGGTGCGCCTGACCCAAGCCATGGTATTTTCAACAACCTCATATGGATGCGAAAGCTGGACAGTGAATAAAGAAGATCGTAGAAGAATTGATGCCTTTGAGTTGTAGTGTTGGAGGAGAATACTGAAAGTGCCATGGACTGCCAAAAGAACCAATGGATCTGTTTTGGAAGAAGTGCAGCCAGTGTGCTCCTTGGAGGCCAGGATGGCTAATCTTTGTCTCTCATATTTTGGACATACTGTCAGGAGGGAACAGTTTCTGGAGAAGGATGTCATGCTGGGTAAGATGGAGGGTCAGACAAAAAGAGGAAGATCCCCAACGAGATGGATCAGCCAGGTGGCAGCATTGATGGCGTCAAGTGTGGCAGCGGTAGTGAGGTAGGCCCAGGATCGGACATTGTTTTGTTCTGCTGTGCATGGGTCGCTATGAGTCGGTTCCGACTCGCTGGCACCTGACAACAACAACAACTATGGACATATGATCAGAAGGGACCAGTGCTGGAGAAGGACATCATACCTGGTAAAGTGGATGGTCAATGAAAAAGAGGGAGACCCACAACAAGATGGAATAACCCGGTGGCAGCAGCTATGGGCCTGAGTTTAATAATGATTGTGAGGATGGTGCAGGGCCAGGTAGCATTCTGTTCTATTGTGTATAAGGTTGCTATGAGTCAGTACCTACTCAATTGCACTTAAAAACAACAAACACTGTATTGGTGGTGGTGGTGGTGATGTGCCGTGGAGTCGGTTCTGACTCATAGCGACCCTATGTAGGGTTTCCGAGGCTGTAAATCTTTACGGGAGCAGAAAGCCTCATCTTTCTCCCACGGAACAACTGGTAGTTGGGAGGGGTTTAAAACCATACATGGCTTGTGATCCTAATTAAATAAAAATGCAAAGAAAAACAACTGAAAAGAGATACAGTAAGTTTAAAAATGGTTATGTGTCTGAGACTATGCCTACCCACTGCCTTCTAGTAAATTCCAATTCATGGTGACCCTGTAGGACATGGTTTCCAAGGCTGTAAATCTTTATAGGAGAAGACTGCCACATCTTTTGCCCTCTCTAAACATTGTTGTGTTTCGAAGTTGCTCTATAATGCGCTGGACCGCAAAGCTGATGGTTCAAACTTACTAGCTGCTCTTCATAAACCTGACACAGGGTAGCTATGAGTCAGAATCGACTCAACTGCACTTAAAAACAAAGCAACAGCACTGCATTTCATCAATTTTTTTAGACAGTACATTTATGTGAGACAACACTGAAAAAGTTACAAGGTTATAAAAGTGCAAGGGTACATATTGAAAAATCTCTCATTAGCTCTTCTTTCTCATTCATTCACTCATCAATTGCTTATGTCTTCTCCCTGGAACCAATCAAAAATAATACTAGTTTCATAGGCTTAGGACAGAAACAAACAAACAAAATCCCCCCCACCCAACAAACCAATTGCCATTGAGTCGATTCTGACTCATAGTTATCCTCTTAGGCACCGTGAACTGTGCCATGGAATTGCTGAGACTGTAAATCTTCAAGGGAACACACTGCCTCATCTTTCTCCCTCAGAGCAGCTGATGGGTTTGAATCACCGAACTTCCAGTTAATAGCCTGGTGCCTAACTCACAGAGTCACCAGAGCTTATTTCATGGGTATAAGTGCAGAGATACTCTGCATAGCCAAGCAAAACACTTTTTTCTCTCTCTCTGTTTGCTACTCAAATAATAATATACAGAAATCTATTATTCTTGTTTTCTTTTCTTTTAAAAAAAATCTAAACTATTGGCTTGTTATTGTTGTAAGTTTTCATCCATTAGCCTCTAATACATGGTGACCCAAGGTTAATAACACAGTGAAATAATGCCCAGTCATGCTCATTGGTAATTCTAAGTCCATTGTTACGTCTGTTGCTTAGTGCCTTCTGACTTAGGAGCACCTATTCCACCTATGAAGAAAAACGTGGCATCAGGATTGGAGGAAGACTCATTAACAACCTGCGATATGCAGATGATGCAACCTTGATCACTGAAAGTGAAGAGGACTTGAAACATTTACTTATGAAGATCAAAGAGCACAGCCTTCGATATGGATTACATCTCAATGTCAAGAAAACAAAAATCCTCACCACTGTACCAGTAAACAACATTCTTATCAATGGAGAAAAGATTGAAGTTGTCAAGGACTTCATTCTTCTTGGATCAACTATCAACACTCGTGGAAGCAGCAGTCAAGAGATCAGATGACGTATTGCACTGGGCAAATCTGCTGCACAGGAACTTTTTAAAGTATTGAAGAGCAGAGATGTCAGCTTGAGGACTAAGGTGTGCCTGATCCAGGCCATGGTGTTTTCAGTAGCCTCATATGGATGCGAAACCTGAACAGTGAATAAGGAAGATCATAGAAGAATTGATGCCTTTGAGTTGTGTGTTGGAGGAGAATACTAAAAGTGCCATGGACTGCCAAAAGAACCAATAGATCTGTTTTGGAAGAAGTGCAGCCAGAGTGCTCCTTGGAGGCCAGGATGGCTAAGCTTCGTCTCTCCTACTTTGGACATATTGTCCGGAGGAAACAATCGTTGGAGAAGGATGTCATGCTGGGTAAGGTGGAGGGTCAGAGAAAAAGAGGAAGACCCCCAACGAGATGGATTGGCCAGGTGGCATCGTTGATGGACTCAAGTGTGGCAGCGGTGGTGAGGTTGGCCCAGGATGGAACATTGTTTCGTTCTGCTGTGCATGGGGTCGCTATGAGTCAGTTCCAACTCGATGGCACCTGACAACAACAACAACAACATTCCAGCTCTGGTGGCATAGTGGTTACGAATCGGACTGTGAACTGCAAGGTCAGCAGTTCAAAACTACCAGCTGTTCTGCGGGAGAAAGATGAGGCTTTCTGCTCCCATAAAGATTTACAGCCTTGGAAAGCCTGTACAGGGTCGCTATGAGTAGGAACCAACTCCACGGCACATAACAACAACAGGCAATCTTCTGTTGTAATCCATAGTGTCTTCATTGGCCAATTTTTGAAAGTACCAGGTCTTTCTTCCTAGTTTGTCTGGAAGTTCTGCTGAAACCTTCCTGTGTAAGCTACCACAGTATAACAAACTGACAAATGGGTGGTGGAGAATATATTTTGGCAGTGATATTGAAGATCAGCGGTTCCAGTTCACCAGTAGCTCCTTGGAAACCCTATACAGGGTTGCTATGAGTCAGAACTGACTTGATGGAACTTAACAAAAACAACAGTCTTCTGAGTACCTGGAGAGTGCCCTGTAGTTTAGGAGTCCTGGTGTGACTCTGCGGATGAGCACTGGACTGCTAACCACAGGCCGGCAGTTCAAACCCATCAAGCACTCATTGGAAATCATTTACAGAGTCACTTCACTATGAGTTGGAACTGGCTTGACTTAGTACTTAACATAGTTTAGGAACTGTTGCATTGAACCCCATTATTTGAATGTCTTAATATTGACCTAAACAAACACTAAAGATGTTTTCAATCCCTTTTTTTGTTTATAAACAGCATTATGATGTATGATCTTGAATCTATGTTGATTCACACATGCAATCAGTAACAGCTGATTACATCTGACAACAGGGCCCTGGGAGGAGGCGTGTCAAAGAGGCAAGTGCCTGGTGTCGTGGAACAGCTTGGCTGATGCCTTGTTGCCTGTGACATGATAAGATGGGCAGGAGATACAGGAAGGAGGAAACTCCTTTGTGGCCAAGGGTACAAGCTGTGTCCTAGGAGCACCATTGCTGGTAAATAACAGGCTGCCATCTACTTGATTTCAACTCATGGCTACCCTGTGTATCTCAGATAGAACTGCACTCCACATATGATCTACCTATCATCTATCCAGAGTCCTGGTGTGGCACTGTGACTTAATGCGCTGGACTGCGAGGGCAGCTTGAACCACAAGGTTGGCAGTTCAAGTTCAGAAACCATATACAGGGTTGCTATGAGTTGGAATCAACTCAACAGCACTTAATGATAACAACACCAATCATCTATCTAGGAGCTCTGGTAGCATCGTGGTTATGAGTTGGGCTGCTAACCTCAAGGCCAGCAGTTTGATCCTACCAGCCATTCCACAGGAGAAAAAGGAGGCTTTCTGCTCCTGTAAAGATTTACAGCCTTGGTAACCTTATATAGGTTTACTATGAGTTGGAACTGACTCCACGGCATATATTCTTTCTATCTATCTATCTATCTATCTATCTATCTATCTATCTATCTATCTATCTATCTATCTTTTACCTATCTACTTATATACCTGTCTCCGTAAAGATTTACAGCGTTGGAAACCCTATATAGGTTTGCTATAATTCGGAACTGACTCCATGGCACATAACAAACAAATCATCTACCTATCTGTCTATCTGTCTATCTATCTATCTATCTATCTATCTATCTATCTATCTATCTATCTATCTTCTACCTTTATACTTGTCTTCTGCTTTGGATTGAATTTTGTGCCCCAAAATATATTTCAACTGGGCTCTAGATGTTCAATGACTATATGTTCAAGGCCTATCTTCTGAGGTGCTACTGCTGCTGTTGTTGTTGTTATGTGTCATCGAGTCGGTACTAACTCATAGTGACCTCTGCACAACAGAATGAAACACTGCCCGGTCCTGGGCCAACCTCACAATCGTTGCCAGGCCTGAGCCCATCACTTCTGTCACTGTGCCTATCCATCTCGCTGGGGGTATTCCTATTTTTCTCCAACCTTCCCCTTTACCTAACATGACATCCCTTTCCAGGGACTGGTCCCTCCTGAGGTGCCTTTAGGTGGATTCAAATAGTCAAGCTTCTAGCTAGTAACCAAGTACAGTGACCGTTAGTACGACCCAGGGACTCAGGAACAACATGAAGCATAGAAAGCCAAATCCACTGACTCGTTGTTTTGTTGTTAAGTGTTGTTGAGTGGGTTCCACCCCATAGTGACCCTGTATAGGGTTTCTGAGGAGCAGCTGGTGAGCTTGAATGGCTGTACTTGCAGTTTAAATGACTTTTCAGTCCAGTGCATTAACCCACAGTGCCACACCAGGGTTTCCGAGGAGCAGCTGGTGAGCTTGAATGGCTGTACTTGCAGTTCAAATGGCTTTGCAGTCTGGCACATTAACCCACAGCGCCACACCAGGGTTCTTCTCTCAAGTATTAGCCTCCAATTCCTTTCTTCCAGCTCCTACGGTACATTACAACTTCAGCCTTCTCAGCTTCTTTCTCCTGACAACCATTTATAGAAGTACAACTCATTTACTTTCTGGGGGCCATCTTTCACATCTGCCTTCTATCAGAGATTTTGCCAGGATGCCACATTGCTTAAAACTAGGTCTTGTATGTTTGATTTCTTCATTGAGATTTTATGGCCCTGGTGGGCTATTTCTGAGTAGAAATATTGCAGCGATTCTCATTGGCATTGAACTTTTGGTCCTCTGTCTCAAATTCATCTCAGCTTGGAGCAGCTCCAGAGCTATTTTAAGAGGAGAATTGTGGTCCTGCATGGGGGTACTTGCTCAACCCACCTCAACCTCAAGCTTGTACCCTGGTTGGGCTCCTTCATTTATAGACCAGGATGTCAAATATACTCTCTGCTCTGCAGGCTGTGAAAGCATAAACAACAGCCCTTCATCAACACTGTGGAGTTTCTGTCCTCCAGGCTCTTGTTGAAGGGCAAAATCCTCAATTCTTAGCTGCTTAATTCTTAGCCAATGCTCAGGAATATTCTAGGCTTCTACTGGCGAGTCATATCTCATCTCATTATCCATCTGTCTAGCTACCTACCTACCTACCTACCTACCTACCTATCTATCTATCTATCTATCTATCTATCTATCTATCTATCTATCTATCTATCTATCCATCCATCCATCCATCCATCTATTGCTCTATCTATCTGTCTATCTGTCTATCTATCTATCTATCTATCTATCTATCTATCTATCTATCTATCTAATCTTAGCATCCATCAGTCTACTTTCCTACCTATCATCCATCTATCTTATTGTCTATCACTTACATATCTATCTACCTATCATCTATTATCTGTCTATCTATCTATCTATTTATCTATCTATCTATCTATCTATCCATCTCTCTCCTTTATTATCACCCTTCTATGACAGGTTTCTTTTCTTCTAAAATCAGACTTAAATACTTAGAATTTTCATCGATTCAATACACAAATTGGCACAGACCACTTACTACGTACGTACTAGGAATTCATCGCAGTGTTTGGGATACATCAATAAACTGGGCAAAGCTCCTACTATCAAGGGGTTTATAGTCTAGTTAGGGAGACAGACATCAAACAAATAAACAGTTATAATGATAATGAAAAATGCTACAGAGACAGAACAAGAGTGAAAGAGTGTGAGTGCGTGTGCATGCGTATTCACGATTTCATCTAGGGACCTGGGAAGGCTTCATCAGCTATGACATTTGGAAGCTAAGGTGAGAACTCCTGAGATGCTGGAGGTTTGAGCCTCCTGGGCAGAAAGCATAGAAGGCACTGAGATCTTAATGTTTGGGGAACAGCAGGTTTGTGGAATAGAGTGAGCGAGAGACAAGTGACAGAATTGAAGTCTATGGTGCAGTGGACTGTGGGTCTTCTACCAGCTTCTTCAGAACTCCAAGCAAATCACTGAGTAGGGTCATGCAAATAGGATTGGTTTTAATGCCATGATTGGTTTTAGCCATCTCACTAGATTCAAGGAGCTATCTCAGAAGCAGACATAGATGATCTCAGGAGCACAAAGAAAGCAGAGCCCCATGTGGAGTACGGAGTCCCTGTGCAGAAAAATGGCGGTGGCAGTAGATGTAGCAGACAGAGCAGTGGGCTTCCCAGCCCACAAACAGAGTAAAGCTGAGTGCCTTTGGATCGGAGGCCGGCATGCAGAATAGATGCTCTGAACATTTATCTGCAGTGCTGAAGGAGCTTTGTAACACTTGCCAGAAAAGGGCAGAGGCCAAGGGTCCACGTGGCTGAGGCAAATGACAAGAGAGCCATGCCTGCAATATGACTGAGGAGAGGCTATCCTAGCTGGACCACTACTGTATCCTGAGTTTTTTTCTGATCTTGAGCTGCACCCTGTTCACCTCCCCAGTAAACCCTGTAATCGTGAGTATTGCCTGTGAGTTCTGCATGGCCATTGCAGCAGTGTGGAACCCAGCAGAGAAGTAGAATGCCCGGGAGGGATGTTTAGTGTCAGATGATGATAAAGGAAGTAGAAGGGTGGAGACAGGTCTGATCTCTGCCTCGTAGGAATCAGCCTTGGGCTAATTTAAAATGGATTCTACTTCCCCTTTATGAAGTGGGAGGAAGACAGACATGGGCCCGAATGGTGTTTTTATAAAGTCAAAGAGGTAATGAAGGTGCAAGGGGGTTGGGGGAAGAGTTGGGGTCCATGGTAGATGCTATTGGCAACTGTCAGCAATTTTGACTTCTACTTGGAGAGGGATGGGGGTGTCAATGGAGAATTTTGAGCAGGGGTACGGCATGTGCTGACTTATGTTATAAGAGAATCTTGAGGTGCTTTGTTGAGACTAGACCATAAAGGTAAATGGAGGGTAGGGGCAAGTTAGGAAGCAGCTTCAAGAATCCAAGTGAGCAATGCAAGTGGCTTGGATAGAATGGTACTTGGTGTGAAAAAGTTCTGGGTTCCAAATACAATGTTAAGATTGAATCTCTAGGACAATGCAGGGCTTTGTCTATACAATGGCAGCCCTCGCTTTGGACTGTAATTGTTGATTTCTGAGTCTCCTATGTCGCTTTATATTTTATTAATCTTTTAAAAAATAAATTGCTGTTATGTCAATTCTGACAATAACCACCCCATATGTGTGAGAGTAGAACTGTGTTTCATAGGGATTAGAATGGCTGATGTTTGGGGAAGTAGATTGCCAGGCATTTCTTCCTAGGTGCCTCTGGGTGGACTTGCACCTGCAACCTCTCAGTTCAGAGCTGAGTGCTTCATCATTTGCACCACCCAGGGAATGTATTTATAATAACAACAATACAATGGTGGTGGTGGTGTGCTGTGGAGTTGGTTCTGACTCACAGCAACCCTGTATAGGGTTTCCGAGGCTGTAAAACTTTACAGGAGCAGAAAGCCTCATCTTTCTCCCATGGATTGCCTGGTAGTTTCGAACTGCTGACCTTGAGGTTAGCAGCCTGACTCGTAACCACTACACTATGGCTAAAAGTCACTGAGCTATATAAGAGGGCTTTAAAAAGTCCACGGAAAAAATCCATTGTTTTTTCATTCCATTTATTCGTACACTTTTTGAAGCCCCCTTGTACCGTGTCATGGACTGAGCTAAATACTATTTAGCAGTAGTAGTAGTAGTTAGGGGCCATCGAGTCGGTACCAACTCATAGTGACCCTCTGCACAACAGAATAAAACACTGCCTGTGCCTGTGCCAACCTCACAATCATTGCCAGGCCTGAGCCCGTTGATGTTGCCACTGTGCCAATCCATCTCATTGGGGGGCTTCCTCTTTTTCTCCAGCCCTCCACTTTACCAAACATGATATCCTCCTCCAGTGACTGGTCCCTCCTGACAATTTGTCCCAAGTATGAGAGATGAAGTCTGGCCATCCTGACTTCCAAACAGCACTCTGGCTGCACTTTTTCCAACACAGATCTGTTGGTTCTTTTGGCAGCTCATGGTACTTTCAATATTCTCTAACACCATAACTCAAAGGCATCAATTCTTCTACGGCCCTCCTTATTTACTGTGCAACTCTTGCATGCATATGAAGTTATTGAAAATACAATGACTTGGGTCAGGTGCACCATAGTCCTCAAACTGACATCTTTGCTTTTCAATACTTTAAAGAGGTCTTGTAAAACAGATTGTGATATATCTATAGCTGTATCTATAGCTGTATCTGTGTCTGTGTCTATATTTCTATATGTATCTGTTTATCTCTCTATCTATCTATCTGTGTATGTATGTATGTATGTATGTATGTATCTATCATCTATCTATCTATCTATCTATCTATCTATCTATCTATCTATCTATCTATCCTTCATTTGATCCTTATACCAACCCAAGGAATATATTGTTAACCTCATTTAACACAGGGTATTCATAAAGTCTGGAAAAATGGATGATATCATTTTCATCTTTTGTAGAGCTAAGATATTCTTGATGATACAGTGCACACTTGCCTTGGTTTTCGTTCTTTCCAAATAACGTAGATGAGCAGCTAAGACACAAGGAGGTTTAGAAACTTGGCTGAGGTCACCCTGCTAGAAAAAGCTTAGTTCTCTGGTTCGTACCTAGTAAGTACTGAATGAAGAGCACTCACTCCTTGGTAAACATTTCTGATGCCCACCTTGGGCCAGGCACACAGGGACTCTGGAGATAGCTTTGATGACATCAAAGTTGCTTCCCTCACCAAGTCCTTACTCTAAGGGAATGGCATATCTGGAGGCCAGTGAGTAGCCCATTTTGCCTTGAAGAATGGAAAGAAGACACGATCATGGAGGACACGAATGACCATCAGGCCTGAAGCCTGATTTCATGAAAAGACGTTGTTTCTAGTGAGATACTGGCATGGAGAGCTCGGACAGAAGAGGGACACGGGACAATGTCTTTCCCCGTCCTTCACCAGTGCAGTTGTAGGACAGTACTAGCCATACTGAGCAGCCTGCTCCCTCACCTGGCCATCAGAAAATCTTTCAATGAGGCATCAAACCAAGTGGCTGAGCAGTGAGCGACATCCCCCTGCAGAGCTGGAAGAAGGCATTGATGTATCAGCAGCAGCTGTAGTTTGGGGTTGAGTCCAGGCCAGCCTTCACTTCACCGGCATGTCCTAATGAGCCAACAGCTGCTCCATTGCCCTGGCCCGTTGCCCTGGCCACCGCATCATCTCCAAGACAGACGGAATAGCGCTCATCACTACAGTTATCAGCAAAGGGGCCTGGAAGCAGTGATTCCCTTCTGATGGAAGACTACCTGTTGGCGCAGTGACCCAGCAAGGTTATAGGTACTCCCAGAATGATCCGCTTTGCAGAACTTGCTAATGACTCTATCAATGAAAGGCATACACGGAAAATATCTTTCATGCTGCAGGTTGAATTTTGAAGTAAAGTCCCTGGTGGCATGTACTGTTTGGGAGTGGGCTGCAGTAGACAGTAAGATTATAAAGACATTGGGTCTGCTACTAAATTCTGGATGATGCTAAGAAAATCATCCAGCTTCTCTGAGCTGTAGTCTTTCTTCGTCAAAATGAAGGAACCGAGATCGAATAACAACTACCAATGACCACGAAGCAGATTCAAGAATTCTCTACATCTTGTTGGCCGTTGCTACAGAGCCAATGCTGACTCATGGTGGCCTCAGGAAGTTCACGGCAAAAAAAAAAAAAACCAGGAAAAATGTCCCTGAACTTTTTGAAGCTCCTTGTACAACAAGATTGAAATATTGCCTGATCCTGCAGCACTTATTCCTTGAACGAGCCAATGGATGAGTGGCATTTATTCCTTTGGAAATATTTATGAAAAATTTTTAAATATTACCAACACATGGGAGTGGGGAGACAGCATTGAGGATGGTCAAAGCTGATTCCCTCACCGAGCATGTATTCTGGTGGAATGTCATATCTGAGGGCCCATGAGTAGCCCTTTCTGATTTAAGTGACAAATAGAAAGCAGGCCACTACTTGTGGTCACTGTGTATTGTTAGAATGCCTTCCAACTTAGGGAGCTCATCTTCCAGCACTCTATTGTACCTTAACCTGTTGGGATCCATAGACTTTTCATTGGCTAATTTTTAGCAGTAGATTACCAGACCTTTTTGCCTCGTCTGTCTTCACTGGAAGCTCCAGTGAAACCTGTCCATCATGGGTGGCTCTGTTGGTATTTGAAGTTTCGGTGACATAGTTTCCAGTATCATGATGACACTCAAGCCACCCTGGTATGACAAAGTGTGGTAATACCAACTATCACTTTTTTGGGGTGCCCTGTTCTCCCATATTAGAAGAGTCATTTCCTAATGAAACCATACAGGGAACTCACATCTAAAACAGCACCAAGGGACAATACACCCATTCCATCCTTTCTACCTCTAAGCTTCCGCACTGTGGGTTTCAGCCAGAAGACCACTGCTACAGAGTGTGTTTGTTCTCTGTGGCTGCAATAACTAATGAGCACACACTTGGTGACTTAAAACAACAAAGAGTTCTGTGGGTCAGGAGTCTGAAGTCAGTCTTACTGGGCAAAAGTCACGGAGTCAGCGAGACTGGTTGCTCCTGGAGGCTCTATGGAGAATTCTGCATTCCTTGCCTTAGGACTCCTTCCTCTTACCAGTCAACAGTGGTTAGGTCTACTTAGGTATACTACCACTTCAAGACTTAGGTATACAACCATTTAGCAGCCTCTTACTCCATGGCCACATTGCCTCCTTCTGTGGCCAAATCTCCTTTTGTTTCCCTCTTACAAAAAACTGTGGTTACATTTAGGGCCCACCTGGGTAATTCCCAATTCAAGACCCTTAATTTAACCACACCCTTTGGCTGTGAATCGCAAAGTCAGCAGTTTGAAACTACGAGCGGGAGAAAGATGAGGCTTTCTGCTCCCGTAAAGATTTACAGCCTCTGAAACCCTGTACAGGGTTGCTATGAGTCGGAACCGACTCCGCGGCACATAACAACAACAACTTCTGCCGCTGATTCCAGGAATACAACCAACCCTTCTGACTCAAGATGAGCGCATGTTTTACAGAGTAGAACTGCTCCATACAATTTTACCTTCATGCCAGAAGATTTCCGGGTCTTTTCATACAATGCCACTGGGTGGATTTGAACTGCCAATTGTTACATTAACAGGTGATCTAGGAATGGCAGTTGTTGTTACGTGTCTTCGAGTCAGTTCCAACCCATAGCGACCCTGTATATAATGGATGGAAACACTTCCCGGTGGACGTGCGCCGTCTTCACAATTGTTAATTTGAGCCTATTGTTACATTTACTGGGTCGGTCCACATTGCCGAGGTTCTTCCAAGCATAAGGTCCTATATTTATTTCGGGGGCACCATCATTCACCACGCAATGGGGAGTCTCTAGCATGTGCACATATCTATCTGCTTCTTATACACTCCTGGTCAGTCACAGGTATAAATATCAATAGTGTACACTAATGGATTGACTGATCTTTCTCAACATCTCTTTGAAACCTTCCCTCTACTTTGGTGGCCACTGTAATGCAGGAGAGAGGACTGGGCAGGGTGTTGATATTTCCTACAGCCGAACAGACTGACAACTGACACAGTGAGGACCCAAAGGACCGTGGCCTGAACCGAGGGAGTCTTTGATCTGTGCACATATGTCAATAACAATGATTTCCCCCTTCATGATTAGCTCCACTCAAGCTGGGTGTAAATGATATCAAAACAGCCAGTCAATTTGATCAATTTACTCTGGCCTGTCAACTTAGTAGAAAATAAAAAATCAATTAAATTAGTGGTTTGAGTGAATTGACAGTTTGTCTCACACAGTCTAGTGAGTCAGAAAACCCTTATTACAGGGGGTCGAGCGCCAGTCCTCTCGTACTGAGATGAGCTGGCACAGTGGCAGCGACAATGAGCTCATGCGTAGCAGTGATTGTGAGAACCCTGTGTATAACAGGGTTCTCTTGTACATAGGATTGCTATGGATCGGAACCAACTCGACAACACTTAACAATAACAATACATACGTATATCTTAGTGGGGTGCTGTAGGATAAGTACTGGACTGCTAACCACAGGTTCCAACCCAGTAGTTGCTCTTTAGAATCTCTCTATATTTATAGTTGTTAAGTACTGTCGAGTTGGTTCCAACTCATAGCCACCACATATAGGAATTCTGAGGAGCTGGTGAGTTTGACCTTGCTGTTAGTTGTTGTTGTTGTTGTTATGTGCCGTGGAGTCAGTTCCGACTCATAGCGACCCTGTACAGGGTTTCTGAGGCTATAAATCTTTACGGTAGTAGAAAGCCTCATCTTTCTCCCACGGAACAGCTGGTAGTTTCAAACTGCTGACCTTGCGGCTCACAGCCCGATTCGTAACCACTACGCTACTCCAGTGCTTATCCTAAGTGTGGCATTGCAAGATAATACACTGGAATGCAAGGTCAGTTTGAACAGGAAGGTCAGTGGTCGCTATGAATCAGAACTGACTCGATGGCACTTAACAACAACAATATATATGTGTCTATGTGTATATATATATGTGTGTGTATATATATGTGTGTGTGTGTGTATATATATATATATATATATATATCAGTCATGCAATCGAGATGTGTTGCTCATTACTGGTGATTGGAATGCAAAAGTAGGGAACAAAGAAGAGGTTCCAGTAGTTGGAAAATTTGGACTTGGTGATAGAAATGATACTGGAGAACGAATGATAGATTTCTGCAAGACAAATGATTTATTTATTTAAAATACCTTCTTTAGACAGCATAACAGACGACTATAGCAACCTTATGCACAGCATAACCTTATGCCCGATCCTGGACCAACCTCACTATTGTTGCCACACTTGAGTTCATTGATCCTGCCACTTGGCCAATCCATCTTGTTGGGGGGGTCTTCCTCTTTTTCTCTGACCCTCCACCTTACCAAACATGATATGCTTCTCCAATGACTGGTCCCTCCTGACAATATGTCCAAAGTATGAGATATGTAGTTTAGCCATCTTGGCCTCTAAGGAGCACTCTGGCTGCACTTCTTCCAAAACAGATCTGTTAGTTCTTTTGGCAGCCCATGGCACTTTCTATATTCTCCTCCAACACCATAACTCAAAAACATCAGTTCTTCTACTGTCTTCCTTATTTACTGTCCAGCTTTCACATGCATATGAGGTTATTGAAAATACC